>NC_134087.1:82109079-82709704 GCF_000715075.1 Nicotiana tabacum
AACCTAAGACACAAGATGCGATTTTCCAAATATCCTTTCTTCCCCCAAATCATAGGTAAGTGATTCTAAACTAGTTTCTTTCAATTTTTCACTTCATTTTACAAGATTTCAACCTAAAATCTAAGGTTTTCATGGTGGAATTGGGGATTTTGGGTAGAAACTAGGGATTTGGTAAATTGTGGATTTAGATCTCAAATTGAGGTCGGATTCCAAAACCAATTATATATCCGAGCTCGGGGGTGAATGGGTAATCGGGTTTTGGTCCAAATTTCAGGTTTGGACCAAGCGGGCCTAGGTGTTTATTGTTTCAGTGTGTGCATCCTTATTAAATCATGTGTAAAAATCTACTAATAACTAGAACTTTACCATTATGTTTTGCGCTGCCATGTACACTTACAGATCCTGCCTTAGGATAAAAACAACGCTAATAAACAGGTCATTTCCATATCTTATGCATATTCTGAAAGTATGTATCACTTATGCATTTTGAAAAAAATCCTGCTCAGGTCCTGCCTATACATCACTCTGCATTTTTTGTGCATTAGATATCATTCCTTTAAAATTGCATTCACATCCGCTTAGACATCTCTAGTTTAATTATTGATAAAAAATAGATTAACCCAGCTGGTAATAATTTAGAACTTATTTCAAACTTATTTCAAACATCTCGATGTCAAACTCTTCTTTTTGGCGAAGGCCCCTAGCCTTTAAGGGTGTTATTTCAAACTTATAAAAATAGTAACCCATCGTCGTTCGATCGAGGTCGAACTCTTCTTTTTGGCGAAGGCCCCTGGCCTTCAAGGGTGTTATTTCGAACTTATCGAAATAGTAACCCATCGTCATTCGATCGAGGCCGAACTCTTCTTTTTGGCGAAGGCCCCTGTCCTTAAAGGGTGTTATTTCGAACTTATCGAAATAGTAACCCGTCGTCGTATGATCGAGGTCGAACTCTTCTTTTTGGCGAAAGCCTCTAGCCTTAAAGGGTGTTATTTCGAACTTATCGAAATAGTCACCCGTCGTCGTTCGATAGAGGTTGAACTCTTCTTTTTTGCGAAGGACCTTGGCCTTAAAGGGTGTTATTTCGAACTTATCGAAATAGTAATCCATCGTCGTTCGATCGAGGTTGAACTCTTCTTTTTTGCGAAGGCCCCTGGCCTTAAAGGGTGTTATTTCAAACTTATGGAAATAGTAACCCGTCGTTGTTCGATCGAGGTCGAACTCTTCTTTTTGGCGAATGCCCCTGGCCTTAAAGGGTGTTATTTCTAACATATCGAAATAGTAATACACCGTCGTTCGATCGAGGTCGAACTCTTCTTTTTGGCGAAGGCCCCTGGCATTAAACGGTGTTATTTCGAACTTATCAAAATAGTAACCCGTCGTCATATGATAGAGGTTGATCTCTTCTTTTTTGCGAAGGCCCCTGGCCTTAAAGGGTGTTATTTCGAACTTATCGAAATAGTAACCCGTCGTTGTTCGATCGAGGTCGAACTCTTCTTTTTGGTGAAGTCCCTTGGCCTTAAAGGATGTTATTTCGAACTTATCGAAATAGTAACTCGTCGTTATTCGATCGAGGTCGAACTCTTCTTTTTGGCGAAGGCCTTTGGCCTTAAAGGGTGTTATTTCGAACTTATCAAAATAGTAACCCGTCGTCGTTCGATAGAGGTTGAACTCTTCTTTTTTGCGAAGGCCCTTGGCCTTAAAGGGTGTTATTTCGAACATATCGAAATAGTAATCCATCGTCGTTCGATCGAGGTCGAACTCTTCTTTTTGGCGAAGGCCCTTGGCCTTAAAATCTGTTATTTCAAACTTATCGAAATAGTAACCCGTCGTCGTTCGATCGAGGTCAAACTCTTCTTTTTAGCGAAGGCCCCTAGCCTTTAAAGGTGTTATTTCAAACTTATCAAAATAGTAACCCATCATCGTTCGATCGAGGTCGAACTCTTCTTTTTGGCGAAGGCCCCTGGCCTTCAAGGGTGTTATTTCGAACTTATCGAAATAGTAACCCATCGTCGTTCGATCGAGGTCGAACTCTTCTTTTTGGCGAAGGCCTCTGTCCTTAAAGGGTGTTATTTCGAACTTATCGAAATAGTAACCCGTCGTCGTATGATCGAGGTCGAACTCTTTTTTTGGCGAAGGCCTCTGGCCTTAAAGGGTGTTATTTCGAACTTATCGAAATAGTCACCCGTCGTCGTTCGATAGAGGTTGAACTCTTCTTTTTTGCGAAGGACCTTGGCCTTAAAGGGTGTTATTTCAAACTTATCGAAATAGTAATCCATCGTTGTTCGATCGAGGTTGAACTCTTCTTTTTTGCGAAGGCCCCTGGCCTTAAAGGTTGTTATTTTGAACTTATCGAAATAGTAACCCGTCGTTGTTCGATCGAGGTCGAACTCTTCTTTTTGGCGAAGTCCCCTGGCCTTAAAGGGTGTTTTTTCGAACTTATCGAAATAGTAACCCGTCGTCGTTCAATTGAGGTCGAACTCTTCTTTTTGGCGAAGGCCCCTGGCCTTAAAGGGTGTTATTTCGAACATATCGAAATAATAACCCGTCGTCATATGATAGAGGTTGAACTCTTCTTTTTGGCGAAGGCCCTTGGCCTTAAAAGGTGTTATTTCGAACATGTCGAAATAGTAATCCATCGTCATTCGATCGAGGACAAACTCTTCTTTTTGGCGAAGGCCCTTGGCCTTAAAATCTGTTATTTCAAACTTATCGAAATAGTAACCCGTCGTCGTTCGATCGAGGTCGAACTCTTCTTTTTGGCGAAGGCCCCTGGCCTTCAAGGGTGTTATTTTGAACTTATCGAAATAGTAACCCGTCGTCGTTCGATCGAGGTCGAACTCTTCTTTTTGGCGAAGGCCCCTGGTCTTATATGTGTTATTTCGAACTTATCAAGAGAGTAACCCATCGTCGTTCGATCGAGGTCGAACTCTTCTTTTTGGCGAAGGCCCCTGGCCTTAAAGGGTGTTATTTCGAACTTATCGAAATAGTAACCCGTCGTCGTATGATCGAGGTCGAACTCTTCTTTTTGGCGTAGGCCTCTGGCCTTAAAGTGTGTTATTTCGAACTTATCGAAATAGTCACCCGTCGTTGTTCGATAGAGGTTGAACTCTTCTTTTTGGCGAAGGCCCCTAGCATTAAAGGGTGTTATTTCGACCTTTTCGAATTAGTAACCCATCGTTGTTCGATCGAGGTCGAACTCTTCTTTTTGGCGAAGGCCCCTGTCCTTAAACGGTGTTATTTTGAACTTATCGAAATAGTAACCCGTCGTCGTATGATCGAGGTCGAACTCTTCTTTTTGGCGAAGGCCTCTGGCCTTAAAGGGTGTTATTTCGAACTTATCGAAATAGTAACCAGTCGTCGTTCGATCGAGGTCGAACTATCTTTTTGGCGAAAGCCCTTCGCCTTAAAGGGTGTTATTTTGAACTTATCGAAATAGTAATCCATCGTCGTTCGATCGAGGTCGAACTCTTCTTTTTTGCGAAGGCCCCTGGCCTTCAAGGGTGTTATTTCGAACTTATCGAAATAGTAACCCATCGTCGTTCGATCGAGGTCGAACTCTTCTTTTTGGCGAAGGCCCCTGGCCTTAAAAGGTGTTATTTCGAACATGTCGAAATAGTAATCCATCGTCATTCGATCGAGGACGAACTCTTCTTTTTGGCGAAGGCCCTTGGCCTTAAAATCTGTTATTTCAAACTTATCGAAATAGTAACCCGTCGTCGTTCGATCGAGGTCGAACTCTTCTTTTTGGCGAAGGCCCCTGGCCTTCAAGGGTGTTATTTTGAACTTATCGAAATAGTAACCCGTCGTCGTATGATCGAGGTCGAACTCTTCTTTTTGGCGTAGGCCTCTGGCCTTAAAGTGTGTTATTTCGAACTTATCGAAATAGTCACCCGTCGTTGTTCGATAGAGGTTGAACTCTTCTTTTTGGCGAAGGCCCCTAGCATTAAAGGGTGTTATTTCGACCTTTTCGAATTAGTAACCCATCGTTGTTCGATCGAGGTCGAACTCTTCTTTTTGGCGAAGGCCCCTGTCCTTAAAGGGTGTTATTTCGAACTTATCGAAATAGTCACCCGTCGTCGTTCGATAGAGGTTGAACTCTTCTTTTTTGCGAAGGACCTTGGCCTTAAAGGGTGTTATTTCAAACTTATCGAAATAGTAATCCATCGTTGTTCGATCGAGGTTGAACTCTTCTTTTTTGCGAAGGCCCCTGGCCTTAAAGGGTGTTATTTCGAACTTATCGAAATAATAACCCGTCGTCATATGATAGAGGTTGAACTCTTCTTTTTGGCGAAGGCCCTTGGCCTTAAAAGGTGTTATTTCGAACATGTCGAAATAGTAATCCATCGTCATTCGATCGAGGACGAACTCTTCTTTTTGGCGAAGGCCCTTGGCCTTAAAATCTGTTATTTCAAACTTATCGAAATAGTAACCCGTCGTCGTTCGATCGAGGTCGAACTCTTCTTTTTGGTGAAGGCCCCTGGCCTTCAAGGGTGTTATTTTGAACTTATCGAAATAGTAACCCGTCGTCGTTCGATCGAGGACGAACTCTTCTTTTTGGCGAAGGCCCTTGGCCTTAAAATCTGTTATTTCAAACTTATCGAAATAGTAACCCGTCGTCGTTCGATCGAGGTCGAACTCTTCTTTTTGGCGAAGGCCCCTGGCCTTCAAGGGTGTTATTTTGAACTTATCGAAATAGTAACCCGTCGTCGTTCGATCGAGGTCGAACTCTTCTTTTTGGCGAAGGCCCCTGGTCTTATAGGTGTTATTTCGAACTTATCAAGAGAGTAACCCATCGTCGTTCGATCGAGGTCGAACTCTTCTTTTTGGCGAAGGCCCCTGGCCTTAAAGGGTGTTATTTCGAACTTATCGAAATAGTAACCCGTCGTCGTATGATCGAGGTCGAACTCTTCTTTTTGGCGTAGGCCTCTGGCCTTAAAGTGTGTTATTTCGAACTTATCGAAATAGTCACCCGTCGTTGTTCGATAGAGGTTGAACTCTTCTTTTTGGCGAAGGCCCCTAGCATTAAAGGGTGTTATTTCGACCTTTTCGAATTAGTAACCCATCGTTGTTCGATCGAGGTCGAACTCTTCTTTTTGGCGAAGGCCCCTGTCCTTAAACGGTGTTATTTCGAACTTATCGAAATAGTAACCCGTCGTCGTATGATCGAGGTCGAACTCTTCTTTTTGGCGAAGGCCTCTGGCCTTAAAGGATGTTATTTCGAACTTATCGAAATAGTAACCAGTCGTCGTTCGATCGAGGTCGAACTATCTTTTTGGCGAAAGCCCTTCGCCTTAAAGGGTGTTATTTCGAACTTATCGAAATAGTAATCCATCGTCGTTTGATCGAGGTTGAACTCTTCTTTTTTGCGAAGGCCCCTGGCCTTAAAGGGTGTTATTTCGAACTTATCGAAATAGTAACCCGTCGTCGTTCGATCGAGGTCGAACTCTTCTTTTTAGCGAAGGCCCCTGGTATTAAAGGGTGTTATTTCGAACTTATCGAAATAGTCACCCATCGTCGTTCGATAGAGGTTGAACTCTTCTTTTTTGCGAAGGCCCTTGGCCTTAAAGTGTGTTATTTCAAACTTATCGAAATAGTAATCCATCGTCGTTCGATCGAGATCGAACTCTTCTTTTTGGCGAAGGCCCCTGACCTTAAAGGGTGTTATTTCGAACTTATCGAAATAGTCTCCCGTCGTTATTCGATCGAGGTCGAACTCTTCTTTTTGGCGAAGGCCCCTGGCCTTAAAGGGTGTTATTTCGAACTTATCAAATTAGTAACCCATCGTCGTATGATAGAGGTTGAACAATTCTTTTTTGTGAAGGCACTTGGCCTTAAAAGGTGTTATTTCGAACATATCGAAATAGTAATCCATCGTCGTTCGATCGAGGTCGAACTCTTCTTTTTGGCGAAGGCCCCTGACCTTCAAGGGTGTTATTTCGAACTTATCAAAATAGTAACCCATCGTCGTTCGATCGAGGTCGAACTCTTCTTTTTGGCGAAGGCCCCTGTCCTTAAAGGGTGTTATTTCGAACTTATCAAATTAGTAACCCGTCGTCGTATGATCGAGGTCGAACTCTTCTTTTTGGCGAAGGCCTCTGGCCTTAAAGGGTGTTATTTCGAACTTATCGAATTAGTCACCCGTCGTCGTTCGATAGAGGTTGAACTCTTCTTTTTTGCGAAGGACCTTGGCCTTAAAGGGTGTTATTTCGAACTTATCGAAATAGTAATCCCTCGCCGTTCGATCGAGGTTGAACTCTTCTTTTTTGCGAAGGCCCCTGTCCTTAAAGGGTGTTATTTCGAACTTATCGAAATAGTAACCCGTCGTCATATGATAGAGGTTGAACTCTTCTTTTTTGCGAAGGCCCTTGGCCTTAAAGGGTGTTATTTCGAACATATCGAAATAGTAATCCATCGTCGTTCGATCGAGGTCGAACTCTTCTTTTTGGCGAAGGCCCTTGGCCTTAAAATCTGTTATTTCAAACTTATCGAAATAGTAACCCGTCGTCGTTCGATCGAGGTCAAACTCTTCTTTTTAGCGAAGGCCCCTAGCCTTTAAAGGTGTTATTTCAAAATTATCAAAATAGTAACCCATCATCGTTCGATCGAGGTCGAACTCTTCTTTTTGGCGAAGGCCCCTGGCCTTCAAGGGTGTTATTTCGAACTTATCGAAATAGTAACCCATCGTCGTTCGATCGAGGTCGAACTCTTCTTTTTGGCGAAGGCCCCTGGCCTTAAAGGGTGTTATTTCGAACATATCGAAATAATAACTCGTCGTCGTATGATCGAGGTCGAACTCTTCTTTTTGGCGAAGGCCCTTGGCCTTAAAATCTATTATTTCAAACTTATCGAAATAGTAACCCGTCGTCGTTCGATCGAGGTCGAAATCTTCTTTTTGGCGAAGGCCCCTGGCCTTCAAGGGTGTTACTTTGAACTTATCGAAATAGTAACCCGTCGTCGTTCGATCGAGGTCGAACTCATCTTTTTGGCGAAGGCCCCTGGTCTTATAGGTGTTATTTCGAACTTATCAAGATAGTAACCCATCGTCGTTCGATCGAGGTCGAACTCTTCTTTTTGGCGAAGGCCCCTGGCCTTAAAGGGTGTTATTTCGAACTTATCGAAATAGTAACCCGTCGTCGTATGATCGAGGTCGAACTCTTCTTTTTGGCGTAGGCCTCTGGCCTTAAAGTGTGTTATTTCGAACTTATCGAAATAGTCACCCGTCGTTGTTCGATAGAGGTTGAACTCTTCTTTTTGGCGAAGGCCCCTAGCATTAAAGGGTGTTATTTCGACCTTTTCGAATTAGTAACCCATCGTTGTTCGATCGAGGTCGAACTCTTCTTTTTGGCGAAGGCCCCTGTCCTTAAACGGTGTTATTTCGAACTTATCGAAATAGTAACCCGTCGTCGTATGATCGAGGTCGAACTCTTCTTTTTGGCGAAGGCCTCTGGCCTTAAAGGATGTTATTTCGAACTTATCGAAATAGTAACCAGTCGTCGTTCGATCGAGGTCGAACTATCTTTTTGGCGAAAGCCCTTCGCCTTAAAGGGTGTTATTTCGAACTTATCGAAATAGTAATCCATCGTCGTTTGATCGAGGTTGAACTCTTCTTTTTTGCGAAGGCCCCTGGCCTTAAAGGGTGTTATTTCGAACTTATCGAAATAGTAACCCGTCGTCGTTCGATCGAGGTCGAACTCTTCTTTTTAGCGAAGGCCCCTGGTATTAAAGGGTGTTATTTCGAACTTATCGAAATAGTCACCCATCGTCGTTCGATAGAGGTTGAACTCTTCTTTTTTGCGAAGGCCCTTGGCCTTAAAGTGTGTTATTTCAAACTTATCGAAATAGTAATCCATCGTCGTTCGATCGAGATCGAACTCTTCTTTTTGGCGAAGGCCCCTGACCTTAAAGGGTGTTATTTCGAACTTATCGAAATAGTCTCCCGTCGTTATTCGATCGAGGTCGAACTCTTCTTTTTGGCGAAGGCCCCTGGCCTTAAAGGGTGTTATTTCGAACTTATCAAATTAGTAACCCGTCGTCGTATGATAGAGGTTGAACAATTCTTTTTTGTGAAGGCACTTGGCCTTAAAAGGTGTTATTTCGAACATATCGAAATAGTAATCCATCGTCGTTCGATCGAGGTCGAACTCTTCTTTTTGGCGAAGGCCCCTGACCTTCAAGGGTGTTATTTCGAACTTATCAAAATAGTAACCCATCGTCGTTCGATCGAGGTCGAACTCTTCTTTTTGGCGAAGGCCCCTGTCCTTAAAGGGTGTTATTTCGAACTTATCAAATTAGTAACCCGTCGTCGTATGATCGAGGTCGAACTCTTCTTTTTGGCGAAGGCCTCTGGCCTTAAAGGGTGTTATTTCGAACTTATCGAATTAGTCACCCGTCTTCGTTCGATAGAGGTTGAACTCTTCTTTTTTGCGAAGGACCTTGGCCTTAAAGGGTGTTATTTCGAACTTATCGAAATAGTAATCCCTCGCCGTTCGATCGAGGTTGAACTCTTCTTTTTTGCGAAGGCCCCTGTCCTTAAAGGGTGTTATTTCGAACTTATCGAAATAGTAACCCGTCGTCATATGATAGAGGTTGAACTCTTCTTTTTTGCGAAGGCCCTTGGCCTTAAAGGGTGTTATTTCGAACATATCGAAATAGTAATCCATCGTCGTTCGATCGAGGTCGAACTCTTCTTTTTGGCGAAGGCCCTTGGCCTTAAAATCTGTTATTTCAAACTTATCGAAATAGTAACCCGTCGTCGTTCGATCGAGGTCAAACTCTTCTTTTTAGCGAAGGCCCCTAGCCTTTAAAGGTGTTATTTCAAAATTATCAAAATAGTAACCCATCATCGTTCGATCGAGGTCGAACTCTTCTTTTTGGCGAAGGCCCCTGGCCTTCAAGGGTGTTATTTCGAACTTATCGAAATAGTAACCCATCGTCGTTCGATCGAGGTCGAACTCTTCTTTTTGGCGAAGGCCCCTGGCCTTAAAGGGTGTTATTTCGAACATGTCGAAATAGTAATCCATCGTCATTCGATCGAGGACGAACTCTTCTTTTTGGCGAAGGCCCTTGGCCTTAAAATCTGTTATTTCAAACTTATCGAAATAGTAACCCGTCGTCGTTCGATCGAGGTCGAACTCTTCTTTTTGGCGAAGGCCCCTGGCCTTCAAGGGTGTTATTTTGAACTTATCGAAATAGTAACCCGTCGTCGTTCGATCGAGGTCGAACTCTTCTTTTTGGCGAAGGCCCCTGGTCTTATAGGTGTTATTTCGAACTTATCAAGATAGTAACCCATCGTCGTTCGATCGAGGTCGAACTCTTCTTTTTGGCGAAGGCCCCTGGCCTTAAAGGGTGTTATTTCGAACTTATCGAAATAGTAACCCGTCGTCGTATGATCGAGGTCGAACTCTTCTTTTTGGCGTAGGCCTCTGGCCTTAAAGTGTGTTATTTCGAACTTATCGAAATAGTCACCCGTCGTTGTTCGATAGAGGTTGAACTCTTCTTTTTGGCGAAGGCCCCTAGCATTAAAGGGTGTTATTTCGACCTTTTCGAATTAGTAACCCATCGTTGTTCGATCGAGGTCGAACTCTTCTTTTTGGCGAAGGCCCCTGTCCTTAAACGGTGTTATTTCGAACTTATCGAAATAGTAACCCGTCGTCGTATGATCGAGGTCGAACTCTTCTTTTTGGCGAAGGCCTCTGGCCTTAAAGGATGTTATTTCGAACTTATCGAAATAGTAACCAGTCGTCGTTCGATCGAGGTCGAACTATCTTTTTGGCGAAAGCCCTTCGCCTTAAAGGGTGTTATTTCGAACTTATCGAAATAGTAATCCATCGTCGTTTGATCGAGGTTGAACTCTTCTTTTTTGCGAAGTCCCCTGGCCTTAAAGGGTGTTATTTCGAACTTATCGAAATAGTAACCCGTCGTCGTTCGATCGAGGTCGAACTCTTCTTTTTAGCGAAGGCCCCTGGTATTAAAGGGTGTTATTTCGAACTTATCGAAATAGTCACCCATCGTCGTTCGATAGAGGTTGAACTCTTCTTTTTTGCGAAGGCCCTTGGCCTTAAAGTGTGTTGTTTCAAACTTATCGAAATAGTAATCCATCGTCGTTCGATCGAGATCGAACTCTTCTTTTTGGCGAAGGCCCCTGACCTTAAAGGGTGTTATTTCGAACTTATCGAAATAGTCTCCCGTCGTTATTCGATCGAGGTCGAACTCTTCTTTTTGGCGAAGGCCCCTGGCCTTAAAGGGTGTTATTTCGAACTTATCAAATTAGTAACCCGTCGTCGTATGATAGAGGTTGAACAATTCTTTTTTGTGAAGGCACTTGGCCTTAAAAGGTGTTATTTCGAACATATCGAAATAGTAATCCATCGTCGTTCGATCGAGGTCGAACTCTTCTTTTTGGCGAAGGCCCCTGACCTTCAAGGGTGTTATTTCGAACTTATCAAAATAGTAACCCATCGTCGTTCGATCGAGGTCGAACTCTTCTTTTTGGCGAAGGCCCCTGTCCTTAAAGGGTGTTATTTCGAACTTATCAAATTAGTAACCCGTCGTCGTATGATCGAGGTCGAACTCTTCTTTTTGGCGAAGGCCTCTGGCCTTAAAGGGTGTTATTTCGAACTTATCGAATTAGTCACCCGTCGTCGTTCGATAGAGGTTGAACTCTTCTTTTTTGCGAAGGACCTTGGCCTTAAAGGGTGTTATTTCGAACTTATCGAAATAGTAATCCCTCGCCGTTCGATCGAGGTTGAACTCTTCTTTTTTGCGAAGGCCCCTGTCCTTAAAGGGTGTTATTTCGAACTTATCGAAATAGTAACCCGTCGTCATATGATAGAGGTTGAACTCTTCTTTTTTGCGAAGGCCCTTGGCCTTAAAGGGTATTATTTCGAACATATCGAAATAGTAATCCATCGTCGTTCGATCGAGGTCGAACTCTTCTTTTTGGCGAAGGCCCTTGGCCTTAAAATCTGTTATTTCAAACTTATCGAAATAGTAACCCGTCGTCGTTCGATCGAGGTCAAACTCTTCTTTTTAGCGAAGGCCCCTAGCCTTTAAAGGTGTTATTTCAAAATTATCAAAATAGTAACCCATCATCGTTCGATCGAGGTCGAACTCTTCTTTTTGGCGAAGGCCCCTGGCCTTCAAGGGTGTTATTTCGAACTTATCGAAATAGTAACCCATCGTCGTTCGATCGAGGTCGAACTCTTCTTTTTGGCGAAGGCCCCTGGCCTTAAAGGGTGTTATTTCGAACATATCGAAATAATAACTCGTCGTCGTATGATCGAGGTCGAACTCTTCTTTTTGGCGTAGGCCTCTGGCCTTAAAGTGTGTTATTTCGAACTTATCGAAATAATAATCCATGGTCGTTCGATCGAGGTCGAACTTTTCTTTTTGGCGAAGGCCCCTAGCCTTAAAGGGTGTTATTTCGAACTTATCGAATTAGTAACCCATCGTCGTTCGATCGAGGTCGAACTCTTCTTTTTGGCGAAGGCCCCTGGCCTTCAAGGGTGTTATTTCGAACTTATCGAAATAGTAACCCATCGTCGTTCGATCGAGGTCGAACTCTTCTTTTTGGCGAAGGCCCCTGGCCTTAAAGGGTGTTATTTCGAACATATCGAAATAGTAACCCGTCGTCGTATGATCGAGGTCGAACTCTTCTTTTTGGCGTAGGCCTCTGGCCTTAAAGGATGTTATTTCGAACTTATCGAAATAGTAACCAGTCGTCGTTCGATCGAGGTCGAACTATCTTTTTGGCGAAAGCCCTTCGCCTTAAAGGGTGTTATTTCGAACTTATCGAAATAGTAATCCATCGTCGTTTGATCGAGGTTGAACTCTTCTTTTTTGCGAAGGCCCCTGGCCTTAAAGGGTGTTATTTCGAACTTATCGAAATAGTAACCCGTCGTCGTTCGATCGAGGTCGAACTCTTCTTTTTAGCGAAGGCCCCTGGTATTAAAGGGTGTTATTTCGAACTTATCGAAATAGTCACCCATCGTCGTTCGATAGAGGTTGAACTCTTCTTTTTTGCGAAGGCCCTTGGCCTTAAAGTGTGTTATTTCAAACTTATCGAAATAGTAATCCATCGTCGTTCGATCGAGATCGAACTCTTCTTTTTGGCGAAGGCCCCTGACCTTAAAGGGTGTTATTTCGAACTTATCGAAATAGTCTCCCGTCGTTATTCGATCGAGGTCGAACTCTTCTTTTTGGCGAAGGCCCCTGGCCTTAAAGGGTGTTATTTCGAACTTATCAAATTAGTAACCCGTCGTCGTATGATAGAGGTTGAACAATTCTTTTTTGTGAAGGCACTTGGCCTTAAAAGGTGTTATTTCGAACATATCGAAATAGTAATCCATCGTCGTTCGATCGAGGTCGAACTCTTCTTTTTGGCGAAGGCCCCTGACCTTCAAGGGTGTTATTTCGAACTTATCAAAATAGTAACCCATCGTCGTTCGATCGAGGTCGAACTCTTCTTTTTGGCGAAGGCCTCTGGCCTTAAAGGGTGTTATTTCGAACTTATCGAATTAGTCACCCGTCGTCGTTCGATAGAGGTTGAACTCTTCTTTTTTGCGAAGGACCTTGGCCTTAAAGGGTGTTATTTCGAACTTATCGAAATAGTAATCCCTCGCCGTTCGATCGAGGTTGAACTCTTCTTTTTTGCGAAGGCCCCTGTCCTTAAAGGGTGTTATTTCGAACTTATCGAAATAGTAACCCGTCGTCATATGATAGAGGTTGAACTCTTCTTTTTTGCGAAGGCCCTTGGCCTTAAAGGGTGTTATTTCGAACATATCGAAATAGTAATCCATCGTCGTTCGATCGAGGTCGAACTCTTCTTTTTGGCGAAGGCCCTTGGCCTTAAAATCTGTTATTTCAAACTTATCGAAATAGTAACCCGTCGTCATTCGATCGAGGTCAAACTCTTCTTTTTAGCGAAGGCCCCTAGCCTTTAAAGGTGTTATTTCAAACTTATCAAAATAGTAACCCATCATCGTTCGATCGAGGTCGAACTCTTCTTTTTGGCGAAGGCCCCTGGCCTTCAAGGGTGTTATTTCGAACTTATCGAAATAGTAACCCATCGTCGTTCGATCGAGGTCGAACTCTTCTTTTTGGCGAAGGCCCCTGGCCTTAAAGGGTGTTATTTCGAACATATCGAAATAATAACTCGTCGTCGTATGATCGAGGTCGAACTCTTCTTTTTGGCGTAGGCCTCTGGCCTTAAAGTGTGTTATTTCGAACTTATCAAAATAATAATCCATCGTCGTTCGATCGAGGTCGAACTCTTCTTTTTGGCGAAGGCCCCTAGCCTTAAAGGGTGTTATTTCGAACTTATCGAATTAGTAACCCATCGTCGTTCGATCGAGGTTGAACTCTTCTTTTTGGCGAAGGCCCCTGGCCTTCAAGGGTGTTATTTCGAACTTATCGAAATAGTAACCCATCGTCGTTCGATCGAGGTCGAACTCTTCTTTTTGGCGAAGGCCCCTGGCCTTAAAGGGTGTTATTTCGAACATATCGAAATAGTAACCCGTCGTCGTATGATCGAGGTCGAACTCTTCTTTTTGGCGTAGGCCTCTGGCCTTAAAGTGTGTTATTTCGAACTTATCGAAATAGTCACCCGTCGTCGTTCGATAGAGGTTGAACTCTTCTTTTTGGCGAAGGCCCCTAGCCTTAAAGGGTGTTATTTCGAACTTATCGAATTAGTAATCCATCGTTGTTCGATCGAGGTCGAACTCTTCTTTTTGGCGAAGGCCCCTGGCCTTCAAGGGTGTTATTTCGAACTTATCGAAATAGTAACCCATCGTCGTTCGATCGAGGTCGAACTTTTCTTTTTGGCGAAGGCCCCTGGTCTTATAGGTGTTATTTCGAACTTATCAAGATAGTAACCCATCATCGTTCGATCGAGGTCGAACTCTTCTTTTTGGCGAAGGCCCCTGGCCTTAAAGGGTGTTATTTCGAACTTATCGAAATAGTAACCCGTCGTCGTATGATCGAGGTCGAACTCTTCTTTTTGGCGTAGGCCTCTGGCCTTAAAGTGTGTTATTTCGAACTTATCGAAATAGTCACCCGTCGTCGTTCGATAGAGGTTGAACTCTTATTTTTGGCGAAGGCCCCTAGCCTTAAAGGGTGTTATTTGGAACTTATCGAAATAGTAACCCGTCGTCATATGATAGAGGTCGAACTCTTCTTTTTGGCGAAGGCCTCTGGCCTTAAAGGGTGTTATTTCGAACTTATCGAAATAGTAACCAGTCGTCGTTCGATCGAGGTCAAACTCTTCTATTTGGCGAAGGCCCCTAGCCTTTAAAGGTGTTATTTCAAACTTATCAAAATAGTAACCCATCGTCGTTCGATCGAGGTCGAACTCTTCTTTTTGGCGAAGGCCCCTGGCCTTCAAGGGTGTTATTTCGAACTTATCGAAATAGTAACCCGTCGTCGTTCGATCGAGGTCGAACTTTTCTTTTTGGCGAAGGCCCCTGGTCTTATAGGTGTTATTTCGAACTTATCAAGATAGTAACCCATCGTCGTTCGATCGAGGTCGAACTCTTCTTTTTGGCGAAGGCCCCTGGCCTTAAAGGGTGTTATTTCGAACTTATCGAAATAGTAACCCGTCGTCGTATGATCGAGGTCGAACTCTTCTTTTTGGCGTAGGCCTCTGGCCTTAAAGTGTGTTATTTCGAACTTATCGAAATAGTCACCCGTCGTCGTTCGATAGAGGTTGAACTCTTCTTTTTGGCGAAGGCCCCTAGCCTTAAAGGGTGTTATTTCGAACTTATCGAATTAGTAATCCATCGTTGTTCGATCGAGGTCGAACTCTTCTTTTTGGCGAAGGCCCCTGGCCTTCAAGGGTGTTATTTTGAACTTATCGAAATAGTAACCCGTCGTCGTTCGATCGAGGTCGAACTTTTCTTTTTGGCGAAGGCCCCTAGCCTTTAAAGGTGTTATTTCAAACTTATCAAGATAGTAACCCATCATCGTTCGATCGAGGTCGAACTCTTCTTTTTGGCGAAAACCCCTGGCCTTAAAGGGTGTTATTTCGAACTTATCGAAATAGTAACCAGTCGTCGTTCGATCGAGGTCAAACTCTTCTTTTTGGCGAAGGCCCCTAGCCTTTAAAGGTGTTATTTCAAACTTATCAAAATAGTAACCCATCGTCGTTCGATCGAGGTCGAACTCTTCTTTTTGGCGAAGGCCCCTGGCCTTCAAGGGTGTTATTTCGAACTTATCGAAATAGTAACCCGTCGTCGTTCGATCGAGGTCGAACTTTTCTTTTTGGCGAAGGCCCCTGGTCTTATAGGTGTTATTTCGAACTTATCAAGATAGTAACCCATCATCGTTCGATCGAGGTCGAACTCTTCTTTTTGGCGAAGGCCCCTGGCCTTAAAGGGTGTTATTTCGAACTTATCGAAATAGTAACCCGTCATCATATGATCGAGGTCGAACTCTTCTTTTTGGCGTAGGCCTCTGGCCTTAAAGGGTGTTATTTCGAACTTATCGAAATAGTAACCAGTCGTCGTTCGATCGAGGTCAAACTCTTCTTTTTGGCGAAGGCCCCTAGCCTTTAAAGGTGTTATTTCAAACTTATCAAAATAGTAACCCATCGTCGTTCGATCGAGGTCGAACTCTTCTTTTTGGCGAAGGCCCCTGGCCTTCAAGGGTGTTATTTCGAACTTATCGAAATAGTAACCCGTCGTCGTTCGATCGAGGTCGAACTTTTCTTTTTGGCGAAGGCCCCTGGCCTTAAAGGGTGTTATTTCGAACATATCGAAATAGTAACCCGTCGTCGTATGATCGAGGTCGAACTCTTCTTTTTGGCGTAGGCCTCTGGCCTTAAAGTGTGTTATTTCGAACTTATCGAAATAGTCACCCGTCGTCGTTCGATAGAGGTTGAACTCTTCTTTTTGGCGAAGGCCCCTAGCCTTAAAGGGTGTTATTTCGAACTTATCGAATTAGTAATCCATCGTTGTTCGATCGAGGTCGAACTCTTCTTTTTGGCGAAGGCCCCTGGCCTTCAAGGGTGTTATTTTGAACTTATCGAAATAGTAACCCGTCGTCGTTCGATCGAGGTCGAACTTTTCTTTTTGGCGAAGGCCCCTGGTCTTATCGAAATAGTAACCCGTCGTCGTTCGATCGAGGTCGAACTTTTCTTTTTGGCGAAGGCCCCTGGCCTTAAAGGGTGTTATTTCGAACATATCGAAATAGTAACCCGTCGTCGTATGATCGAGGTCGAACTCTTCTTTTTGGCGTAGGCCTCTGGCCTTAAAGTGTGTTATTTCGAACTTATCGAAACAGTCACCCGTCGTCGTTCGATAGAGGTTGAACTCTTCTTTTTGGCGAAGGCCCCTAGCCTTAAAGGGTGTTATTTCGAACTTATCGAAATAGTAACCCGTCGTCATATGATAGAGGTCGAACTCTTCTTTTTGGCGAAGGCCTCTGGCCTTAAAGGGTGTTATTTCGAACTTATCGAAATAGTAACCAGTCGTCTTTCGATCGAGGTCAAACTCTTCTTTTTGGCGAAGGACCCTAGCCTTTAAAGGTGTTATTTCAAACTTATCAAAATAGTAACCCATCGTCGTTCGATCGAGGTCGAACTCTTCTTTTTGGCGAAGGCCCCTGGCCTTCAAGGGTGTTATTTGAAATTATCGAAATAGTAACCCGTCGTCGTATGATCGAGGTCGAACTCTTCTTTTTGGCGAAGGCCCTTCGCCTTAAAATGTGTTATTTCAAACTTATCGAAATAGTAACCCGTCGTCGTTCGATCGAGGTGAAACTCTTCTTTTTGGCGAAGGCCCCTAGCCTTTAAGGGTGTTATTTCAAACTTATCAAAATAGTAACCCATCGTCGTTCGATCGAGGTCGAACTCTTATTTTTGGTGAAGGCCCCTGGCCTTCAAGGGTGTAATATCGAACTTATCGAAATAGTAACCCGTCGTCGTTCGATCGAGGTCGAACTCTTCTTTTTGGCGAAGGCCCCTGGTCTTAAAGGGTGTTATTTCGAATTTATCAAAATAGTAACTCGTCATCGTTCGATCGAGGTCGAACTCTTCTTTTTGGCGAAGGCCCCTAGACTTTAAGGGTGTTATTTCGAACTTATCAAATTAGTAACCCATCGTCGTATGATCGAGGTCGAACTCTTCTTTTTGGCGAAGGCTTCTGGCCTTAAAGGGTGTTATTTCGAACTTATCGAAATAGTCACCCGTCGTCGTTCGATAGAGGTTGAACTCTTCTTTTTGGCGAAGGCCCCTAGACTTAAAAGGTGTTATTTCGAACTTATCGAATTAGTAACCCATCGTTGTTCGATCGAGGTCGAACTCTTCTTTTTGGCGAAGGCCCCTGTCCTTAAATGGTGTTATTTCGAACTTATCGAAATAGTAACCCGTCATCGTATGATCCAGTTCGAACTCTTCTTTTTCGCGAAGGCCTCTGGCCTTAAAGGGTGTTATTTCGAACTTCTCGAAATAGTAACAAGTCGTCGTTCGATCGAGGTCAAACTCTTCTTTTTGGCGAAGGCCCCTAGCCTTTAAAGGTGTTATTTCAAACTTATCAAAATAGTAACCCATCGTCGTTCGATCGAGGTCGAACTCTTCTTTTTGGCGAAGGCCCCTGGCCTTCAAGGGTGTTATTTCGAACTTATCGAAATAGTAACCCGTCGTCGTTCGATCGAGGTCGAACTTTTCTTTTTGGCGAAGGCCCCTGGTCTTATAGGTGTTATTTCGAACTTATCAAGATAGTAACCCATCATCGTTCGATCGAGGTCGAACTCTTCTTTTTGGCGAAAACCCCTGGCCTTAAAGGGTGTTATTTCGAACTTATCGAAATAGTAACCAGTCGTCGTTCGATCGAGGTCAAACTCTTCTTTTTGGCGAAGGCCCCTAGCCTTTAAAGGTGTTATTTCAAACTTATCAAAATAGTAACCCATCGTCGTTCGATCGAGGTCGAACTCTTCTTTTTGGCGAAGGCCCCTGGCCTTCAAGGGTGTTATTTCGAACTTATCGAAATAGTAACCCGTCGTCGTTCGATCGAGGTCGAACTTTTCTTTTTGGCGAAGGCCCCTGGTCTTATAGGTGTTATTTCGAACTTATCAAGATAGTAACCCATCATCGTTCGATCGAGGTCGAACTCTTCTTTTTGGCGAAGGCCCCTGGCCTTAAAGGGTGTTATTTCGAACTTATCGAAATAGTAACCCGTCATCATATGATCGAGGTCGAACTCTTCTTTTTGGCGTAGGCCTCTGGCCTTAAAGGGTGTTATTTCGAACTTATCGAAATAGTAACCAGTCGTCGTTCGATCGAGGTCAAACTCTTCTTTTTGGCGAAGGCCCCTAGCCTTTAAAGGTGTTATTTCAAACTTATCAAAATAGTAACCCATCGTCGTTCGATCGAGGTCGAACTCTTCTTTTTGGCGAAGGCCCCTGGCCTTCAAGGGTGTTATTTCGAACTTATCGAAATAGTAACCCGTCGTCGTTCGATCGAGGTCGAACTTTTCTTTTTGGCGAAGGCCCCTGGCCTTAAAGGGTGTTATTTCGAACATATCGAAATAGTAACCCGTCGTCGTATGATCGAGGTCGAACTCTTCTTTTTGGCGTAGGCCTCTGGCCTTAAAGTGTGTTATTTCGAACTTATCGAAATAGTCACCCGTCGTCGTTCGATAGAGGTTGAACTCTTCTTTTTGGCGAAGGCCCCTAGCCTTAAAGGGTGTTATTTCGAACTTATCGAATTAGTAATCCATCGTTGTTCGATCGAGGTCGAACTCTTCTTTTTGGCGAAGGCCCCTGGCCTTCAAGGGTGTTATTTCGAACTTATCGAAATAGTAACCCATCGTCGTTCGATCGAGGTCGAACTTTTCTTTTTGGCGAAGGCCCCTGGTCTTATAGGTGTTATTTCGAACTTATCAAGATAGTAACCCATCATCGTTCGATCGAGGTCGAACTCTTCTTTTTGGCGAAGGCCCCTGGCCTTAAAGGGTGTTATTTCGAACTTATCGAAATAGTAACCCGTCGTCGTATGATCGAGGTCGAACTCTTCTTTTTGGCGTAGGCCTCTGGCCTTAAAGTGTGTTATTTCGAACTTATCGAAATAGTCACCCGTCGTCGTTCGATAGAGGTTGAACTCTTATTTTTGGCGAAGGCCCCTAGCCTTAAAGGGTGTTATTTGGAACTTATCGAAATAGTAACCCGTCGTCATATGATAGAGGTCGAACTCTTCTTTTTGGCGAAGGCCTCTGGCCTTAAAGGGTGTTATTTCGAACTTATCGAAATAGTAACCAGTCGTCGTTCGATCGAGGTCAAACTCTTCTATTTGGCGAAGGCCCCTAGCCTTTAAAGGTGTTATTTCAAACTTATCAAAATAGTAACCCATCGTCGTTCGATCGAGGTCGAACTCTTCTTTTTGGCGAAGGCCCCTGGCCTTCAAGGGTGTTATTTCGAACTTATCGAAATAGTAACCCGTCGTCGTTCGATCGAGGTCGAACTTTTCTTTTTGGCGAAGGCCCCTGGTCTTATAGGTGTTATTTCGAACTTATCAAGATAGTAACCCATCGTCGTTCGATCGAGGTCGAACTCTTCTTTTTGGCGAAGGCCCCTGGCCTTAAAGGGTGTTATTTCGAACTTATCGAAATAGTAACCCGTCGTCGTATGATCGAGGTCGAACTCTTCTTTTTGGCGTAGGCCTCTGGCCTTAAAGTGTGTTATTTCGAACTTATCGAAATAGTCACCCGTCGTCGTTCGATAGAGGTTGAACTCTTCTTTTTGGCGAAGGCCCCTAGCCTTAAAGGGTGTTATTTCGAACTTATCGAATTAGTAATCCATCGTTGTTCGATCGAGGTCGAACTCTTCTTTTTGGCGAAGGCCCCTGGCCTTCAAGGGTGTTATTTTGAACTTATCGAAATAGTAACCCGTCGTCGTTCGATCGAGGTCGAACTTTTCTTTTTGGCGAAGGCCCCTAGCCTTTAAAGGTGTTATTTCAAACTTATCAAGATAGTAACCCATCATCGTTCGATCGAGGTCGAACTCTTCTTTTTGGCGAAAACCCCTGGCCTTAAAGGGTGTTATTTCGAACTTATCGAAATAGTAACCAGTCGTCGTTCGATCGAGGTCAAACTCTTCTTTTTGGCGAAGGCCCCTAGCCTTTAAAGGTGTTATTTCAAACTTATCAAAATAGTAACCCATCGTCGTTCGATCGAGGTCGAACTCTTCTTTTTGGCGAAGGCCCCTGGCCTTCAAGGGTGTTATTTCGAACTTATCGAAATAGTAACCCGTCGTCGTTCGATCGAGGTCGAACTTTTCTTTTTGGCGAAGGCCCCTGGTCTTATAGGTGTTATTTCGAACTTATCAAGATAGTAACCCATCATCGTTCGATCGAGGTCGAACTCTTCTTTTTGGCGAAGGCCCCTGGCCTTAAAGGGTGTTATTTCGAACTTATCGAAATAGTAACCCGTCATCATATGATCGAGGTCGAACTCTTCTTTTTGGCGTAGGCCTCTGGCCTTAAAGGGTGTTATTTCGAACTTATCGAAATAGTAACCAGTCGTCGTTCGATCGAGGTCAAACTCTTCTTTTTGGCGAAGGCCCCTAGCCTTTAAAGGTGTTATTTCAAACTTATCAAAATAGTAACCCATCGTCGTTCGATCGAGGTCGAACTCTTCTTTTTGGCGAAGGCCCCTGGCCTTCAAGGGTGTTATTTCGAACTTATCGAAATAGTAACCCGTCGTCGTTCGATCGAGGTCGAACTTTTCTTTTTGGCGAAGGCCCCTGGCCTTAAAGGGTGTTATTTCGAACATATCGAAATAGTAACCCGTCGTCGTATGATCGAGGTCGAACTCTTCTTTTTGGCGTAGGCCTCTGGCCTTAAAGTGTGTTATTTCGAACTTATCGAAATAGTCACCCGTCGTCGTTCGATAGAGGTTGAACTCTTCTTTTTGGCGAAGGCCCCTAGCCTTAAAGGGTGTTATTTCGAACTTATCGAATTAGTAATCCATCGTTGTTCGATCGAGGTCGAACTCTTCTTTTTGGCGAAGGCCCCTGGCCTTCAAGGGTGTTATTTTGAACTTATCGAAATAGTAACCCGTCGTCGTTCGATCGAGGTCGAACTTTTCTTTTTGGCGAAGGCCCCTGGTCTTATCGAAATAGTAACCCGTCGTCGTTCGATCGAGGTCGAACTTTTCTTTTTGGCGAAGGCCCCTGGCCTTAAAGGGTGTTATTTCGAACATATCGAAATAGTAACCCGTCGTCGTATGATCGAGGTCGAACTCTTCTTTTTGGCGTAGGCCTCTGGCCTTAAAGTGTGTTATTTCGAACTTATCGAAACAGTCACCCGTCGTCGTTCGATAGAGGTTGAACTCTTCTTTTTGGCGAAGGCCCCTAGCCTTAAAGGGTGTTATTTCGAACTTATCGAAATAGTAACCCGTCGTCATATGATAGAGGTCGAACTCTTCTTTTTGGCGAAGGCCTCTGGCCTTAAAGGGTGTTATTTCGAACTTATCGAAATAGTAACCAGTCGTCTTTCGATCGAGGTCAAACTCTTCTTTTTGGCGAAGGACCCTAGCCTTTAAAGGTGTTATTTCAAACTTATCAAAATAGTAACCCATCGTCGTTCGATCGAGGTCGAACTCTTCTTTTTGGCGAAGGCCCCTGGCCTTCAAGGGTGTTATTTGAAATTATCGAAATAGTAACCCGTCGTCGTATGATCGAGGTCGAACTCTTCTTTTTGGCGAAGGCCCTTCGCCTTAAAATGTGTTATTTCAAACTTATCGAAATAGTAACCCGTCGTCGTTCGATCGAGGTGAAACTCTTCTTTTTGGCGAAGGCCCCTAGCCTTTAAGGGTGTTATTTCAAACTTATCAAAATAGTAACCCATCGTCGTTCGATCGAGGTCGAACTCTTATTTTTGGTGAAGGCCCCTGGCCTTCAAGGGTGTAATATCGAACTTATCGAAATAGTAACCCGTCGTCGTTCGATCGAGGTCGAACTCTTCTTTTTGGCGAAGGCCCCTGGTCTTAAAGGGTGTTATTTCGAATTTATCAAAATAGTAACTCGTCATCGTTCGATCGAGGTCGAACTCTTCTTTTTGGCGAAGGCCCCTAGACTTTAAGGGTGTTATTTCGAACTTATCAAATTAGTAACCCATCGTCGTATGATCGAGGTCGAACTCTTCTTTTTGGCGAAGGCTTCTGGCCTTAAAGGGTGTTATTTCGAACTTATCGAAATAGTCACCCGTCGTCGTTCGATAGAGGTTGAACTCTTCTTTTTGGCGAAGGCCCCTAGACTTAAAAGGTGTTATTTCGAACTTATCGAATTAGTAACCCATCGTTGTTCGATCGAGGTCGAACTCTTCTTTTTGGCGAAGGCCCCTGTCCTTAAATGGTGTTATTTCGAACTTATCGAAATAGTAACCCGTCATCGTATGATCCAGTTCGAACTCTTCTTTTTCGCGAAGGCCTCTGGCCTTAAAGGGTGTTATTTCGAACTTCTCGAAATAGTAACAAGTCGTCGTTCGATCGAGGTCAAACTCTTCTTTTTGGCGAAGGCCCCTAGCCTTTAAAGGTGTTATTTCAAACTTATCAAAATAGTAACCCATCGTCGTTCGATCGAGGTCGAACTCTTCTTTTTGGCGAAGGCCCCTGGCCTTCAAGGGTGTTATTTCGAACTTATCGAAATAGTAACCCGTCGTCGTTCGATCGAGGTCGAACTTTTCTTTTTGGCGAAGGCCCCTGGTCTTATAGGTGTTATTTCGAACTTATCAAGATAGTAACCCATCATCGTTCGATCGAGGTCGAACTCTTCTTTTTGGCGAAAACCCCTGGCCTTAAAGGGTGTTATTTCGAACTTATCGAAATAGTAACCAGTCGTCGTTCGATCGAGGTCAAACTCTTCTTTTTGGCGAAGGCCCCTAGCCTTTAAAGGTGTTATTTCAAACTTATCAAAATAGTAACCCATCGTCGTTCGATCGAGGTCGAACTCTTCTTTTTGGCGAAGGCCCCTGGCCTTCAAGGGTGTTATTTCGAACTTATCGAAATAGTAACCCGTCGTCGTTCGATCGAGGTCGAACTTTTCTTTTTGGCGAAGGCCCCTGGTCTTATAGGTGTTATTTCGAACTTATCAAGATAGTAACCCATCATCGTTCGATCGAGGTCGAACTCTTCTTTTTGGCGAAGGCCCCTGGCCTTAAAGGGTGTTATTTCGAACTTATCGAAATAGTAACCCGTCATCATATGATCGAGGTCGAACTCTTCTTTTTGGCGTAGGCCTCTGGCCTTAAAGGGTGTTATTTCGAACTTATCGAAATAGTAACCAGTCGTCGTTCGATCGAGGTCAAACTCTTCTTTTTGGCGAAGGCCCCTAGCCTTTAAAGGTGTTATTTCAAACTTATCAAAATAGTAACCCATCGTCGTTCGATCGAGGTCGAACTCTTCTTTTTGGCGAAGGCCCCTGGCCTTCAAGGGTGTTATTTCGAACTTATCGAAATAGTAACCCGTCGTCGTTCGATCGAGGTCGAACTTTTCTTTTTGGCGAAGGCCCCTGGCCTTAAAGGGTGTTATTTCGAACATATCGAAATAGTAACCCGTCGTCGTATGATCGAGGTCGAACTCTTCTTTTTGGCGTAGGCCTCTGGCCTTAAAGTGTGTTATTTCGAACTTATCGAAATAGTCACCCGTCGTCGTTCGATAGAGGTTGAACTCTTCTTTTTGGCGAAGGCCCCTAGCCTTAAAGGGTGTTATTTCGAACTTATCGAATTAGTAATCCATCGTTGTTCGATCGAGGTCGAACTCTTCTTTTTAGCGAAGGCCCCTGGCCTTCAAGGGTGTTATTTTGAACTTATCGAAATAGTAACCCGACGTCGTTCGATCGAGGTCGAACTTTTCTTTTTGGCGAAGGCCCCTGGTCTTATCGAAATAGTAACCCGTCGTCGTTCGATCGAGGTCGAACTTTTCTTTTTGGCGAAGGCCCCTGGCCTTAAAGGGTGTTATTTCGAACATATCGAAATAGTAACCCGTCGTCGTATGATCGAGGTCGAACTCTTCTTTTTGGCGTAGGCCTCTGGCCTTAAAGTGTGTTATTTCGAACTTATCGAAACAGTCACCCGTCGTCGTTCGATAGAGGTTGAACTCTTCTTTTTGGCGAAGGCCCCTAGCCTTAAAGGGTGTTATTTCGAACTTATCGAAATAGTAACCCGTCGTCATATGATAGAGGTCGAACTCTTCTTTTTGGCGAAGGCCTCTGGCCTTAAAGGGTGTTATTTCGAACTTATCGAAATAGTAACTAGTCGTCGTTCGATCGAGGTCAAACTCTTCTTTTTGGCGAAGGACCCTAGCCTTTAAAGGTGTTATTTCAAACTTATCAAAATAGTAACCCATCGTCGTTCGATCGAGGTCGAACTCTTCTTTTTGGCGAAGGCCCCTGGCCTTCAAGGGTGTTATTTGAAATTATCGAAATAGTAACCCGTCGTCGTATGATCGAGGTCGAACTCTTCTTTTTGGCGAAGGCCCTTCGCCTTAAAATGTGTTATTTCAAACTTATCGAAATAGTAACCCGTCGTCGTTCGATCGAGGTGAAACTCTTCTTTTTGGCGAAGGCCCCTAGCCTTTAAGGGTGTTATTTCAAACTTATCAAAATAGTAACCCATCGTCGTTCGATCGAGGTCGAACTCTTATTTTTGGTGAAGGCCCCTGGCCTTCAAGGGTGTAATATCGAACTTATCGAAATAGTAACCCGTCGTCGTTCGATCGAGGTCGAACTCTTCTTTTTGGCGAAGGCCCCTGGTCTTAAAGGGTGTTATTTCGAATTTATCAAAATAGTAACTCGTCATCGTTCGATCGAGGTCGAACTCTTCTTTTTGGCGAAGGCCCCTAGACTTTAAGGGTGTTATTTCGAACTTATCAAATTAGTAACCCATCGTCGTATGATCGAGGTCGAACTCTTCTTTTTGGCGAAGGCTTCTGGCCTTAAAGGGTGTTATTTCGAACTTATCGAAATAGTCACCCGTCGTCGTTCGATAGAGGTTGAACTCTTCTTTTTGGCGAAGGCCCCTAGACTTAAAAGGTGTTATTTCGAACTTATCGAATTAGTAACCCATCGTTGTTCGATCGAGGTCGAACTCTTCTTTTTGGCGAAGGCCCCTGTCCTTAAATGGTGTTATTTCGAACTTATCGAAATAGTAACCCGTCATCGTATGATCCAGGTCGAACTCTTCTTTTTCGCGAAGGCCTCTGGCCTTAAAGGGTGTTATTTCGAACTTCTCGAAATAGTAACAAGTCGTCGTTCGATCGAGGTCAAACTCTTCTTTTTGGCGAAGGCCCCTAGCCTTTAAAGGTGTTATTTCAAACTTATCAAAATAGTAACCCATCGTCGTTCGATCGAGGTCGAACTCTTCTTTTTGGCGAAGGCCCCTGGCCTTCAAGGGTGTTATTTCGAACTTATCGAAATAGTAACCCGTCGTCGTTCGATCGAGGTCGAACTTTTCTTTTTGGCGAAGGCCCCTGGTCTTATAGGTGTTATTTCGAACTTATCAAGATAGTAACCCATCATCGTTCGATCGAGGTCGAACTCTTCTTTTTGGCGAAAACCCCTGGCCTTAAAGGGTGTTATTTCGAACTTATCGAAATAGTAACCAGTCGTCGTTCGATCGAGGTCAAACTCTTCTTTTTGGCGAAGGCCCCTAGCCTTTAAAGGTGTTATTTCAAACTTATCAAAATAGTAACCCATCGTCGTTCGATCGAGGTCGAACTCTTCTTTTTGGCGAAGGCCCCTGGCCTTCAAGGGTGTTATTTCGAACTTATCGAAATAGTAACCCGTCGTCGTTCGATCGAGGTCGAACTTTTCTTTTTGGCGAAGGCCCCTGGTCTTATAGGTGTTATTTCGAACTTATCAAGATAGTAACCCATCATCGTTCGATCGAGGTCGAACTCTTCTTTTTGGCGAAAACCCCTGGCCTTAAAGGGTGTTATTTCGAACTTATCGAAATAGTAACCAGTCGTCGTTCGATCGAGGTCAAACTCTTCTTTTTGGCGAAGGCCCCTAGCCTTTAAAGGTGTTATTTCAAACTTATCAAAATAGTAACCCATCGTCGTTCGATCGAGGTCGAACTCTTCTTTTTGGCGAAGGCCCCTGGCCTTCAAGGGTGTTATTTCGAACTTATCGAAATAGTAACCCGTCGTCGTTCGATCGAGGTCGAACTTTTCTTTTTGGCGAAGGCCCCTGGTCTTATAGGTGTTATTTCGAACTTATCAAGATAGTAACCCATCATCGTTCGATCGAGGTCGAACTCTTCTTTTTGGCGAAGGCCCCTGGCCTTAAAGGGTGTTATTTCGAACTTATCGAAATAGTAACCCGTCATCATATGATCGAGGTCGAACTCTTCTTTTTGGCGTAGGCCTCTGGCCTTAAAGGGTGTTATTTCGAACTTATCGAAATAGTAACCAGTCGTCGTTCGATCGAGGTCAAACTCTTCTTTTTGGCGAAGGCCCCTAGCCTTTAAAGGTGTTATTTCAAACTTATCAAAATAGTAACCCATCGTCGTTCGATCGAGGTCGAACTCTTCTTTTTGGCGAAGGCCCCTGGCCTTCAAGGGTGTTATTTCGAACTTATCGAAATAGTAACCCGTCGTCGTTCGATCGAGGTCGAACTTTTCTTTTTGGCGAAGGCCCCTGGCCTTAAAGGGTGTTATTTCGAACATATCGAAATAGTAACCCGTCGTCGTATGATCGAGGTCGAACTCTTCTTTTTGGCGTAGGCCTCTGGCCTTAAAGTGTGTTATTTCGAACTTATCGAAATAGTCACCCGTCGTCGTTCGATAGAGGTTGAACTCTTCTTTTTGGCGAAGGCCCCTAGCCTTAAAGGGTGTTATTTCGAACTTATCGAATTAGTAATCCATCGTTGTTCGATCGAGGTCGAACTCTTCTTTTTGGCGAAGGCCCCTGGCCTTCAAGGGTGTTATTTTGAACTTATCGAAATAGTAACCCGACGTCGTTCGATCGAGGTCGAACTTTTCTTTTTGGCGAAGGCCCCTGGTCTTATCGAAATAGTAACCCGTCGTCGTTCGATCGAGGTCGAACTTTTCTTTTTGGCGAAGGCCCCTGGCCTTAAAGGGTGTTATTTCGAACATATCGAAATAGTAACCCGTCGTCGTATGATCGAGGTCGAACTCTTCTTTTTGGCGTAGGCCTCTGGCCTTAAAGTGTGTTATTTCGAACTTATCGAAACAGTCACCCGTCGTCGTTCGATAGAGGTTGAACTCTTCTTTTTGGCGAAGGCCCCTAGCCTTAAAGGGTGTTATTTCGAACTTATCGAAATAGTAACCCGTCGTCATATGATAGAGGTCGAACTCTTCTTTTTGGCGAAGGCCTCTGGCCTTAAAGGGTGTTATTTCGAACTTATCGAAATAGTAACTAGTCGTCGTTCGATCGAGGTCAAACTCTTCTTTTTGGCGAAGGACCCTAGCCTTTAAAGGTGTTATTTCAAACTTATCAAAATAGTAACCCATCGTCGTTCGATCGAGGTCGAACTCTTCTTTTTGGCGAAGGCCCCTGGCCTTCAAGGGTGTTATTTGAAATTATCGAAATAGTAACCCGTCGTCGTATGATCGAGGTCGAACTCTTCTTTTTGGCGAAGGCCCTTCGCCTTAAAATGTGTTATTTCAAACTTATCGAAATAGTAACCCGTCGTCGTTCGATCGAGGTGAAACTCTTCTTTTTGGCGAAGGCCCCTAGCCTTTAAGGGTGTTATTTCAAACTTATCAAAATAGTAACCCATCGTCGTTCGATCGAGGTCGAACTCTTATTTTTGGTGAAGGCCCCTGGCCTTCAAGGGTGTAATATCGAACTTATCGAAATAGTAACCCGTCGTCGTTCGATCGAGGTCGAACTCTTCTTTTTGGCGAAGGCCCCTGGTCTTAAAGGGTGTTATTTCGAATTTATCAAAATAGTAACTCGTCATCGTTCGATCGAGGTCGAACTCTTCTTTTTGGCGAAGGCCCCTAGACTTTAAGGGTGTTATTTCGAACTTATCAAATTAGTAACCCATCGTCGTATGATCGAGGTCGAACTCTTCTTTTTGGCGAAGGCTTCTGGCCTTAAAGGGTGTTATTTCGAACTTATCGAAATAGTCACCCGTCGTCGTTCGATAGAGGTTGAACTCTTCTTTTTGGCGAAGGCCCCTAGACTTAAAAGGTGTTATTTCGAACTTATCGAATTAGTAACCCATCGTTGTTCGATCGAGGTCGAACTCTTCTTTTTGGCGAAGGCCCCTGTCCTTAAATGGTGTTATTTCGAACTTATCGAAATAGTAACCCGTCATCGTATGATCCAGGTCGAACTCTTCTTTTTCGCGAAGGCCTCTGGCCTTAAAGGGTGTTATTTCGAACTTCTCGAAATAGTAACAAGTCGTCGTTCGATCGAGGTCAAACTCTTCTTTTTGGCGAAGGCCCCTAGCCTTTAAAGGTGTTATTTCAAACTTATCAAAATAGTAACCCATCGTCGTTCGATCGAGGTCGAACTCTTCTTTTTGGCGAAGGCCCCTGGCCTTCAAGGGTGTTATTTCGAACTTATCGAAATAGTAACCCGTCGTCGTTCGATCGAGGTCGAACTTTTCTTTTTGGCGAAGGCCCCTGGTCTTATAGGTGTTATTTCGAACTTATCAAGATAGTAACCCATCATCGTTCGATCGAGGTCGAACTCTTCTTTTTGGCGAAGGCCCCTGGCCTTAAAGGGTGTTATTTCAAACTTATCGAAATAGTAACCCGTCATCGTATGATCGAGGTCGAACTCTTCTTTTTGGCGTAGGCCTCTGGCCTTAAAGTGTGTTATTTCGAACTTATCGAAATAGTCACCCGTCGTCGTTCGATAGAGGTTGAACTCTTCTTTTTGGCGAAGGCCCCTAGCCTTAAAGGGTGTTATTTCGAACTTATCGAAATAGTAACCCGTCATCATATGATAGAGGTCGAACTCTTCTTTTTGGCGAAGGCCTCTGGCCTTAAAGGGTGTTATTTCGAACTTATCGAAATAGTAACCAGTCGTCGTTCGATCGAGGTCAAACTCTTCTTTTTGGCGAAGGCCCCTAGCCTTTAAAGGTGTTATTTCAAACTTATCAAAATAGTAACCCATCGTCGTTCGATCGAGGTCGAACTCTTCTTTTTGGCGAAAGCCCCTGGCCTTCAAGGGTGTTATTTCGAACTTATCGAAATAGTAACCCGTCGTCGTTCGATCGAGGTCGAACTTTTCTTTTTGGCGAAGGCCCCTGGCCTTAAAGGGTGTTATTTCGAACATATCGAAATAGTAACCCGTCGTCGTTCGATCGAGGTCGAACTCTTCTTTTTGGCGTAGGCCTCTGGCCTTAAAGTGTGTTATTTCGAACTTATCGAAATAGTCACCCGTCGTCGTTCGATAGAGGTTGAACTCTTCTTTTTGGCGAAGGCCCCTAGCCTTAAAGGGTGTTATTTCGAACTTATCGAATTAGTAATCCATCGTTGTTCGATCGAGGTCGAACTCTTCTTTTTGGCGAAGGCCCCTGGCCTTCAAGGGTGTTATTTTGAACTTATCGAAATAGTAACCCGTCGTCGTTCGATCGAGGTTGAACTTTTCTTTTTGGCGAAGGCCCCTGGTCTTATCGAAATAGTAACCCGTCGTCGTTCGATCGAGGTCGAACTTTTCTTTTTGGCGAAGGCCCCTGGCCTTAAAGGGTGTTATTTCGAACATATCGAAATAGTAACCCGTCGTCGTATGATCGAGGTCGAACTCTTCTTTTTGGCGTAGGCCTCTGGCCTTAAAGTGTGTTATTTCGAACTTATCGAAACAGTCACCCGTCGTCGTTCGATAGAGGTTGAACTCTTCTTTTTGGCGAAGGCCCCTAGCCTTAAAGGGTGTTATTTCGAACTTATCGAAATAGTAACCCGTTGTCATATGATAGAGGTCGAACTCTTCTTTTTGGCGAAGGCCTCTGGCCTTAAAGGGTGTTATTTCGAACTTATCGAAATAGTCTCCCGTCGTTATTCGATCGAGGTCGAACTCTTCTTTTTGGCGAAGGCCCCTGGCCTTAAAGGGTGTTATTTCGAACTTATCAAATTAGTAACCCGTCGTCGTATGATAGAGGTTGAACAATTCTTTTTTGTGAAGGCACTTGGCCTTAAAAGGTGTTATTTCGAACATATCGAAATAGTAATCCATCGTCGTTCGATCGAGGTCGAACTCTTCTTTTGGCGAAGGCCCCTGGCCTTCAAGGGTGTTATTTTGAACTTATCGAAATAGTAACCCGTCGTCGTTCGATCGAGGTTGAACTTTTCTTTTTGGCGAAGGCCCCTGGTCTTATCGAAATAGTAACCCGTCGTCGTTCGATCGAGGTCGAACTTTTCTTTTTGGCGAAGGCCCCTGGCCTTAAAGGGTGTTATTTCGAACATATCGAAATAGTAACCCGTCGTCGTATGATCGAGGTCGAACTCTTCTTTTTGGCGTAGGCCTCTGGCCTTAAAGTGTGTTATTTCGAACTTATCGAAACAGTCACCCGTCGTCGTTCGATAGAGGTTGAACTCTTCTTTTTGGCGAAGGCCCCTAGCCTTAAAGGGTGTTATTTCGAACTTATCGAAATAGTAACCCGTTGTCATATGATAGAGGTCGAACTCTTCTTTTTGGCGAAGGCCTCTGGCCTTAAAGGGTGTTATTTCGAACTTATCGAAATAGTCTCCCGTCGTTATTCGATCGAGGTCGAACTCTTCTTTTTGGCGAAGGCCCCTGGCCTTAAAGGGTGTTATTTCGAACTTATCAAATTAGTAACCCGTCGTCGTATGATAGAGGTTGAACAATTCTTTTTTGTGAAGGCACTTGGCCTTAAAAGGTGTTATTTCGAACATATCGAAATAGTAATCCATCGTCGTTCGATCGAGGTCGAACTCTTCTTTTTGGCGAAAGCCCCTGGCCTTCAAGGGTGTTATTTCGAACTTATCGAAATAGTAACCCGTCGTCGTTCGATCGAGGTCGAACTTTTCTTTTTGGCGAAGGCCCCTGGCCTTAAAGGGTGTTATTTCGAACATATCGAAATAGTAACCCGTCGTCGTATGATCGAGGTCGAACTCTTCTTTTTGGCGTAGGCCTCTGGCCTTAAAGTGTGTTATTTCGAACTTATCGAAACAGTCACCCGTCGTCGTTCGATAGAGGTTGAACTCTTCTTTTTGGCGAAGGCCCCTAGCCTTAAAGGGTGTTATTTCGAACTTATCGAAATAGTAACCCGTTGTCATATGATAGAGGTCGAACTCTTCTTTTTCGCGAAGGCCTCTGGCCTTAAAGGGTGTTATTTCGAACTTCTCGAAATAGTAACAAGTCGTCGTTCGATCGAGGTCAAACTCTTCTTTTTGGCGAAGGCCCCTAGCCTTTAAAGGTGTTATTTCAAACTTATCAAAATAGTAACCCATCGTCGTTCGATCGAGGTCGAACTCTTCTTTTTGGCGAAGGCCCCTGGCCTTCAAGGGTGTTATTTCGAACTTATCGAAATAGTAACCCGTCGTCGTTCGATCGAGGTCGAACTTTTCTTTTTGGCGAAGGCCCCTGGTCTTATAGGTGTTATTTCGAACTTATCAAGATAGTAACCCATCATCGTTCGATCGAGGTCGAACTCTTCTTTTTGGCGAAGGCCCCTGGCCTTAAAGGGTGTTATTTCAAACTTATCGAAATAGTAACCCGTCATCGTATGATCGAGGTCGAACTCTTCTTTTTGGCGTAGGCCTCTGGCCTTAAAGTGTGTTATTTCGAACTTATCGAAATAGTCACCCGTCGTCGTTCGATAGAGGTTGAACTCTTCTTTTTGGCGAAGGCCCCTAGCCTTAAAGGGTGTTATTTCGAACTTATCGAAATAGTAACCCGTCATCATATGATAGAGGTCGAACTCTTCTTTTTGGCGAAGGCCTCTGGCCTTAAAGGGTGTTATTTCGAACTTATCGAAATAGTAACCAGTCGTCGTTCGATCGAGGTCAAACTCTTCTTTTTGGCGAAGGCCCCTAGCCTTTAAAGGTGTTATTTCAAACTTATCAAAATAGTAACCCATCGTCGTTCGATCGAGGTCGAACTCTTCTTTTTGGCGAAAGCCCCTGGCCTTCAAGGGTGTTATTTCGAACTTATCGAAATAGTAACCCGTCGTCGTTCGATCGAGGTCGAACTTTTCTTTTTGGCGAAGGCCCCTGGCCTTAAAGGGTGTTATTTCGAACATATCGAAATAGTAACCCGTCGTCGTTCGATCGAGGTCGAACTCTTCTTTTTGGCGTAGGCCTCTGGCCTTAAAGTGTGTTATTTCGAACTTATCGAAATAGTCACCCGTCGTCGTTCGATAGAGGTTGAACTCTTCTTTTTGGCGAAGGCCCCTAGCCTTAAAGGGTGTTATTTCGAACTTATCGAATTAGTAATCCATCGTTGTTCGATCGAGGTCGAACTCTTCTTTTTGGCGAAGGCCCCTGGCCTTCAAGGGTGTTATTTTGAACTTATCGAAATAGTAACCCGTCGTCGTTCGATCGAGGTTGAACTTTTCTTTTTGGCGAAGGCCCCTGGTCTTATCGAAATAGTAACCCGTCGTCGTTCGATCGAGGTCGAACTTTTCTTTTTGGCGAAGGCCCCTGGCCTTAAAGGGTGTTATTTCGAACATATCGAAATAGTAACCCGTCGTCGTATGATCGAGGTCGAACTCTTCTTTTTGGCGTAGGCCTCTGGCCTTAAAGTGTGTTATTTCGAACTTATCGAAACAGTCACCCGTCGTCGTTCGATAGAGGTTGAACTCTTCTTTTTGGCGAAGGCCCCTAGCCTTAAAGGGTGTTATTTCGAACTTATCGAAATAGTAACCCGTTGTCATATGATAGAGGTCGAACTCTTCTTTTTGGCGAAGGCCTCTGGCCTTAAAGGGTGTTATTTCGAACTTATCGAAATAGTAACCAGTCGTTGTTCGATCGAGGTCAAACTCTTCTTTTTGGCGAAGGACCCTAGCCTTTAAAGGTGTTATTTCAAACTTATCAAAATAGTAACCCATCGTCGTTCGATCGAGGTCGAACTCTTCTTTTTGGCGAAGGCCCCTGGCCTTCAAGGGTGTTATTTGAAATTATCGAAATAGTAACCCGTCGTCGTATGATCGAGGTCGAACTCTTCTTTTTGGCGAAGGCCCTTCGCCTTAAAATGTGTTATTTCAAACTTATCGAAATAGTAACCCGTCGTCGTTCGATCGAGGTGAAACTCTTCTTTTTGGCGAAGGCCCCTAGCCTTTAAGGGTGTTATTTCAAACTTATCAAAATAGTAACCCATCGTCGTTCGATCGAGGTCGAACTCTTATTTTTGGTGAAGGCCCCTGGCCTTCAAGGGTGTAATATCGAACTTATCGAAATAGTAACCCGTCGTCGTTCGATCGAGGTCGAACTCTTCTTTTTGGCGAAGGCCCCTGGTCTTAAAGGGTGTTATTTCGAATTTATCAAAATAGTAACTCGTCATCGTTCGATCGAGGTCGAACTCTTCTTTTTGGCGAAGGCCCCTAGACTTTAAGGGTGTTATTTCGAACTTATCAAATTAGTAACCCATCGTCGTATGATCGAGGTCGAACTCTTCTTTTTGGCGAAGGCTTCTGGCCTTAAAGGGTGTTATTTCAAACTTATCGAAATAGTCACCCGTCGTCGTTCGATAGAGGTTGAACTCTTCTTTTTGGCGAAGGCCCCTAGACTTAAAAGGTGTTATTTCGAACTTATCGAATTAGTAACCCATCGTTGTTTGATCGAGGTCGAACTCTTCTTTTTGGCGAAGGCCCCTGTCCTTAAATGGTGTTATTTCGAACTTATCGAAATAGTAACCCGTCATCGTATGATCCAGGTCGAACTCTTCTTTTTCGCGAAGGCCTCTGGCCTTAAAGGGTGTTATTTCGAACTTCTCGAAATAGTAACAAGTCGTCGTTCGATCGAGGTCAAACTCTTCTTTTTGGCGAAAGCCCTTGGCCTTAAAGGGTGTTATTTCGAAGTTATCAAAATAGTAACCCATCGTCGTATGATTGAGGTCGAACTCTTCTTTTTGGCGAAGGCCTCTGGCCTTAAAGGGTGTTATTTCGAACTTATCGAAATAGTAACCCGTCGTCATTCGATCGAGGTCAAACGCTTCTTTTTGGCGAAGGCCCCTGGCCTTAAAGGGTGTTATTTCGAACTTATCGAAATAGTCACCCGTCGTCGTTCGATAGAGGTTGAACTCGTCTTTTTGGCGAAGGCCCCTAGCCTTAAAGAGTGTTATTTCGAACTTATCGAATTAGTAACCCATCGTTGTTCGATCGAGGTCGAACTCTTCTTTTTGGCGAAGGCCCCTCTCCTTAAACGGTGTTATTTCGAACTTATCGAAATAGTAACCCGTCATCGTATGATCGAAGTCGAACTCTTCTTTTTCGCGAAGGCCTCTGGCCTTAAAAGGTGTTATTTCGAACTTATCGAACTAGTAACCAGTCGTCGTTAGATCGAGGTCGAACTATCTTTTTGGTGAAAGCCCTTGGCCTTAAAGGGTGTTATTTCGAACTTATCAAAATAGTAACCCATCATAGTATGATCGAGGTCGAACTCTTCTTTTTGGCGAAGGCCTTTTGCCTTAAAGGGTGTTATTTCGAACTTATCGAAATAGTAACCCGTCGTCGTTCGATCGAGGTCGAACGCTTATTTTTGGCGAAGGCCCCTGGCCTTAAAGGGTGTTATTTCGAACTTATCGAAATAGTCACCCGTCGTCGTTCGATAGAGGTCGAACTCTTCTTTTTGGCGAAGGCCCCTATCCTTAAACGGTGTTATTTCGAACTTATCGAAAAAGTAACCCGTCATCGTATGATCGAGGTCGAACTCTTCTTTTTCGCGAAGGCCTCTGGCCTTAAAGGGTGTTTTTTCGAACTTATCGAAATAGTAACCAGTCGTCGTTAGATCGAGGTCGAACTATCTTTTTGGCGAAAGCCCTTGGCCTTAAAGGGTGTTATTTCGAACTTATAAAAATAGTAACTCATCGTCGTTCGATCGAGGTCGAACTTTTCTTTTTGGCGAAGGCCCCTGGCCTTCAAGGTTGTTATTTCGTACTTATCGAAATAGTAACCCGTCGTCGTACGATCGAGGTCGAACTCTTCTTTTTGGCGAAGGCCCCTGGCCTTAAAGGGTGTTATTTCGAACTTATCGAAATAGTAACCCGTCGTCGTATAATCTAGGTCGAACTCTTCTTTTTGCGAAGGCCCTTGGCCTTAAAGGGTGTTATTTCGAACTTATCAAAATAGTAACCCGTCGTCGTATGATTGAGGTTGAACTCTTCTTTTCTGCGAAGGCCCTTGACCTTAAAGGGTGTTATTTCGAACTTATCGAAATAGTAATCCATCGTCGTTCGATCGAGGTCGAACTCTTCTTTTTGGCGAAGGCCCCTGGCCTTCAAGGGTGTTATTTGAAATTATCGAAATAGTAACCCGTCGTCGTATGATCGAGGTCGAACTCTTCTTTTTGGCGAAGGCCCTTCGCCTTAAAATGTGTTATTTCAAACTTATCGAAATAGTAACCCGTCGTCGTTCGATCGAGGTGAAACTCTTCTTTTTGGCGAAGGCCCCTAGCCTTTAAGGGTGTTATTTCAAACTTATCGAAATAGTAATCCATCGTCGTTCGATCGAGATCGAACTCTTCTTTTTGGCGAAGGCCCCTGACCTTAAAGGGTGTTATTTCGAACTTATCGAAATAGTCTCCCGTCGTTATTCGATCGAGGTTGAACTCTTCTTTTTTGCGAAGGCCCCTGGCCTTAAAGGGTGTTATTTCGAACTTATCGAAATAGTAACCCGTCGTCGTTCGATCGAGGTCGAACTCTTCTTTTTAGCGAAGGCCCCTGGTATTAAAGGGTGTTATTTCGAACTTATCGAAATAGTCACCCATCGTCGTTCGATAGAGGTTGAACTCTTCTTTTTTGCGAAGGCCCTTGGCCTTAAAGTGTGTTATTTCAAACTTATCGAAATAGTAATCCATCGTCGTTCGATCGAGATCGAACTCTTCTTTTTGGCGAAGGCCCCTGACCTTAAAGGGTGTTATTTCGAACTTATCGAAATAGTCTCCCGTCGTTATTCGATCGAGGTCGAACTCTTCTTTTTGGCGAAGGCCCCTGGCCTTAAAGGGTGTTATTTCGAACTTATCAAATTAGTAACCCGTCGTCGTATGATAGAGGTTGAACAATTCTTTTTTGTGAAGGCACTTGGCCTTAAAAGGTGTTATTTCGAACATATCGAAATAGTAATCCATCGTCGTTCGATCGAGGTCGAACTCTTCTTTTTGGCGAAGGCCCCTGACCTTCAAGGGTGTTATTTCGAACTTATCAAAATAGTAACCCATCGTCGTTCGATCGAGGTCGAACTCTTCTTTTTGGCGAAGGCCCCTGTCCTTAAAGGGTGTTATTTCGAACTTATCAAATTAGTAACCCGTCGTCGTATGATCGAGGTCGAACTCTTCTTTTTGGCGAAGGCCTCTAGCCTTAAAGGGTGTTATTTCGAACTTATCGAATTAGTCACCCGTCGTCGTTCGATAGAGGTTGAACTCTTCTTTTTTGCGAAGGACCTTGGCCTTAAAGGGTGTTATTTCGAACTTATCGAAATAGTAATCCCTCGCCGTTCGATCGAGGTTGAACTCTTCTTTTTTGCGAAGGCCCCTGTCCTTAAAGGGTGTTATTTCGAACTTTTCGAAATAGTAACCCGTCGTCATATGATAGAGGTTGAACTCTTCTTTTTGCGAAGGCCCTTGGCCTTAAAGGGTGTTATTTCGAACATATCGAAATAGTAATCCATCATCGTTCGATCGAGGTCGAACTCTTCTTTTTGGCGAAGGCCCTTGGCCTTAAAATCTGTTATTTCAAACTTATCGAAATAGTAACCCGTCGTCGTTCGATCGAGGTCAAAATCTTCTTTTTAGCGAAGGCCCCTAGCCTTTAAAGGTGTTATTTAAAACTTATCAAAATAGTAACCCATCATCGTTCGATCAAGGTCGAACTCTTCTTTTTGGCGAAGGCCCCTGGCCTTCAAGGGTGTTATTTCGAACTTATCGAAATAGTAACCCATCGTCGTTCGATCGAGGTCGAACTCTTCTTTTTGGCGAAGGCCCCTGGCCTTAAAGGGTGTTATTTCGAACATATCGAAATAATAACTCGTCGTCGTATGATCGAGGTCGAACTCTTCTTTTTGGCGTATGCCTCTGGCCTTAAAGTGTGTTATTTCGAACTTATCGAAATAATAATCCATCGTCGTTCGATCGAGGTCGAACTCTTCTTTTTGGCGAAGGCCCCTAGCCTTAAAGGGTGTTATTTCGAACTTATCGAATTAGTAACCCATCGTCGTTCGATCGAGGTCGAACTCTTCTTTTTGGCGAAGGCCCCTGGCCTTCAAGGGTGTTATTTCGAACTTATCAAATTAGTAACCCGTCGTCGTATGATCGAGGTCGAACTCTTCTTTTTGGCGAAGGCCTCTGGCCTTAAAGGGTGTTATTTCGAACTTATCGAATTAGTCACCCGTCGTCGTTCGATAGAGGTTGAACTCTTCTTTTTTGCGAAGGACCTTGGCCTTAAAGGGTGTTATTTCGAACTTATCGAAATAGTAATCCCTCGCCGTTCGATCGAGGTTGAACTCTTCTTTTTTGCGAAGGCCCCTGTCCTTAAAGGGTGTTATTTCGAACTTTTCGAAATAGTAACCCGTCGTCATATGATAGAGGTTGAACTCTTCTTTTTGCGAAGGCCCTTGGCCTTAAAGGGTGTTATTTCGAACATATCGAAATAGTAATCCATCGTCGTTCGATCGAGGTCGAACTCTTCTTTTTGGCGAAGGCCCTTGGCCTTAAAATCTGTTATTTCAAACTTATCGAAATAGTAACCCGTCGTCGTTCGATCGAGGTCAAACTCTTCTTTTTAGCGAAGGCCCCTAGCCTTTAAAGGTGTTATTTCAAACTTATCAAAATAGTAACCCATCATCGTTCGATCGAGGTCGAACTCTTCTTTTTGGCGAAGGCCCCTGGCCTTCAAGGGTGTTATTTCGAACTTATCGAAATAGTAACCCATCGTCGTTCGATCGAGGTCGAACTCTTCTTTTTGGCGAAGGCCCCTGGCCTTAAAGGGTGTTATTTCGAACATATCGAAATAATAACTCGTCGTCGTATGATCGAGGTCGAACTCTTCTTTTTGGCGTAGGCCTCTGGCCTTAAAGTGTGTTATTTCGAACTTATCGAAATAATAATCCATCGTCGTTCGATCGAGGTCGAACTCTTCTTTTTGGCGAAGGCCCCTAGCCTTAAAGGGTGTTATTTCGAACTTATCGAATTAGTAACCCATCGTCGTTCGATCGAGGTCGAACTCTTCTTTTTGGCGAAGGCCCCTGGCCTTCAAGGGTGTTATTTCGAACTTATCAAATTAGTAACCCGTCGTCGTATGATCGAGGTCGAACTCTTCTTTTTGGCGAAGGCCTCTGGCCTTAAAGGGTGTTATTTCGAACTTATCGAATTAGTCACCCGTCGTCGTTCGATAGAGGTTGAACTCTTCTTTTTTGCGAAGGACCTTGGCCTTAAAGGGTGTTATTTCGAACTTATCGAAATAGTAATCCCTCGCCGTTCGATCGAGGTTGAACTCTTCTTTTTTGCGAAGGCCCCTGTCCTTAAAGGGTGTTATTTCGAACTTATCAAAATAGTAACCCGTCGTCATATGATAGAGGTTGAACTCTTCTTTTTTGCGAAGGCCCTTGGCCTTAAAGGGTGTTATTTCGAACATATCGAAATAGTAATCCATCGTCGTTCGATCGAGGTCGAACTCTTCTTTTTGGCGAAGGCCCTTGGCCTTAAAATCTGTTATTTCAAACTTATCGAAATAGTAACCCGTCGTCGTTCGATCGAGGTCAAACTCTTCTTTTTAGCGAAGGCCCCTAGCCTTTAAAGGTGTTATTTCAAACTTATCAAAATAGTAACCCATCATCGTTCGATCGAGGTCGAACTCTTCTTTTTGGCGAAGGCCCCTGGCCTTCAAGGGTGTTATTTCGAACTTATCGAAATAGTAACCCATCGTCGTTCGATCGAGGTCGAACTCTTCTTTTTGGCGAAGGCCCCTGGCCTTAAAGGGTGTTATTTCGAACATATCGAAATAATAACTCGTCGTCGTATGATCGAGGTCGAACTCTTCTTTTTGGCGTAGGCCTCTGGCCTTAAAGTGTGTTATTTCGAACTTATCGAAATAGTAATCCATCGTCGTTCGATCGAGATCGAACTCTTCTTTTTGGCGAAGGCCCCTGACCTTAAAGGGTGTTATTTCGAACTTATCGAAATAGTCTCCCGTCGTTATTCGATCGAGGTTGAACTCTTCTTTTTTGCGAAGGCCCCTGGCCTTAAAGGGTGTTATTTCGAACTTATCGAAATAGTAACCCGTCGTCGTTCGATCGAGGTCGAACTCTTCTTTTTAGCGAAGGCCCCTGGTATTAAAGGGTGTTATTTCGAACTTATCGAAATAGTCACCCATCGTCGTTCGATAGAGGTTGAACTCTTCTTTTTTGCGAAGGCCCTTGGCCTTAAAGTGTGTTATTTCAAACTTATCGAAATAGTAATCCATCGTCGTTCGATCGAGATCGAACTCTTCTTTTTGGCGAAGGCCCCTGACCTTAAAGGGTGTTATTTCGAACTTATCGAAATAGTCTCCCGTCGTTATTCGATCGAGGTCGAACTCTTCTTTTTGGCGAAGGCCCCTGGCCTTAAAGGGTGTTATTTCGAACTTATCAAATTAGTAACCCGTCGTCGTATGATAGAGGTTGAACAATTCTTTTTTGTGAAGGCACTTGGCCTTAAAAGGTGTTATTTCGAACATATCGAAATAGTAATCCATCGTCGTTCGATCGAGGTCGAACTCTTCTTTTTGGCGAAGGCCCCTGACCTTCAAGGGTGTTATTTCGAACTTATCAAAATAGTAACCCATCGTCGTTCGATCGAGGTCGAACTCTTCTTTTTGGCGAAGGCCCCTGTCCTTAAAGGGTGTTATTTCGAACTTATCAAATTAGTAACCCGTCGTCGTATGATCGAGGTCGAACTCTTCTTTTTGGCGAAGGCCTCTAGCCTTAAAGGGTGTTATTTCGAACTTATCGAATTAGTCACCCGTCGTCGTTCGATAGAGGTTGAACTCTTCTTTTTTGCGAAGGACCTTGGCCTTAAAGGGTGTTATTTCGAACTTATCGAAATAGTAATCCCTCGCCGTTCGATCGAGGTTGAACTCTTCTTTTTTGCGAAGGCCCCTGTCCTTAAAGGGTGTTATTTCGAACTTTTCGAAATAGTAACCCGTCGTCATATGATAGAGGTTGAACTCTTCTTTTTTGCGAAGGCCCTTGGCCTTAAAGGGTGTTATTTCGAACATATCGAAATAGTAATCCATCATCGTTCGATCGAGGTCGAACTCTTCTTTTTGGCGAAGGCCCTTGGCCTTAAAATCTGTTATTTCAAACTTATCGAAATAGTAACCCGTCGTCGTTCGATCGAGGTCAAAATCTTCTTTTTAGCGAAGGCCCCTAGCCTTTAAAGGTGTTATTTAAAACTTATCAAAATAGTAACCCATCATCGTTCGATCAAGGTCGAACTCTTCTTTTTGGCGAAGGCCCCTGGCCTTCAAGGGTGTTATTTCGAACTTATCGAAATAGTAACCCATCGTCGTTCGATCGAGGTCGAACTCTTCTTTTTGGCGAAGGCCCCTGGCCTTAAAGGGTGTTATTTCGAACATATCGAAATAATAACTCGTCGTCGTATGATCGAGGTCGAACTCTTCTTTTTGGCGTATGCCTCTGGCCTTAAAGTGTGTTATTTCGAACTTATCGAAATAATAATCCATCGTCGTTCGATCGAGGTCGAACTCTTCTTTTTGGCGAAGGCCCCTAGCCTTAAAGGGTGTTATTTCGAACTTATCGAATTAGTAACCCATCGTCGTTCGATCGAGGTCGAACTCTTCTTTTTGGCGAAGGCCCCTGGCCTTCAAGGGTGTTATTTCGAACTTATCAAATTAGTAACCCGTCGTCGTATGATCGAGGTCGAACTCTTCTTTTTGGCGAAGGCCTCTGGCCTTAAAGGGTGTTATTTCGAACTTATCGAATTAGTCACCCGTCGTCGTTCGATAGAGGTTGAACTCTTCTTTTTTGCGAAGGACCTTGGCCTTAAAGGGTGTTATTTCGAACTTATCGAAATAGTAATCCCTCGCCGTTCGATCGAGGTTGAACTCTTCTTTTTTGCGAAGGCCCCTGTCCTTAAAGGGTGTTATTTCGAACTTTTCGAAATAGTAACCCGTCGTCATATGATAGAGGTTGAACTCTTCTTTTTGCGAAGGCCCTTGGCCTTAAAGGGTGTTATTTCGAACATATCGAAATAGTAATCCATCGTCGTTCGATCGAGGTCGAACTCTTCTTTTTGGCGAAGGCCCTTGGCCTTAAAATCTGTTATTTCAAACTTATCGAAATAGTAACCCGTCGTCGTTCGATCGAGGTCAAACTCTTCTTTTTAGCGAAGGCCCCTAGCCTTTAAAGGTGTTATTTCAAACTTATCAAAATAGTAACCCATCATCGTTCGATCGAGGTCGAACTCTTCTTTTTGGCGAAGGCCCCTGGCCTTCAAGGGTGTTATTTCGAACTTATCGAAATAGTAACCCATCGTCGTTCGATCGAGGTCGAACTCTTCTTTTTGGCGAAGGCCCCTGGCCTTAAAGGGTGTTATTTCGAACATATCGAAATAATAACTCGTCGTCGTATGATCGAGGTCGAACTCTTCTTTTTGGCGTAGGCCTCTGGCCTTAAAGTGTGTTATTTCGAACTTATCGAAATAATAATCCATCGTCGTTCGATCGAGGTCGAACTCTTCTTTTTGGCGAAGGCCCCTAGCCTTAAAGGGTGTTATTTCGAACTTATCGAATTAGTAACCCATCGTCGTTCGATCGAGGTCGAACTCTTCTTTTTGGCGAAGGCCCCTGGCCTTCAAGGGTGTTATTTCGAACTTATCAAATTAGTAACCCGTCGTCGTATGATCGAGGTCGAACTCTTCTTTTTGGCGAAGGCCTCTGGCCTTAAAGGGTGTTATTTCGAACTTATCGAATTAGTCACCCGTCGTCGTTCGATAGAGGTTGAACTCTTCTTTTTTGCGAAGGACCTTGGCCTTAAAGGGTGTTATTTCGAACTTATCGAAATAGTAATCCCTCGCCGTTCGATCGAGGTTGAACTCTTCTTTTTTGCGAAGGCCCCTGTCCTTAAAGGGTGTTATTTCGAACTTATCGAAATAGTAACCCGTCGTCATATGATAGAGGTTGAACTCTTCTTTTTTGCGAAGGCCCTTGGCCTTAAAGGGTGTTATTTCGAACATATCGAAATAGTAATCCATCGTCGTTCGATCGAGGTCGAACTCTTCTTTTTGGCGAAGGCCCTTGGCCTTAAAATCTGTTATTTCAAACTTATCGAAATAGTAACCCGTCGTCGTTCGATCGAGGTCAAACTCTTCTTTTTAGCGAAGGCCCCTAGCCTTTAAAGGTGTTATTTCAAACTTATCAAAATAGTAACCCATCATCGTTCGATCGAGGTCGAACTCTTCTTTTTGGCGAAGGCCCCTGGCCTTCAAGGGTGTTATTTCGAACTTATCGAAATAGTAACCCATCGTCGTTCGATCGAGGTCGAACTCTTCTTTTTGGCGAAGGCCCCTGGCCTTAAAGGGTGTTATTTCGAACATATCGAAATAATAACTCGTCGTCGTATGATCGAGGTCGAACTCTTCTTTTTGGCGTAGGCCTCTGGCCTTAAAGTGTGTTATTTCGAACTTATCGAAATAATAATCCATCGTCGTTCGATCGAGGTCGAACTCTTCTTTTTGGCGAAGGCCCCTAGCCTTAAAGGGTGTTATTTCGAACTTATCGAATTAGTAACCCATCGTCGTTCGATCGAGGTCGAACTCTTCTTTTTGGCGAAGGCCCCTGGCCTTCAAGGGTGTTATTTCGAACTTATCAAATAGTAACCCATCGTCGTTCGATCGAGGTCGAACTCTTCTTTTTGGCGAAGGCCCCTGGCCTTAAAGGGTGTTATTTCGAACATATCGAAATAGTAACCCGTCGTCGTATGATCGAGGTCGAACTCTTCTTTTTGGCGTAGGCCTCTGGCCTTAAAGTGTGTTATTTCGAACTTATCGAAATAGTCACCCGTCGTCGTTCGATAGAGGTTGAACTCTTCTTTTTGGCGAAGGCCCCTAGCCTTAAAGGGTGTTATTTCGAACTTATCGAATTAGTAATCCATCGTTGTTCGATCGAGGTCGAACTCTTCTTTTTGGCGAAGGCCCCTGGCCTTCAAGGGTGTTATTTCGAACTTATCGAAATAGTAACCCGTCGTCGTTCGATCGAGGTCGAACTTTTCTTTTTGGCGAAGGCCCCTGGTCTTATAGGTGTTATTTCGAACTTATCAAGATAGTAACCCATCGTCGTTCGATCGAGGTCGAACTCTTCTTTTTAACGAAGGCCCCTGGCCTTAAAGGGTGTTATTTCGAACTTATCGAAATAGTAACCCGTCGTCGTATGATCGAGGTCGAACTCTTCTTTTTGGCGTAGGCCTCTGGCCTTAAAGTGTGTTATTTCGAACTTATCGAAATAGTCACCCGTCGTCGTTCGATAGAGGTTGAACTCTTATTTTTGGCGAAGGCCCCTAGCCTTAAAGGGTGTTATTTCGAACTTATCGAAATAGTAACCCGTCGTCATATGATAGAGGTCGAACTCTTCTTTTTGGCGAAGGCCTCTGGCCTTAAAGGGTGTTATTTCGAACTTATCGAAATAGTAACCAGTCATCGTTCGATCGAGGTCAAACTCTTCTTTTTTGGCGAAGGCCCCTAGCCTTTAAAGGTGTTATTTCAAACTTATCAAAATAGTAACCCATCGTCGTTCGATCGAGGTCGAACTCTTCTTTTTGGCGAAGGCCCCTGGCCTTCAAGGGTGTTATTTCGAACTTATCGAAATAGTAACCCGTCGTCGTTCGATCGAGGTCGAACTTTTCTTTTTGGCGAAGGCCCCTGGCCTTAAAGGGTGTTATTTCGAACATATCGAAATAGTAACCCGTCGTCGTATGATCGAGGTCGAACTCTTCTTTTTGGCGTAGGCCTCTGGCCTTAAAGTGTGTTATTTCGAACTTATCGAAATAGTCACCCGTCGTCGTTCGATAGAGGTTGAACTCTTCTTTTTGGCGAAGGCCCCTAGCCTTAAAGGGTGTTATTTCGAACTTATCGAATTAGTAATCCATCGTTGTTCGATCGAGGTCGAACTCTTCTTTTTGGCGAAGGCCCCTGGCCTTCAAGGGTGTTATTTCGAACTTATCGAAATAGTAACCCGTCGTCGTTCGATCGAGGTCGAACTTTTCTTTTTGGCGAAGGCCCCTGGTCTTATCGAAATAGTAACCCGTCGTCGTTCGATCGAGGTCGAACTTTTCTTTTTGGCGAAGGCCCCTGGCCTTAAAGGGTGTTATTTCGAACATATCGAAATAGTAACCCGTCGTCGTTCGATAGAGGTTGAACTCTTCTTTTTTGCGAAGGACCTTGGCCTTAAAGGGTGTTATTTCGAACTTATCGAAATAGTAATCCCTCGCCGTTCGATCGAGGTTGAACTCTTCTTTTTTGCGAAGGCCCCTGTCCTTAAAGGGTGTTATTTCGAACTTTTCGAAATAGTAACCCGTCGTCATATGATAGAGGTTGAACTCTTCTTTTTGGCGAAGGCCCCTGGCCTTAAAGGGTGTTATTTCGAACATATCGAAATAGTAACCCGTCGTCGTATGATCGAGGTCGAACTCTTCTTTTTGGCGTAGGCCTCTGGCCTTAAAGTGTGTTATTTCGAACTTATCGAAATAGTCACCCATCGTCGTTCGATAGAGGTTGAACTCTTCTTTTTGGCAAAGGCCCCTAGCCTTAAAGGGTGTTATTTCGAACTTATCGAATTAGTAATCCATCGTTGTTCGATCGAGGTCGAACTCTTCTTTTTGGCGAAGGCCCCTGGCCTTCAAGGGTGTTATTTCGAACTTATCGAAATAGTAACCCGTCGTCGTTCGATCGAGGTCGAACTTTTCTTTTTGGCGAAGGCCCCTGGTCTTATCGAAATAGTAACCCGTCGTCGTTCGATCGAGGTCGAACTTTTCTTTTTGGCGAAGGCCCCTGGCCTTAAAGGGTGTTATTTCGAACATATCGAAATAGTAACCCGTCGTCGTATGATCGAGGTCGAACTCTTCTTTTTGGCGTAGGCCTCTGGCCTTAAAGTGTGTTATTTCGAACTTATCGAAACAGTCACCCGTCGTCGTTCGATAGAGGTTGAACTCTTCTTTTTGGCGAAGGCCTCTAGCCTTAAAGGGTGTTATTTCGAACTTATCGAAATAGTAACCCGTCGTCGTTCGATCGAGGTCGAACGCTTCTTTTTGGCGAAGGCCCCTGGCCTTAAAGGGTGTTATTTCGAACATATCGAAATAGTCACCCGTCGTCGTTCGATAGAGGTTGAACTCGTCTTTTTGGCGAAGGCCCCTAGATTTAAAGAGTGTTATTTCAAACTTATCGAATTAGTAACCCATCGTTGTTCGATCGAGGTCGAACTCTTCTTTTTGGCGAAGGCCCCTGTCCTTAAACGGTGTTATTTCGAACTTATCGAAATAGTAACCCGTCATCGTATGATCGAGGTCGAACTCTTCTTTTTCGCGAAGGCCTCTGGCCTTAAAGGGTGTTATTTCGAACTTATCGAATTAGTCACCCGTCGTCGTTCGATAGAGGTTGAACTCTTCTTTTTGGCGAAGGCCCCTGGCCTTCAAGGGTGTTATTTCGAACTTATCAAATTAGTAACCCGTCGTCGTATGATCGAGGTCGAACTCTTCTTTTTGGCGAAGGCCTCTGGCCTTAAAGGGTGTTATTTCGAACTTATCGAATTAGTCACCCGTCGTCGTTCGATAGAGGTTGAACTCTTCTTTTTTGCGAAGGACCTTGGCCTTAAAGGGTGTTATTTCGAACTTATCGAAATAGTAATCCCTCGCCGTTCGATCGAGGTTGAACTCTTCTTTTTTGCGAAGGCCCCTGTCCTTAAAGGGTGTTATTTCGAACTTTTCGAAATAGTAACCCGTCGTCATATGATAGAGGTTGAACTCTTCTTTTTGGCGAAGGCCCCTGGCCTTAAAGGGTGTTATTTCGAACATATCGAAATAGTAACCCGTCGTCGTATGATCGAGGTCGAACTCTTCTTTTTGGCGTAGGCCTCTGGCCTTAAAGTGTGTTATTTCGAACTTATCGAAATAGTCACCCATCGTCGTTCGATAGAGGTTGAACTCTTCTTTTTGGCAAAGGCCCCTAGCCTTAAAGGGTGTTATTTCGAACTTATCGAATTAGTAATCCATCGTTGTTCGATCGAGGTCGAACTCTTCTTTTTGGCGAAGGCCCCTGGCCTTCAAGGGTGTTATTTCGAACTTATCGAAATAGTAACCCGTCGTCGTTCGATCGAGGTCGAACTTTTCTTTTTGGCGAAGGCCCCTGGTCTTATCGAAATAGTAACCCGTCGTCGTTCGATCGAGGTCGAACTTTTCTTTTTGGCGAAGGCCCCTGGCCTTAAAGGGTGTTATTTCGAACATATCGAAATAGTAACCCGTCGTCGTATGATCGAGGTCGAACTCTTCTTTTTGGCGTAGGCCTCTGGCCTTAAAGTGTGTTATTTCGAACTTATCGAAACAGTCACCCGTCGTCGTTCGATTGAGGTCGAACTCTTCTTTTTGGCGAAGGCCTCTGGCCTTAAAGGGTGTTATTTCGAACTTATCGAAATAGTAACCCGTCGTCGTTCGATCGAGGTCGAACGCTTCTTTTTGGCGAAGGCCCCTGGCCTTAAAGGGTGTTATTTCGAACATATCGAAATAGTCACCCGTCGTCGTTCGATAGAGGTTGAACTCGTCTTTTTGGCGAAGGCCCCTAGATTTAAAGAGTGTTATTTCAAACTTATCGAATTAGTAACCCATCGTTGTTCGATCGAGGTCGAACTCTTCTTTTTGGCGAAGGCCCCTGTCCTTAAACGGTGTTATTTCGAACTTATCGAAATAGTAACCCGTCATCGTATGATCGAGGTCGAACTCTTCTTTTTCGCGAAGGCCTCTGGCCTTAAAGGGTGTTATTTCAAACTTATCGAAATAGTAATCCATCGTCGTTCGATCGAGATCGAACTCTTCTTTTTGGCGAAGGCCCCTGACCTTAAAGGGTGTTATTTCGAACTTATCGAAATAGTCTCCCGTCGTTATTCGATCGAGGTTGAACTCTTCTTTTTTGCGAAGGCCCCTGGCCTTAAAGGGTGTTATTTCGAACTTATCGAAATAGTAACCCGTCGTCGTTCGATAGAGGTTGAACTCGTCTTTTTGGCGAAGGCCCCTGGTATTAAAGGGTGTTATTTCGAACTTATCGAAATAGTCACCCATCGTCGTTCGATAGAGGTTGAACTCTTCTTTTTTGCGAAGGCCCTTGGCCTTAAAGTGTGTTATTTCGAACTTATCGAAATAGTAACCCATCGTCGTATGATCGAGGTCGAACTCTTCTTTTTGGCGAAGGCCTCTGGCCTTAAAGGGTGTTATTTCGAACTTATCGAAATAGTCACCCGTCGTCGTTCGATAGAGGTTGAACTCTTCTTTTTGGGGAAGGCCCCTAGCCTTAAAGGGTGTTATTTCGAACTTATCGAATTAGTAACCCATCGTTGTTCGATCGAGGTCGAACTCTTCTTTTTGGCGAAGGCCCCTGTCCTTAAACGGTGTTATTTCGAACTTATCGAAATAGTAACCCGTCGTCGTATGATCGAGGTCGAACTCTTCTTTTTGGCGAAGGCCTCTGGCCATAAAGGGTGTTATTTCGAACTTATCGAAATAGTAACCAGTCGTCGTTCGATCGAGGTCGAACTATCTTTTTGGCGAAAGCCCTTGGCCTTAAAGGGTGTTATTTCAAACTTATCAAAATAGTAACCCATCGTCCTATGATCGATGTCGAACTCTTCTTTTTGGCGAAGGCCTCTGGCCTTAAAGGATGTTATTTCGAACTTATCGAAATAGTAACCCGTCGTCGTTCGATTGAGGTCGAACGCTTCTTTTTGGCGAAGGCCCCTGGCCTTAAAGGGTGTTATTTCGAACTTATCGAAATAGTCACCCGTCGTCGTTCGATAGAGGTTGAACTCGTCTTTTTGGGGAAGGCCCCTATCCTTAAATGGTGTTATTTCGAACTTATCGAATTAGTAACCCATCGTTATTCGATCGAGGTCAAACTCTTCTTTTTGGTGAAGGCCCCTGTCCTTAAACGGTGTTATTTCGAACTTATCAAAATAGTAACCCGTCGTCGTATGATCGAGGTCGAACTCTTCTTTTTGGCGAAGGACCCTGGCCTTCAAGGGTGTTATTTCAAACTTATCGAAATAGTAACCCGTCGTCGTTCGATCAAGGTCGAACTCTTCTTTTTGGCGAAGGCCCCTGGCCTTAAAGGGTGTTATTTCGAACTTATCAAAATAGTAACCCATCGTCGTATGATCGAGGTTGAACTCTTCTTTTTGGCGAAGGCCTCTGGCCTTAAAGGGTGTTATTTCGAACTTATCGAAATAGTCACTCATCGTTGTTCGATAGAGGTTGAACTCTTCTTTTTGGCGAAGGCCCCTAGCCTTAAAGGGTGTTATGTCGAACTTATCAAAATAGTAACCCATCGTCGTTCGATCGAGGTCGAACTCTTCTTTTTGGCGAAGGCCCTTGGCCTTAAAACGTGTTATTTCAAACTTATCGAAATAGTAACCCGTCGTCGTTCGATCGAGGTCGAACTCTTCTTTTTAGCGAAGGACCCTAGCCTTTAAGGGTGTAATTTTGAACTTATCAAAATATTAACCCATCGTCGTTCGATCGAGGTCGACCTCTTCTTTTTGGCGAAGGCCCCTGGGCTTCAAGGGTGTTATTTTGAACTTATCGAAATAGTAACCCGTCGTCGTTCGATCGAGGTCGAACTCTTCTTTTGGTGAAGGCCCCTGGCCTTAAAGGGTGTTATTTCGAATTTATCGAAATAGTAACCCGTTGTCGTATGATCGAGGTCGAACTCTTCTTTTTGGCGAAAGCCTCTGGCCTTAAAGGGTGTTATTTCGAACTTATCGAATTAGTAACCCATTGTCGTTCGATCGAGGTCGAACTCTTCTTTTTGGCGAAGGCCCCTGGCCTTAAAGGGTGTTATTTCAAACTTATCAAAATAGTAACCCATCGTCGTTCGATCGAGGTCGAACTCTTCTTTTTGGCGAAGTCCCCTAGCCTTCAAGGGTGTTATTTCGAACTTATCGAAAGAGTAACTTGTCTTCTTTCGATCGAGTTCGAACTCTTTTTTTAGGCGAAGGCCTCTGGCCTTAAATGTTGTTATTTCGAACTTATCGAAAGAGTAACCTTTCGTCGTTCGATCGAGGTCGAACTCTTCTTTTTGGCGAAGACCCTTGGCCTTAAAGGGTGTTATTTAGAACTTATCAAAATAGTAACTCATCATCGTTCGATCGAGATCGAACTCTTCTTTTTGGCGAAGGACCCTAGCCTTCAAGGGTGTAATTTCGAACTTATCGAAAGAGTAACCTGTCGATGTTCGATCGATGTCGAACTCTTCTTTTTGGCGAAGGCCCCTGGCCTTACAGGGTCTTATTTCGAACTTATCGAAAGAGTAACCTGTCGACGTTCGATTGAGGTCGAACTCTTCTTTTTGACGAATGCCCCTGGCCTTAAAGGGTGTTATTTAAAACTTATCAAAATAGTAACCCATCATCGTTCGATCGAGGTCGAATTCTTCTTTTTGGCAAAGGCCCCTGGCCTTCAAGGGTGTTATTTCGAACTTATCATAATAATAACCGTCGTCGTTCGATCGAGGTCGAACTCTTCTTTTTGGCGAAGGCCCCTAGCCTTCAAGGGTGTTATTTCAAACTTATCGAAATAGTAACCCGTCGTCGTATGATCGAGATCGCACTCTTCTTTTTGGCGAAGGCCTCTAGCCTTAAAGGGTGTTATTTCGAACTTATCGAAATAGTCACCCGTCGTCGTTCGATAGAGGTTGAACTCTTCTTTTTGGTGAAGGCCCCTAGCCTTAAAGGGTGTTATTTCGAACTTATCGAAAGAGTAACTTGTCTTCGTTCGATCGAGTTCGAACTCTTTTTTTTGCCGAAGGCCTCTGGCCTTACAGGGTGTTATTTCGAACTTATCAAAATAGTAACCCATCGTCGTTCGATCGAGGTCTAACTCTTCTTTTTAGCGAAGGACCCTAGCCTTTAAGGGTGTAATTTCGAACTTATCAAAATATTAACCCATCGTCGTTCGATCGAGGTCGAACTCTTCTTTTTGGCGAAGGCCCCTGGGATTCAAGGGTGTTATTTTGAACTTATCGAAATAGTAACCCGTCGTCGTTCGATCATGGTCGAACTCTTCTTATTGGCAAATGCCCCTGGCCTTAAAGGGTGTTATTCCGAACTTATCGAAATAGTAACCCGTTGTCGTATGATTGAGGTCGAACTCTTCTTTTTGGCGAAAGCCTCTGGCCTTAAAGGGTGTTATTTCGAACTTATCGAATTAGTAACCCATCGTCGTTCGATCGAGGTCGAACTCTTCTTTTTGGCGAAGGCCCCTGGGATTCAAGGGTGTTATTTTGAACTTATCGAAATAGTAACCCGTCGTCGTTCGATCGAGGTCGAACTCTTCTTTTGGCAAATGCCCCTGGCCTTAAAGGGTGTTATTTCGAACTTATCGAAATAGTAACCCGTTGTCTTATGATTGAGGTCGAACTCTTCTTTTTGGTGAAAGCCTCTGGCCTTAAAGGGTGTTATTTCGAATTTATCGAATTAGTAACCCATTGTCATTCGATCGAGGTCGAACTCTTCTTTTTGGCGAAGGCCCCTGGCCTTAAAGGGTGTTATTTCGAACTTATCAAAATAGTAACCCATCGTCGTTCGATCGAGGTCGAACTCTTCTTTTTGGCGAAGGACCCTAGCCTTCAAGGGTGTTATTTCGAACTTATCGAAAGAGTAACTTGTCTTCGTTCGATCGAGTTCGAACTCTTTTTTTTGCCGAAGGCCTCTGGCCTTACAGGGTGTTATTTCGAACTTATCGAAAGAGTAACATTTCGTCGTTCGATCGAGGTCGAACTCTTCTTTTTGGCGAAGACCCTTGGCCTTAAAGGGTGTTATTTAGAACTTATCAAAATAGTAACTCATCATCGTTCGATCGAGATCGAACTCTTCTTTTTGGCGAAGGACCCTAGCCTTCAAGGGTGTAATTTCGAACTTATCGAAAGAGTAACCTGTCGATGTTCGATCGATGTCGAACTCTTCTTTTTGGCGAAGGCCCCTGGCCTTACAGGGTCTTATTTCGAACTTATCGAAAGAGTAACCTGTCGACGTTCGATTGAGGTCGAACTCTTCTTTTTGACGAAGGCCCCTGGCCTTAAAGGGTGTTATTTCAAACTTATCAAAATAGTAACCCATCATCGTTCGATCGAGGTCGAATTCTTCTTTTTGGCAAAGGCCCCTGGCCTTCAATGGTGTTATTTCGAACTTATCGTAATAATAACCGTCGTCGTTCGATCGAGGTCGAACTCTTCTTTTTGGCGAAGGCCCCTAGCCTTCAAGGGTGTTATTTCAAACTTATCGAAATAGTAACCCGTCATCGTATGATCGAGATCGCACTCTTCTTTTTGGCGAAGGCCTCTAGCCTTAAAGGGTGTTATTTCGAACTTATCGAAATAGTCACCCGTCGTCGTTCGATAGAGGTTGAACTCTTCTTTTTGGTGAAGGCCCCTAGCCTTAAAGGGTGTTATGTCGAACTTATCTAAATAGTAACCCACTGTCGTTCGAACGAGGTCGAACTCTTCTTTTTGGCGAAGGCCCTTGGCCTTAAAATTTGTTATTTCGAACTTATCAAAATAGTAACCCATCGTCGTTCGATCGAGGTCTAACTCTTCTTTTTAGCGAAGGACCCTAGCCTTTAAGGGTGTAATTTCGAACTTATCAAAATATTAACCCATCGTCGTTCGATCGAGGTCGAACTCTTCTTTTTGGCGAAGGCCCCTGGGATTCAAGGGTGTTATTTTGAACTTATCGAAATAGTAACCCGTCGTCGTTCGATCATGGTCGAACTCTTCTTTTTGGCAAATGCCCCTGGCCTTAAAGGGTGTTATTTCGAACTTATCGAAATAGTAACCCGTTGTCGTATGATTGAGGTCGAACTCTTCTTTTTGGCGAAAGCCTCTGGCCTTAAAGGGTGTTATTTCGAACTTATCGAATTAGTAACCCATCGTCGTTCGATCGAGGTCGAACTCTTCTTTTTGGCGAAGGCCCCTGGGATTCAAGGGTGTTATTTTGAACTTATCGAAATAGTAACCCGTCGTCGTTCGATCGAGGTCGAACTCTTCTTTTTGGCAAATGCCCCTGGCCTTAAAGGGTGTTATTTCGAACTTATCGAAATAGTAACCCGTTGTCTTATGATTGAGGTCGAACTCTTCTTTTTGGTGAAAGCCTCTGGCCTTAAAGGGTGTTATTTCGAATTTATCGAATTAGTAACCCATTGTCATTCGATCGAGGTCGAACTCTTCTTTTTGGCGAAGGCCCCTGGCCTTAAAGGGTGTTATTTCGAACTTATCAAAATAGTAACCCATCGTCGTTCGATCGAGGTCGAACTCTTCTTTTTGGCGAAGGACCCTAGCCTTCAAGGGTGTTATTTCGAACTTATCGAAAGAGTAACTTGTCTTCGTTCGATCGAGTTCGAACTCTTTTTTTTGCCGAAGGCCTCTGGCCTTACAGGGTGTTATTTCGAACTTATCGAAAGAGTAACATTTCGTCGTTCGATCGAGGTCGAACTCTTCTTTTTGGCGAAGGCCCCTAGCCTTCAAGGGTGTTATTTCGAACTTATCGAATTAGTAACCCGTCATCGTATGATCGAGGTCGAACTTTTCTTTTTGGCGAAGGCCCCTGGACTTAAAGGGTGTTATTTCAAACTTATCAAAATAGTTACCCATCATCGTTCGATCGAGGTCGAATTCTTCTTTTTGGCGAAGGCCCCTGGCCTTCAAGGGTGTTATTTCGAACTTATCGTAATAATAACCATCGTCGTTCGATCGAGGTCGAACTCTTCTTTTTGGCGAAGGCCCCTGGCCTTCAAGGGTGTTATTTCGAACTTATCAAAACAGTAACCCGTCGTCGTTCGATAGAGGTTGAACTCTTGCTTTTGGCGAAGGCCCCTGGCCTTAAAGGGTGTTATTTCGAACTTATCGAAATAGTCACCCGTCGTCGTTCGATAGAGGTTGAACTCTTCTTTTTGGTGAAGGCCCCTAGCCTTAAAGGGTGTTATGTTGAACTTATCGAAATAGTAACCCATTGTCGTTCGAACGAGGTCGAACTCTTCTTTTTGGCGAAGGCCCTTGGCCTTAAAATGTGTTATTTCAAACTTATCGAAATAGTAACCCGTCGTCGTTCGATCGAGGTCGAACTCTTCTTTTTAGCGAAGGACCCTAGCCTTTAAGGGTGTAATTTCAAACTTATCAAAATATTAACCCATCGTCATTCGATCGAGGTCGAACTCTTCTTTTTGGCGAAGGCCCCTGGGATTCAAGGGTGTTATTTTGAACTTATCGAAATAGTAACCCGTCGTCGTTCGATCGAGGTCGAACTCTTCTTTTTGGCAAATGCCCCTGGCCTTAAAGGGTGTTATTTCGAACTTATCGAAATAGTAACCCGTTGTCGTATGATTGAGGTCGAACTCTTCTTTTTGGCGAAAGCCTCTGGCCTTAAAGGGTGTTATTTCGAACTTATCGAATTAGTAACCCATCGTCGTTCGATCGAGGTCGAACTCTTCTTTTTGGCGAAGGCCCCTGGCCTTAAAGGGTGTTATTTCGAACTTATCAAAATAGTAACCCATCGTCGTTCGATCGAGGTCGAACTCTTCTTTTAGCGAAGGACCCTAGCCTTCAAGGGTGTTATTTCGAACTTATCGAAAGAGTAACTTGTCTTCATTCGATCGAGTTAAAACTCTTTTTTTTGGCGAAGGCCTCTGTCCTTACAGGGTGTTATTTCGAACTTATCGAAAGAGTAACCTTTCGTCGTTCGATCGAGGTCGAACTCTTCATTTTGGCGAAGGCCCTTGGCCTTAAAGGGTGTTATTTAGAACTTATCAAAATAGTAACTCATCATCGTTCGATCGAGGTCGAATTCTTCTTTTTGGCGAAGGCCCCTAGCCTTTAAGGGTGTAATTTCGAACTTATCAAAATATTAATCCCGTCGTCGTTCGATCGAGGTTGAACTCTTCTTTTTGGCGAAGGCCCCTAGCCTTCAAGGGTGTAATTTCGAACTTATCGAATTAGTAACCCGTCGTCGTATGATCGAGGTCGAACTTTTCTTTTTGGCGAAGGCCCCTGGCCTTAAGGGTGTTATTTCAAACTTATCAAAATAGCAACCCATCATCGTTCGATCGAGGTCGAATTCTTCTTTTTGGCGAAGGCCCCTGGCCTTCAAGGGTGTTATTTCGAACTTATCGTAATAATAACCGTCGTCGTTCGATCGAGGTCGAACTCTTCTTTTTGGCGAAGGCCCATGGCCTTCAAGGGTGTTATTTCGAACTTATCAAAATAGTAACCCATCGTCATTCGATAGAGGTTGAACTCTTGCTTTTGGCGAAGGCCCCTGGCCTTAAAGGGTGTTATTTCGAACTTATCGAAATAGTAACCCGTCGTCGTATGATCGAGGTCGAACTCTTCTTTTTGGCTAAGGGCTCTAGCCTTAAAGGGTGTTATTTCGAACTTATCGAAATAGTCACCCGTCGTCGTTCGATAGAGGTTAAACTCTTCTTTTTGGTGAAGGCCCCTAGCCTTAAAGGGTGTTATGTCGAACTTATCGAAATAGTAACCCATTGTCGTTCGAACGAGGTCGAACTCTTCTTTTTGGCGAAGGCCCTTGGCCTTAAAATGTGTTATTTCAAACTTATCGAAATAGTAACCCGTTGTCGTTCGATCGAGGTCGAACTCTTTTTTTTAGCGAAGGACCCTAGCCTTTAAGGGTGAAATTTCGAACTTATCAAAATATTAACCCATCTTCGTTCGATCGAGGTCGAACTCTTCTTTTGTCGAAGGCCCCTGGGATTCAAGGGTGTTATTTTGAACTTATCGAAATAGTAACCCGTCGTCGTTCGATCGAGGTCGAACTCTTCTTTTTGGCGAATGCCCCTGGCCTTAAAGGGTGTTATTTCGAACTTATCGAAATAGTAACCCGTTGTCGTATGATCGAGGTCGAACTTTTCTTTTTTGGCGAAATCCTCTGGCCTTAAAGGGTGTTATTTCAAACTTATCAAAATAGCAACCCTTCATCGTTCGATCGAGGTCGAATTCTTCTTTTTGGCGAAGGCCCCTGGCCTTCAAGGGTGTTATTTCGAACTTATCGTAATAATAACCGTCGTCGTTCGATCGAGGTCGAACTCTTCTTTTTGGCGAAGGCCCATGGCCTTCAAGGGTGTTATTTCGAACTTATCAAAATAGTAACCCGTCGTCATTCGATAGAGGTTGAACTCTTGCTTTTGGCGAAGGCCCCTGGCCTTAAAGGGTGTTATTTCGAACTTATCGAAATAGTAACCCGTCGTCGTATGATCGAGGTCGAACTCTTCTTTTTGGCTAAGGGCCCTAGCCTTAAAGGGTGTTATTTCGAACTTATCGAAATAGTCACCCGTCGTCGTTCGATAGAGGTTAAACTCTTCTTTTTGGTGAAGGCCCCTAGCCTTAAAGGGTGTTATGTCGAACTTATCGAAATAGTAACCCATTGTCGTTCGAACGAGGTCGAACTCTTCTTTTTGGCGAAGGCCCTTGGCCTTAAAATGTGTTATTTCAAACTTATCGAAATAGTAACCCGTTGTCGTTCGATCGAGGTCGAACTCTTTTTTTTAGCGAAGGACCCTAGCCTTTAAGGGTGAAATTTCGAACTTATCAAAATATTAACCCATCTTCGTTCGATCGAGGTCGAACTCTTCTTTTTGGCGAAGGCCCCTGGGATTCAAGGGTGTTATTTTGAACTTATCGAAATAGTAACCCGTCGTCGTTCGATCGAGGTCGAACTCTTCTTTTTGGCGAATGCCCCTGGCCTTAAAGGGTGTTATTTCGAACTTATCGAAATAGTAACCCGTTGTCGTATGATCGAGGTCGAACTCTTCTTTTTTGGCGAAATCCTCTGGCCTTAAAGGGTGTTATTTCGAACTTATCGAATTAGTAACCCATTGTCGTTCGATCGAGGTCGAACTCTTCTTTTGGCGAAGGCCCCTGGCCTTAAAGGGTGTTATTTCGAACTTATCAAAATAGTAACCCATCGTCGTTCGATCGAGGTCAAACTCTTCTTTTTGGCGAAGGCCCCTAGCCTTCAAGGGTGTTATTTCGAATTTATCGAAAGAGTAACTTGTCTTCGTTCGATCGAGTTCGAACTCTTTTTTTTTTGCGAAGGCCTCTGGCCTTACAGGGTGTTATTTCGAACTTATCGAAAGAGTAACCTTTCGTCGTTCGATCGAGGTCGAACTCTTCATTTTGGCGAAGGCCCTTGGCCTTAAAGGGTGTTATTTAGAACTTATCAAAATAGTAACTCATCATCGTTCGATCGAGGTCGAATTCTTCTTTTTGGCGAAGGCCCCTAGCCTTTAAGGGTGTAATTTCGAACTTATCAAAATATTAATCCATCGTCGTTCGATCGAGGTCGAACTCTTCTTTTTGGCGAAGGCCCCTGTGATTCAAGGGTGTTATTTTGAACTTATCGAAATAGTAACCCGTCGTAGTTCGATCGAGGTCGAACTGTTCTTTTTGGCGAATGCCCCTGGCCTTAAAGGGTGTTATTTCGAACTTATCGAAATTGTAACCCGTTGTCGTATGATCGAGGTCGAACTCTTCTTTTTGGCGAAAGCCTCTGGCCTTAAAGGGTGTTATTTCCAACTTATCGAATTAGTAACCCGTCGTAGTTCGATCGAGGTCGAACTCTTCTTTTTGGCGAAGGCCCTTGGCCTTAAAGGGTGTTATTTAGAACTTATCAAAATAGTAACTTATCATCGTTCGATCGAGGTCGAATTCTTCTTTTTGGCGAAGGCCCCTGGCCTTCAAGGGTGTTATTTCGAACTTATCGAAATAGTAACCCGTCGTCGTTCGATCGAGGTCGAACTCATCTTTTTGGAGAAGTCCCCTAGCCTTAAAGGGTGTTATTTCGAACTTATCGAATTAGTAACCCGTCGTCGTATGATCGAGGTCGAACTTTTCTTTTTGGCGAAGGCCCCTGGCCTTAAAGGGTGTTATTTCAAACTTATCAAAATAGTAACCCATCATCGTTCGATCGAGGTCGAATTCTTCTTTTTGGCGAAGGCTTCTGGCCTTCAAGGGTGTTATTTCGAACTTATCGTAATAATAACCGTCGTCGTTCGATCGAGGTCGAATTCTTCTTTTTGGCGAAGGCCCCTGGCCTTCAAGGGTGTTATTTCGAACTTATCAAAACAGTAACCCGTCGTCGTTCGATAGAGGTTGAACTCTTGTTTTTGGCGAAGGCCCCTGGCCTTAAAGGGTGTTATTTCGAACTTATCAAAACAGTAACCCGTCGTCGTTCGATAGAGGTTGAACTCTTGCTTTTGGCAAAGGCCCCTGGCCTTAAAGGGTGTTATTTCGAACTTATCGAAATAGTAACCCGTCGTCGTATGATCGAGGTCGAACTCTTCTTTTTGGCTAAGGGCCCTAGCCTTAAAGGGTGTTATTTCGAACTTATCGAAATAGTCACCCGTCGTCGTTCGATAGAGGTTAAACTCTTCTTTTTGGTGAAGGCCCCTAGCCTTAAAGGGTGTTATGTCGAACTTATCGAAATAGTAACCCATTGTCGTTCGAACGAGGTCGAACTCTTCTTTTTGGCGAAGGCCCTTGGCCTTAAAATGTGTTATTTCAAACTTATCGAAATAGTAACCCGTTGTCGTTCGATCGAGGTCGAACTCTTCTTTTTGGCGAAGGCCCCTGGGATTCAAGGGTGTTATTTTGAACTTATCGAAATAGTAACCCGTCGTCGTTCGATCGAGGTCGAACTCTTCTTTTTGGCGAATGCCCCTGGCCTTAAAGGGTGTTATTTCGAACTTATCGAAATAGTAACCCGTTGTCGTATGATCGAGGTCGAACTCTTCTTTTTTGGCGAAATCCTCTGGCCTTAAAGGGTGTTATTTCGAACTTATCGAATTAGTAACCCATTGTCGTTCGATCGAGGTCGAACTCTTCTTTTGGCGAAGGCCCCTGGCCTTAAAGGGTGTTATTTCGAACTTATCAAAATAGTAACCCATCGTCGTTCGATCGAGGTCAAACTCTTCTTTTTGGCGAAGGCCCCTAGCCTTCAAGGGTGTTATTTCGAATTTATCGAAAGAGTAACTTGTCTTCGTTCGATCGAGTTCGAACTCTTTTTTTTTTGCGAAGGCCTCTGGCCTTACAGGGTGTTATTTCGAACTTATCGAAAGAGTAACCTTTCGTCGTTCGATCGAGGTCGAACTCTTCATTTTGGCGAAGGCCCTTGGCCTTAAAGGGTGTTATTTAGAACTTATCAAAATAGTAACTCATCATCGTTCGATCGAGGTCGAATTCTTCTTTTTGGCGAAGGCCTCTAGCCTTTAAGGGTGTAATTTCGAACTTATCAAAATATTAATCCATCGTCGTTCGATCGAGGTCGAACTCTTCTTTTTGGCGAAGGCCCCTGTGATTCAAGGGTGTTATTTTGAACTTATCGAAATAGTAACCCGTCGTAGTTCGATCGAGGTCGAACTGTTCTTTTTGGCGAATGCCCCTGGCCTTAAAGGGTGTTATTTCGAACTTATCGAAATAGTAACCCGTTGTCGTATGATCGAGGTCGAACTCTTCTTTTTGGCGAAAGCCTCTGGCCTTAAAGGGTGTTATTTCCAACTTATCGAATTAGTAACCCGTCGTAGTTTGATCGAGGTCGAACTCTTCTTTTTGGCGAAGGCCCTTGGCCTTAAAGGGTGTTATTTAGAACTTATCAAAATAGTAACTCATCATCGTTCGATCGAGGTCGAATTCTTCTTTTTGGCGAAGGCCCCTGGCCTTCAAGGGTGTTATTTCGAACTTATCGAAATAGTAACCCGTCGTCGTTTGATCGAGGTCGAACTCATCTTTTTGGAGAAGTCCCCTAGCCTTAAAGGGTGTTATTTCGAACTTATCGAATTAGTAACCCGTCGTCGTATGATCGAGGTCGAACTTTTCTTTTTGGCGAAGGCCCCTGGCCTTAAAGGGTGTTATTTCAAACTTATCAAAATAGTAACCCATCATCGTTCGATCGAGGTCGAATTCTTCTTTTTGGCGAAGGCTTCTGGCCTTCAAGGGTGTTATTTCGAACTTATCGTAATAATAACCGTCGTCGTTCGATCGAGGTCGAATTCTTCTTTTTGGCGAAGGCCCCTGGCCTTCAAGGGTGTTATTTCGAACTTATCAAAACAGTAACCCGTCGTCGTTCGATAGAGGTTGAACTCTTGTTTTTGGCGAAGGCCCCTGGCCTTAAAGGGTTTTATTTCGAACTTATCGAAATAGTAACCCGTCGTCGTATGATCGAGGTCAAACTCTTCTTTTTTGCGAAGGCCTCTAGCCTTAAAGGGTGTTATTTCGAACTTATCGAAATAGTCACCCGTCGTCGTTCGATAGAGGTTGAACTCTTCTTTTTGGTGAAGGCCCCTAACCTTAAAGGGTGTTATGTCGAACTTATCGAAATAGTAACCCATTGTCGTTCGAACGAGGTCGAACTCTTCTTTTTGGCGAAGGCCCTTGGCCTTAAAATGTGTTATTTCAAACTTATCGAAATAGTAACCCGTCGTCGTTCGATCGAGGTCGAACTCTTCTTTTTACCGAAGGACCCTAGCCTTTAAGGGTGTAATTTAGAACTTATCAAAATATTAACCCATCTTCGTTCGATCGAGGTCGATCTCTTCTTTTTGGCGAAGGCCCCTGGGATTCAAGGGTGTTATTTTGAACTTATTGAAATAGTAACTCGTCGTCGTTCGATCGAGGTCGAACTCTTCTTTTTAGCGAATGCCCCTGGCCTTAAAGGGTGTTATTTCGAACTTATCGAAATAGTAACCCGTTGTCGTATGATCGAGGTCGAACTCTTCTTTTTGGCGAAAGCCTCTGGCCTTAAAGGGTGTTATTTCGAACTTATCGAATTAGTAACCCATTGTCGTTCGATCGAGGTCGAACTCTTCTTTTTGGCGAAGGCCCCTGGCCTTAAAGGGTGTTATTTCGAACTTATCAAAATAGTAACCCATCGTCGTTCGATCGAGGTCGAACTCTTCTTTTTGGCGAAGGCCCCTAGCCTTCAAGGGTGTTATTTCGAACTTATCGAAAGAATAACCTGTCGTCGTTCGATCGAGGTCGAACACTTCTTTTTGGCGAAGGCCTCTAGCCTTACAGGGTGTTATTTCGAACTTATCGAAAGAATAACCTTTCGTCGTTCGATCGAGGTCGAACTCTTCTTTTTGGCGAAGGCCCTTGGCCTTAAAGGGTGTTATTTAGAACTTATCAAAATAGTAACTCATCATCGTTCGATCGAGGTCGAATTCTTCTTTTTGGCGAAGGCCCCTGGCCTTCAAGGGTGTTATTTCGAACTTATCCGAATAATAACCGTCGTCGTTCGATCGAGGTCGAACTCTTCTTTTTGGCGAAGGCCCCTGGCCTTCAAGGATGTTATTTCGAGCTAATCAAAATAGTAACCCGTCGTCATTCGATCGAGGTTGAACTCTTGTTTTTGGCGAAGGCCCCGGCCTTAAAGGGTGTTATTTCGAATTTATCGAAATAGTAACCCGTTATCGTTCGATCGTGATCGAACTCTTTTTTTTGCGAAGGCCCTTGGCCTTAAAGGGTGTTATTTCGAACGTATCGAAATAGTAATCCATCGCTGTTCGATCGAGGTCAAACACTTCTTATTGTCGATGGCCCCTGGCCTTCAAGGGTGTTATTTCGAACTTATTGTAATAATAATGGTCTTCGTTCGATCGAGGTCAAATTCTTCTTTTAGGCGAAGGCCCTGGCCTCCAAGGGTGTTATTTCGAACTTATCGAAATAGTAAGTCGTCGTCGTTCGATCGAGGTCGAACACTTCTTTTGGCGAAGGCCCCTGGCCTTATAGGGTGTTATTTCGAACTTATCAAAATAGTTACCCATTGTCGTTCGATCGAGGTCAAACTCTTCTTTTTGGCGAAGGCCCTTACCCTTAAAATGTGTTATTTCAAACTTATCGAAATAGTAACCCGTCGTCGTTCGTTCGAGATCGAACTCTTCTTTTTGGCGAAGGCCCCTAGCCTTCAAGGGTGTTATTTCGAACTTATCGAAATAGTAACCTGTCGTGGTTCGATAGTGGTCGAACTCTTCTTTTTGGCGAAGGCCCCTAGCCGTCAAGGATGTTATTTCGAACTTATCGAATTAGTAACCCGTCGTCGTATGATCGAGGTCGAACTCTTCTTTTTGGCGAAGGCTTCTGGCCTTAAAGGGTGGTATTTGAAACTTATCGAAATAGTCACCCGTCGTCGTTCGATCGAGGTCGAACTCTTCTTTTTAGCGAAGGACCCTAGCCTTTAAGGGTGTAATTTCGAACTTATCAAAATATTAACCCATCTTTGTTCGATCGAGGTCGAACTCTTCTTTTTGGCGAAGGCCCCTGGCCTTAAAGGGTTATATTTCGAACATATCAAAATAGTAAACCGTTGTCGTTCGATCGAGGTTAAACTCTTCTTTTTGGCAAAGTCCCCTGGCCTAAAAGGCTGTTATTCCAAACTTATCAAAATAGTAACCCATCGTCTTTCGATCGAGGTCGAACTCTTCTTTTTGGCGAAGGCCCTTGGCCTTAAAATGTGTTATTTCAAACTTATCGAAATAGTAACCCGTCGTCGTTCGATCGAGGTCGAACTCTTCTTTTTACCGAAGGACCCTAGCCTTTAAGGGTGTAATTTAGAACTTATCAAAATATTAACCCATCTTCGTTCGATCGAGGTCGATCTCTTCTTTTTGGCGAAGGCCCCTGGGATTCAAGGGTGTTATTTTGAACTTATTGAAATAGTAACTCGTCGTCGTTCGATCGAGGTCGAACTCTTCTTTTTAGCGAATGCCCCTGGCCTTAAAGGGTGTTATTTCGAACTTATCGAAATAGTAACCCGTTGTCGTATGATCGAGGTCGAACTCTTCTTTTTGGCGAAAGCCTCTGGCCTTAAAGGGTGTTATTTCGAACTTATCGAATTAGTAACCCATTGTCGTTCGATCGAGGTCGAACTCTTCTTTTTGGCGAAGGCCCCTGGCCTTAAAGGGTGTTATTTCGAACTTATCAAAATAGTAACCCATCGTCGTTCGATCGAGGTCGAACTCTTCTTTTTGGCGAAGGCCCCTAGCCTTCAAGGGTGTTATTTCGAACTTATCGAAAGAGTAACTTGTCTTCGTTCGATCGAGTTCGAACTCTTTTTTTTGGCGAAGGCCTCTAGCCTTACAGGGTGTTATTTCGAACTTATCGAAAGAGTAACCTTTCGTCGTTCGATCGAGGTCGAACTCTTCTTTTTGGCGAAGGCCCTTGGCCTTAAAGGGTGTTGTTTAGAACTTATTAAAATAGTAACTCATCATCGTTCGATCGAGGTCGAATTCTTCCTTTTGGCGAAGGCCCCTGGCCTTCAAGGGTGTTATTTCGAACTTATCCGAATAATAACCGTCGTCGTTCGATCGAGGTCGAACTCTTCTTTTTGGCGAAGGCCCCTGGCCTTCAAGGGTGTTATTTCGAGCTAATCAAAATAGTAACCCGTCGTCATTCGATCGAGGTTGAACTCTTGTTTTTGGCGAAGGCCCCGGCCTTAAAGGGTGTTATTTCCAATTTATCGAAATAGTAACCCGTTATCGTTCGATCGTGATCGAACTCTTTTTTTTGCGAAGGCCCTTGGCCTTAAAGGGTGTTATTTCGAACGTATCGAAATAGTAATCCATCGCTGTTCGATCGAGGTCAAACACTTCTTATTGTCGAAGGCCCCTGGCCTTCAAGGGTGTTATTTCGAACTTATTGTAATAATAATGGTCTTCGTTCGATCGAGGTCAAACTCTTCTTTTAGGCGAAGGCCCTGGCCTCCAAGGGTGTTATTTCGAACTTATCGAAATAGTAAGCCGTCGTCGTTCGATCGAGGTCGAACACTTCTTTTGGCGAAGGCCCCTGGCCTTATAGGGTGTTATTTCGAACTTATCAAAATAGTAACCCATTGTCGTTCGATCGAGGTCAAACTCTTCTTTTTGGCGAAGGCCCTTGCCCTTAAAATGTGTTATTTCAAACTTATCGAAATAGTAACCCGTCGTCGTTCGTTCGAGATCGAACTCTTCTTTTTGGCGAAGGCCCCTAGCCTTCAAGGGTGTTATTTCGAACTTATCGAAATAGTAACCCGTAGTCGTTCGATCAAGGTCGAACTATTCTTTTTGGCGAAGGCCCCTAGCCTTCAAGGGTGCTATTTCGAACTTATCGAATTAGTAACCCGTCGTCGTATGATCGAGGTCGAACTCTTCTTTTTGGCGAAGGCTTCTGGCCTTAAAGGGTGGTATTTGAAACTTATCGAAATAGTCACCCGTCGTCGTTCGATCGAGGTCGAACTCTTCTTTTTAGCGAAGGACCCTAGCCTTTAAGGGTGTAATTTCGAACTTATCAAAATATTAACCCATCTTTGTTCGATCGAGGTCGAACTCTTCTTTTTGGCGAAGGCCCCTGGCCTTAAAGGGTTATATTTCGAACATATCAAAATAGTAAACCGTTGTCGTTCGATCGAGGTTAAACTCTTCTTTTTGGCAAAGTCCCCTGGCCTAAAAGGCTGTTATTCCAAACTTATCAAAATAGTAACCCATCGTCTTTCGATCGAGGTCGAACTCTTCTTTTTGGCGAAGGCCCTTGGCCTTAAAATGTGTTATTTCAAACTTATCGAAATAGTAACCCGTCGTCGTTCGTGCGAGATCGAACTCTTCTTTTTGGCGAAGGCCCCTAGCTTTCAAGGGTGTTATTTCGAACTTATGGAAATAGTAACCCGTAGTCGTTCGATCAAGGTCGAACTCTTCTTTTTGGCGAAGGCCCCTAGCCTTCAAGGGTGTTATTTCTAACTTATCGAAATAGTAATCCCTCGTCGTTCGATCGAGGTGGAACTCTTCTTTTTGGCGAAGGCCCTTGGCGTTAAGATGTGTTATTTCAAACTTATCGAAATAGTAACCCGTCGTCGTTCGATCGAGGCCGAACTCTTCTTTTTAGCGAAGGACCCTAGCCTTTAAGGGTGTAATTTCGAACTTATCGAAATAGTAACCCATTGTTGTTCGATCGAGGTCGAACTCTTCTTTTTGGCGAAGGCCCCTGGCCTTAAAGGGTTATATTTCGAACATATCAAAATAGTAAACCGTTGTCGTTCGATCGAGGTTAAACTCTTCTTTTTGGCAAAGTCCCCTGGCCTAAAAGGTTGGTATTCCTAACTTATCAAAATAGTAACCCATCGTCTTTCGATCGAGGTCGAACTCTTCTTTTTGGCGAAGGCCCCTGGCCTTCAAGGGTGTTATTTCGAACTTATCGAAATAGTAACCCGTCGTCGTTCGATCGAGGTCGAACTGTTCTTTTTGGCGAAGGCCCCTAGCCTTCAAGGGTGTTATTTCGGACTTATCAAATTAATAATCCGTCGTCGTATGATCGAGGTTGAACTCTTCTTTTTGGCGAAGGCCTCTGGCCTTAAAGGGTGGTATTTCGAACTTATCGAAATAGTCACCCGTCGTCATTCGATAGAGGTCGAACTCTTCTTTTTGGCGAAGGCCCCTAGCCTTAAATTGTGTTATTTCGAACATATCGAAATAGTAACCCATTGTCGTTCGATCGAGGTCGAACTCTTGTTTTTGGCGAAGGCCACTGGCCTAAAAGGGTTATATTTCGAACATATCAAAATAGTAAACCGTTGTCGTTCGATCGAGGTTAAACTCTTCTTTTTGGCAAAGTCCCCTGGCCTAAAAGGTTGGTATTCCAAACTTATCAAAATAGTAACCCATCGTCTTTCGATCGAGGTCGAACTCTTCTTTTTGGCGAAGGCCCTTGGCCTTAAAATGTGTTATTTCAAACTTATCGAAATAGTAACCCGTCGTCGTTCGTGCGAGATCGAACTCTTCTTTTTGGCGAAGGCCCCTAGCTTTCAAGGGTGTTATTTCGAACTTATGGAAATAGTAACCCGTAGTCGTTCGATCAAGGTCGAACTCTTCTTTTTGGCGAAGGCCCCTAGCCTTCAAGGGTGTTATTTCTAACTTATCGAAATAGTAATCCCTCGTCGTTCGATCGAGGTGGAACTCTTCTTTTTGGTGAAGGCCCCTGGCCTTAAAGGGTGTTAATTCGAACTTATCGAAATAGTAACCCGTCGTCGTATGATCGAGGTCGAACTCTTCTTTTTGGCGAAGGCCTCTGGCCTTAAAGGGTGGTATTTCGAACTTATCGAAATAGTCACCCGTCGTCGTTCGATAGAGGTTGAACTCTTCTTTTTTGCGAAGGCCCTTGGCATTAAAGGGTGTTATTTCGAACTTATCAAAATAGTAACCCATCGTCGTTCGATCGAGGTCGAACTCTTCTTTTTGGTGAAGGCCCCTGGCCTTAAAGGGTGTTATTTCGAACTTATGGAAATAGTAACCCGTAGTCGTTCGATCAAGGTCGAACTCTTCTTTTTGGCGAAGGCCCCTAGCCTTCAAGGGTGTTATTTCGAACTTATCGAAATAGTAACCCATTGTCGTTCGAACGAGGTCGAACTCTTCTTTTTGGCGAAGGCCCTTGGCGTTAAGATGTGTTATTTCAAACTTATCGAAATAGTAACCCGTCGTCGTTCGATCGAGGCCGAACTCTTCTTTTTAGCGAAGGACCCTAGCCTTTAAGGGTGTAATTTCGAACTTATCGAAATAGTAGCCCATTGTTGTTCGATCGAGGTCGAACTCTTCTTTTTGGCGAAGGCCCCTGGCCTTAAAGGGTTATATTTCGAACATATCAAAATAGTAAACCGTTGTCGTTCGATCGAGGTTAAACTCTTCTTTTTGGCAAAGTCCCCTGGCCTAAAAGGTTGGTATTCCTAACTTATCAAAATAGTAACCCATCGTCTTTCGATCGAGGTCGAACTCTTGTTTTTGGCGAAGGCCACTGGCCTTAAAGGGTTATATTTCGAACATATCAAAATAGTAAACCGTTGTCGTTCGATCGAGGTTAAACTCTTCTTTTTGGCAAAGTCCCCTGGCCTAAAAGGTTTGTATTCCAAACTTATCAAAATAGTAACCCATCGTCTTTCGATCGAGGTCGAACTCTTCTTTTTGGCGAAGGCCCTTGGCCTTAAAATGTGTTATTTCAAACTTATCGAAATAGTAACCCGTCGTCGTTCGTGCGAGATCGAACTCTTCTTTTTGGCGAAGGCCCCTAGCTTTCAAGGGTGTTATTTCGAACTTATGGAAATAGTAACCCGTAGTCGTTCGATCAAGGTCGAACTCTTCTTTTTGGCGAAGGCCCCTAGCCTTCAAGGGTGTTATTTCTAACTTATCGAAATAGTAATCCCTCGTCGTTCGATCGAGGTGGAACTCTTCTTTTTGGTGAAGGCCCCTGGCCTTAAAGGGTGTTAATTCGAACTTATCGAAATAGTAACCCGTCGTCATATGATCGAGGTCGAACTCTTCTTTTTGGTGAAGGCCCCTGGACTTAAAGGGTGTTATTTCGAACTTATGGAAATAGTAACCCGTAGTCGTTCGATCAAGGTCGAACTCTTCTTTTTGGCGAAGGCCCCTAGCCTTCAAGGGTGTTATTTCGAACTTATCGAAATAGTAATCCGTCGTCGTTCGATCGAGGTGGAACTCTTCTTTTTGGTGAAGGCCTCTGGCCTTAAAGGGTGTTATTTCGAACTTATCAAAATAGTAACCCGTCGTCGTTCGATTGAGGTCGAACTCTTCTTTTTGGCGAAGGCCCCTGGCCCTAAAGGGTTATATTTCGAATATATCAAAATAGTAAACCGTTGTCGTTAGATCGAGGTTAAACTCTTCTTTTTGGCAAAGGCCCCTGGCTTAAAAGGTTGTTATTCCGAACTTATCAAAATAGTAACCCATCATCATTCGATCGAGGTCGAACTCTTCTTTTTGGCGAAGTTCCTTGGCCTTAAAATGTGTTATTTAAAACTTATCGAAATAGTAACCCGTCGTCGTTCGTTCGAGATCGAACTCTTCTTTTTGGCGAAGGCCCCTAGCCTTCAAGGGTGTTATTTCGAACTTATCGAAATAGTAACCCGTAGTCGTTCGATCAAGGTCGAACTATTCTTTTTGGCGAAGGCCCCTAGCCTTCAAGGGTGTTATTTCGAACTTATCGAAATAGTAATCCGTCGTCGTTCGATCGAGGTCGAACTCTTCTGTTTGGCGAAGGCCCCTGGCCTTAAAGGGTGTTATTTCGAACTTATCGAAATAGTAACCCGTCGTCGTATGATCAAGGTCGAACTCTTCTTTTTGGCGAAGGCCTCTGGCCGTAAAGGGTGGTATTTCGAACTTATCGAAATAGTCACCCGTCGTCGTTCGATAGAGGTTGAACTCTTCTTTTTTGCGAAGGCCCTTAGCATTAAAGGGTGTTATTTCGAACTTATCAAACAAGTAACCCATGGTCGTTCGATCGAGGTCGAACTCTTCTTTTTGGCGAAGGCCCCTGGCCTTAAAGGGTGTTATTTCGAACTTATCAAAATAGTAATCCATCATCGTTCGATAGAAGTCGAACTCTGCTTTTTGGAGAAGGCCCCTAGCCTTAAAGGGTGTTATTTTGAACTTATCGAAATAGTAACCCGTCATCGTTCGATAGAGGTCGAACTTTTCTTTTTGGCGAAGTCCCCTGGCCTTAAAAGGTGTTATTTTGAACTTATCGAAATAGTAACTCATCGTCGTTTGATCGAGGTCGAACTCTTCTTTTTGGCGAAGGCCTCTGGCCTTAAAGGGTGTTATTTCGAACTTATCGAAATAGTAACCCATTTTCGTTCGATCGAGGTCGAACTCTTCTTTTTGGAGAAGGCCCGGGCCTTAAAGGTTGTTACTTTGAACTTATCGAAATAGTAACTTGTCGTCGTTCGTTCGAGGTCAAACTCTTCTTTTTGGCAGAGGACCCTAGCCTTAAAGGGTGTTATTTCGAACTTATCGAAATAGTAACACGTTGTCGTTCGATCGAGGTTGAACTCTTCTTTTCGGCGAAGGCCCCTGTCCTTAATAGGTGTTATTTCGAAATTATCAAAATAATAACCCGTCGTCTTTCGATCGAGGTCGAACTCTTCTTTTAGGTGAAGGCCCATGGCCTTAAAGGGTGTTATTTCAAACTTATCAAAATTGTAACCATCGTCATTCGAACGAGGTCGAACTCTTCTCTTAGCGAAGGCCCTAGGCCTTAAAGGGTGTTATTTCGAACATAACAAAATAGTAACCCGTCCATGTTTGATCGAAGTCGAACTCTTTTTTTTGGCGAAGGCCCCTGGCCTTAAAGGGTGTTATTTCGAACTTATCAAAATAGTAACCCGTCATCGTTCGATGGAGGTCGAACTCTTCTTTTTGGTGAAGTCCCGTGGTCTTAAAAGGTGTTATTTCGAACTTATCGAAATAGTAACTCGTCGACGTTCGATCGAGGTCGAACTCTTCTTTTTGGCGAAGGCCCCTAGCCTTAAAGGGTGTTATTTCGAACTTATCAAAATAGTAATCCATCATCGTTCGATAGAAGTCGAACTCTGCTTTTTGGAGAAGGCCCCTAGCCTTAAAGGGTGTTATTTTGAACTTATCGAAATAGTAACCCGTCATCGTTCGATAGAGGTCGAACTTTTCTTTTTGGCGAAGTCCCCTGGCCTTAAAAGGTGTTATTTTGAACTTATCGAAATAGTAACTCATCGTCGTTTGATCGAGGTCGAACTCTTCTTTTTGGCGAAGGCCTCTAGCCTTAAAGGGTATTATTTCGAACTTATCAAAATAGTAACCCATTTTCGTCTTTCGATCGAGGTCGAACTCTTCTTTTTGGCGAAGGCCCTTGGCCTTAAAATGTGTTATTTCAAACTTATCGAAATAGTAACCCGTCGTCGTTCGTTCGAGATCGAACTCTTCTTTTTGGCAAAGGCCCCTAGCTTTCAAGGGTGTTATTTCGAACTTATGGAAATAGTAACCCGTAGTCGTTCGATCAAGGTCGAACTCTTCTTTTTGGCGAAGGCCCCTAGCCTTCAAGGGTGTTATTTCGAACTTATCGAAATAGTAATCCGTCGTCGTTCGATCGAGGTGGAACTCTTCTTTTTGGTGAAGGCCTCTGGCCTTAAAGGGTGTTATTTCGAACTTATCAAAATAGTAACCCGTCGTCGTTCGATTGAGGTCGAACTCTTCTTTTTGGCGAAGGCCCCTGGCCCTAAAGGGTTATATTTCGAATATATCAAAATAGTAAACCGTTGTCGTTAGATCGAGGTTAAACTCTTCTTTTTGGCAAAGGCCCCTGGCTTAAAAGGTTGTTATTCCGAACTTATCAAAATAGTAACCCATCATCATTCGATCGAGGTCGAACTCTTCTTTTTGGCGAAGTTCCTTGGCCTTAAAATGTGTTATTTAAAACTTATCGAAATAGTAACCCGTCGTCGTTCGTTCGAGATCGAACTCTTCTTTTTGGCGAAGGCCCCTAGCCTTCAAGGGTGTTATTTCGAACTTATCGAAATAGTAACCCGTAGTCGTTCGATCAAGGTCGAACTATTCTTTTTGGCGAAGGCCCCTAGCCTTCAAGGGTGCTATTTCGAACTTATCGAAATAGTAATCCGTCGTCGTTCGATCGAGGTCGAACTCTTCTGTTTGGCGAAGGCCCCTGGCCTTAAAGGGTGTTATTTCGAACTTATCGAAATAGTAACCCGTCGTCGTATGATCAAGGTCGAACTCTTCTTTTTGGCGAAGGCCTCTGGCCGTAAAGGGTGGTATTTCGAACTTATCGAAATAGTCACCCGTCGTCGTTCGATAGAGGTTGAACTCTTCTTTTTTGCGAAGGCCCTTAGCATTAAAGGGTGTTATTTCGAACTTATCAAACAAGTAACCCATGGTCGTTCGATCGAGGTCGAACTCTTCTTTTTGGCGAAGGCCCCTGGCCTTAAAGGGTGTTATTTCGAACTTATCAAAATAGTAATCCATCATCGTTCGATAGAAGTCGAACTCTGCTTTTTGGAGAAGGCCCCTAGCCTTAAAGGGTGTTATTTTGAACTTATCGAAATAGTAACCCGTCATCGTTCGATAGAGGTCGAACTTTTCTTTTTGGCGAAGTCCCCTGGCCTTAAAAGGTGTTATTTTGAACTTATCGAAATAGTAACTCATCGTCGTTTGATCGAGGTCGAACTCTTCTTTTTGGCGAAGGCCTCTAGCCTTAAAGGGTATTATTTCGAACTTATCGAAATAGTAACCCATTTTCGTTCGATCGAGGTCGAACTCTTCTTTTTGGAGAAGGCCCGGGCCTTAAAGGTTGTTACTTTGAACTTATCGAAATAGTAACTTGTCGTCGTTCGTTCGAGGTCAAACTCTTCTTTTTGGCAAAGGACCCTAGCCTTAAAGGGTGTTATTTCGAACTTATCGAAATAGTAACACGTCGTCGTTCGATCGAGGTTGAACTCTTCTTTTCGGCGAAGGCCCCTGGCCTTAATAGGTGTTATTTCGAAATTATCAAAATAATAACCCGTCGTCTTTCGATCGAGGTCGAACTCTTCTTTTAGGTGAAGGCCCATGGCCTTAAAGGGTGTTATTTCGAACTTATCAAAATTGTAACCATCGTCATTCGAACGAGGTCGAACTCTTCTCTTAGCGAAGGCCCTAGGCCTTAAAGGGTGTTATTTCGAACTTAACAAAATAGTAACCCGTCCATGTTTGATCGAAGTCGAACTCTTTTTTTTGGCGAAGGCCCCTGGCCTTAAAGGGTGTTATTTCGAACTTATCAAAATAGTAACCCGTCATCGTTCGATGGAGGTCGAACTCTTCTTTTTGGTGAAGTCCCCTGGTCTTAAAAGGTGTTATTTCGAACTTATCGAAATAGTAACTCATCGACGTTCGATCGAGGTCGAACTCTTCTTTTTGGCGAAGGCCCCTAGCCTTAAAGGGTGTTATTTCGAACTTATCAAAATAGTAATCCATCATCGTTCGATAGAAGTCGAACTCTGCTTTTTGGAGAAGGCCCCTAGCCTTAAAGGGTGTTATTTTGAACTTATCGAAATAGTAACCCGTCATCGTTCGATAGAGGTCGAACTTTTCTTTTTGGCGAAGTCCCCTGGCCTTAAAAGGTGTTATTTTGAACTTATCGAAATAGTAACTCATCGTCGTTTGATCGAGGTCGAACTCTTCTTTTTGGCGAAGGCCTCTAGCCTTAAAGGGTATTATTTCGAACTTATCAAAATAGTAACCCATTTTCGTCTTTCGATCGAGGTCGAACTCTTCTTTTTGGCGAAGGCCCTTGGCCTTAAAATGTGTTATTTCAAACTTATCGAAATAGTAACCCGTCGTCGTTCGTTCGAGATCGAACTCTTCTTTTTGGCAAAGGCCCCTAGCTTTCAAGGGTGTTATTTCGAACTTATGGAAATAGTAACCCGTAGTCATTCGATCAAGGTCGAACTCTTCTTTTTGGCGAAGGCCCCTAGCCTTCAAGGGTGTTATTTCGAACTTATCGAAATAGTAATCCGTCGTCGTTCGATCGAGGTGGAACTCTTCTTTTTGGTGAAGGCCTCTGGCCTTAAAGGGTGTTATTTCGAACTTATCAAAATAGTAACCCGTCGTCGTTCGATTGAGGTCGAACTCTGCTTTTTGGCGAAGGCCCCTAGCTTTCAAGGGTGTTATTTCAAACTTATCGAAATAGTAACCCGTCATCGTTCGATCGAGGTCGAAACTCTATTTTTTGGCAAAGTCCCCTGTCCTTAAAGGGTGTTATTTCGAACTTATAGAAATAGTAACCCATTTTCGTTCGATCGAGGTCGAACTCTTCTGTTTGGCGAAGGCCCTTGGCCTTATATGGTAATATTACGAACTTATCGCAATAGTAACCCGTCGTCGTTCAATCGAGGTTGAACTCTTCTTTTTGGCGAAGGCCCCTAGCCTTCAAGGGTGTTATATCGAACTTATCGAAATAGTAACCCGGAGTCGTTCGATCAAGGTCGAACTCTTTTTTTGGCGAAGGCCCCTAGCCTTCAAGGGGGTTATTTCGAACTAATCAAAATAGTAACCCGTCGTCGTATGATCGAGGTCGAACTCTTCTTTTTGGCGAAGGCCCCTGGCCTTCAAGGGTGTTATTTCGAACTTATCAAAATAGTAACCCGTCGTCGTTCGATCGAGGTCGAATTCTTTTTTTTGGCGAAGGCCCCTAGCCTTCAAGGGTGTTATTTCGGACTTATCGAATTAGTAACCCGTCGTCGTATGATCGATGTCGAACTCTTCTTTTTGGCGAAGGCCTCTGGCCTTAAAGGGTGGTATTTCGAACTTATGGAAATAGTCACCCGTCGTCATTCGATAGAGGTTGAACTCTTATTTTTGGCGAAGGCCCCTAGCCTTAAATTGTCTTATTTCGAACATATCGAAATAGTAACCCATTGTCGTTCGATCGAGGTCGAACTATTGTTTTTGGCGAAGGCCCCTGGCCTTAAAGGGTTATATTTCGAACATATCAAAATAGTAAACCGTTGTCGTTCGATCGAGGTTAAACTCTTCTTTTTGGCAAAGTCCCCTGGCCTAAAAGGTTGGTATTCCAAACTTATCAAAATAGTAACCCCTCGTCTTTCGATCGAGGTCGAACTCTTCTTTTTGGCGAAGGCCCTTGGCCTTAAAATGTGTTATTTCAAACTTATCGAAATAGTAACCCGTCGTCGTTCGTTCGAGATCGAACTCTTCTTTTTGGCAAAGGCCCCTAGCTTTCAAGGGTGTTATTTCGAACTTATGGAAATAGTAACCCATAGTCGTTCGATCAAGGTCGAACTCTTCTTTTTGGCGAAGGCCCCTAGCCTTCAAGGGTGTTATTTCGAACTTATCAAAATAGTAACCCGTCATCGTTCGATGGAGGTCGAACTTTTCTTTTTGGCGAAGTCGCCTGGCCTTAAAAGGTGTTATTTTGAACTTATCGAAATAGTAACTCGTCGTCGTTTGATCGAGGTCGAACTCTTCTTTTTGGCGAAGGCCTCTAGCCTTAAAGGGTATTATTTCGAACTTATCAAAATAGTAACCCATTTTCGTCTTTCGATCGAGGTCGAACTCTTCTTTTTGGCGAAGGCCCTTGGCCTTAAAATGTGTTATTTCAAACTTATCGAAATAGTAACCCGTCGTCGTTCGTTCGAGATCAAACTCTTCTTTTTGGCAAAGGCCCCTAGCTTTCAAGGGTGTTATTTCGAACTTATGGAAATAGTAACCCGTAGTCGTTCGATCAAGGTCGAACTCTTCTTTTTGGCGAAGGCCCCTATCCTTCAAGGGTGTTATTTCGAACTTATCGAAATAGTAATCCGTCGTCGTTCGATCGAGGTGGAACTCTTCTTTTTGGTGAAGGCCCCTGGCCTTAAAGGGTGTTAATTCGAACTTATCGAAATAGTAACCCGTCGTCGTATGATCGAGGTCGAACTCTTCTTTTTGGCGAAGGCCTCTGGCCTTAAAGGGTGGTATTTCGAACTTATCGAAATAGTCACCCGTCGTCGTTCGATAGAGGTTGAACTCTTCTTTTTTGCGAAGGCCCTTGGCATTAAAGGGTGTTATTTCGAACTTATCAAAATAGTAACCCATCGTCGTTCGATCGAGGTCGAACTCTTCTTTTTGGTGAAGGCCCCTGGCCTTAAAGGGTGTTAATTCGAACTTATCGAAATAGTAACCCGTTGTCGTTCGATCGAGGTCGAACTCTTCTTTTTGGCGAAGGCCCCTGGCCCTAAAGGGTAATATTTCGAATATATCAAAATAGTAAACCGTTGTCGTTAGATCGAGGTTAAACTCTTCTTTTTGGCAAAGGCCCCTGGCCTAAAAGGTTGTTATTCCGAACTTATCAAAATAGTAACCCATCATCGTTCGATCGAGGTCGAACTCTTCTTTTTGGCGAAGGCCCTTGGCCTTAAAATGTGTTATTTCAAACTTATCGAAATAGTAACCCATCGTCGTTCGATCGAGGTCAAACTCTTCTTTTTGGCGAAGGCCTCTGGCCTTCAAGGGTGTTATTTCGAACTTATTGAAATAGTAAGCCGTCGTCGTTCGATCGAGGTCGAACTCTTCTTTTTGGCGAAGGCCCCTGGCCTTATAGGATGTTATTTCAAACTTATCAAAATAGTAACCCGTCGTAGTTTGATCGAGGTCGAACTCTTCTTTTTGGCGAAGGTCTCTGGCCTTAAAGGGTGTTATTTAGAACTTATCCAAATAGTAACCCGTCGTCGTTCAATTGAGGTCGAACTCTTCATTTTGGCGAAGGTCCCTCGCCTTAAAGTGTGTTATTTCGAACTTATCAAAATATTAACCCATCGTCGTTCGATCGAGGTCGAACTCTTCTTTTTGGCGAAGGCCCCTGGCCTTCAAGGGTGTTATTTCGAACTTATCAAAATAGTAACATGTCATCGTTCGATCGAGGTCGAACTCTTCTTTTTGGCGAAGGCCCCTAGCCTTACAGGGTGTTATTTCGAACTTATCGAAATAGTAACCGGCAGTCGATCGATCGAGGTCGAACTCTTCTGTTTGGCGAAGGCCCCTGGCCTTAAAGGGTGTTATTTCGAACTTATCGAAATAGTAACCCGTCGTCGTATGATCGAGGTCGAACTCTTCTTTTTGGCGAAGGCCTCTGGCCGTAAAGGGTGGTATTTCGAACTTATCGAAATAGTCACCCGTCGTCGTTCGATAGAGGTTGAACTCTTCTTTTTTGCGAAGGCCCTTGGCATTAAAGGGTGTTATTTCGAACTTATCAAACTAGTAACCCATCGTCGTTCGATCGAGGTCGAACTCTTCTTTTTGGTGAAGGCCCCTGGACTTAAAGGGTTATATTTCGAATATATCAAAATAGTAAACCGTTGTCGTTAGATCGAGTTAAAGGGTTCTATTTCAAGATTATCAAAATAGTAACCCGTCATCATTCGATCGAGGTCGAACTCTACTTTTTGGCGAAGTCCCCTGTCCTTAAAGGGTGTTATTTCGAACTTATCGAAATAGTAACCCATTTTCGTTCAATCTGATACCAATTTGGGGGGGGGGGTTGTTTGAGTTCATCTTATTTTTCATAGGATCTTTTTTATGTAGTTGTGGAATTAAATGCTTTTTCATGATTATCTGTAGCTAACCTTGAAATTTCTTTTATATTTTCAAGTGTGTATTCTAAGTATTTAATATCTTTAGTTTTTTGATATTCTTCTATATTTTTTTCTAATATTATTTTTGACATATTTATATGTTTTAGAATTTCTAACAAGTACTTAAAATATTTGTCACTATCAATTTTTGATTTGTTCATATTAACACTGAGATGTATACCTGTTGATACATATATTTGATATTTAAGAGATTATAAGGAATATAAGAGTTTAGTTAAACATGATTATAAATAAACTTACCTGGTTTTGTAACTCGTTTGAATGCTCCATAGCTGTTTTAGATACTTGTAAATAACTCAGATATTTCTTACAAGAGAGAAGATAAGAGAGAATATTAGATAGAGAAGGTAAGGGTGGGGATGTCTTCCTTCCTCGGATTTACATTCTATATAAAGAAAATTAAAACGACGCTTATCGAAATAGTAACTCGTCGTAGTTTGATCGAGGTCGAACTCTTCTTTTTGGCGAAGGTCTCTGGCCTTAAAGGGTGTTATTTCGAACTTATCAAAATAGTAACCCGTCGTCGTTCGATTGAGGTCGAACTCTTCATTTTGGCGAAGGCCCCTCGCCTTAAAGTGTGTTATTTCGAACTTATCAAAATAGTAACCCATCGTCGTTCGATCGAGGTCGAACTCTTCTTTTTGGCGAAGGCCCCTGGCCTTCAAGGGTGTTATTTCGAACTTATCAAAATAGTAACATGTCATCGTTCGATCGAGGTCGAACTCTTCTTTTTGGCGAAGGCCCCTAGCCTTACAGGGTGTTATTTCGAACTTATCGAAATAGTAACCGGCAGTCGATCGATCGAGGTCGAACTCTTCTGTTTGGCGAAGGCCCCTGGCCTTAAAGGGTGTTATTTCGAACTTATCGAAATAGTAACCCGTCGTCGTATGATCGAGGTCGAACTCTTCTTTTTGGCGAAGGCCTCTGGCCGTAAAGGGTGGTATTTCGAACTTATCGAAATAGTCACCCGTCGTCGTTCGATAGAGGTTGAACTCTTCTTTTTTGCGAAGGCCCTTGGCATTAAAGGGTGTTATTTCGAACTTATCAAACTAGTAACCCATCGTCGTTCGATCGAGGTCGAACTCTTCTTTTTGGTGAAGGCCCCTGGACTTAAAGGGTTATATTTCGAATATATCAAAATAGTAAACCGTTGTCGTTAGATCGAGTTAAAGGGTTCTATTTCGAGATTATCAAAATAGTAACCCGTCATCATTCGATCGAGGTCGAACTCTACTTTTTGGCGAAGTCCCCTGTCCTTAAAGGGTGTTATTTCGAACTTATCGAAATAGTAACCCATTTTCGTTCAATCTGATACCAATTTGGGGGGGGGGGTTGTTTGAGTTCATCTTATTTTTCATAGGATCTTTTTTATGTAGTTGTGGAATTAAATGCTTTTTCATGATTATCTGTAGCTAACCTTGAAATTTCTTTTATATTTTCAAGTGTGTATTCTAAGTATTTAATATCTTTAGTTTTTTGATATTCTTCTATATTTTTTTCTAATATTATTTTTGACATATTTATATGTTTTAGAATTTCTAATCAGTACTTAAAATATTTGTCACTATCAATTTTTGATTTGTTCATATTAACACTGAGATGTATACCTGTTGATACATATATTTGATATTTAAGAGATTATAAGGAATATAAGAGTTTAGTTAAACATGATTATAAATAAACTTACCTGGTTTTGTAACTCGTTTGAATGCTCCATAGCTGTTTTAGATACTTGTAAATAACTCAGATATTTCTTACAAGAGAGAAGATAAGAGAGAATATTAGAGAGAGAAGGTAAGGGTGAGGATGTCTTCCTTCCTCGGATTTACATTCTATATAAAGAAAATTAAAACGACGCTTATCGAAATAGTAACTCGTCGTAGTTTGATCGAGGTCGAACTCTTCTTTTTGGCGAAGGTCTCTGGCCTTAAAGGGTGTTATTTAGAACTTATCAAAATAGTAACCCGTCGTCGTTCAATTGAGGTCGAACTCTTCATTTTGGCGAAGGCCCCTCGCCTTAAAGTGTGTTATTTCGAACTTATCAAAATAGTAACCCATCGTCGTTCGATCGAGGTCGAACTCTTCTTTTTGGCGAAGGCCCCTGGCCTTCAAGGGTGTTATTTCGAACTTATCAAAATAGTAACATGTCATCGTTCGATCGAGGTCGAACTCTTCTTTTTGGCGAAGGCCCCTAGCCTTACAGGGTTTTATTTCGAACTTATCGAAATAGTAACCGGCAGTCGATCGATCGAAGTCGAACTCTTCTGTTTGGCGAAGGCCCCTGGCCTTAAAGGGTGTTATTTCGAACTTATCGAAATAGTAACCCGTCGTCGTATGATCGAGGTCGAACTCTTCTTTTTGGCGAAGGCCTCTGGCCGTAAAGGGTGGTATTTCGAACTTATCGAAATAGTCACCCGTCGTCGTTCGATAGAGGTTGAACTCTTCTTTTTTGCGAAGGCCCTTGGCATTAAAGGGTGTTATTTCGAACTTATCAAACTAGTAACCCATCGTCGTTCGATCGAGGTCGAACTCTTCTTTTTGGCGAAGGCCCCTGGACTTAAAGGGTTATATTTCGAATATATCAAAATAGTAAACCGTTGTCGTTAGATCGAGTTAAAGGGTACTATTTCGAGATTATCAAAATAGTAACCCGTCATCGTTCGATCGAGGTCGAACTCTACTTTTTGGCGAAGTCCCCTGTCCTTAAAGGGTGTTATTTCGAACTTATCGAAATAGTAACCCATTTTCGTTCAATCTGATACCAATTTGGGGGGGGGGGGGTTGTTTGAGTTCATCTTATTTTTCATAGGATCTTTTTTATGTAGTTGTGGAATTAAATGCTTTTTCACGATTATCTGTAGCTAACCTTGAAATTTCTTTTATATTTTCAAGTGTGTATTCTAAGTATTTAATATCTTTAGTTTTTTGATATTCTTCTATATTTTTTTCTAATATTATTTTTGACATATTTATATGTTTTAGAATTTCTAACCAGTACTTAAAATATTTGTCACTATCAATTTTTGATTTGTTCATATTAACACTGAGATGTATACCTGTTGATACATATATTTGATATTTAAGAGATTATAAGGAATATAAGAGTTTAGTTAAACATGATTATAAATAAACTTACCTGGTTTTGTAACTCGTTTGAATGCTCCATAGCTGTTTTAGATACTTGTAAATAACTCAGATATTTCTTACAAGAGAGAAGATAAGAGAGAATATTAGAGAGAGAAGGTAAGGGTGGGGATGTCTTCCTTCCTCGGATTTACATTCTATATAAAGAAAATTAAAACGACGCTTATCGAAATAGTAACTCGTCGTAGTTTGATCGAGGTCGAACTCTTCTTTTTGGCGAAGGTCTCTGGCCTTAAAGGGTGTTATTTAGAACTTATCAAAATAGTAACCCGTCGTCGTTCAATTGAGGTCGAACTCTTCATTTTGGCGAAGGCCCCTCGCCTTAAAGTGTGTTATTTCGAACTTATCAAAATAGTAACCCATCGTCGTTCGATCGAGGTCGAACTCTTCTTTTTGGCGAAGGACCCTGGCCTTCAAGGGTGTTATTTCGAACTTATCAAAATAGTAACATGTCATCGTTCGATCGAGGTCGAACTCTTCTTTTTGGCGAAGGCCCCTAGCCTTACAGGGTGTTATTTCGAACTTATCGAAATAGTAACCGGCAGTCGATCGATCGAGGTCGAACTCTTCTGTTTGGCGAAGGCCCCTGGCCTTAAAGGGTGTTATTTCGAACTTATCGAAATAGTAACCCGTCGTCGTATGATCGAGGTCGAACTCTTCTTTTTGGCGAAGGCCTCTGGCCGTAAAGGGTGGTATTTCGAACTTATCGAAATAGTCACCCGTCGTCGTTCGATAGAGGTTGAACTCTTCTTTTTTGCGAAGGCCCTTGGCATTAAAGGGTGTTATTTCGAACTTATCAAACTAGTAACCCATCGTCGTTCGATCGAGGTCGAACTCTTCTTTTTGGCGAAGGCCCCTGGACTTAAAGGGTTATATTTCGAATATATCAAAATAGTAAACCGTTGTCGTTAGATCGAGTTAAAGGGTACTATTTCGAGATTATCAAAATAGTAACCCGTCATCGTTCGATCGAGGTCGAACTCTACTTTTTGGCGAAGTCCCCTGTCCTTAAAGGGTGTTATTTCGAACTTATCGAAATAGTAACCCATTTTCGTTCAATCTGATACCAATTTGGGGGGGGGAGGGGGTTGTTTGAGTTCATCTTATTTTTCATAGGATCTTTTTTATGTAGTTGTGGAATTAAATGCTTTTTCATGATTATCTGTAGCTAACCTTGAAATTTCTTTTATATTTTCAAGTGTGTATTCTAAGTATTTAATATCTTTAGTTTTTTGATATTCTTCTATATTTTTTTCTAATATTATTTTTGACATATTTATATGTTTTAGAATTTCTAACCAGTACTTAAAATATTTGTCACTATCAATTTTTGATTTGTTCATATTAACACTGAGATGTATACCTGTTGATACATATATTTGATATTTAAGAGATTATAAGGAATATAAGAGTTTAGTTAAACATGATTATAAATAAACTTACCTGGTTTTGTAACTCGTTTGAATGCTCCATAGCTGTTTTAGATACTTGTAAATAACTCAGATATTTCTTACAAGAGAGAAGATAAGAGAGAATATTAGATAGAGAAGGTAAGGGTGGGGATGTCTTCCTTCCTCGGATTTACATTCTATATAAAGAAAATTAAAACGACGCTTATCGAAATAGTAACTCGTCGTAGTTTGATCGAGGTCGAACTCTTCTTTTTGGCGAAGGTCTCTGGCCTTAAAGGGTGTTATTTCGAACTTATCAAAATAGTAACCCGTCGTCGTTCGATTGAGGTCGAACTCTTCATTTTGGCGAAGGCCCCTCGCCTTAAAGTGTGTTATTTCGAACTTATCAAAATAGTAACCCATCGTCGTTCGATCGAGGTCGAACTCTTCTTTTTGGCGAAGGCCCCTGGCCTTCAAGGGTGGTATTCCAAACTTATCAAAATAGTAACCCCTCGTCTTTCGATCGAGGTCGAACTCTTCTTTTTGGCGAAGGCCCTTGGCCTTAAAATCTGTTATTTCAAACTTATCGAAATAGTAACCGGCAGTCGATCGATCGAGGTCGAACTCTTCTGTTTGGCGAAGGCCCCTGGCCTTAAAGGGTGTTATTTCGAACTTATCGAAATAGTAACCCGTCGTCGTATGATCGAGGTCGAACTCTTCTTTTTGGCGAAGGCCTCTGGCCGTAAAGGGTGGTATTTCGAACTTATCGAAATAGTCACCCGTCGTCGTTCGATAGAGGTTGAACTCTTCTTTTTTGCGAAGGCCCTTGGCATTAAAGGGTGTTATTTCGAACTTATCAAACTAGTAACCCATCGTCGTTCGATCGAGGTCGAACTCTTCTTTTTGGCGAAGGCCCCTGGACTTAAAGGGTTATATTTCGAATATATCAAAATAGTAAACCGTTGTCGTTAGATCGAGTTAAAGGGTACTATTTCGAGATTATCAAAATAGTAACCCGTCATCGTTCGATCGAGGTCGAACTCTACTTTTTGGCGAAGTCCCCTGTCCTTAAAGGGTGTTATTTCGAACTTATCGAAATAGTAACCCATTTTCGTTCAATCTGATACCAATTTGGGGGGGGGGGGGGTTGTTTGAGTTCATCTTATTTTTCATAGGATCTTTTTTATGTAGTTGTGGAATTAAATGCTTTTTCACGATTATCTGTAGCTAACCTTGAAATTTCTTTTATATTTTCAAGTGTGTATTCTAAGTATTTAATATCTTTAGTTTTTTGATATTCTTCTATATTTTTTTCTAATATTATTTTTGACATATTTATATGTTTTAGAATTTCTAACCAGTACTTAAAATATTTGTCACTATCAATTTTTGATTTGTTCATATTAACACTGAGATGTATACCTGTTGATACATATATTTGATATTTAAGAGATTATAAGGAATATAAGAGTTTAGTTAAACATGATTATAAATAAACTTACCTGGTTTTGTAACTCGTTTGAATGCTCCATAGCTGTTTTAGATACTTGTAAATAACTCAGATATTTCTTACAAGAGAGAAGATAAGAGAGAATATTAGAGAGAGAAGGTAAGGGTGGGGATGTCTTCCTTCCTCGGATTTACATTCTATATAAAGAAAATTAAAACGACGCTTATCGAAATAGTAACTCGTCGTAGTTTGATCGAGGTCGAACTCTTCTTTTTGGCGAAGGTCTCTGGCCTTAAAGGGTGTTATTTAGAACTTATCAAAATAGTAACCCGTCGTCGTTCAATTGAGGTCGAACTCTTCATTTTGGCGAAGGCCCCTCGCCTTAAAGTGTGTTATTTCGAACTTATCAAAATAGTAACCCATCGTCGTTCGATCGAGGTCGAACTCTTCTTTTTGGCGAAGGCCCCTGGCCTTCAAGGGTGTTATTTCGAACTTATCAAAATAGTAACATGTCATCGTTCGATCGAGGTCGAACTCTTCTTTTTGGCGAAGGCCCCTAGCCTTACAGGGTGTTATTTCGAACTTATCGAAATAGTAACCGGCAGTCGATCGATCGAGGTCGAACTCTTCTGTTTGGCGAAGGCCCCTGGCCTTAAAGGGTGTTATTTCGAACTTATCGAATTACTAACCCGTCGTCGTATGATCGAGGTCGAACTCTTCTTTTTGGCGAAGGCCTCTGGCCGTAAAGGGTGGTATTTCGAACTTATCGAAATAGTCACCCGTCGTCGTTCGATAGACGTTGAACTCTTCTTTTTTGCGAAGGCCCTTGGCATTAAAGGGTGTTATTTCGAACTTATCAAACTAGTAACCCATCGTCGTTCGATCGAGGTCGAACTCTTCTTTTTGGCGAAGGCCCCTGGACTTAAAGGGTTATATTTCGAATATATCAAAATAGTAAACCGTTGTCGTTAGATCGAGTTAAAGGGTACTATTTCGAGATTATCAAAATAGTAACCCGTCATCGTTCGATCGAGGTCGAACTCTACTTTTTGGCGAAGTCCCCTGTCCTTAAAGGGTGTTATTTCGAACTTATCGAAATAGTAACCCATTTTCGTTCAATCTGATACCAATTTGGGGGGGGGGGGGGGGGTTGTTTGAGTTCATCTTATTTTTCATAGGATCTTTTTTATGTAGTTGTGGAATTAAATGCTTTTTCATGATTATCTGTAGCTAACCTTGAAATTTCTTTTATATTTTCAAGTGTGTATTCTAAGTATTTAATATCTTTAGTTTTTTGATATTCTTCTATATTTTTTTCTAATATTATTTTTGACATATTTATATGTTTTAGAATTTCTAACCAGTACTTAAAATATTTGTCACTATCAATTTTTGATTTGTTCATATTAACACTGAGATGTATACCTGTTGATACATATATTTGATATTTAAGAGATTATAAGGAATATAAGAGTTTAGTTAAACATGATTATAAATAAACTTACCTGGTTTTGTAACTCGTTTGAATGCTCCATAGCTGTTTTAGATACTTGTAAATAACTCAGATATTTCTTACAAGAGAGAAGATAAGAGAGAATATTAGATAGAGAAGGTAAGGGTGGGGATGTCTTCCTTCCTCGGATTTACATTCTATATAAAGAAAATTAAAACGACGCTTATCGAAATAGTAACTCGTCGTAGTTTGATCGAGGTCGAACTCTTCTTTTTGGCGAAGGTCTCTGGCCTTAAAGGGTGTTATTTCGAACTTATCAAAATAGTAACCCGTCGTCGTTCGATTGAGGTCGAACTCTTCATTTTGGCGAAGGCCCCTCGCCTTAAAGTGTGTTATTTCGAACTTATCAAAATAGTAACCCATCGTCGTTCGATCGAGGTCGAACTCTTCTTTTTGGCGAAGGCCCCTGGCCTTCAAGGGTGTTATTTCGAACTTATCAAAATAGTAACATGTCATCGTTCGATCGAGGTCGAACTCTTCTTTTTGGCGAAGGCCCCTAGACTTACAGGGTGTTATTTCGAACTTATCGAAATAGTAACCGGCAGTCGATCGATCGAGGTCGAACTCTTCTGTTTGGCGAAGGCCCCTGGCCTTAAAGGGTGTTATTTCGAACTTATCGAAATAGTAACCCGTCGTCGTATGATCGAGGTCGAACTCTTCTTTTTGGCGAAGGCCTCTGGCCGTAAAGGGTGGTATTTCGAACTTATCGAAATAGTCACCCGTCGTCGTTCGATAGAGGTTGAACTCTTCTTTTTTGCGAAGGCCCTTGGCATTAAAGGGTGTTATTTCGAACTTATCAAACTAGTAACCCATCGTCGTTCGATCGAGGTCGAACTCTTCTTTTTGGCGAAGGCCCCTGGACTTAAAGGGTTATATTTCGAATATATCAAAATAGTAAACCGTTGTCGTTAGATCGAGTTAAAGGGTACTATTTCGAGATTATCAAAATAGTAACCCGTCATCGTTCGATCGAGGTCGAACTCTACTTTTTGGCGAAGTCCCCTGTCCTTAAAGGGTGTTATTTCGAACTTATCGAAATAGTAACCCATTTTCGTTCAATCTGATACCAATTTGGGGGGGGGGTTGTTTGAGTTCATCTTATTTTTCATAGGATCTTTTTTATGTAGTTGTGGAATTAAATGCTTTTTCATGATTATCTGTAGCTAACCTTGAAATTTCTTTTATATTTTCAAGTGTGTATTCTAAGTATTTAATATCTTTAGTTTTTTGATATTCTTCTATATTTTTTTCTAATATTATTTTTGACATATTTATATGTTTTAGAATTTCTAACCAGTACTTAAAATATTTGTCACTATCAATTTTTGATTTGTTCATATTAACACTGAGATGTATACCTGTTGATACATATATTTGATATTTAAGAGATTATAAGGAATATAAGAGTTTAGTTAAACATGATTATAAATAAACTTACCTGGTTTTGTAACTCGTTTGAATGCTCCATAGCTGTTTTAGATACTTGTAAATAACTCAGATATTTCTTACAAGAGAGAAGATAAGAGAGAATATTAGAGAGAGAAGGTAAGGGTGGGGATGTCTTCCTTCCTCGGATTTACATTCTATATAAAGAAAATTAAAACGACGCTTATCGAAATAGTAACTCGTCGTAGTTTGATCGAGGTCGAACTCTTCTTTTTGGCGAAGGTCTCTGGCCTTAAAGGGTGTTATTTCGAACTTATCAAAATAGTAACCCGTCGTCGTTCGATTGAGGTCGAACTCTTCATTTTGGCGAAGGCCACTCGCCTTAAAGTGTGTTATTTCGAACTTATCAAAATAGTAACCCATCGTCGTTCGATCGAGGTCGAACTCTTCTTTTTGGCGAAGGCCCCTGGCCTTCAAGGGTGTTATTTCGAACTTATCAAAATAGTAACATGTCATCGTTCGATCGAGGTCGAACTCTTCTTTTTGGCGAAGGCCCCTAGACTTACAGGGTGTTATTTCGAACTTATCGAAATAGTAACCGGCAGTCGATCGATCGAGGTCGAACTCTTCTGTTTGGCGAAGGCCCCTGGCCTTAAAGGGTGTTATTTCGAACTTATCGAAATAGTAACCCGTCGTCGTATGATCGAGGTCGAACTCTTCTTTTTGGCGAAGGCCTCTGGCCGTAAAGGGTGGTATTTCGAACTTATCGAAATAGTCACCCGTCGTCGTTCGATAGAGGTTGAACTCTTCTTTATTGCGAAGGCCCTTGGCATTAAAGGGTGTTATTTCGAACTTATCAAACTAGTAACCCATCGTCGTTCGATTGAGGTCGAACTCTTCTTTTTGGTGAAGGCCCCTGGACTTAAAGGGTTATATTTCGAATATATCAAAATAGTAAACCGTTGTCGTTAGATCGAGTTAAAGGGTACTATTTCGAGATTATCAAAATAGTAACCCGTCATCGTTCGATCGAGGTCGAACTCTACTTTTTGGCGAAGTCCCCTGTCCTTAAAGGGTGTTATTTCGAACTTATCGAAATAGTAACCCATTTTCGTTCAATCTGATACCAATTTGGGGGGGGGGGGTTGTTTGAGTTCATCTTATTTTTCATAGGATCTTTTTTATGTAGTTGTGGAATTAAATGCTTTTTCATGATTATCTGTAGCTAACCTTGAAATTTCTTTTATATTTTCAAGTGTGTATTCTAAGTATTTAATATCTTTAGTTTTTTGATATTCTTCTATATTTTTTTCTAATATTATTTTTGACATATTTATATGTTTTAGAATTTCTAACCAGTACTTAAAATATTTGTCACTATCAATTTTTGATTTGTTCATATTAACACTGAGATGTATACCTGTTGATACATATATTTGATATTTAAGAGATTATAAGGAATATAAGAGTTTAGTTAAACATGATTATAAATAAACTTACCTGGTTTTGTAACTCGTTTGAATGCTCCATAGCTGTTTTAGATACTTGTAAATAACTCAGATATTTCTTACAAGAGAGAAGATAAGAGAGAATATTAGAGAGAGAAGGTAAGGGTGGGGATGTCTTCCTTCCTCGGATTTACATTCTATATAAAGAAAATTAAAACGACGCTTATCGAAATAGTAACTCGTCGTAGTTTGATCGAGGTCGAACTCTTCTTTTTGGCGAAGGTCTCTGGCCTTAAAGGGTGTTATTTCGAACTTATCAAAATAGTAACCCGTCGTCGTTCGATTGAGGTCGAACTCTTCATTTTGGCGAAGGCCACTCGCCTTAAAGTGTGTTATTTCGAACTTATCAATATAGTAACCCATCGTCGTTCGATCGAGGTCGAACTCTTCTTTTTGGCGAAGGCCCCTGGCCTTTAAGGGTGTTATTTCGAACTTATCAAAATAGTAACATGTCATCGTTCGATCGAGGTCGAACTCTTCTTTTTGGCGAAGGCCCCTGGCCTTACAGGGTGTTATTTCGAACTTATCGAAATAGTAACCGGTAGTCGTTCGATCGAGGTCGAACTCTTCTTTTTGGCGAAGGCCCTTGGCCTTAAAATGTGTTATTTAAAACTTATCGAAATAGTAACCCGTCGTCGTTCGTTCGAGATCGAACACTTCTTTTTGGCGAAGGCCCCTAGCCTTCAAGGGTGTTATTTCGAACTTATCGAAATAGTAATCCGTCGTCGTTCGATCGAGGTCGAACTCTTCTTTTTGGCGAAGGCCCCTGGCCTTAAAGGGTGTTATTTCGAACTTATCGAAATAGTAACCCGTCGTCGTATGAACGAGGTCGAACTCTTCTTTTTGGCGAAGGCCTCTGGCCGTAAAGGGTGGTATTTCAAACTTATCGAAATAGTTACCCATCGTCGTTCGATAGAGGTTGAACTCTTCTTTTTTGCGAAGGCCCTTGGCATTAAAGGGTGTTATTTCGAACTTATCAAACTAGTAACCCATCGTCGTTCGATCGAGGTCGAATTCTTCTTTTTGGCGAAGGCCCCTGGCCTTAAAGGGTTATATTTCGAATATATCAAAATAGTAAACCGCTGTCGTTAGATCGAGTTAAAGGGTACTATTTCGAGATTATCGAAATAGTAACCCGTCATCGTTCGATCGAGGTCGAACTCTACTTTTTGGCGAAGTCCCCTGTCCTTAAAGGGTGTTATTTCGAACTTATCGAAATAGTAACCCATTTTCGTTCGATCGAGGTCGAACTCTTCTTTTTGGCGAAGGCCCGGGCCTTAAAGGTTGTTACTTTGAACTTATCGAAATAGTAACTTGTCGTCGTTCGTTCGAGGTCAAACTCTTCTTTTTGGCAAAGGACCCTAGCCTTAAAGGGTATTATTTCGAAATTATCGAAATAGTAACACGTCGTCGTTAGATCGAGGTTGAACTCTTCTTTTCGGCGAAGGCCCCTGGCCTTAATAGGTGTTATTTCGAACTTATCAAAATTGTAACCATCGTCATTCGAACGAGGTCGAACTCTTCTCTTGGCGAAGGCCCTAGGCCTTAAAGGGTGTTATTTCGAACTTAACAAAATAGTAACCCGTCAATGTTTGATCGAAGTCGAACTCTTTTTTTTGGCGAAGGCCCCTGGCCTTAAAGGGTGTTATTTCGAACTTATCAAAATAGTAACCCGTCATCGTTCGATGGAGGTCGAACTCTTCTTTTTGGCGAAGTCCCCTGGTCTTAAAAGGTGTTATTTCGAACTTATCGAAATAGTAACTCGTCGACGTTCGATCGAGGTCGAACTCTTCTTTTTGGCGAAGGCCCCTAGCCTTAAAGGGTGTTATTTCGAACTTATCAAAATAGTAATCCATCATCGTTCGATAGAAGTCGAACTCTGCTTTTTGGAGAAGGCCCATAGACTTAAAGGGTGTTATTTTGAACTTATCGAAATAGTAACCCGTCATCATTCGATGGAGGTCGAACTTTTCTTTTTGGCGAAGTCCCCTGGCCTTAAAAGGTGTTATTTTGAACTTATCGAAATAGTAACTCGTCGTCGTTTGATCGAGGTCGAACTCTTCTTTTTGGCGAAGGCCTCTGGCCTTAAAGGGTGTTATTTCGAACTTATCAAAATAGTAACCCGTCGTCGTTCGATTGAGGTCGAACTCTTCTTTTTGGCGAAGGCCCCTAGCTTTCAAGGGTGTTATTTCAAACTTATCGAAATAGTAACCCGTCATCGTTCGATCGAGGTCGAAACTCTATTTTTTGGCAAAGTCCCCTGTCCTTAAAGGGTGTTATTTCGAACTTATTGAAATAGTAACCCATTTTCGTTCGATCGAGGTCGAACTCTTCTGTTTGGCGAAGGCCCTTGGCCTTATAGGGTAATATTATGAACTTATCGCAATAGTAACCCGTCGTCGTTCAATCGAGGTTGAACTTTTTTTTTCGGCGAAGGTCCCTGGCCTTAAAGGATGTTATATTGGACTTATCGAAATAGTAACCCATCGTCGTTCGATCGAAGTCGAACTCTTCTTTTTCGCAAAAGCCTCTGGCCTTAAAGGGTGTTATTTCGAACTTATCGAAATAATAACCTGTGGTAGTTCGATCAAGGTCGTACTTTTCTTTTTGGCGAAGGCCTCTGGCCTTAAAGGGTGTTATTTCGAACTTAACAAAATAGTAACCCGTCAATGTTTGATCGAAGTCGAACTCTTTTTTTTGGCGAAGGCCCTGGCCTTAAAGGGTGTTATTTCGAACTTATCAAAATAGTAATCCATCATCGTTCGATAGAAGTCGAACTCTGCTTTTTGGAGAAGGCCCCTAGCCTTAAAGGGTGTTATTTTGAACTTATCGAAATAGTAACCCGTCATCGTTCGATAGAGGTCGAACTTTTCTTTTTGGCGAAGTCCCCTGGCCTTATAAAGAAAATTAAAACGACGCTTATCGAAATAGTAACTCGTCGTAGTTTGATCGAGGTCGAACTCTTCTTTTTGGCGAAGGTCTCTGGCCTTAAAGGGTGTTATTTCGAACTTATCAAAATAGTAACCCGTCGTCGTTCGATTGAGGTCGAACTCTTCTTTTTGGCGAAGGCCCCTGGCCTTAAAGGGTGTTATTTCGAACTTATCGAAATCGTAACCCATCGTCGTTCAATCGAGGTCGTACTATTTTTTTGGCGAAGGCCCCTAGCCTTAAAGGGTATTATTTCGAACTTATCAAAATAGTAACCCGTCATCGTTCGATCGAGGTCGAACTCTACTTTTTGGCGAAGTCCCCTGTCCTTAAAGGGTGTTATTTTGAACTTATCGAAATAGTAACCCATTTTTGTTCGATCGAGGTCGAACTCTTCTTTTTGGCGAAGGCCCCTAGCTTTCAAGGGTGTTATTTCGAACTTATCGAAATAGTAACCCGTCATCGTTCGATCGAGGTCGAAACTCTATTTTTTGGCAAAGTCCCCTGTCCTTAAAGGGTGTTATTTCGAACTTATCGAAATAGTAACCCATTTTCGCTCGATCGAGGTCGAACTCTTCTTTTTGGCGAAGGCACCTAGCTATCAAGGGTGTTATTTCGAACTTATCGAAATAGTAACCCGTCATCATTCGATCGAGGTCGAAACTCTATTTTTTGGCAAAGTCCCCTGGCCTTAAAGGGTGTTATTTCGAACTTATCGAAATAGTAACCCATTTTCGTTCGATTGAGGTCGAACTCTTCTTTTTGGCGAAGGCCCGGGACTTAAAGGTTGTTACTTTAAACTTATCGAAATAGTTATCTGTCGTCGTTCGTTCGAGGTCAATCTCTTCTGTTTGGCAAAGGCCCCTGGCCTTAAAGGGTGTTATTTCGAACTTATCGAAATAGTAACACGTCGTCGTTCGATCGATGTCGAACTCTTCTTTTTGGCGAAGGCCCCTGGCCTTAATAGGTGTTATTTCGAAATTATCAAAATAGTAACCCGTCGTCCTTCGATCGAGGTCGAACTCTTCTTTTAGTTGAAGGCCCATGGCCTTGAAGGGTGTTATTTCGAACTTATCAAAATAGTAACCGTCATCATTCGAACGAGGTCGAACTCTTCTCTTGGCGAAGGCCCTTGGCCTTAAAGGGTATCATTTTGAACTTATCGAAATAGTAACCCACCGTCGTTCGATCGAGGTCGAACTCTTCTGTTTGGCGAAGGCCCTTGACCTTAAAGGGTGATATTTCGAACTTATCGTAATAGTAACCCGTCGTCGTTCAATCGAGGTTGAACTCTTTTTTTTTGGCGAAGGCCCCTGGCCTTAAAGGATGTTATATTGAACTTATCAAAATAGTAACCCGTTGTCGTTCAATCGAAGTCGAACTCTTCTTTTTCGCAAAAGCCCCTGGCCTTAAAGGGTGTTATTTAGAACTTATCGAAATAGTAACCCATCCTCGTTCGATCGAGGTCGAACTTTTCTTTTTAGCGAAGGCCTCTGGCCTTAAAGGGTATTATTTCGAACTTAACAAAATAGTAACCCGTCAATGTTTGATCGAAGTCGAACTCTTTTTTTTGGCGAAGGCCCTTGGCCTTAAAGTGTGTTATATCAAACTTATCGAAATAGTAACCCGTCTTCGTTCGATCGAGGTCGAACTCTTCATTTTAGTGAAGGCTCCTGGCCTTAAAAGGTGTTATTTTGAACTAATCGAAATAGTAACCTGTCGTCGTTCGATTGAGGTCGAACACTTCTTTTTGGCGAAGGCCCCTGGCATTAAAGGGTGTTATTTCGAACTTATCGAAATAGTAACCCGTCATCATTCGATCGAGGTCGAACTCTTATTTTTGGTGAAGGCCCCTGGCCTTAAAGGGTGTAATTTCGAAATTATCGAAAAAGTAACCAGTCGTCGTTCGATCGAGGTCGAACTCTTCTTTTTGGAGAAGGGACCTAGCTTTCAAGGGTGTTATTTCGAACTTATCGAAATAGTAACCCGTCGTCGTTTGATCGAAGTCGAAATCTTCATTTTGGCAAAAGCCCCTGGCCTAAAAGGGTGTTATTTCGAACTTATCGAAATATTAAGCCGTCATCATTCGATCGAGGTAGAACGTTCCTTTTTGGCGAAGGCCTCTGGCCATAAAGGGTATTATTTCGAACTTAATGAAATAGTAACCCGTCAATGTTCGATCGAAGTCGAACTCTTTTTTTAACAAAAGCCCCTGGCCTTAAAGGGTGTTATTTCGAACTTATCGAAATAGTAACCCATCGTCGTTCAATCGAGGTCGAACTCTTCTTTTTGGCGAAGGCCCTTGGCCTTAAAAGGTGTTATTTCGAACGTATAGAAATAGTAAACCATCGTCGTTCGATCGAGGTCGAACTCTTCTTTTTGGCGAAGGCCCCTAGCTTTCAAGGGTGTTATTTCGAACTATCGAAATCGTAACCCGTCGTCGTTCGATCGAGGTCGAACTCTTCTTTTTGGCAAAGACCCATGGCCTTAAAGAGTGTTATTTTGAACTTTTCGAAATAGTAACCCGTCATCGTTCGATGGAGGTCGAACTATTCTTTTTGGCGAAGTCCCCTGGCCTTAAAAGGTGTTATTTTGAACTTATCGAAATAGTAACTCGTCGTCGTTCTATCGAGGTCGAACTCTTCTTTTTGGCGAAGGCCCCTGGCCTTAAAGGGTGTTATTTCGAACATATCAAAATAGTAATCCGTCGTCTTTCGATCGAGGTCGAACTCTTCTTTTTGGCGAAGGCCCCTGGTCTTAAAGGTTGTTACTTTAAACTTATCGAAATAGTTATCTGTCGTCGTTCGTTCGAGGTCAAACTCTTCTGTTTGGCAAAGGCCCCTGGCCTTAAAGGGTGTTATTTCGAACTTATCGAAATAGTAACACGTCGTCGTTCGATCGAGGTCGAACTCTTCTTTTTGGCGAAGGCCCCAGGCCTTAATAGGTGTTATTTCGAAATTATCAAAATAGTAACCCGTCGTCCATCGATCGATGTCGAACTCTTCTTTTAGTTGAAGGCCCATGGCCTTGAAGGGTGTTATTTCGAACTTATCAAAATAGTAACCGTCATCATTCGAACGAGGTTGGACTCTTCTCTTGGCGAAGGCCCTTGGCCTTAAAGGGTGTTATTTTGAACTTATCGAAATAGTAACCCACCGTCGTTCGATCGAGGTCGAACTCTTCTGTTTGGCGAAGGCCCTTGGCCTTAAAGGGTGATAATTTGAACTTATCGCAATAGTAACCCGTCGTCGTTCAATCGAGGTTGAACTCTTTTTTTTGGCGAAGGCCCCTGGCCTTAAAGGATGTTATATTGAACTTATCAAAATAGTAACCCGTTGTCGTTCAATCGAAGTCGAACTCTTCTTTTTCGCAAAAGCCCCTGGCCTTAAAGGGTGTTATTTAGAACTTATCGAAATAGTAACCCGTCCTCGTTCGATCGAGGTCGAACTTTTCTTTTTGCCGAAGGCCTCTGGCCTTAAAGGGTATTATTTCAAACTTAACAAAATAGTAACCCGTCAATGTTTGATCGAAGTCGAACTCTTTTTTTTGGCGAAGGCCCCTGGCCTTAAAGTGTGTTATTTCAAACTTATCGAAATAGTAACCCGTCTTCGTTCGATTGAGGTCGAACTCTTCATTTTAGTGAAGGCCCCTGGCCTTAAAGGGTGTTATTTTGAACTAATCGAAATAGTAACCTGTCGTCGTTCGATTGAGGTCGAACGCTTCTTTTTGGCGAAGGCCCCTGGCATTAAAGGGTGTTATTTCGAACTTATCGAAATAGTAACCCGTCATCATTCGATCGAGGTCGAACTCTTATTTTTGGTGAAGGCCCCTGGCCTTAAAGGGTGTTATTTCGAAATTATCGAAAAAGTAACCCGTCGTCGTTCGATCGAGGTCGAACTCTTCTTTTTGGCGAAAGCCCCTAGCCTTAAAGGGTGTTATTTCCAACGTATCGAAATAGTAACCCGTCGTCGTTCGATCGAAGTCGAAATCTTCATTTTGGCAAAAGCCCCTGGCCTTAAAGGGTGTTATTTCGAACTTATCGAAATATTAAGCCGTCGTCGTTCGATCGAGGTAGAACGTTTCTTTTTGGCGAAGGCCTCTGGCCATAAAGGGTATTATTTCGAACTTAATGAAATAGTAACCCGTCAATGTTCGATCGAAGTCGAACTCTTTTTTTAACAAAAGCCCCTGGCCTTAAAGGGTGTTATTTCGAACTTATCGAAATAGTAACCCATCGTCGTTCAATCGAGGTCGAACTCTTCTTTTTGGCGAAGGCCCTTGGCCTTAAAAGGTGTTATTTCGAACGTATAGAAATAGTAAACTATCGTCGTTCGATCGAGGTCGAACTCTTCTTTTTGGCGAAGGCCCCTAGATTTCAAGGGTGTTAATTCGAACTATAGAAATCGTAACCCGTCGTCATTCGATCGAGGTCGAACTCTTCTTTTTGGCGAAGACCCTTGGCCTTAAAGAGTGTTATTTTGAACTTTTCGAAATAGTAACCCGTCATCGTTCGATGGAGGTAGAACTCTTCTTTTTGGCGAAGTCCCCTGGCCTTAAAAGGTGTTATTTTGAACTTATCGAAATAGTAACTCGTCGTCGTTCTATCGAGGTCGAACTCTTCTTTTTGGCGAAGGCCCCTGGCCTTAAAGGGTGTTATTTCGAACATATCAAAATAGTAATCCGTCGTCGTTCGATCGAGGTCGAACTCTTCTTTTTGGCGAAGGCCCCTGGTCTTAAAGGTTGTTACTTTAAACTTATCGAAATAGTTATTTGTCGTCGTTCGTTCGAGGTCGAACTCTTCTTTTTGGCGAAGGCCCCTCGTCTTCAAGGGTGTTATTTCGAACTATCGAAATCGTAACCCGTCGTCATTCGATCGAGGTCGAACTCTTCTTTTTGGCGAAGACCCTTGGCCTTAAAGAGTGTTATTTTGAACTTTTCGAAATAGTAACCCGTCATCGTTCGATGGAGGTCGAACTCTTCTTTTTGGCGGAGGCCCCTGGCCTTTAAGGGTGTTATTTCGAACTTATCGAAATAGTAATCCATCGTCGTGGCGAAGGCCCCTAGCCTTTAAGGATGTTATTTCGAACTTATCAAAATAGTAACCCATCATCGTTCGATCGAGGTCTAACTCTTCTTTTTGGCGGAGGTCCCTGGCCTTAAAGGGTGTTATTTCGAACTTATTGACATAGTAACCCGTTGTCGTATGATCGAGGTCGAACTCTTCTTTTTGGTGAAAGTGTTATTTCGAACTTATCGAAATAGTCACCCGTCGTCGTTCGATAGAGTTTGAACTCTTTTTTTTTAGAAGGACCTTGGCCTTAAAGGGTATTATTTCGAACTTATCGAAATAGTAATTCGTTGTCGTTCTCTCGAGGTAGAACTCTTCTTTATGGCAAAGGCCCCTAGCCTTAAAGGGTGTTATTTCGAACTTATCGAAATAGTAACACATCGTCGTTCGATCGAGGTCGAACTCTTCTTTTCGGCGAAGGCCCTTGGCCTTAATAGGTGTTATTTCGAAATTATCAAATTAGTAACCCGTCGTCCTTCGATCGAGGCCGAACTCTTCTTTTAGGTGAAGGCCCATGGACTTAAAGGGTGTTATTCCAAACTTATCAAAATAGTAACCGTCGTCATTCGAACGAGGTCGAACTCTTCTCTTGGCGAAGGCCCTAGGCTTTAAAGGGTGTTATTTTGAACTTATCGAAATAGTAACCCGCTGTCATTCGATCGAGGTCAAACTCTTCTGTTTGGCGAAGGCCCTTGGCCTTAAAGGGTGATATTTCACACTTATCGCAATAGTAACCTGTCGTCGTTTAATCGAGGTTAAAATATTTTTTTTCGGCAAAGGCCCCTGGCCTTAAAGGATGTTATATTGAACTTATCAAAATAGTAACCCGTCATCGTTCAATAGAAGTCGAACTCTTCTTTTTCGCAAAAGCCCCTGGCCTTAAAGGGTGTTATTTCGAACTTATCGAAATAGTAACCCGTCGTCGTTCGATCGAGGTCGAACTTTTCTTTTTGGCGAAGGCCTCTGGCCTTAAAGGGTGTTATTTCGAACTTAACAAAATAGTAACCCGTCAATGTTTCATCGAGGTCGAACTATTTTTTTTGGAGAAGGGACCTAGCTTTCAAGGGTGTTATTTCGAACTTATCGAAATAGTAACCCGTCATCGTTCGATCGAGGTCGAAACTCTATTTTTTGACAAAGTCCCCTGGCCTTAAAGGGTATTGTTTCGAACTTATCGAAATAGTAACCTATTTTCGTTCGATCGAGGTCGAACTCTTCTTTTTGGCGAAGGCCCGGGACTTAAAGGTTGTTACTTTAAACTTATCGAAATAGTTATTTGTCGTCGTTCGTTCGAGGTCAAACTCTTCTGTTTGGCAAAGGCCCCTAGCCTTAAAGGGTGTTATTTCGAACTTATCGAAATAGTAACACGTCGTCGTTCGATCGAGGTCGAACTCTTCTTTTTGGCGAAGGCCCCTGGCCTTAATAGGTGTTATTTCGAAATTATCAAAATAGTAACCCGTCGTCCTTCAATCGAGGTCGAACTCTTCTTTTAGGTGAAGGCCCATGGCCTTGAAGGGTGTTATTTCGAACTTATCAAAATAGTAACCGTCATCATTCGAACGAGGTCGAACTCTTCTCTTGGCGAAGGCCCTTGGCCTTAAAGGGTGTTATTATGAACTTATCGAAATAGTAACCCACCGTCGTTCGATCGAGGTCGAACTCTTCTGTTTGGCGAAGGCCCTTGGCCTTGAAGGGTGATATTTCGAACTTATCGCAATAGTAACCCGTCATCGTTCAATCGAGGTTTAACTCTTTTTTTTGGCGAAGGCCCCTGGCCTTAAAGGATGTTATATTGAACTTATCAAAATAGTAACCCGTTGTCGTTCAATCGAAGTCGAACTCTTCTTTTTCGCAAAAGCCCCTGGGCTTAAAGGGTGTTATTTAGAACTTATCGAAATAGTAACCCGTCGTCGTTCGATCGAGGTCGAACTTTTCTTTTTGGCGAAGGACTCTGGCCTTAAAGGGTGTTATTTCGAACTTAACAAAATAATAACCCGTCAATGTTTGATCGAAGTCGAACTCTTTTTTTTGGCAAAGGCCCCTGGCCTTAAAGGGTGTTATTTCAAACTTATCGAAATAGTAACCCGTCTTCGTTCGATCGAGGTCGAACTCTTCATTTTAGTGAAGGCCCCTGGCCTTAAAGGGTGTTATTTTGAACTAATCGAAATAGTAACCTGTCATCGTTCAATCGAGGTCGAACGCTTCTTTTTGGCAAAGGTCCCTGGCATTAAAGAGTGTTATTTCAAACTTATCGAAATACTAACCCGTCATCATTCGATCGAGGTCGAACTCTTATTTTTGGTGAAGGCCCCTGGCCTTAAGGTGTGTTATTTCGAAATTATCGAAAAAGTAACCCGTCGTCTTTCGATCGAGGTCGAACTCTTCTTTTTTGGAGAAAGCCCCTAGCCTTAAAGGGTGTTATTTCCAACGTATCGAAATAGTAACCCGTCGTCGTTCGATCGAAGTCGAAATCTTCTTTTTGGCAAAAGCCCCTGGCCTTAAAGGGTGTTATTTCGAACTTATCGAAAAAGTAACCCGTCGTCGTTCGATCGAGGTCAAACTCTTCTTTTTGGCGAAAGCCCCTAGCCTTAAAGGGTGTTATTTCCAACGTATCGAAATAGTAACCCGTCGTCATTCGATCGAAGTCGAAATCTTCATTTTGGCAAAAGCCCCTGGCCTTAAAGGGTGTTATTTCGAACTTATCGAAATATTAAGCTGTCGTCGTTCGATCGAGGTAGAACTTTTCTTTTTGGCGAAGGCCTCTGGACATAAAGGGTATTATTTCGAACTTAATGAAATAGTAACCCGTCAATGTTCGATCGAAGTCGAAGTCTTTTTTTAACAAAAGCCCCTGACCTTAAAGGGTGTTATTTCGAACTTATCGAAATAGTAACCCATCGTCGTTCAGTCGAGGTCGAACTCTTCTTTTTGGCAAAGGCCCTTGGCCTTAAAAGGTGTTATTTCGAACGTATAGAAATAGTAAACCATCGTCGTTCGATCGAGGTCGAACTCTTCTTTTTGGCGAAGGCCCCTAGCTTTCAAGGGTGTTATTTCGAACTATCGAAATAGTAACCCGTCATCGTTCGATCGAGGTCGAAACTCTATTTTTTGGCGAAGGCCCCTGGCCTTAAAGGGTGTTATTTCGAACTTATCGAAATAGTAACCCATCGTCGTTCAATCGAGGTCGTACTATTTTTTTTGGCGAAGGCCCCTGTCCTTAAAGGGTGTTATTTCGAACTTATCGAAATAGTAACCCATTTTCGCTCGATCGAGGTCGAACTCTTCTTTTTGGCGAAGGCACCTAGCTATCAAGGGTGTTATTTCGAACTTATCGAAATAGTAACCCGTCATCGTTCGATCGAGGTCGAAACTCTATTTTTTGACAAAGTCCCCTGGCCTTAAAGGGTGTTATTTCGAACTTATCGAAATAGTAACCCATTTTTGTTCGATCGAGGTCGAACTCTTGTTTTTGGCGAAGGCCCGGGCCTTAAAGGTTGTTACTTTAAACTTATCGAAATAGTTATCTGTCGTCGTTCGTTCGAGGTCAAACTCTTCTGTTTGGCAAAGGCCCCTGGCCTTAAAGGGTGTTATTTCAAACTTATCGAAATAGTAACACGTCGTCGTTCGATCGAGGTCGAACTCTTCTTTTTGGCGAAGGCCCCTGGCCTTAATAGGTGTTATTTCGAAATTATCAAAATAGTAACCCGTCGTCCTTCGATCGAGGTCGAACTCTTCTTTTAGTTGAAGGCCCATGGCCTTGAAGGGTGTTATTTCGAACTTATCAAAATAGTAACCGTCATCATTCGAACGAGGTCGAACTCTTCTCTTGGCGAAGGCCCTTGGCCTTAAAGGGTGTTATTTTGAACTTATCGAAATAGTAACCCACCGTCGTAAGATCGAGGTCGAACTCTTCTGTTTGGCGAAGGCCCTTGGCCTTAAACGGTGATATTTCGAACTTATCAAAATAGTAACCCGTTGTCGTTCAATCGAAGTCGAACTCTTCTTTTTCGCAAAAGCCCCTGGCCTTAAAGGGTGTTATTTAGAACTTATCGAAATAGTAACTCATCCTCGTTCGATCGAGGTCGAACTTTTCTTTTTGGCGAAGGCCTCTGGCCTTAAAGGGTATTATTTCGAACTTAACAAAATAGTAACCCGTCAATGTTTGATCGAAGTCGAACTCTTTTTTTTGGCGAAGGCCCCTGGCCTTAAAGTGTGTTATTTCAAACTTATCGAAATAGTAACCCGTCTTCGTTCGATCGAGGTCGAACTCTTCATTTTAGTGAAGGCCCCTGGCCTTAAAGGGTGTTATTTTGAACTAATCGAAATAGTAACCTGTCGTCGTTCGATTGAGGTCGAACGCTTCTTTTTGGCGAAGGCCCCTGGCATTAAAGGGTGTTATTTCGAACTTATCGAAATAGTAACCCGTCATCATTCGATCGAGGTCGAACTCTTATTTTTGGTGAAGGCCCCTGGCCTTAAAGGGTGTTATTTCGAAATTATCGAAAAAGTAACCCGTCGTCGTTCGATAGAGGTCGAACTCTTCTTTTTGGCGAAAGCCCCTAGCCTTAAAGGGTGTTATTTCCAACGTATCGAAATAGTAACCCGTCGTCGTTCGATCGAAGTCGAAATCTTCATTTTGGCAAAAGCCCCTGGCCTTAAAGGGTGTTATTTCGAACTTATCGAAATATTAAGCCGTCGTCGTTCGATCGAGGTAGAACGTTTCTTTTTGGCGAAGGCCTCTGGCCATAAAGGGTATTATTTCGAACTTAATGAAATAGTAACCCGTCAATGTTCGATCGAAGTCGAACTCTTTTTTTAACAAAAGCCCCTGGCCTTAAAGGGTGTTATTTCGAACTTATCGAAATAGTAACCCATCGTCGTTCAATCGAGGTCGAACTCTTCTTTTTGGCGAAGGCCCCTAGCTTTCAAGGGTGTTATTTCGAACTATCGAAATCCTAACCAGTCGTCGTTCGATCGAGGTCGAACTCTTCTTTTTGGCAAAGACCCATGGCCTTAAAGAGTGTTATTTTGAACTTTTCGAAATAGTAACCCGTCATCGTTCGATGGAGGTCGAACTATTCTTTTTGGCGAAGTCCCCTGGCCTTAAAAGGTGTTATTTTGAACTTATCGAAATAGTAACTCGTCGTCGTTCTATCGAGGTCGAACTCTTCTTTTTGGCGAAGGCCCCTGGCCTTAAAGGGTGTTATTTCGAACATATCAAAATAGTAATCCGTCGTCGTTCGATCGAGGTCGAACTCTTCTTTTTGGCGAAGGCCCCTGGTCTTAAAGGTTGTTACTTTAAACTTATCGAAATAGTTATCTGTCGTCGTTCGTTCGAGGTCAAACTCTTCTGTTTGGCAAAGGCCCCTGGCCTTAATGGGTGTTATTTCGAACTTATCGAAATAGTAACACATCGTCGTTCGATCGAGGTCGAACTCTTCTTTTTGGCGAAGGCCCCTGGCCTTAATAGGTGTTATTTCGAAATTATCAAAATAGTAACCCGTCGTCCTTCGATCGAGGTCGAACTCTTCTTTTAGTTGAAGGCCCATGGCCTTGAAGGGTGTTATTTCGAACTTATCAAAATAGTAACCGTCATCATTCGAACGAGGTCGAACTCTTCTCTTGGCGAAGGCCCTTGGCCTTAAAGGGTGTTATTTTGAACTTATCGAAATAGTAACCCACCGTCGTTCGATCGAGGTCGAACTCTTCTGTTTAACAAAAGCCCCTGGCCTTAAAGGGTGTTATTTCGAACTTATCGAAATAGTAACCCATCGTCGTTCAATCGAGGTCGAACTCTTCTTTTTGGCGAAGGCCCTTGGCCTTAAAAGGTGTTATTTCGAACGTATAGAAATAGTAAACCATCGTCGTTCGATCGAGGTCGAACTCTTCTTTTTGGCGAAGGCCCCTAGCTTTCAAGGGTGTTATTTCGAACTATCGAAATCCTAACCAGTCGTCGTTCGATCGAGGTCGAACTCTTCTTTTTGGCAAAGACCCATGGCCTTAAAGAGTGTTATTTTGAACTTTTCGAAATAGTAACCCGTCATCGTTCGATGGAGCTCGAACTATTCTTTTTGGCGAAGTCCCCTGGCCTTAAAAGGTGTTATTTTGAACTTATCGAAATAGTAACTCGTCGTCGTTCTATCGAGGTCGAACTCTTCTTTTTGGCGAAGGCCCCTGGCCTTAAAGGGTGTTATTTCGAACATATCAAAATAGTAATCCGTCGTCGTTCGATCGAGGTCGAACTCTTCTTTTGGCGAAGGCCCCTGGTCTTAAAGGTTGTTACTTTAAACTTATCGAAATAGTTATCTGTCGTCGTTCGTTCGAGGTCAAACTCTTCTGTTTGGCAAAGGCCCCTGGCCTTAAAGGGTGTTATTTCGAACTTATCGAAATAGTAACACATCGTCGTTCGATCGAGGTCGAACTCTTCTTTTTGGCGAAGGCCCCTGGCCTTAATAGGTGTTATTTCGAAATTATCAAAATAGTAACCCGTCGTCCTTCGATCGAGGTCGAACTCTTCTTTTAGTTGAAGGCCCATGGCCTTGAAGGGTGTTATTTCGAACTTATCAAAATAGTAACCGTCATCATTCGAACGAGGTCGAACTCTTCTCTTGGCGAAGGCCCTTGGCCTTAAAGGGTGTTATTTTGAACTTATCGAAATAGTAACCCACCGTCGTTCGATCGAGGTCGAACTCTTCTGTTTGGCGAAGGCCCTTGGCCTTAAAGGGTGATATTTTGAACTTATCGCAATAGTAACCCGTCGTCGTTCAATCGAGGTTGAACTCTTTTTTTTTGGCGAAGGCCCCTAGCCTTAAAGGATGTTATATTGAACTTATCAAAAAAGTAACCCGTTGTCGTTCAATCGAAGTCGAACTCTTCTTTTTCGCAAAAGCCCCTGGCCTTAAAGGGTGTTATTTAGATCTTATCGAAATAGTAACCCGTCCTCGTTCGATCGAGGTCGAACTTTTCTTTTTGGCGAAGGCCTCTGGCCTTAAAGGGTATTATTTCGAACTTAACAAAATAGTAACCCATCAATGTTTGATCGAAGTCGAACTCTTTTTTTTGGCGAAGGCCCCTGGCCTTAAAGTGTGTTATTTCAAACTTATCGAAATAGTAACCCGTCTTCGTTCGATCGAGGTCGAACTCTTCATTTTAGTGAAGGCCCCTGGCCTTAAAGGGTGTTATTTTGAACTAATCGAAATTGTAACTTGTCGTTGTTCGATTGAGGTCGAACGCTTCTTTTTGGCGAAAGCCCCTAGCCTTAAAGGGTGTTATTTCCAACGTATCGAAATAGTAACCCGTCGTCGTTCGATCGAAGTCGAAATCTTCATTTTGGCAAAAGCCCCTGGCCTTAAAGGGTGTTATTTCGAACTTATCGAAATATTAAGCCGTCGTCGTTCGATCGAGGTAGAACGTTTCTTTTTGGCGAAGGCCTCTGGCCATAAAGGGTATTATTTCGAACTTAATGAAATAGTAACCCGTCAATGTTCGATCGAAGTCGAACTCTTTTTTTAACAAAAGCCCCTGGCCTTAAAGGGTGTTATTTCGAACTTATCGAAATAGTAACCCATCGTCGTTCAATCGAGGTCGAACTCTTCTTTTTGGCGAAGGCCCTTGGCCTTAAAAGGTGTTATTTCGAATGTATAGAAATAGTAAACCATCGTCGTTCGATCGAGGTCGAACTCTTCTTTTTGGCGAAGGCCCCTAGCTTTCAAGGGTGTTATTTCGAACTATCGAAATCGTAACCCGTCGTCATTCGATCGAGGTCGAACTCTTCTTTTTGGCGAAGACCCTTGGCCTTAAAGAGTGTTATTTTGAACTTTTCGAAATAGTAACCCGTCATCGTTCGATGGAGGTAGAGCTCTTCTTTTTGGCGAAGTCCCCTGGCCTTAAAAGGTGTTATTTTGAACTTATCGAAATAGTAACTCGTCGTCGTTCTATCGAGGTCGAACTCTTCTTTTTGGCGAAGGCCCCTGGCCTTAAAGGGTGTTATTTCGAACATATCAAAATAGTAATCCGTCGTCGTTCGATCGAGGTCGAACTCTTCTTTTTGGCGAAGGCCCCTGGTCTTAAAGGTTGTTACTTTAAACTTATCGAAATAGTTATTTGTCGTCGTTCGTTCGAGGTCGAACTCTTCTTTTTGGCGAAGGCCCCTGGTCTTAATGGGTGTTATTTCGAACTATCGAAATCGTAACCCGTCGTCGTTCGATCGAGGTGGAACTCTTCTTTTTGGCGAAGACCCTTGGCCTTAAAGAGTGTTATTTTGAACTTTTCGAAATAGTAACCCGTCATCGTTCGATGGAGGTCGAACTCTTCTTTTTGGCGGAGGCCCCTGGCCTTTAAGGGTGTTATTTCGAACTTATCGAAATAGTAACCCATCGTCGTGGCGAAGGCCCCTAGCCTTTAAGGATGTTATTTCGAACTTATCAAAATAGTAACCCATCATCGTTCGATCGAGGTCTAACTCTTCTTTTTGGCGGAGGTCCCTGGCCTTAAAGGGTGTTATTTCGAACTTATTGACATAGTAACCCGTTGTCGTATGATCGAGGTCGAATTCTTCTTTTTGGCGAAAGTGTTATTTCGAACTTATCGAAATAGTCACCCGTCGTCGTTCGATAGAGTTTGAACTCTTTTTTTTGAGAAGGCCCTTGGCCTTAAAGGGTATTATTTCGAACTTATCGAAATAGTAACTCATCGTCGTTCTCTCGAGGTCGAACTCTTCTTTATGGCAAAGGCCCCTAGCGTTAACGGGTGTTATTTCGAACTTATCGAAATAGTAACACATCGTCGTTCGATCGAGGTCGAACTCTTCTTTTCGGTGAAGGCCCTTGGCCTTAATAGGTGTTATTTGGAAATTATCAAAATAGTAACCCGTCGTCCTTCGATCGAGGCCGAACTCTTCTTTTAGGTGAAGGCCCATGGCCTTAAAGGGTGTTATTCCGAACTTATCAAAATAGTAACCGTCGTCATTCGAACGAGGTCGAACTCTTCTCTTGGCGAAGGCCCTAGGCTTTAAAGGGTGTTATTTTGAACTTATCGAAATAGTAACCCGCTGTCGTTCGATCGAGGTCAAACTCTTCTGTTTGGCGAAGGCCCTTGGCCTTAAAGGGTGATATTTCAAACTTATCGCAATAGTAACCTGTCGTCGTTTAATCGAGGTTAAAATATTTTTTTCGGCAAAGGCCCCTGGCCTTAAAGGATGTTATATTGAACTTATCAAAATAGTAACCCGTCATCGTTCAATAGAAGTCGAACTCTTCTTTTTTCGCAAAAGCCCCTGGCCTTAAAGGGTGTTATTTCGAACTTATCGAAATAGTAACCCGTCGTCGTTCGATCGAGGTCGAACTTTTCTTTTTGGCGAAGGCCTCTGGCCTTAAAGGGTGTTATTTCGAACTTAACAAAATAGTAACCCGTCAATGTTTGATCGAGGTCGAACTCTTTTTTTTGGAGAAGGGCCCTAGCTTTCAAGGGTGTTATTTCGAACTTATCGAAATAGTAACCCGTCATCGTTCGATCGAGGTCGAAACTCTATTTTTTGACAAAGTCCCCTGGCCTTAAAGGGTGTTATTTCGAACTTATCGAAATAGTAACCCATTTTTGTTCGATCGAGGTCGAACTCTTGTTTTTGGCGAAGGCCCGGGCCTTAAAGGTTGTTACTTTAAACTTATCGAAATAGTTATTTGTCGTCGTTCGTTCGAGGTCAAACTCTTCTGTTTGGCAAAGGCCCCTAGCCTTAAAGGGTGTTATTTCGAACTTATCGAAATAGTAACACGTCGTCGTTCGATCGAGGTCGAACTCTTCTTTTTGGCGAAGGCCCCTAGCTTTCAAGGGTGTTATTTCGAACTATCGAAATCGTAACCCGTCGTCATTCGATCGAGGTCGAACTCTTCTTTTTGGCGAAGACCCTTGGCCTTAAAGAGTGTTATTTTGAACTTTTCGAAATAGTAACCCGTCATCGTTCGATGGAGGTAGAGCTCTTCTTTTTGGCGAAGTCCCCTGGCCTTAAAAGGTGTTATTTTGAACTTATCGAAATAGTAACTCGTCGTCGTTCTATCGAGGTCGAACTCTTCTTTTTGGCGAAGGCCCCTGGCCTTAAAGGGTGTTATTTCGAACATATCAAAATAGTAATCCGTCGTCGTTCGATCGAGGTCGAACTCTTCTTTTTGGCGAAGGCCCCTAGTCTTAAAGGTTGTTACTTTAAACGTATCGAAATAGTTATTTGTCGTCGTTCGTTCGAGGTCGAACTCTTCTTTTTGGCGAAGGCCCCTGGTCTTAATGGTGTTATATCGAACTATCGAAATCGTAACCCGTCGTCGTTCGATCGAGGTCGAACTCTTCTTTTTGGCGAAGACCCTTGGCCTTAAAGAGTGTTATTTTGAACTTTTCGAAATAGTAACCTGTCATCGTTCGATGGAGGTCGAACTCTTCTTTTTGGCGGAGGCCCCTGGCCTTTAAGGGTGTTATTTCGAACTTATCGAAATAGTAACCCATCGTCGTGGCGAAGGCCCCTAGCCTTTAAGGATGTTATTTCGAACTTATCAAAATAGTAACCCATCATCGTTCGATCGAGGTCTAACTCTTCTTTTTGGCGGAGGTCCCTGGCCTTAAAGGGTGTTATTTCGAACTTATTGATATAGTAACCCGTTGTCGTATGATCGAGGTCGAACTCTTCTTTTTGGCGAAAGTGTTATTTCGAACTTATCGAAATAGTCACCCGTCGTCGTTCGATAGAGTTTGATTTCTTTTTTTTGAGAAGGCCCTTGGCCTTAAAGGGTATTATTTCGAACTTATCGAAATAGTAACTCGTCGTCGTTCTCTCGAGGTCGAACTCTTCTTTATGGCAAAGGCCCCTAGCCTTAACGGGTGTTATTTCGAACTTATCGAAATAGTAACACATCGTCGTTCGATCGAGGTCGAACTCTTCTTTTCGGCGAAGGCCCTTGGCCTTAATAGGTGTTATTTCGAAATTATCAAAATAGTAACCCGTCGTCCTTCGATCGAGGCCGAACTCTTCTTTTAGGTGAAGGCCCATTGCCTTAAAGGGTGTTTTCCGAACTTATCAAAATAGTAACCGTCGTCATTCGAACGAGGTCGAACTCTTCTCTTGGCGAAGGCCCTAGGCTTTAAAGGGTGTTATTTTGAACTTATCGAAATAGTAACCCACTGTCGTTCGATCGAGGTCAAACTCTTCTGTTTGGCAAAGGCCCTTGGCCTTAAAGGGTGATATTTCAAACTTATCGCAATAGTAACCTGTCGTCGTTTAATCGAGGTTAAAATATTTTTTTTCGGCAAAGGCCCCTGGCCTTAAAGGATGTTATATTGAACTTATCAAAATAGTAACCCGTCATCGTTCAATAGAAGTCGAACTCTTCTTTTTCGCAAAAGCCCCTGGCCTTAAAGGGTGTTATTTCGAACTTATCGAAATAGTAACCCGTCGTCGTTCGATCAAGGTCGAACTTTTCTTTTTGGCGAAGGCCTCTGGCCTTAAAGGGTGTTATTTCGAACTTAACAAAATAGTAACCCGTCAATGTTTGATCGAGGTCGAACTCTTTTTTTTGGAGAAGGGCCCTAGCTTTCAAGGGTGTTATTTCGAACTTATCGAAATAGTAACCCGTCATCGTTCGATCGAGGTCGAAACTCTATTTTTTGACAAAGTCCCCTGGCCTTAAAGGGTGTTATTTCGAACTTATCGAAATAGTAACCCATTTTCGTTCGATCGAGGTCGAACTCTTGTTTTTGGCGAAGGCCCGGGCCTTAAAGGTTGTTACTTTAAACTTATCGAAATAGTTATTTGTCGTCGTTCGTTCGAGGTCAAACTCTTCTGTTTGGCAAAGGCCCCTAGCCTTAAAGGGTGTTATTTCGAACTTATCGAAATAGTAACACGTCGTCGTTCGATCGAGGTCGAACTCTTCTTTTTGGCGAAGGCCCCTGGCATTAATAGGTGTTATTTCGAAATTATCAAAATACTAACCCGTCGTCCTTCGATCGAGGTCGAACTCTTCTTTTAGGTGAAGGCCCATGGCCTTGAAGGGTGTTATTTCGAACTTATCAAAATAGTAACAGTCATCATTCGAACGAGGTCGAACTCTTCTCTTGGCGAAGGCCCTTGGCCTTAAAGGGTGTTATTATGAACTTATCGAAATAGTAACCCACCGTCGTTCGATCGAGGTCGAAATCTTCTGTTTGGCGAAGGCCCTTGGCCTTAAAGGGTGATATTTCGAACTTATCGCAATAGTAACCCGTCGTCGTTCAATCGAGGTTGAACTCTTTTTTTTGGCGAAAGCCCCTGGCCTTAAAGGATGTTATATTGAACTTATCAAAATAGTAACCCGTTGTCGTTCAATCGAAGTCGAACTCTTCTTTTTCGCAAAAGCCCCTGGACTTAAAGGGTGTTATTTAGAACTTATCGAAATAGTAACCCGTTGTCGTTCGATCGAGATCGAACTTTTCTTTTTGGCGAAGGCCTCTGGCCTTAAAGGGTGTTATTTCGAACTTAACAAAATAATAACCCGTCAATGTTTGATCGAAGTCGAACTCTTTTTTTTGGCGAAGGCCCCTGGCCTTAAAGGGTGTTATTTTAAACTTATCGAAATAGTAACCCGTCTTCGTTCGATCGAGGTAGAACTCTTCATTTTAGTGAAGGCCCCTGGCCTTAAAGGGTGTTATTTTGAACTAATCGAAATAGTAACCTGTCATCGTTCAATCGAGGTCGAATGCTTCTTTTTGGCAAAGGTCCCTGGCATTAAAGGGTGTTATTTCAAACTTATCCAAATACTAACCCGTCATCATTCGATCGAGGTCGAACTCTTATTTTTGGTGAAGGCCCCTGGCCTTAAGGGGTGTTATTTCAAAATTATCGAAAAAGTAACCCGTCGTCTTTCGATCGAGGTCGAACTCTTCTTTTTAGCGAAAGCCCCTAGCCTTAAAGGGTGTTATTTCCAACGTATCGAAATAGTAACCAGTCGTCGTTCGATCGAAGTCGAAATCTTCTTTTTGGCAAAAGCCCCTGGCCTTAAAGGGTGTTATTTCGAACTTATCGAAAAAGTAACCCGTCGTCGTTCGATCGAGGTCGAACTCTTCTTTTTGGCGAAAGCCCCTAGCCTTAAAGGGTGTTATTTCCAACGTATCGAAATAGTAACCCGTCGTCATTCGATCGAAGTCGAAATCTTCATTTTGGCAAAAGCCCCTGGCCTTAAAGGATGTTATTTCGAACTTATCGAAATATTAAGCCGTCGTCGTTCGATCGAGGTAGAACTTTTCTTTTTGGCGAAGGCCTCTGGCCATAAAGGGTATTATTTCGAACTTAATGAAATAGTAACCCGTCAATGTTCGATCGAAGTCGAACTCTTTTTTTAACAAAAGCCCCTGGCCTTAAAGGGTGTTATTTCGAACTTATCGAAATAGTAACCCATCGTCGTTCAATCGAGGTCGAACTCTTCTTTTTGGCGAAGGCCCTTGGCCTTAAAAGGTGTTATTTCGAACGTATAGAAATAGTAAACCATCGTCGTTCGATCGAGGTCGAACTCTTCTTTTTGGCGAAGGCCCCTAGCTTTCAAGGGTGTTATTTCGAACTATCGAAATCCTAACCAGTCGTCGTTCGATCGAGGTCGAAACTCTATTTTTTGGCGAAGGCCCCTGGCCTTAAAGGGTGTTATTTCGAACTTATCGAAATAGTAACCCATCGTCGTTCAATCGAGGTCGTACTATTTTTTTTGGCGAAGGCCCCTGGCCTTAAAGGGTATTATTTCGAACTTATCGAAATAGTAACCCGTCATCGTTCGATCGAGGTCGAACTCTACTTTTTGGCGAAGTCCCCTGTCCTTAAAGGGTGTTATTTTGAACTTATCGAAAACGTAACCCATTTTTGTTCGATCGAGGTCGAACTCTTCTTTTTGGCGAAGGCCCCTAGCTTTCAAGGGTGTTATTTCGAACTTATCGAAATAGTAACCCGTCATCGTTCGATCGAGGTCGAAACTCTATTTTTTGGCAAAGTCCCCTGTCCTTAAAGGGTGTTATTTCGAACTTATCGAAATAGTAACCCATTTTCGCTCGATCGAGGTCGAACTCTTCTTTTTGGCGAAGGCCCCTAGCTTTCAAGGGTGTTATTTCGAACTTATCAAAATAGTAACCGTCATCATTCGAACGAGGTCGAACTCTTCTCTTGGCGAAGGCCCTTGGCCTTAAAGGGTGTTATTATGAACTTATCGAAATAGTAACCCACCGTCGTTCGATCGAGGTCGAACTCTTCTGTTTGGCGAAGGCCCTTGGCCTTAAAGGGTGATATTTCGAACTTATCGCAATAGTAACCTGTCGTCGTTCAATCGAGGTTGAACTCTTTTTTTGGCGAAGGCCCTGGCCTTAAAGGATGTTATATTGAACTTATCAAAATAGTAACCCGTTGTCGTTCAATCGAAGTCGAACTCTTCTTTTTCGCAAAAGCCCCTGGACTTAAAGGGTGTTATTTAGAACTTATCGAAATAGTAACCTGTCGTCGTTCGATCGAGGTCGAACTTTTCTTTTTGGCGAAGGCCTCTAGCCTTAAAGGGTGTTATTTCGAATTTAACAAAATAATAACCCGTCAATGTTTGATCGAAGTCGAACTCTTTTTTTTGGCGAAGGCCCCTGGCCTTAAAGGGTGTTATTTTAAACTTATCGAAATAGTAACCCGTCTTCGTTCGATCGAGGTCGAACTCTTCATTTTAGTGAAGGCCCCTGGCCTTAAAGGGTGTTATTTTGAACTAATCGAAATAGTAACCTGTCATCGTTCAATCGAGGTCGAATGCTTCTTTTTGGCAAAGGTCCCTGGCATTAAAGGGTGTTATTTCAAACTTATCCAAATACTAACCCGTCATCATTCGATCGAGGTCGAACTCTTATTTTTGGTGAAGGCCCCTGGCCTTAAGGGGTGTTATTTCAAAATTATCGAAAAAGTAACCCGTCGTCTTTCGATCGAGGTCGAACTCTTCTTTTTAGCGAAAGCCCCTAGCCTTAAAGGGTGTTATTTCCAACGTATCGAAATAGTAACCCGTCGTCGTTCGATCGAAGTCGAAATCTTCTTTTTGGCAAAAGCCCCTGGCCTTAAAGGGTGTTATTTCGAACTTATCGAAAAAGTAACCCGTCGTCGTTCGATCGAGGTCGAACTCTTCTTTTTGGCGAAAGCCCCTAGCCTTAAAGGGTGTTATTTCCAACGTATCGAAATAGTAACCCGTCGTCATTCGATCGAAGTCGAAATCTTCATTTTGGCAAAAGCCCCTGGCCTTAAAGGATGTTATTTCGAACTTATCGAAATATTAAGCCGTCGTCGTTCGATCGAGGTAGAACTTTTCTTTTTGGCGAAGGCCTCTGGCCATAAAGGGTATTATTTTGAACTTAATGAAATAGTAACCCGTCAATGTTCGATCGAAGTCGAAGTCTTTTTTTAACAAAAGCCCCTGGCCTTAAAGGGTGTTATTTCGAACTTATCGAAATAGTAACCCATCGTCGTTCAGTCGAGGTCGAACTCTTCTTTTTGGCAAAGGCCCTTGGCCTTAAAAGGTGTTATTTCGAACGTATAGAAATAGTAAACCATTGTCGTTCGATCGAGGTCGAACTCTTATTTTTGGCGAAGGCCCCTAGCTTTCAGGGGTGTTATTTCGAACTATCGAAATAGTAACCCGTCATCGTTCGATCGAGGTCGAAACTCTATTTTTTGGCGAAGGCCCCTGGCCTTAAAGGGTGTTATTTCGAACTTATCGAAATAGTAACCCATCGTCGTTCAATCGAGGTCGTACTATTTTTTTTGGCGAAGGCCCCTGGCCTTAAAGGGTATTATTTCGAACTTATCGAAATAGTAACCCGTCATCGTTCGATCGAGGTCGAACTCTACTTTTTGGCGAAGTCCCCTGTCCTTAAAGGGTGTTATTTTGAACTTATCGAAAACGTAACCCATTTTTGTTCGATCGAGGTCGAACTCTTCTTTTTGGCGAAGGCCCCTAGCTTTCAAGGGTGTTATTTCGAACTTATCGAAATAGTAACCCGTCATCGTTCGATCGAGGTCGAAACTCTATTTTTTGGCAAAGTCCCCTGTCCTTAAAGGGTGTTATTTCGAACTTATCGAAATAGTAACCCATTTTCGCCCGATCGAGGTCGAACTCTTCTTTTTGGCGAAGGCCCCTAGCTTTCAAGGGTGTTATTTCGAACTTATCAAAATAGTAACCGTCATCATTCGAACGAGGTCGAACTCTTCTCTTGGCGAAGGCCCTTGGCCTTAAAGGGTGTTATTATGAACTTATCGAAATAGTAACCCACCGTCGTTCGATCGAGGTCGAACTCTTCTGTTTGGCGAAGGCCCTTGGCCTTAAAGGGTGATATTTCGAACTTATCGCAATAGTAACCTGTCGTCGTTCAATCGAGGTTGAACTCTTTTTTTGGCGAAGGCCCTGGCCTTAAAGGATGTTATATTGAACTTATCAAAATAGTAACCCGTTGTCGTTCAATCGAAGTCGAACTCTTCTTTTTCGCAAAAGCCCCTGGACTTAAAGGGTGTTATTTAGAACTTATCGAAATAGTAACCCGTCGTCGTTCGATCGAGGTCGAACTTTTCTTTTTGGCGAAGGCCTCTGGCCTTAAAGGGTGTTATTTCGAATTTAACAAAATAATAACCCGTCAATGTTTGATCGAAGTCGAACTCTTTTTTTTGGCGAAGGCCCCTGGCCTTAAAGGGTGTTATTTCAAACTTATCGAAATAGTAACCCGTCTTCGTTCGATCGAGGTCGAACTCTTCATTTTAGTGAAGGCCCCTGGCCTTAAAGGGTGTTATTTTGAACTAATCGAAATAGTAACCTGTCATCGTTCAATCGAGGTCGAATGCTTCTTTTTGGCAAAGGTCCCTGGCATTAAAGGGTGTTATTTCAAACTTATCGAAATACTAACCCGTCATCATTCGATCGAGGTCGAACTCTTATTTTTGGTGAAGGCCCCTGGCCTTAAGGGGTGTTATTTCGAAATTATCGAAAAAGTAACCCGTCGTCTTTCGATCGAGGTCGAACTCTTCTTTTTAGCGAAAGCCCCTAGCCTTAAAGGGTGTTATTTCCAACGTATCGAAATAGTAACCCGTCGTCGTTCGATCGAAGTCGAAATCTTCTTTTTGGCAAAAGCCCCTGGCCTTAAAGGGTGTTATTTCGAACTTATCGAAAAAGTAACCCGTCGTCGTTCGATCGAGGTCGAACTCTTCTTTTTGGAGAAAGCCCCTAGCCTTAAAGGGTGTTATTTCCAACGTATCGAAATAGTAACCCGTCGTCATTCGATCGAAGTCGAAATCTTCATTTTGGCAAAAGCCCCTGGCCTTAAAGGGTGTTATTTCGAACTTATCAAAATATTAAGCCGTCGTCGTTCGATCGAGGTAGAACTTTTCTTTTTGGCGAAGGCCTCTGGCCATTAAGGGTATTATTTTGAACTTAATGAAATAGTAACCCGTCAATGTTCGATCGAAGTCGAAGTCTTTTTTTAACAAAAGCCCCTGGCCTTAAAGGGTGTTATTTCGAACTTATCGAAATAGTAACCCATCGTCGTTCAGTCGAGGTCGAACTCTTCTTTTTGGCAAAGGCCCTTGGCCTTAAAAGGTGTTATTTCGAACGTATAGAAATAGTAAACCATTGTCGTTCGATCGAGGTCGAACTCTTCTTTTTGGCGAAGGCCCCTATCTTTCAGGGGTGTTATTTCGAACTATCGAAATAGTAACCCGTCATCGTTTGATCGAGGTCGAAACTCTATTTTTTGGCGAAGGCCCCTGGCCTTAAAGGGTGTTATTTCGAACTTATCGAAATAGTAACCCATCGTCGTTCAATCGAGGTCGTACTATTTTTTTTGGCGAAGGCCCCTGGCCTTAAAGGGTATTATTTCGAACTTATCGAAATAGTAACCCGTCATCGTTCGATCGAGGTCGAACTCTACTTTTTGGCGAAGTCCCCTGTCCTTAAAGGGTGTTATTTTGAACTTATCGAAATAGTAACCCATTTTTGTTCGATCGATGTCGAACTCTTCTTTTTGGCGAAGGCCCCTAGCTTTCAAGGGTGTTATTTCGAACTTATCGAAATAGTAACCCGTCATCGTTCGATCGAGGTCGAAACTCTATCTTTTGGCAAAGTCCCCTGTCCTTAAAGGGTGTTATTTCGAACTTATCGAAATAGTAACCCATTTTCGCTCGATCGAGGTCGAACTATTCTTTTTGGCGAAGGCCCCTAGCTTTCAAGGGTGTTATTTCGAACTTATCAAAATAGTAACCGTCATCATTCGAACGAGGTCGAACTCTTCTCTTGGCGAAGGCCCTTGGCCTTAAAGGGTGTTATTATGAACTTATCGAAATAGTAACCCACCGTCGTTCGATCGAGGTCGAACTCTTCTGTTTGGCGAAGGCCCTTGGCCTTAAAGGGTGATATTTCGAACTTATCGCAATAGTAACCCGTCGTCGTTCAATCGAGGTTGAACTCTTTTTTTTGGCGAAGGCCCCTGGCCTTAAAGGATGTTATAATGAACTTATCAAAATAGTAACCCGTTGTCGTTCAATCGAAGTCGAACTCTTCTTTTTCGCAAAAGCCCCTGGACTTAAAGGGTGTTATTTAGAACTTATCGAAATAGTAACCCGTCGTAGTTCGATCGAGGTCGAACTTTTCTTTTTGGCGAAGGCCTCTGGCCTTAAAGGGTGTTATTTCGAACTTAACAAAATAATAACCCGTCAATGTTTGATCGAAGTCGAACTCTTTTTTTTTGGCGAAGGCCCCTGGCCTTAAAGGGTGTTATTTCGAACTTATCAAAATAGTAACCCGTCGTCGTTCGATCGAGGTTGAACTCTTGTTTATGGTGAAGGCCCCTGGACTTCAAGGGTGTTATTTCGAACTTATCATAATAATAACCGTCTTCGTTCGATCGAGGTCAAACTCTTCTTTTTGGCGAATGCACCTGACCTTCAAGGGTGTTATTATGAACTTATCGAAATACTAACCCGTCATCATTCGATCGAGGTCGAACTCTTATTTTTGGTGAAGTCCCCTGGCCTTAAGGGGTGTTATTTCGAAATTATCGAAAAAGTAACCCGTCGTCTTTCGATCGAGGTCGAACTCTTCTTTTTAGCGAAAGCCCCTAGCCTTAAAGGGTGTTATTTCCAACGTATCGAAATAGTAACCCGTCGTCGTTCGATCGAAGTCGAAATCTTCTTTTTGGCAAAAGCCCCTGGCCTTAAAGGGTGTTATTTCGAACTTATCGAAAAAGTAACCCGTCGTCGTTCGATCGAGGTCGAACTCTTCTTTTTGGCGAAAGCCCCTAGCCTTAAAGGGTGTTATTTCCAACGTATCGAAATAGTAACCCGTCGTCATTCGATCGAAGTCGAAATCTTCATTTTGGCAAAAGCCCCTGGCCTTAAAGGGTGTTATTTCGAACTTATCGAATTATTAAGCCGTCGTCGTTCGATCGAGGTAGAACTTTTCTTTTTGGCGAAGGCCTCTGGCCATAAAGGGTATTATTTTGAACTTAATGAAATAGTAACCCGTCAATGTTCGATCGAAGTCGAACTCTTTTTTTAACAAAACCCCTGGCCTTAAAGGGTGTTATTTCGAACTTATCGAAATAGTAACCTATCGTCATTCAGTCGAGGTCAAACTCTTCGAACGTATAGAAATAGTAAACCATTGTCGTTCGATCGAGGTCGAACTCTTCTTTTTGGTGAAGGCCCCTAGCTTTCAAGGGTGTCATTTCGAACTATCGAAATAGTAACCCGTCATCGTTCGATCGAGGTCGAAACTCTATTTTTTGGCGAAGGCCCCTGGCTTTAAAGGGTGTTATTTCGAACTTATCGAAATAGTAACCCATCGTCGTTCAATCGAGGTCGTACTATTTTTTTGGCGAAGGCCCCTGGCCTTAAAGGGTATTATTTCGAACTTATCGAAATAGTATCCCGTCATCGTTCGATCGAGGTCGAACTCTACTTTTTGGCGAATTCCCCTGTCCTTAAAGGGTGTTATTTTGAACTTATCGAAATAGTAACCCATTTTTGTTCGATCGAGGTCGAACTCTTCTTTTTGGCGAAGGCCCCTAGCTTTCAAGGGTGTTATTTCGAACTTATCGAAATAGTAACCCGTCATCGTTCGATCGAGGTCGAAACTCTATTTTTTGGCAAAGTCCCCTGTCCTTAAAGGGTGTTATTTCGAACTTATCGAAATAGTAACCCATTTTCGCTCGATCGAGGTCGAACTCTTCTTTTTGGCGAAGGCACCTAGCTATCAAGGGTGTTATTTCGAACTTATCGAAATAGTAACCCGTCATCGTTCGATCGAGGTCGAAACTCTATTTTTTGGTAAAGTCCCCTGGCCTTAAAGGGTGTTATTTCGAACTTATCGAAATAGTAACCCATTTTCGTTCGATCGAGGTCGAACTCTTCTTTTTGGCGAAGGCCCAGGCCTTAAAGGTTGTTACTTTAAACTTATAGAAATAGTTATCTGTCGTCGTTCGTTCGAGGTCAAAATCTTCTGTTTGGCAAAGGCCCCTGGCCTTAAAGGGTATTATTTCGAACTTATCGAAATAGTAACCTGTCATCGTTCGATCGAGGTCGAACTCTACTTTTTGGCGAAGTCCCCTGTCCTTAAAGGGTGTTATTTTGAACTTATCGAAATAGTAACCCATTTTTGTTCGATCGAGGTCGAACTCTTCTTTTTGGCGAAGGCCCCTAGCTTTCAAGGGTGTTATTTCGAACTTATCGAAATAGTAACCCGTCATCGTTCGATCGAGGTCGAAACTCTATTTTTTGGCAAAGTCCCCTGTCCTTAAAGGGTGTTATTTCGAACTTATCGAAATAGTAACCCATTTTCGCTCGATCGAGGTCGAACTCTTCTTTTTGGCGAAGGCACCTAGCTATCAAGGGTGTTATTTCGAACTTATCGAAATAGTAACCCGTCATCGTTCGATCAAGGTCGAAACTCTATTTTTTGGCAAAGTCCCCTGGCCTTAAAGGGTGTTATTTCGAACTTATCGAAATAGTAACCCATTTTCGTTCGATCGAGGTCGAACTCTTCTTTTTGGCGAAGGCCCGGGCCTTAAAGGTTGTTACTTTAAACTTATCGAAATAGTTATTTGTCGTCGTTCGTTCGAGGTCAAACTCTTCTGTTTGGCAAAGGCCCCTGGCCTTAAAGGGTGTTAGTTCGAACTTATCGAAATAGTAACACGTCGTCGTTCGATCGAGGTCGAACTCTTCTTTTTGGCGAAGGCCCCTGGCCTTAATAGGTGTTATTTCGAAATTATCAAAATAGTAACCCGTCGTCCTTCGATCGAGGTCGAACTCTTCTTTTAGTTGAAGGCCCATGGCCTTGAAGGGTGTTATTTCGAACTTATCAAAATAGTAACCGTCATCATTCGAACGAGGTCGAACTCTTCTCTTGGCGAAGGCCCTTGGCCTTAAAGGGTGTTATTTTGAACTTATCGAAATAGTAACCCACCGTCGTTCGATCGAGGTCGAACTCTTCTGTTTGGCGAAGGCCCTTGGCCTTAAAGGGTGATATTTCGAACTTATCGCAATAGTAACCCGTCGTCGTTCAATCGAGGTTGAACTCTTTTTTTTGGCGAAGGCCCCTAGCCTTAAAGGATGTTATATTGAACTTATCAAAATAGTAACCCATTGTCGTTCAATTGAAGTCGAACTCTTCTTTTTCGCAAAAGCCCCTGGCCTTAAAGGGTGTTATTTAGAACTTATCGAAATAGTAACTCGTCCTCGTTCGATCGAGGTCGAACTTTTCTTTTTGGCGAAGGCCTCTGGCCTTAAAGGGTATTATTTCGAACTTAACAAAATAGTAACCCGTCAATGTTTGATCGAAGTCGAACTCTTTTTTTTGGCGAAGGCCCGTGGCCTTAAAATGTGTTATTTCAAACTTGTCGAAATAGTAACCCGTCTTCGTTCGATCGAGGTCGAACTCTTCATTTTAGTGAAGGCCCCTGGCCTTAAAGGGTGTTATTTTGAACTAATCGAAATAGTAACCTGTCGTCGTTCGATTGAGGTCGAACGCTTCTTTTTGGCGAAGGCCCCTGGCATTAAAGGGTGTTATTTCGAACTTATCGAAATAGTAACCCGTCATCATTCGATCGAGGTCGAACTCTTATTTTTGGAGAAGGCCCCTGGCCTTAAAGGTTGTTATTTCGAAATTATCGAAAAAGAAACCCGTCGTCGTTCGATCGAGGTCGAACTCTTCTTTTTGGCGAAAGCCCCTAGCCTTAAAGGGTGTTATTTCCAACGTATCGAAATAGTAACCCGTCGTCGGTCGATCGAAGTCGAAATCTTCATTTTGGCAAAAGCCCCTGGCCTTAAAGGGTGTTATTTCGAACTTATCGAAATATTAAGCCGTCGTCGTTCGATCGAGGTAGAACGTTTCTTTTTGGCGAAGGCCTCTGGCTATAAAGGGTATTATTTCGAACTTATCGAAATATTAAGCCGTCGTCGTTCGATCGAGGTAGAACTTTTCTTTTTGGCGAAGGCCTCTGGCCTTAATAGGTGTTATTTCAAAATTATCAAAATAGTAACCCGTCGTCCTTCGATCGAGGTCGAACTCTTCTTTTAGTTGAAGTCCCATGGCCTTGAAGGGTGTTATTTCGAACTTATCAAAATAGTAACCGTCATCATTCGAACGAGGTCGAACTCTTCTGTTTGGCAAAGGCCCCTGGCCTTAAAGGGTGTTGTTTCGAACTTATCGAAATAGTAACACGTCGTCGTTCGATCGAGGTCGAACTCTTCTTTTTGGCGAAGGCCCCTGGCCTTAATAGGTGTTATTTCAAAATTATCAAAATAGTAACCCGTCGTCCTTCGATCGAGGTCGAACTCTTCTTTTAGTTGAAGGCCCATGGCCTTGAAGGGTGTTATTTCGAACTTATCAAAATAGTAACCGTCATCATTCGAACGAGGTCGAACTCTTCTCTTGGCGAAGGCCCTTGGCCTTAAAGGGTGTTATTTTGAACTTATCGAAATAGTAACCCACCGTCGTTCGATCGAGGTCGAACTCTTCTGTTTGGCGAAGGCCCTTGGCCTTAAAGGGTGATATTTTGAACTTATCGCAATAGTAACCCGTCGTCGTTCAATCGAGGTTGAACTCTTTTTTTTTGGCGAAGGCCCCTGGCCTTAAAGGATGTTATATTGAACTTATCAAAATAGTAACCCGTTGTCGTTCAATCGAAGTCGAACTCTTCTTTTTCGCAAAAGCCCCTGGCCTTAAAGGGTGTTATTTAGAACTTATCGAAATAGTAACCCGTCCTCGTTCGATCGAGGTCGAACTTTTCTTTTTGCCGAAGGCCTCTGGCCTTAAAGGGTATTATTTCGAACTTAACAAAATAGTAACCCGTCAATGTTTGATCGAAGTCGAACTCTTTTTTTTGGCGAAGGCCCCTGGCCTTAAAGTGTGTTATTTCAAACTTATCGAAATAGTAACCCGTCTTCGTTCGATCGAGGTCGAACTCTTCATTTTAGTGAAGGCCCCTGGCCTTAAAGGGTGTTATTTTGAACTAATCGAAATAGTAACCTGTCGTCGTTCGATTGAGGTCGAACGCTTCTTTTTGGCGAAGGCCCCTGGCATTAAAGGGTGTTATTTCGAACTTATCGAAATAGTAACCCGTCATCATTCGATCGAGGTCGAACTCTTATTTTTGGTGAAGGCCCATGGCCTTAAAGGGTGTTATTTCGAAATTATCGAAAAAGTAACCCGTCGTCGTTCGATCGAGGTCGAACTCTTCTTTTTGGCGAAAGCCCCTAGCCTTAAAGGGTGTTATTTCCAACGTATCGAAATAGTAACCCGTCGTCGTTCGATCGAAGTCGAAATCTTCATTTTGGAAAAAGCCCGTGGCCTTAAAGGATGTTATTTCGAACTTATCGAAATATTAAGCCGTCGTCGTTCGATCGAGGTAGAACGTTTCTTTTTGGCGAAGGCCTCTGGCTATAAAGGGTATTATTTCGAACTTAATGAAATAGTAACCCGTCAATGTTCGATCGAAGTCGAACTCTTTTTTTAACAAAAGCCCCTGGCCTTAAAGGGTGTTATTTCGAACTTATCGAAATAGTAACCCATCGTCGTTCAATCGAGGTCGAACTCTTCTTTTTGGCGAAGGCCCTTGGCCTTAAAAGGTGTTATTTCGAACGTATAGAAATAGTAAACCATCGTCGTTCGATCGAGGTCGAACTCTTCTTTTTGGCGAAGGCCCCTAGCTTTCAAGGGTGTTATTTCGAACTATCGAAATCGTAACTCGTCGTCATTCGATCGAGGTCGAACTCTTCTTTTTGGCGAAGACCCTTGGCCTTAAAGAGTGTTATTTTGAACTTTTCGAAATAGTAACCCGTCATCGTTCGATGGAGGTCGAACTCTTCTTTTTGGCGAAGTCCCCTGGCCTTAAAGGGTGTTATTTCGAACATATCAAAATAATAATCCGTCGTCGTTCGATCGAGGTCGAACTCTTCTTTTTGGCGAAGGCCCCTGGTCTTAAAGGTTGTTACTTTAAACTTATCGAAATAGTTATTTGTCGTCGTTCGTTCGAGGTCGAACTCTTCTTTTTGGCGAAGGCCCCTGGTCTTAAAGGGTGTTATTTCGAACTATCAAAATCGTAACCCGTCGTCGTTCGATCGAGGTCGAACTCTTCTTTTTGGCGAAGACCCTTGGCCTTAAAGAGTGTTATTTTGAACTTTTCGAAATAGTAACCCGTCATCGTTCGATGGAGGTCGAACTCTTCTTTTTGGCGGAGGCCCCTGGCCTTTAAGGATGTTATTTCGAACTTATCAAAATAGTAACCCATCATCGTTCGATCGAGGTCTAACTCTTCTTTTGGGCGGAGGTCCCTGGCCTTAAAGGGTGTTATTTCGAACTTATTGACATAGTAACCCGTTGTCGTATGATCGAGGTCGAACTCTTCTTTTTGGCGAAAGTGTTATTTCGAACTTATCGAAATAGTCACCCGTCGTCGTTCGATAGAGTTTGAACTCTTTTTTTTGAGAAGGCCCTTGGCCTTAAAGGTTATTATTTCGAACTTATCGAAATAGTAACTCGTCGTCGTTCTCTCGAGGTCGAACTCTTCTTTATGGCAAAGGCCCCTAGCCTTAAAGGGTGTTATTTCAAACTTATCGAAATAGTAACACATCGTCGTTCGATCGAGGTCGAACTCTTCTTTTCGGCGAAGGCCCTTGGCCTTAATAGGTGTTATTTCGAAATTATCAAAATAGTAACCCGTCGTCCTTCGATCGAGGCCGAACTCTTCTTTCAGGTGAAGGCCCATGGCCTTAAAGGGTGTTATTCCGAACTTATCAAAATAGTAACCGTCGTCATTCGAACGAGGTCGAACTCTTCTCTTGGCGAAGGCCCTAGGCTTTAAAGGGTGTTATTTTGAACTTATCGAAATAGTAACCCGCTGTCGTTCGATCGAGGTCAAACTCTTCTGTTTGGCGAAGGCCCTTGGCCTTAAAGGGTGATATTTCAAACTTATCGCAATAGTAACCTGTCGTCGTTTAATCGAGGTTAAAATATTTTTTTTCGGCAAAGGCCCCTGGCCTTAAAGGATGTTATATTGAACTTATCAAAATAGTAACCCGTCATCGTTCAATAGAAGTCGAACTCTTCTTTTTCGCAAAAGCCCCTGGCCTTAAAGGGTGTTATTTCGAACTTATCGAAATAGTAACCCGTCGTCGTTCGATCGAGGTCGAACTTTTCTTTTTGGCGAAGGCCTCTGGCCTTAAAGGGTGTTATTTCGAACTTAACAAAATAGTAACCCGTCAATGTTTGATCGAGGTCGAACTCTTTTTTTTGGAGAAGGGCCCTAGCTTTCAAGGGTGTTATTTCGAACTTATCGAAATAGTAACCCGTCATCGTTCGATCGAGGTCGAAAATCTATTTTTTGATAAAGTCCCCTGGCCTTAAAGGATGTTATTTCGAACTTATCGAAATATTAAGCCGTCGTCGTTCGATCGAGGTAGAACGTTTCTTTTTGGCGAAGGCCTCTGGCTATAAAGGGTATTATTTCGAACTTAATGAAATAGTAACCCGTCAATGTTCGATCGAAGTCGAACTCTTTTTTTAACAAAAGCCCCTGGCCTTAAAGGGTGTTATTTCGAACTTATCGAAATAGTAACCCATCGTCGTTCAATCGAGGTCGAACTCTTCTTTTTGGCGAAGGCCCTTGGCCTTAAAAGGTGTTATTTCGAACGTATAGAAATAGTAAACCATCGTCGTTCGATCGAGGTCGAACTCTTCTTTTTGGCGAAGGCCCCTAGCTTTCAAGGGTGTTATTTCGAACTATCGAAATCGAAACTCGTCGTCATTCGATCGAGGTCGAACTCTTCTTTTTGGCGAAGACCCTTGGCCTTAAAGAGTGTTATTTTGAACTTTTCGAAATAGTAACCCGTCATCGTTCGATGGAGGTCGAACTCTTCTTTTTGGCGAAGTCCCCTGGCCTTAAAGGGTGTTATTTCGAACATATCAAAATAATAATCCGTCGTCGTTCGATCGAGGTCGAACTCTTCTTTTTGGCGAAGGCCCCTGGTCTTAAAGGTTGTTACTTTAAACTTATCGAAATTGTTATTTGTCGTCGTTCGTTCGAGGTCGAACTCTTCTTTTTGGCGAAGGCCCCTGGTCTTAAAGGGTGTTATTTCGAACTATCAAAATCGTAACCCGTCGTCGTTCGATCGAGGTCGAACTCTTCTTTTTGGCGAAGACCCTTGGCCTTAAAGAGTGTTATTTTGAACTTTTCGAAATAGTAACCCGTCATCGTTCGATGGAGGTCGAACTCTTCTTTTTGGCGGAGGCCCCTGGCCTTTAAGGATGTTATTTCGAACTTATCAAAATAGTAACCCATCATCGTTCGATCGAGGTCTAACTCTTCTTTTGGGCGGAGGTCCCTGGCCTTAAAGGGTGTTATTTCGAACTTATTGACATAGTAACCCGTTGTCGTATGATCGAGGTCGAACTCTTCTTTTTGGCGAAAGTGTTATTTCGAACTTATCGAAATAGTCACCCGTCGTCGTTCGATAGAGTTTGAACTCTTTTTTTTGAGAAGGCCCTTGGCCTTAAAGGTTATTATTTCGAACTTATCGAAATAGTAACTCGTCGTCGTTCTCTCGAGGTCGAACTCTTCTTTATGGCAAAGGCCCCTAGCCTTAAAGGGTGTTATTTCGAACTTATCGAAATAGTAACACATCGTCGTTCGATCGAGGTCGAACTCTTCTTTTCGGCGAAGGCCCTTGGCCTTAATAGGTGTTATTTCGAAATTATCAAAATAGTAACCCGTCGTCCTTCGATCGAGGCCGAACTCTTCTTTCAGGTGAAGGCCCATGGCCTTAAAGGGTGTTATTCCGAACTTATCAAAATAGTAACCGTCGTCATTCGAACGAGGTCGAACTCTTCTCTTGGCGAAGGCCCTAGGCTTTAAAGGGTGTTATTTTGAACTTATCGAAATAGTAACCCGCTGTCGTTCGATCGAGGTCAAACTCTTCTGTTTGGCGAAGGCCCTTGGCCTTAAAGGGTGATATTTCAAACTTATCGCAATAGTAACCTGTCGTCGTTTAATCGAGGTTAAAATATTTTTTTTCGGCAAAGGCCCCTGGCCTTAAAGGATGTTATATTGAACTTATCAAAATAGTAACCCGTCATCGTTCAATAGAAGTCGAACTCTTCTTTTTCGCAAAAGCCCCTGGCCTTAAAGGGTGTTATTTCGAACTTATCGAAATAGTAACCCGTCGTCGTTCGATCGAGGTCGAACTTTTCTTTTTGGCGAAGGCCTCTGGCCTTAAAGGGTGTTATTTCGAACTTAACAAAATAGTAACCCGTCAATGTTTGATCGAGGTCGAACTCTTTTTTTTGGAGAAGGGCCCTAGCTTTCAAGGGTGTTATTTCGAACTTATCGAAATAGTAACCCGTCATCGTTCGATCGAGGTCGAAAATCTATTTTTTGACAAAGTCCCCTGGCCTTAAAGGGTGTTATTTCGAACTTATCGAAATAGTAACCCATTTTCGTTCGATCGAGGTCGAACTCTTCTTTTTGGCGAAGGCCCGGGCCTTAAAGGTTGTTACTTTAAACTTATCGAAATAGTTATTTGTCGTCGTTCGTTCGAGGTCAAACTCTTCTGTTTGGCAAAGGCCCCTAGCCTTAAAGGGTGTTATTTCGAACTTATCGAAATAGTAACATGTCGTCGTTCGATCGAGGTCGAACTCTTGTTTTTGGCGAAGGCCCCTGGCCTTAATAGGTGTTATTTCGAAATTATCAAAATAGTAACCCGTCGTCTTTCGATCGAGGTCGAACTCTTCTTTTAGGTGAAGGCCCATGGCCTTGAAGGGTGTTATTTCGAACTTATCAAAATAGTAACCGTCATCATTCGAACGAGGTCGAACTCTTCTCTTGGCGAAGGCCCTTGTCCTTAAAGGGTGTTATTATGAACTTATCGAAATAGTAACCCACCGTCGTTCGATCGAGGTCGAACTCTTCTGTTTGGCGAAGGCCCTTGGCCTTAAAGGGTGATATTTCGAACTTATCTCAATAGTAACCCGTCATCGTTCAATCGAGGTTGAACTCTTTTTTTTGGAGAAGGCCCCTGGCCATAAAGGATGTTATATTGAACTTATCAAAATAGTAACCCGTTGTCGTTCAATCGAAGTCGAACTCTTCTTTTTCGCAAAAGCCCCTGGACTTAAAGGGTGTTATTTAGAACTTATCGAAATAGTAACTCGTCGTCGTTCGATCGAGGTCGAACTTTTCTTTTTGGCGAAGGCCTCTGGCCTTAAAGGGTGTTATTTCGAACTTAACAAAATAATAACCCGTCAATGTTTCATCGAAGTCGAACTCTTTTTTTTGGCGAAGGCCCCTGGCCTTAAAGGGTGTTATTTCAAACTTATCGAAATAGTAACCCGTCTTCGTTCGATCGAGGTCGAACTCTTCATTTTAGTGAAAGCCCCTAGCCTTAAAGGGTGTTATTTTGAACTAATCGAAATAGTAACCTGTCATCGTTCAATCGAGGTCGAACGCTTCTTTTTGGCAAAGGTCCCTGGCATTAAAGGGTGTTATTTCAAACTTATCGAAATACTAACCCGTCATCATTCGATCGAGGTCGAACTCTTATTTTTGGTGAAGGCCCCAGGCTTAAGGGGTGTTATTTCGAAATTATCGAAAAAGTAACCCGTCGTCTTTCGATCGAGGTCGAACTCTTCTTTTTAGCGAAAGCCCCTAGCCTTAAAGGGTGTTATTTCCAACGTATCGAAATAGTAACCCGTCGTCGTTCGATCGAAGTCGAAATCTTCTTTTTGGCAAAAGCCCCTGGCCTTAAAGGGTGTTATTTCGAACTTATCGAAAAAGTAACCCGTCGTCGTTCGATCGAGGTCGAACTCTTCTTTTTGGCGAAAGCCCCTAGCCTTAAAGGGTGTTATTTCCAACGTATCGAAATAGTAACCCGTCGTCATTCGATCGAAGTCGAAATCTTCATTTTGGCAAAAGCCCCTGGCCTTAAAGGGTGTTATTTCGAACTTATCGAAATATTAAGCCGTCGTCGTTCGATAGAGGTAGAACTTTTCTTTTTGGCGAAGGCCTCTGGCCATAAAGGGTATTATTTCGAACTTAATGAAATAGTAACCCGTCAATGTTCGATCGAAGTCGAACTCTTTTTTTAACAAAAGCCCCTGGCCTTAAAGGGTGTTATTTCGAACTTATCGAAATAGTAACCCATCGTCGTTCAATCGAGGTCGAACTCTTCTTTTTGGCGAAAGGCCCTTGGCCTTAAAAGGTGTTATTTCGAACGTATAGAAATAGTAAACCATCGTCGTTCGATCGAGGTCGAACTCTTCTTTTTGGCGAAGGCCCCTAGCTTTCAAGGGTGTTATTTCGAACTATCGAAATCGTAACCCGTCGTCGTTCGATCGAGGTCAAACTCTTCTTTTTGGTGAAGACCCTTGGCCTTAAAGAGTGTTATTTTGAACTTTTCGAAATAGTAACCCGTCATCGTTCGATGGAGGTCGAACTCTTCTTTTTGGCGAAGTCCCCTGGCCTTAAAAGGTGTTATTTCGAACTTATCGAAATAGTAACCCGTCGTCGTTCTATCGAGGTCGAAACTCTATTTTTTGACAAAGTCCCCTGGCCTTAAAGGGTGTTATTTCGAACTTATCGAAATAGTAACCCATTTTTGTTCGATCGAGGTCGAACTCTTCTTTTTGGCGAAGGCCCGGGCCTTAAAGGTTGTTACTTTAAACTTATCGAAATAGTTATTTGTCGTCGTTCGTTCGAGGTCAAACTCTTCTGTTTGGCAAAGGCCCCTAGCCTTAAAGGGTGTTATTTCGAACTTAGCGAAATAGTAACATGTCGTCGTTCGATCGAGGTCGAACTCTTGTTTTTGGCGAAGGCCCCTGGCCTTAATAGGTGTTATTTCGAAATTATCAAAATAGTAACCCGTCGTCTTTCGATCGAGGTCGAACTCTTCTTTTAGGTGAAGGCCCATGGCCTTGAAGGGTGTTATTTCGAACTTATCAAAATAGTAACCGTCATCATTCGAACGAGGTCGAACTCTTCTCTTGGCGAAGGCCCTTGTCCTTAAAGGGTGTTATTATGAACTTATCGAAATAGTAACCCACCGTCGTTCGATCGAGGTCGAACTCTTCTGTTTGGCGAAGGCCCTTGGCCTTAAAGGGTGATATTTCGAACTTATCTCAATAGTAACCCGTCATCGTTCAATCGAGGTTGAACTCTTTTTTTTGGAGAAGGCCCCTGGCCTTAAAGGATGTTATATTGAACTTATCAAAATAGTAACCCGTTGTCGTTCAATCGAAGTCGAACTCTTCTTTTTCGCAAAAGCCCCTGGACTTAAAGGGTGTTATTTAGAACTTATCGAAATAGTAACTCGTCGTCGTTCGATCGAGGTCGAACTTTTCTTTTTGGCGAAGGCCTCTGGCCTTAAAGGGTGTTATTTCGAACTTAACAAAATAATAACCCGTCAATGTTTCATCGAAGTCGAACTCTTTTTTTTGGCGAAGGCCCCTGGCCTTAAAGGGTGTTATTTCAAACTTATCGAAATAGTAACCCGTCTTCGTTCGATCGAGGTCGAACTCTTCATTTTAGTGAAAGCCCCTAGCCTTAAAGGGTGTTATTTTGAACTAATCGAAATAGTAACCTGTCATCGTTCAATCGAGGTCGAACGCTTCTTTTTGGCAAAGGTCCCTGGCATTAAAGGGTGTTATTTCAAACTTATCGAAATACTAACCCGTCATCATTCGATCGAGGTCGAACTCTTATTTTTGGTGAAGGCCCCAGGCCTTAAGGGGTGTTATTTCGAAATTATCGAAAAAGTAACCCGTCGTCTTTCGATCAAGGTCGAACTCTTCTTTTTAGCGAAGGCCCCTGGCCTTAAAGGGTGTTATTTCAAACTTATCGAAATAGTAACCCGTCTTCGTTCGATCGAGGTCGAACTCTTCATTTTAGTGAAAGCCCCTAGCCTTAAAGGGTGTTATTTTGAACTAATCGAAATAGTAACCTGTCATCGTTCAATCGAGGTCGAACGCTTCTTTTTGGCAAAGGTCCCTGGCATTAAAGGGTGTTATTTCAAACTTATCGAAATACTAACCCGTCATCATTCGATCGAGGTCGAACTCTTATTTTTGGTGAAGGCCCCAGGCCTTAAGGGGTGTTATTTCGAAATTATCGAAAAAGTAACCCGTCGTCTTTCGATCAAGGTCGAACTCTTCTTTTTAGCGAAAGCCCCTAGCCTTAAAGGGTGTTATTTCCAACGTATCGAAATAGTAACCCGTCGTCGTTCGATCGAAGTCGAAATCTTCTTTTTGGCAAAAGCCCCTGGCCTTAAAGGGTGTTATTTCGAACTTATCGAAAAAGTAACCCGTCGTCGTTCGATCGAGGTCGAACTCTTCTTTTTGGCGAAAGCCCCTAGCCTTAAAGGGTGTTATTTCCAACGTATCGAAATAGTAACCCGTCGTCATTCGATCGAAGTCGAAATCTTCATTTTGGCAAAAGCCCCTGGCCTTAAAGGGTGTTATTTCGAACTTATCGAAATATTAAGCCGTCGTCGTTCGATAGAGGTAGAACTTTTCTTTTTGGCGAAGGCCTCTGGCCATAAAGGGTATTATTTCGAACTTAATGAAATAGTAACCCGTCAATGTTCGATCGAAGTCGAACTCTTTTTTTCACAAAAGCCCCTGGCCTTAAAGGGTGTTATTTCGAACTTATCGAAATAGTAACCCATCGTCGTTCAATCGAGGTCGAACTCTTCTTTTTGGCAAAGGCCCTTGGCCTTAAAAGGTGTTATTTCGAACGTATAGAAACAGTAAACCATCGTCGTTCGATCGAGGTCGAACTCTTCTTTTTGGCGAAGGCCCCTAGCTTTCAAGGGTGTTATTTCGAACTATCGAAATCGTAACCCGTCGTCGTTCGATCGAGGTCAAACTCTTCTTTTTGGTGAAGACCCTTGGCCTTAAAGAGTGTTATTTTGAACTTTTCGAAATAGTAACCCGTCATCGTTCGATGGAGGTCGAACTCTTCTTTTTGGCGAAGTCCCCTGGCCTTAAAAGGTGTTATTTTGAACTTATCGAAATAGTAACTCGTCGTCGTTCTATCGAGGTCGAACTCTTCTTTTTGGCGAAGGCCCCTGACCTTAAAGGGTGTTATTTCGAACATATCAAAATAGTAATCCGTCGTCGTTCGATCGAGGTCGAACTCTTCTTTTTGGCGAAGGCCCCTGGTCTTAAAGGTTGTTACTTTAAACTTATCGAAATAGTTATTTGTCGTCGTTCGTTCGAGGTCGAACTCTTCTTTTTGGCGAAGGCCCCTCGTCTTAAAGGGTGTTATTTCGAACTATCGAAATAGTAACCGTCGTCATTCGAACGAGGTCGAACTCTTCTCTTGGCGAAGGCCCTAGGCCTTAAAGGGTGTTATTTTGAACTTATCGAAATAGTAACTCGTCGTCGTTCTATCGAGGTCGAACTCTTCTTTTTGGCGAAGGCCCCTGACCTTAAAGGGTGTTATTTCGAACATATCAAAATAGTAATCCGTCGTCGTTCGATCGAGGTCGAACTCTTCTTTTTGGCGAAGGCCCCTGGTCTTAAAGGTTGTTACTTTAAACTTATCGAAATAGTTATTTGTCGTCGTTCGTTCGAGGTCAAACTCTTCTGTTTGGCAAAGGCCCCTAGCCTTAAAGGGAGTTATTTCGAACTTATCGAAATAGTAACACATCATCGTTCGATCGAGGTCGAACTCTTCTTTTCGGCGAAGACCCTTGGCCTTAATAGGTGTTATTTCGAAATTATCAAAATAGTAACCCGTCGTCCTTCGATCGAGGCCGAACTCTTCTTTTAGGTGAAGGCCCATGGCCTTAAAGGGTGTTATTTTGAACTTATCAAAATAGTAACCGTCGTCATTCGAACGAGGTCGAACTCTTCTCTTGGCGAAGGCCCTAGGCCTTAAAGGGTGTTATTTTGAACTTATCGAAATAGTAACCCACTGTCGTTCGATCAAGGTCAAACTCTTCTGTTTGGCGAAGTCCCTTGGCCTTAAAGGGTGATATTTCAAACTTATCGCAATAGTAACCTGTCGTCGTTTAATCGAGGTTAAAATATTTTTTTTCGGCAAAGGCCCCTGGCCTTAAAGGATGTTATATTGAACTTATCAAAATAGTAACCCGTCATCGTTCAATAGAAGTCGAACTCTTCTTTTTCGCAAAAGCCCCTGGCCTTAAAGGGTGTTATTTCGAACTTATCGAAATAGTAACCCGTCGTTGTCCGATTAAGGTCGAACTTTTCTTTTTGGCGAAGGCCTCTGGCCTTAAAGGGTGTTATTTCGTACTTAACAAAATAGTAACCCGTCAATGTTTGATCGAGGTCGAACTCTTTTTTTTGGAGAAGGCCCCTAGCTTTCAAGGGTGTTATTTCGAACTTATCGAAATAGTAACCCGTCATCGTTCGATCGAGGTCGAAAGTCTATTTTTTGGCAAAGTCCCCTGGCCTTAAAGGGTGTTATTTCGAACTTATCGAAATAGTAACCCATTTTCGTTCGATCGTTGTCGAACTCTTCTTTTTGGCGAAGGCCCGAGCCTTAAAGGTTGTTACTTTAAACTTATCGAAATAGTTATTTGTCGTCGTTCGTTCGAGGTCAAACTCTTCTGTTTGGCAAAGGCCCCTTGCCTTAAAGGGTGTTATTTCGAACTTATCGAAATAGTAACACGTCGTCGTTCGATCGAGGTCGAACTCTTCTTATTGGCGAAGGCCCCTGGCCTTAATAGGTGTTATTTCGAAATTATCAAAATAGTAACCCGTCTTCCTTCGATCGAGGTCGAACTCTTCTTTTAGGTGAAGGCCCATGGCCTTGAAGGATGTTATTTCGAACTTATCAAAATAGTAACCGTCATCATTCGAACGAGGTTGAACTCTTCTCTTGGCGAAGGCCCTTGGCCTTAAAGGGTGTTATTATGAACTTATCAAAATAGTAACCCACCGTCGTTCGATCGAGGTCGAACTCTTCAGTTTGGCGAAGGCCCTTGGCCTTAAAGGGTGATATTTCGAACTTATCGCAATAGTAACCCGTCGTCGTTCAATCGAGGTTGAACTCTTTTTTTTGGCGAAGACCCTGGCCTTAAAGGATGTTATATTGAACTTATCAAAATAGTAACCCGTTGTCGTTCAATCGTAGTCGAACTCTTCTTTTTTGCAAAAGCCCTTGGCCTTAAAGGGTGTTATTTAGAACTTATCGAAATAGTAACCCGTCGTCGTTCGATCGAGGTCGAACTTTTCTTTTTGGCGAAGGCCTCTGGCCTTAAAGGGTGTTATTTCGAACTTAACAAAATAATAACCCGTCAATGTTTGATCGAAGTCGAACTCTTTTTTTTGGCGAAGGCCCCTGGCCTTAAAGGGTGTTATTTCAAACTTATCGAAATAGTAACCCATCTTCGTTCGATCGAGGTCGAACTCTTCATTTTAATGAAGGCCCCTGGCCTTAAAGGGTGTTATTTTGAACTAATCAAAATAGTAACCTGTCATCGTTCAATCGAGGTCGAACGCTTCTTTTTGTCAAAGGCCCCTGGCATTAAAGGGTGTTATTTCGAACTTATCAAAATAGTAACCCGTCATCATTCGATCGAGGTCGAACTCTTAATTTTGGTGAAGGCCCCTGGCCTTAAAGGGTGTTATTTCGAAATTATCGAAAAAGTAACCCGTCGTCTTTCGATCGAGGTCGAACTCTTCTTTTTAGCGAAAGCCCCTAGCCTTAAAGGGTGTTATTTCCAACGTATCGAAATAGTAACCCGTCGTCGTTCGATCGAAGTCGAAATCTTCTTTTTGGCAAAAGCCCCTGGCCTTAAAGGGTGTTATTTCGAACTTATCGAAAAAGTAACTCGTCGTCGTTCGATCGAGGTCGAACTCTTCTTTTTGGCGAAAGCCCCTAGCCTTAAAGGGTGTTATTTCCAACGTATCGAAATAGTAACCCGTCGTCGTTCGATCGAAGTCGAAATCTTCATTTTTTGCAAAAGCCCCTGGCCTTAAAGGGTGTTATTTCGAACTTATCGAAATATTAAGCCGTCGTCGTTCGATCGAGGTAGAACTTTTCTTTTTGGCGAAGGCCTCTGGCCATAAAGGGTATTATTTCGAACTTAATGAAATAGTAACCCGTCAATGTTCGATCGAAGTCGAACTCTTTTTTTAACAAAAGCCCCTGGCCTTAAAGGGTGTTATTTCGAACTTATTGAAATAGTAACCCATCGTCGTTCAATCGAGGTCGAACTCTTCTTTTTGGCGAAGGCCCTTGGCCTTAAAAGGTGTTATTTCGAACGTATAGAAATAGTAAACCATCGTCGTTCGATCGAGGTCGAACTCTTCTTTTTGGCGAAGGCCCCTAGCTTTCAAGGGTGTTATTTCGAACTATCGAAATCGTAACCCGTCGTCGTTCGATCGAGGTCGAACTCTTCTTTTTGGTGAATACCCTTGGCCTTAAAGAGTGTTATTTTGAACTTTTCGAAATAGTAACCCGTCATCGTTCGATGGAGGTTGAACTCTTCTTTTTGGCGAAGTCCCCTGGCCTTAAAAGGTGTTATTTTGAACTTATCGAAATAGTAACTCGTCGTCGTTCTATCGAAGTCAAACTCTTCTTTTTGGCGAAGGCCCCTGGCCTTAAAGGGTGTTATTTCGAACATATTAAAATAGTAATCCGTCGTCGTTCGATCGAGGTCGAACTCTTCTTTTTGGCGAAGGCCCCTGGTCTTAAAGGTTGTTACTTTAAACTTATCGAAATAGTTATTTGTCGTCGTTCGTTCGAGGTCGAACTCTTCTTTTTGGCGAAGGCCCCTCGTCTTAAAGGGTGTTATTTCGAACTATCGAAATAGTAACCGTCGTCATTCGAACGAGGTCGAACTCTTCTCTTGGCGAAGGCCCTAGGCCTTAAAGGGTGTTATTTTGAACTTATCGAAATAGTAACCCGCTGTCGTTCAATCGCGGTCAAACTCTTCTGTTTGGCGAAGGCCCTTGGCCTTAAAGGGTGATATTTCAAACTGCAATAGTAACCTGTCGTCGTTTAATCGAGGTTGAAATATTTTTTTTCGGCAAAGACCCCTGGCCTTAAAGGATGTTATATTGAACTTATCAAAATAGTAACCCGTCATCGTTCAATAGAAGTCGAACTCTTCTTTTTCGCAAAAGCCCCTGGCCTTAAAGGGAGTTATTTCGAACTTATCGAAATAGTAACCCGTCGTCGTTCGATCGAGGTCGAACTTTTCTTTTTGGCGAAGGCCTCTGGCCTTAAAGGGTGTTATTTCGAACTTAACAAAATAGTAACCCGTCAATGTTTGATCGAGGTCGAACTCTTTTTTTTGGCGAAGGCCCCTAGCTTTCAAGGGTGTTATTTCGAACTTATCGAAATAGTAACCCGTCATCGTTCGATCAAGGTCGAAACTCTATTTTTTGGCAAAGTCCCCTGGCCTTAAAGGGTGTTATTTCGAACTTATCGAAATAGTAACCCATTTTCGTTCGATCGAGGTCGAACTCTTCTTTTTGGCGAAGGCCCGGGCCTTAAAGGTTGTTACTTTAAACTTATCGAAATAGTTATTTGTCGTCGTTCGTTCGAGGTCAAACTCTTCTCTTTGGCAAAGGCCCCTAGCCTTAAAGGGTGTTATTTCTAACTTATCGAAATTGTAACACGTCGTCGCTCGATCGAGGTCGAACTCTTCTTTTTGGCGAAGGCCCCTGGCCTCAATAGGTGTTATTTTGAAATTATCAAAATAGTAACCCATCGTCCTTCGATCGAGGTCGAACTCTTCTTTTAGGTGAAGGCCCATGGCCTTGAAGGGTGTTATTTCGAACTTATAAAAATAGTAACCGTCATCATTCGAACGAGGTCGAACTCTTCTTTTTGGCGAAGGCCCCTCGTCTTAAAGGGTGTTATTTCGAACTATCGAAATAGTAACCGTCGTCATTCGAACGAGGTCGAACTCTTCTCTTGGCGAAGGCCCTAGGCCTTAAAGGGTGTTATTTTGAACTTATCGAAATAGTAACCCGCTGTCGTTCAATCGCGGTCAAACTCTTCTGTTTGGCGAAGGCCCTTGGCCTTAAAGGGTGATATTTCAAACTGCAATAGTAACCTGTCGTCGTTTAATCGAGGTTAAAATATTTTTTTTCGGCAAAGACCCCTGGCCTTAAAGGATGTTATATTGAACTTATCAAAATAGTAACCCGTCATCGTTCAATAGAAGTCGAACTCTTCTTTTTCGCAAAAGCCCCTGGCCTTAAAGGGAGTTATTTCGAACTTATCGAAATAGTAACCCGTTGTCGTTCGATCGAGGTCGAACTTTTCTTTTTGGCGAAGGCCTCTGGCCTTAAAGGGTGTTATTTCGAACTTAACAAAATAGTAACCCGTCAATGTTTGATCGAGGTCGAACTCTTTTTTTTGGCGAAGGCCCCTAGCTTTCAAGGGTGTTATTTCGAACTTATCGAAATAGTAACCCGTCATCGTTCGATCAAGGTCGAAACTCTATTTTTTGGCAAAGTCCCCTGGCCTTAAAGGGTGTTATTTCGAACTTATCGAAATAGTAACCCATTTTCGTTCGATCGAGGTCGAACTCTTCTTTTTGGCGAAGGCCCGGGCCTTAAAGGTTGTTACTTTAAACTTATCGAAATAGTTATTTGTCGTCGTTCGTTCGAGGTCAAACTCTTCTGTTTGGCAAAGGCCCCTAGCCTTAAAGGGAGTTATTTCGAACTTATCGAAATAGTAACACATCGTCGTTCGATCGAGGTCGAACTCTTCTTTTCGGCGAAGACCCTTGGCCTTAATAGGTGTTATTTCGAAATTATCAAAATAGTAACCCGTCGTCCTTCGATCGAGGCCGAACTATTCTTTTAGGTGAAGGCCCATGGCCTTAAAGGGTTTTATTTTGAACTTATCAAAATAGTAACCGTCGTCATTCGAACGAGGTCGAACTCTTCTCTTGGCGAAGGCCCTAGGCCTTAAAGGGTGTTATTTTGAACTTATCGAAATAGTAACCCGCTGTCGTTCGATTGAGGTCAAACTCTTCTGTTTGGCGAAGGCCCTTGGCCTTAAAGGGTGATATTTCAAACTTATCGCAATAGTAACCTGTCGTCGTTTAATCGAGGTTAAAATATTTTTTTTCGGCAAAGGCCCCTGGCCTTAAAGGATGTTATATTGAACTTATCAAAATAGTAACCCGTCATCGTTCAATAGAAGTCGAACTCTTCTTTTTCGCAAAAGCCCCTGGCCTTAAAGGGTGTTATTTCGAACTTATCGAAATAGTAACCCGTCGTTGTCCGATTAAGGTCGAACTTTTCTTTTTGGCGAAGGCCTCTGGCCTTAAAGGGTGTTATTTCGAACTTAACAAAATAGTAACCCGTCAATGTTTGATCGAGGTCGAACTCTTTTTTTTGGAGAAGGCCCCTAGCTTTCAAGGGTGTTATTTCGAACTTATCGAAATAGTAACCCGTCATCGTTCGATCGAGGTCGAAAGTCTATTTTTTGGCAAAGTCCCCTGGCCTTAAAGGGTGTTATTTCGAACTTATCGAAATAGTAACCCATTTTCGTTCGATCGTTGTCGAACTCTTCTTTTTGGCGAAGGCCCGAGCCTTAAAGGTTGTTACTTTAAACTTATCGAAATAGTTATTTGTCGTCGTTCGTTCGAGGTCAAACTCTTCTGTTTGGCAAAGGCCCCTTGCCTTAAAGGGTGTTATTTCGAACTTATCGAAATAGTAACACGTCGTCGTTCGATCGAGGTCGAACTCTTCTTATTGGCGAAGGCCCCTGGCCTTAATAGGTGTTATTTCGAAATTATCAAAATAGTAACCCGTCTTCCTTCGATCGAGGTCGAACTCTTCTTTTAGGTGAAGGCCCATGGCCTTGAAGGATGTTATTTCGAACTTATCAAAATAGTAACCGTCATCATTCGAACGAGGTTGAACTCTTCTCTTGGCGAAGGCCCTTGGCCTTAAAGGGTGTTATTATGAACTTATCAAAATAGTAACCCACCGTCGTTCGATCGAGGTCGAACTCTTCAGTTTGGCGAAGGCCCTTGGCCTTAAAGGGTGATATTTCGAACTTATCGCAATAGTAACCCGTCGTCGTTCAATCGAGGTTGAACTCTTTTTTTTGGCGAAGACCCTGGCCTTAAAGGATGTTATATTGAACTTATCAAAATAGTAACCCGTTGTCGTTCAATCGTAGTCGAACTCTTCTTTTTTGCAAAAGCCCTTGGCCTTAAAGGGTGTTATTTAGAACTTATCGAAATAGTAACCCGTCGTCGTTCGATCGAGGTCGAACTTTTCTTTTTGGCGAAGGCCTCTGGCCTTAAAGGGTGTTATTTCGAACTTAACAAAATAATAACCCGTCAATGTTTGATCGAAGTCGAACTCTTTTTTTTGGCGAAGGCCCCTGGCCTTAAAGGGTGTTATTTCAAACTTATCGAAATAGTAACCCATCTTCGTTCGATCGAGGTCGAACTCTTCATTTTAATGAAGGCCCCTGGCCTTAAAGGGTGTTATTTTGAACTAATCAAAATAGTAACCTGTCATCGTTCAATCGAGGTCGAACGCTTCTTTTTGTCAAAGGCCCCTGGCATTAAAGGGTGTTATTTCGAACTTATCAAAATAGTAACCCGTCATCATTCGATCGAGGTCGAACTCTTAATTTTGGTGAAGGCCCCTGGCCTTAAAGGGTGTTATTTCGAAATTATCGAAAAAGTAACCCGTCGTCTTTCGATCGAGGTCGAACTCTTCTTTTTAGCGAAAGCCCCTAGCCTTAAAGGGTGTTATTTCCAACGTATCGAAATAGTAACCCGTCGTCGTTCGATCGAAGTCGAAATCTTCTTTTTGGCAAAAGCCCCTGGCCTTAAAGGGTGTTATTTCGAACTTATCGAAAAAGTAACTCGTCGTCGTTCGATCGAGGTCGAACTCTTCTTTTTGGCGAAAGCCCCTAGCCTTAAAGGGTGTTATTTCCAACGTATCGAAATAGTAACCCGTCGTCGTTCGATCGAAGTCGAAATCTTCATTTTTTGCAAAAGCCCCTGGCCTTAAAGGGTGTTATTTCGAACTTATCGAAATATTAAGCCGTCGTCGTTCGATCGAGGTAGAACTTTTCTTTTTGGCGAAGGCCTCTGGCCATAAAGGGTATTATTTCGAACTTAATGAAATAGTAACCCGTCAATGTTCGATCGAAGTCGAACTCTTTTTTTAACAAAAGCCCCTGGCCTTAAAGGGTGTTATTTCGAACTTATTGAAATAGTAACCCATCGTCGTTCAATCGAGGTCGAACTCTTCTTTTTGGCGAAGGCCCTTGGCCTTAAAAGGTGTTATTTCGAACGTATAGAAATAGTAAACCATCGTCGTTCGATCGAGGTCGAACTCTTCTTTTTGGCGAAGGCCCCTAGCTTTCAAGGGTGTTATTTCGAACTATCGAAATCGTAACCCGTCGTCGTTCGATCGAGGTCGAACTCTTCTTTTTGGTGAATACCCTTGGCCTTAAAGAGTGTTATTTTGAACTTTTCGAAATAGTAACCCGTCATCGTTCGATGGAGGTTGAACTCTTCTTTTTGGCGAAGTCCCCTGGCCTTAAAAGGTGTTATTTTGAACTTATCGAAATAGTAACTCGTCGTCGTTCTATCGAAGTCAAACTCTTCTTTTTGGCGAAGGCCCCTGGCCTTAAAGGGTGTTATTTCGAACATATTAAAATAGTAATCCGTCGTCGTTCGATCGAGGTCGAACTCTTCTTTTTGGCGAAGGCCCCTGGTCTTAAAGGTTGTTACTTTAAACTTATCGAAATAGTTATTTGTCGTCGTTCGTTCGAGGTCGAACTCTTCTTTTTGGCGAAGGCCCCTCGTCTTAAAGGGTGTTATTTCGAACTATCGAAATAGTAACCGTCGTCATTCGAACGAGGTCGAACTCTTCTCTTGGCGAAGGCCCTAGGCCTTAAAGGGTGTTATTTTGAACTTATCGAAATAGTAACCCGCTGTCGTTCAATCGCGGTCAAACTCTTCTGTTTGGCGAAGGCCCTTGGCCTTAAAGGGTGATATTTCAAACTGCAATAGTAACCTGTTGTCGTTTAATCGAGGTTGAAATATTTTTTTTCGGCAAAGACCCCTGGCCTTAAAGGATGTTATATTGAACTTATCAAAATAGTAACCCGTCATCGTTCAATAGAAGTCGAACTCTTCTTTTTCGCAAAAGCCCCTGGCCTTAAAGGGAGTTATTTCGAACTTATCGAAATAGTAACCCGTCGTCGTTCGATCGAGGTCGAACTTTTCTTTTTGGCGAAGGCCTCTGGCCTTAAAGGGTGTTATTTCGAACTTAACAAAATAGTAACCCGTCAATGTTTGATCGAGGTCGAACTCTTTTTTTTGGCGAAGGCCCCTAGCTTTCAAGGGTGTTATTTCGAACTTATCGAAATAGTAACCCGTCATCGTTCGATCAAGGTCGAAACTCTATTTTTTGGCAAAGTCCCCTGGCCTTAAAGGGTGTTATTTCGAACTTATCGAAATAGTAACCCATTTTCGTTCGATCGAGGTCGAACTTTTCTTTTTGGCGAAGGCCCGGGCCTTAAAGGTTGTTACTTTAAACTTATCGAAATAGTTATTTGTCGTCGTTCGTTCGAGGTCAAACTCTTCTCTTTGGCAAAGGCCCCTAGCCTTAAAGGGTGTTATTTCGAACTTATCGAAATTGTAACACGTCGTCGCTCGATCGAGGTCGAACTCTTCTTTTTGGCGAAGGCCCCTGGCCTCAATAGGTGTTATTTTGAAATTATCAAAATAGTAACCCATCGTCCTTCGATCGAGGTCGAACTCTTCTTTTAGGTGAAGGCCCATGGCCTTGAAGGGTGTTATTTCGAACTTATAAAAATAGTAACCGTCATCATTCGAACGAGGTCGAACTCTTCTCTTGGCGAAGGCCCTTGGCCTTAAAGGGTGTTATTATGAACTTATCTAAATAGTAACCCACCGTCGTTCGATCGAGGTCGAACTCTTCTGTTTGACGAAGGCCCTTGGCCTTAAAGGGTGATATTTCGAACTTATCGAAATAGTAACCCATCGTCGTTCGATCGAGGTCGTACTCTTTTTTTTGGCGAAGGCCCCGGGCCTTAAAGGGTATTATTTTGAACTTATCAAAATAGTAACGCGTCATTGTTCGATCGAGGTCGAACTCTACTTTTTGGCGAAGACCCCTGTCCTTAAAGGGTGTTATTTCGAACTTATCGAAATAGTAACCCATTTTCGTTCGATCGAGGTCGAACTCTTCTTTTTGGCGAAGGCCCGGGCCTTAAAGGTTGTTACTTTGAACTTATCGTAATAGTAACTCGTCGTCGTTCGTTCGAGGTCAAACTCTTCTTTATGGCAAAGGCCCCTAGCCTTAAAGGGTGTTATTTCGAAATTATCGAAATAGTAACACATCATCGTTCGATCGAGGTCGAACTCTTCTTTTTGGCGAAGGCCCTTGGCCTTAATAGGTGTTATTTCGAACGTATAAAAATAGTAAACCATCGTCGTTCGATCGAGGTCGAACTCTTCTTTTTGGCGAAGGCCCCTAGTTTTCAAGGGTGTTATTTCGAACTATCGAAATCGTAACCTGTCGTCGTTCGATCGAGGTCGAACTGTTCTTTTTGGCGAAGACACTTGGCCTTAAAGAGTGTTATTTTGAACTTTTCGAAATAGTAACCCGTCATCGTTTGATGGAGGTCGAACTCTTCTTTTTGGCGAAGTCCCCTGGCCTTAAAAGGTGTTATTTTGAACTTATCGAAATAGTAACTCGTCGTCGTTCTATCGAGGTCGAACTCTTCTTTTTGGCGAAGTCCCCTGGCCTTAAAGGTTGTTATTTCGAACATATCAAAATAGTAATCCGTTGTCGTTCGATCGAGGTCGAACTCTTCTTTTTGGCGAAGGCCCCTGGTCTTAAAGGGTGTTATTTCGAACTTATCGAAATAGTAACCCATCGTCGTTCGAATGAGGTCGTACTCTTTTTTTTGGCGAAGGCCCCGGGCCTTAAAGGGTATTATTTTGAACTTATCGAAATAGTAACCCGTCATTGTTCGATCGAGGTCGAACTCTACTTTTTGGCGAAGTCCCCTGTCCTTAAAGGGTGTTATTTCGAACTTATCGAAATAGTAACCCATTTTCGTTCGATCGAGGTCGAACTCTTCTTTTATGCGAAGGCCCAGGCCTTAAAGGTTGTTACTTTGAACTTATCGTAATAGTAACTCGTCGTCGTTCGTTCGAGGTCAAACTCTTCTTTATGGAAAAGGCCCCTAGCCTTAAAGGGTGTTATTTCGAAATTATCGAAATAGTAACACATCGTCGTTCGATCGAGGTCGAACTCTTCTTTTCGGCGAAGGCCCTTGGCCTTAATAGGTGTTGTTTCGAAATTATCAAAATACTAACCCGTCGTCCTTCGATCGAGGTCAAACTCTTCTTTTAGTTGAAGGCCCATGGCCTTAAAGGGTGTTATTCCGAACTTATCAAAATAGTAACCGTCGTCATTCGAACGAGGTCGAACTCTTCTCTTGGCGAAGGCCCTAGGCTTTAAAGGGTGTTATTTTGAACTTATCGAAATAGTAACCCGCTGTCGTTCGATCGAGGTCAAACTCTTCTGTTTGGCGAAGGCCCTTGGCCTTAAAGGGTGATATTTCAAACTTATCGCAATAGTAACCTGTCGTCGTTTAATCGAGGTTAAAATATTTTTTTTCGGCAAAGGCCCCTGGCCTTAAAGGATGTTATATTGAACTTATCAAAATAGTAACCCGTCATCGTTCAATAGAAGTCGAACTCTTCTTTTTCGCAAAAGCCCCTGGCCTTAAAGGGTGTTATTTCGAACTTATCGAAATAGTTCGAACTCGCAAAAGCCCCTGACATCTAGGTCGAACTCTTCTTTTTAGTGAAGGCCCCTAGCCTTAAAGGGTGTTATTTTGAACTAATCGAAATAGTAACCTGTCGTCGTTCGATCGAGGTCGAACTCTTCTTTTTGGCGAAGGCCCCTGGCATTAAAAGGTGTTATTTCGAACATATCGAAATAGTAACCCGTCATCATTCGATCGAGGTCGAACTCCTATTTTTGGTGAAGGCCCCTGGACTTAAAGGGTGTTATTTCGAAATTATCGAAAAAGTAACCCGTCGTCGTTCGATCGAGGTCGAACTCTTCTTTTTGGCGAAGGCCCCTAGCCTTAAAGTGTGTTATTTCCAACGTATCAAAATAGTAACCCGTCGTCGTTCGATCGAAGTCGAAATCTTTTTTATGGAAAAAGCCCGTGGACTTAAAGGGTGTTATTTCGAACTTATCGCAATAGTAAGCCGTCGTCGTTCGATTGAAGTAGTACTTTACTTTTTGGCAAAGACCTCTTGCCTTAAAGGGTATTATTTCGAACTTAATGAAATAGTAACCCGTCAATGTACGATCGAAGTCGAACTCTTTTTTTGGCAAACCCCCTGGCATTAAAGGGTGTTATTTCGAACTTATCGAAATAGTAACCCATCGTCGTTCAATCGAGGTCGAACTCTTCTTTTTGGCGAAGACCCTTGGCCTTAAAAGGTGTTATTTCGAACGTATAGAAATAGTAAACCATCGTCGTTCGATCGAGGTCGAACTCTTCTTTTTGGCGAAGGCCCCTAGCTTTCAAGGGTGTTATTTAGAACTATCGAAATAGTAACCCGTCGTTGTTCGGTCGAGGTCGAACTATTCTTTTTGGCGAAGACCCTTGGCCTTAAAGAATGTTATTTTGAACTTATCGAAATAGTAACCCGTCATCGTTCGATAGAGGTCGAACTCTTCTTTTTGGCGAAGTCCCCTGGGCTTAAAAGGTGTTATTTTGAACTTATCGAAATAGTAACTCGCCGTCGTTCTATCGAGGTCGAACTCTTCTTTTTGGCGAAGGCCTCTAGCCTTAAAGGGTGTTATTTCGAACATATCAAAATAGTAACCCGTCGTCGTTCGATCTAGGTCGAACTCTTCTTTTTGGCGAAGGCCCCTGGTCTAAAAGGGTGTTATTTTGAACTTATCGAAATAGTAACCCGTCATCGTTCGATCGAGGTCGAACTCTACTTTTTGACGAAGTCCCCTGTCCTTAAACGGTGTTATTTCGAACTTATCGAAATAGTAACCCATTTTCGTTCGATTGAGGTCGAACTCTTCTTTTTGGCGAAGGCCCCTAGCTTTCAAGGGTGTTATTTCGAACCTATCAAAATAGTAACCCGTCATCGTTCGATCGAGGTTGAACTCTATTTTTTGGCGAATTCCCCTGTCCTTAAAGGGTGTTATTTGAAACTTATCGAAATAGTAACCCATTTTCGTTCGATCGAGGTCGAACTCTTCTTTTTGGTGAAGGCCTCTGGCCTTAAAGGGTGTTATTTCGAAAATATCAAAATAGTAACCCGTCGTCGTTCGATCGAGGTCGAACTCTTCTTTTTGGCGAAGGCCCCTGGTCTTAAAGGGTGTTATTTCGAACTTATCAAAATAGTAACCCGTCATCGTTCAATAGAAGTCGAACTCTTCTTTTTCGCAAAAGCCCCTGGCCTTAAAGGGTGTTATTTCGAACTTATCGAAATAGTAACCCGTCGTCATTCGATCGAGGTCGAACTTTTCTTTTTGGCGAAGGCCTCTGGCCTTAAAGGGTGTTATTTCGAACTTAGCAAAATAGTAACCCGTCAATGTTTGATCGAAGTCGAACTCTTTTTTTTGGCGAAGGCCCCTGGCCTTAAAGGGTGTTATTTCAAACTTATCGAAATAGTAACCCGTCTTCGCTCGATCTAGGTCGAACTCTTCTTTTTAGTGAAGGCCCCTGGCCTTAAAGGGTGTTATTTTGAACTAATCGAAATAGTAACCTGTCGTCGTTCGATCGAGGTCGAACTCTTCTTTTTGGCGAAGGCCCCTGGCATTAAAGGTGTTATTTCGAACATATTGAAATAGTAACCCGTCATCATTCGTTCGAGGTCGAACTCTTATTTTTGGTGAAGGCCCCTAGACTTAAAGGGTGTTATTTCGAAATTATCGAAAAAGTAACCCGTCGTCGTTCGATCGAGGTCGAACTCTTCTTTTTGGCGAAGGCCCCTAGCCTTAAAGTGTGTTATTTCCAACGTATCAAAATAGTAACCCGTCGTCGTTCGATCGAAGTCGAAATCTTCTTTTTGGCAAAAGCCCCTGGACTTAAAGGGTGTTATTTCGAACTTATCGCAATAGGAAGTCGTCGTCGTTCGATTGAAGTAGTACTTTACTTTTTGGCGAAGACCTCTTGCCTTAAAGGGTATTATTTCGAACTTAATGAAATAGTAACCCGTCAATGTACGATCGAAGTCGAACTCTTTTTTTGGCAAAAGCCCCTGGCATTAAAGGGTGTTATTTCGAACTTATCGAAATAGTAACCCATCGTCGTTCAATCGAGGTCGAACTCTTCTTTTTGGCGAAGTCCCTTGGACTTAAAAGGTGTTATTTCGAACATATAGAAATAGTAAACCATCGTCGTTCGATCGAGGTCGAACTCTTCTTTTTGGCGAAGGCCCTTAGCTTTCAAGGGTGTTATTTAGAACTATCGAAATAGTAACCCGTCGTTGTTCGGTCGAGGTCGAACTATTCTTTTTGGCGAAGACCCTTGGCCTTAAAGAATGTTATTTTGAACTTATCGAAATAGTAACCCGTCATCGTTCGATAGAGGTCGAACTCTTCTTTTTGGCGAAGTCCCCTGGGCTTAAAAGGTGTTATTTTGAACTTATCGAAATAGTAACTCGCCGTCGTTCTATCGAGGTCGAACTCTTCTTTTTGGCGAAGGCCTCTAGCCTTAAAGGGTGTTATTTCGAACATATCAAAATAGTAACCCGTCGTCGTTCGATCTAGGTCGAACTCTTCTTTTTGGCGAAGGCCCCTGGTCTTAAAGGGTGTTATTTTGAACTTATCGAAATAGTAACCCGTCATCGTTCGATCGAGGTCGAACTCTACTTTTTGACGAAGTCCCCTGTCCTTAAACGGTGTTATTTCGAACATATCGAAATAGTAACCCATTTTCGTTCGATCGAGGTCGAACTCTTCTTTTTGGCGAAGGCCCCTAGCTTTCAAGGGTGTTATTTCGAACCTATCAAAATAGTAACCCGTCATCGTTCGATCGAGGTTGAACTCTATTTTTTGGAGAATTCCCCTGTCCTTAAAGGGTGTTATTTCGAACTTATCGAAATAGTAACCCATTTTCGTTCAATCGAGATCGAACTCTTCTTTTTGGCAAAGGCCTCTGGCCTTAAAGGGTGTTATTTCGAACATATCAAAATAGTAACCCGTCGTCGTTCGATCGAGGTCGAACTCTTCTTTTTGGCGAAGGCCCCTGGTCTTAAAGGGTGTTATTTCGAACTTATCAAAATAGTAACGGGTCATCGTTCAATAGAAGTCGAACTCTTCTTTTTCGCAAAAGCCCCTGGCCTTAAAGGGTGTTATTTCGAATTTATCGAAATAGTAACCCGTCGTCGTTCGATCGAGGTCGAACCTTTCTTTTTGGCGAAGGCCTCTGGCCTTAAAGGGTGTTATTTCGAACTTAACAAAATAGTAACCCGTCAATGTTTGATCGAAGTCGAACTGTTTTTTTTGGCGAAGGCCCCTGGCCTTAAAGGGTGTTATTTCAAACTTATCGAAATAGTAACCCGTCTTCGCTCGATCTAGGTCGAACTCTTCTTTTTAGTGAAGGCCCCTGGCCTTAAAGGGTGTTATTTTGAACTAATCGAAATAGTAACCTGTCGTCGTTCGATCGAGGTCGAACACTTCTTTTTGGCGAAGGCCCCTGGCATTAAAAGGTGTTATTTCGAACATATTGAAATAGTAACCCGTCATCATTCGTTCGAGGTCGAACTCTTATTTTTGGTGAAGGCCCCTAGACTTAAAGGGTGTTATTTCGAAATTATCGAAAAAGTAACCCGTCGTCGTTCGATCGAGGTCGAACTCTTCTTTTTGGCGAAGGCCCCTAGCCTTAAAGTGTGTTATTTCCAACGTATCAAAATAGTAACCCGTCGTCGTTCGATCGAAGTCGAAATCTTCTTTTTGGCAAAAGCCCCTGGACTTAAAGGGTGTTATTTCGAACTTATCGCAATAGTAAGCCGTCGTCGTTCGATTGAAGTAGTACTTTACTTTTTGGCGAAGACCACTTGCCTTAAAGGGTATTATTTCGAACTTAATGAAATAGTAACCCGTCAATGTACGATCGAAGTCGAACTCTTTTTTTGGCAAAAGCCCCTGGCATTAAAGGGTGTTATTTCGAACTTATCGAAATAGTAACCCATCGTAGTTAAATCGAGGTCGAACTCTTCTTTTTGGCGAAGGCCCTTGGCCTTAAAAGGTGTTATTTCGAACGTATAGAAATAGTAAACCATCGTCGTTCGATCGAGGTCGAACTCTTCTTTTTGGCGAAGGCCCCTAGCTTTCAAGGGTGTTATTTAGAACTATCGAAATAGTAACCCGTCGTTGTTCGGTCGAGGTCGAACTATTCTTTTTGGCGAAGACCCTTGGCCTTAAAGAATGTTATTTTGAACTTATCGAAATAGTAACCCGTCATCGTTCGATAGAGGTCGAACTCTTCTTTTTGGCGAAGTCCCCTGGGCTTAAAAGGTGTTATTTTGAACTTATCGAAATAGTAACTCGCCGTCGTTCTATCGAGGTCGAACTCTTCTTTTTGGCGAAGGCCTCTAGCCTTAAAGGGTATAATTTCGAACATATCAAAATAGTAACCCGTCGTCGTTCGATCTAGGTCGAACTTTTCTTTTTGGCGAAGGCCCCTAGTCTTAAAGGGTATTATTTCGAACTTATCTAAATAGTAACCCGTCATCGTTTGATCGAGGTCGAACTCTACTTTTTGACGAAGTCCCCTGTCCTTAAACGGTGTTATTTCGAACTTATCGAAATACTAACCCATTTTCGTTCGATCGAGGTCGAACTCTTCTTTTTGGCGAAGGCCCCTAGCTTTCAAGGGTGTTATTTCGAACCTATCAAAATAGTAACCCGTCATCGTTCGATTGAGGTTGAACTCTATTTTTTGGCGAATTCCCCTGTCCTTAAAGGGTGTTATTTCGAACTTATCGAAATAGTAACCCGTCATCGTTCGATCGAGGTCGAACTCTTCTTTTTGGCGAAGGCCTCTGGCCTTAAAGGGTGTTATTTCGAACATATCAAAATAGTAACCCGTCGTCGTTCGATCGAGGTCAAACTCTTCTTTTTGGCGAAGGCCCCTGGTCTTAAAGGGTGTTATTTCGAACTTATCAAAATAGTAACCCGTCGTCGTTCGATTGAGGTCGTACTCTTTTTTTGGCGAAGGCCCCTGGCCTTAAAGGGTATTATTTCGATCTTATCAAAATAGTAACCTGTCATCGTTCGATGGTGGTCGAACTCTTCTTTTTGGCGAAGTCCCCTGGTCTTAAAAGGTGTTATTTTGAACTTATCAAAATAGTAACTCGTCGTCGTTCGATCGATGTCGAACTCTTCTTTTTGGCGAAGGCCCCTAGCCTTAAAGGGTGTTATTTCGAACTTATCAAAATAGTAATCCATCATCGTTCGATAGAAGTCGAACTCTGCTTTTTGGAGAAGGCCCCTAGCCTTAAAGGGTGTTATTTTGAACTTATCGAAATAGTAACCCGTCATCGTTCGATAGAGGTCGAACTTTTCTTTTTGGCGAAGTCCCCTGGCCTTAAAAGGTGTTATTTTGAACTTATCGAAATAGTAACTCATCGTCGTTTGATCGAGGTCGAACTCTTCTTTTTGGCGAAGGCCTCTAGCCTTAAAGGGTGTTATTTCGAACTTATCAAAATAGTAACCCGTCGTCGTTCGATCGAGGTCGAACTCTTCTTTTTGGCGAAGGCCCCTGGTCTTAAAGGGTGTTATTTCGAACTTATTGAAATAGTAACCCATCATCGTTCGATAGCGGTCGTACTCTTTTTTTTTGGCGAAGGCCCCTGACCTTAAAGGGTATTATTTCAAACTTATCGAAATAGTAACCCCTTATCATTCGATCGAGGTCGAACTCTACTTTTTGAAGAAGTCCCTGTCCTTAAAGGGTGTTATTTCGAACTTATCGAAATAGTAACCCATTTTCGTTCGATCGAGGTCGAACTCTTCTTTTTGGCGAAGGCCCCTAGATTTTAAGGGTGTTATTTCGAACTTATCGAAATAGTAACCCGTCATCGTTCGATCGAGGTCGAACTCTATTTTTTGGCGAAGTCCCCTGTACTTATAGGGTGTCATTTTGAACTTATCGAAATAGTAACCCATTTTCGTTCGATCGAGGTCGAACTCTTCTTTTTGGCGAAGGCCCGGACCTTAAAGGTTGGTACTTTAAACTTATCGAAATAGTAACCTGTCGTCGTTCGTTAGAGGTCAAACTCTTCTTTTTTGCAAAGGCCCCTAGCCTTAAAGGGTGTTATTTCGAACTTATCGAAATAGTAACACGTCGTCGTTCGATCGAGGTCGAACTCTTCTTTTTGGCGAAGGCCTCTGGCCTTAATAGGTGTTATTTCGAAATTATCAAAATAGTAACCCGTCGTCCTTCAATCGAGGTCGAACTCTTCTTTTAAGTGAAGAGCCATGGCCTTGAAGGGTGTTATTTCGAACTTATCAAAATAGTAACCGTCATCATTCGAACGAGGTCGAATTCTTCTCTTGGCGAAGGCCCTTGGCCTTAAAGGGTGTTATTTTGAACTTATCGAAATAGTAACCCACTATCGTTCGATCGAGGTCGAACTCTTCTGTTTGGCGAAGGCCCTTGGCCTTAAAGGGTGATATTTCGAACTTATCGCAATAGTAACCCGTCGTCGTTCAATCGCGGTTGAACTCTTTTTTTTGGCGAAGGCCCCTGGCCTTAAAGGATGTTATATTGAACTTTTCAAAATAGTAACCAGTTGTCGTTCAATCGAAGTCGAACTCTTCTTTTTCGCAAAAGTCCCTAGCCTTAAAGGGTGTTATTTCGAACTTATCGAAATAGTAACCCGTTGTCGTTCGATCGAGGTCGAACTTTTCTTTTTGGCGAAGGCCTCTGGCCTTAAAGGGTATTATTTCGAACTTAACAAAATAGTAACCCGTCAATGTTTGATCGAAGTCGAACTCTTTTTTTTGGCGAAGGCCCCTGGCCTTAAAGTGTGTTATTTCAAACTTATCGAAATAGTAACCCGTCTTCGTTCGATCGAGGTCGAACTCTTCATTTTAGTGAAGGCCCCTGGCCTTAAAGGGTGTTATTTTGAACTAATCGATATAGTAACCTGTCGTCGTTCGATCGAGGTCGAACGCTTCTTTTTGGCGAAGGCCCCTGGCATTAAAGGGTGTTATTTCGAACTTATCGAAATAGTAACCCGTCATCATTCGATCGAGGTCGAACTCTTATTTTTGGTGAAGGCCCCTGGCCTTAAAGGGTGTAATTTCGAAATTATTGAAAAAGTAACCCGTCGTCGTTCGATCGAGGTCGAACTTGTCTTTTTGGTGAAGCCCCCTAACCTTAAAGGGTGTTATTTCTAACGTATCGAAATAGTAACCCGTCGTCGTTCGATCGAAGTCTAAATCTTATTTTTGGCAAAAGCCTTTGGCCTTAAAGGGTGTTATTTCGAAATTATCGAAATATTAAGTCGTCGTCGTTCGATCGAGGTAGAACTTTTCTTTTTGGATAAGGCCCTTAGCCTTAAAGGGTGTTATTTCCAACGTATCGAAATAGTAACCCGTCGTCGTTCGATCGAAGTCGAAATCTTCTTTTTGGCAAAAGCCCCTGGCCTTAAAGGGTGTTATTTCGAACTTATCGAAATAGTAAGCCGTCGTCGTTCGATCGAGGTAGAACTTTTCTTTTTGGCGAAGGCCTCTGGCCTTAAAGGGTATTATTTCGAACTTAATGAAATAGTAACCCGTTAATGTTCGATCGAAGTCGAACTTTTTTTTTAACAAAATCCCCTGGCCTTAAAGGGTGTTATTTCGAACTTATCGAAATAGTAACCCATCGTTGTTCGATCGAGGTCGAACTCTTCTTTTTGGCGAAGACCCCTGATCTTAAAGGGTGTTATTTTGAACTTATCGAAATAGTAACCCGTCATCGTTCGATTTAGGTCGTACTTTTTTTTGGCGAATGCCCCTGGCCTTAAAGGGTATTATTTCGAACTTATCGAAATAGTAACCCGTCATCGTTCGATCGAGGTCGAACCTTACTTTTTGGCGAAGTCCCCTATCCTTAAAGGGTGTTATTTCGAACTTATCTAAATAGTAACCCATTTTCGTTCGATCGAGGTCAAACTCTTCTTTTTGGTGAAGCCCCTGGCCTTAAAGGGTGTTATTTCGAAATTATCGAAAAAGTAACCCGTCGTCGTTCGATCGAGGTCGAACTCTTCTTTTTGGCTAAGGCCCCTAGCCTTAAAGGGTGTTATTTCCAACGTATCGAAATAGTAACCCGTCGTCGTTCGATCGAAGTCGAAATCTTCTTTTTGGCAAAAGCCCCTGGCCTTAAAGGGTGTTATTTCGAACTATCAAAATAGTAACCCGTCGTCGTTCGATCGAGGTCGAACTCTTCTTTTTGGCGAAGACCCTTGGCCTTAAAGAGTGTTATTTTGAACATATCGAAATAGTAACCCGTCATCGTTGGATGGAGGTCGAACTCTTCTTTTTGGCGAAGTCCTCTGGCTTTAAAAGGTGTTATTTCGAACTTATCGAAATAGTAACACGTCGTCGTTCGATCGAGGTCGAACTCTTCTTTTTGGCGAAGGCCCTTGGCCTTAAAAGGTATTATTTCGAAATTATCAAAATAGTAACCCGTCGTCCTTCGATCGAGGTCGAACACTTCTTTTAGGTGAAGGCCCATGACCTTAAAGGGTGTTATTTCGAACTTATCAAAACAGTAACCGTCGTCATTAGAACGAGGTCGGACTCTTCTCTTGGCGAAGGCCCTTGGCCTTAAAGGGTGTTATTTTGAACTTATTGAAATAGTAACCCGCCGTCGGATCGAGGTCGAACTCTTCTGTTTGGCGAGGGCCCTTGGCCTTAAAGGGTGATATTTCAAACTTATCGCAATAGTAATCCGTCGTCGTTCAATCGAGGTACAACTTTTCTTTTTGGCGAAGGCCTCTGGCCTTAAAGGGTATTATTTCGAACTTAATGAAATAGTAACCCATCAATGTTCGATCGAAGTCGAACTCTTTTTTTGGCAAAAGCCCCTGGCCTTAAAGGGTGTTATTTCGAACTTTTCGAAATAGTAACCCATCGTCGTTCAATCGAGGTCGAACTCTTGTTTTTGGCGAAGGACCTTGGCCTTAAAAGGTTTTATTTCGAACGTATAGAAATAGTAAACCATCGTCGTTCGATCAAGGTCGAACTCTTCTTTTTGCGAAGGGCCCTAGCTTTCAAGGGTGTTATTTCAAACTATCGAAATAGTAACCCGTCGTCGTTCGATCGAGGTCGAACTCTTCTTTTTGGCGAAGACCCTTGGCCTTAAAGAGTGTTATTTTGAACTTATCGAAATAGTAACCCGTCATCGTTCGATGGACGTCGAACTCTTCTTTTTGGTGAAGTCCCCTGGCCTTAAAAGGTGTTATTTCGAACTTATCGAAATAGTAACTCGTCGTCGTTCGATCGAGGTCGAACTCTTCTTTTTGGTGAAGGCCCCTGGCCTTAAAGGGTGTTATTTCGAACATATCAAAATAGTAATCGGTCGTCGTTCGATCGAGGTCGAACTCTTCTTTTTGGCGAAGACCCCTGATCTTAAAGAATGTTATTTTGAACTTGTCGAAATAGTAACCCGTCGTCGTTCGATTTAGGTCGTACTTTTTTTTGGCGAAGGCCCCTGGCCTTAAAGGGTATTATTTCGAACTTATCGAAATAGTAACCCGTCATCGTTCGATCGTGGTCGAACTCTACTTTTTGGCGAAGTCCCCTATCCTTAAAGGGTGTTATTTCGAACTTATCTAAATAGTAACCCATTTTCGTTCGATCGAGGTCAAACTCTTCTTTTTGGTGAAGCCCCTGGCCTTAAAGGGTGTTATTTCGAAATTATCGAAAAAGTAACCCGTCGTCGTTCGATCGACGTCGAACTCTGCTTTTTGGATAAGGCCCTTAGCCTTAAAGGGTGTTATTTCCAACGTATCGAAATAGTAACCCGTCGTCGTTCGATCGAAGTCGAAATCTTCTTTTTGGCAAAAGCCCCTAGCCTTAAAGGGTGTTATTTCGAACTTATCGAAATAGTAAGCCGTCGTCGTTCGATCGAGGTAGAACTTTTCTTTTTGGCGAAGGCCTCTGGCCTTAAAGGGTATTATTTCGAACTTAATGAAATAGTAACCCGTCAATGTTCGATCGAAGTCGAACTTTTTTTTTAACAAAATCCCCTGGCCTTAAAGGGTGTTATTTCGAACTTATCGAAATAGTAACCCATCGTTGTTCGATCGAGGTCGAACTCTTCTTTTTAACGAAGGCTCCTAGCTTTCAAGGGTGTTATTTCGAACTATCGAAATAGTAACCCGTCGTCGTTCGATCGAGGTCGAACTCTTCTTTTTGGCGAAGACCCTTGGCCTTAAAGAATGTTATTTTGAACTTATCGAAATAGTAACCCGTCATCGTTCGATGGAGGTCGAACTCTTCTTTTTGGCGAAATCCCCTGGCATTAAAAGGTGTTATTTTGAACTTATTGAAATAGTAACTCGTCATCGTTCTATCGAGGTCCAACTCTTCTTTTTGGCGATGTCCCCTAGCCTTAAAGGGTGTTATTTCGAACATATCAAAATAGTAATCAGTCGTCGTTCGATCGAGGTCGAACTCTTCTTTTTGGCGAAGGCCCCTGGTCTTAAAGGGTGTTATTTCGAACTTATCGAAATAGTAACCCGTCATCATTCGATCGAGGTCGAACTCTTATTTTTGGTGAAGGCCCCTGGCCTTAAAGGGTGTAATTTCGAAATTATTGAAAAAGTAACCCGTCGTCGTTCGATCGAGGTCGAACTTGTCTTTTTGGTGAAGCCCCCTAACCTTAAAGGGTGTTATTTCCAACGTATCGAAATAGTAACCCGTCGTCGTTCGATCGAAGTCTAAATCTTCTTTTTGGCAAAAGCCCTTGGCCTTAAAGGGTGTTATTTCGAACTTATCGAAATATTAAGTCGCCGTCGTTCGATCGAGGTAGAACTTTTCTTTTTGGCGAAGGCCTCTGGCCTTAAAGGGTATTATTTCGAACTTAATGAAATAGTAACCCGTCAACGTTCGATCGAAGTCGAACTCTTTTTTTAACAAAATCCCCTAGCCTTAAAGGGTGTTATTTCGAACTTATCGAAATAGTAACCCATCGTCGTTCGATCAAGGTGGAACTCTTCTTTATGGCGAAGGCCCCTAGCTTTCAAGGGTGTTATTTCGAACTATCAAAATAGTAACCCGTCGTCGTTCGATCGAGGTCGAACTCTTCTTTTTGGCGAAGACCCTTGGCCTTAAAGAGTGTTATTTTGAACATATCGAAATAGTAACCCGTCATCGTTGGATGGAGGTCGAACTCTTCTTTTTGGCGAAGTCCCCTGGCCTTAAAAGGTGTTATTTCGAACTTATCAAAATAGTAACACGTCGTCGTTCGATCGAGGTCGAACTCTTCTTTTTGGCGAAGGCCCTTGGCCTTAAAAGGTATTATTTCGAAATTATCAAAATAGTAACCCGTCGTCCTTCGATCGAGGTAGAACACTTCTTTTAGGTGAAGGCCCATGGCCTTAAAGGGTGTTATTTTGAACTTATCAAAACAGTAACCGTCGTCATTAGAACGAGGTCGGACTCTTCTTTTGGCGAAGGCCCTTAGCCTTAAAGGGAGTTATTTTGAACTTATTGAAATAGTAACCCGCCGTCGTTCGATCGAGGTCGAACTCTTCTGTTTGGCGAGGGCCCTTGGACTTAAAGGGTGATATTTCGAACTTATCGCAATAGTAATCCGTCGTCGTTCGATCGAGGTAGAACTTTTGTTTTTGGCGAAGGCCTCTGGCCTTAAAGGGTATTATTTCGAACTTAATGAAATAGTAACCCATCAATGTTCGATCGAAGTCGAACTCTTTTTTTGGCAAAAGCCCCTGGCCTTAAAGGGTGTTATTTCGAACTTTTCGAAATAGTAACCCATCGTCGTTCAATCGAGGTCGAACTCTTGTTTTTGGCGAAGGCCCTTGGCCTTAAAAGGTTTTATTTCGAACGTATAGAAATAGTAAACCATCGTCGTTCGATCAAGGTTGAACTCTTCTTTTTGCGAAGGGCCCTAGCTTTCAAGGGTGTTATTTCAAACTATCGAAATAGTAACCCGTCATCGTTCGATCGAGGTCGAACTCTTCTTTTTGGCGAAGACCCTTGGCCTTAAAGAGTGTTATTTTGAACTTATCGAAATAGTAACCCGTCATCGTTCGATGGACGTCAAACTCTTCTTTTTGGTGAAGCCCCTGGCCTTAAAGGGTGTTATTTCGAAATTATCGAAAAAGTAACCCGTCGTCGTTCGATCGAGGTCGAACTCTTCTTTTTGGCTAAGGCCCCTAGCCTTAAAGGGTGTTATTTCCAACGTATCGAAATAGTAACCCGTCGTCGTTCGATCGAAGTCGAAATCTTCTTTTTGGCAAAAGCCCCTGGCCTTAAAGGGTGTTATTTCGAACTATCAAAATAGTAACCCGTCGTCGTTCGATCGAGGTCGAACTCTTCTTTTTGGCGAAGACCCTTGGCCTTAAAGAGTGTTATTTTGAACATATCGAAATAGTAACCCGTCATCGTTGGATGGAGGTCGAACTCTTCTTTTTGGCGAAGTCCTCTGGCTTTAAAAGGTGTTATTTCGAACTTATCGAAATAGTAACACGTCGTCGTTCGATCGAGGTCGAACTCTTCTTTTTGGCGAAGGCCCTTGGCCTTAAAAGGTATTATTTCGAAATTATCAAAATAGTAACCCGTCGTCCTTCGATCGAGGTCGAACACTTCTTTTAGGTGAAGGCCCATGACCTTAAAGGGTGTTATTTCGAACTTATCAAAACAGTAACCGTCGTCATTAGAACGAGGTCGGACTCTTCTCTTGGCGAAGGCCCTTGGCCTTAAAGGATGTTATTTTGAACTTATTGAAATAGTAACCCGCCGTCGGATCGAGGTCGAACTCTTCTGTTTGGCGAGGGCCCTTGGCCTTAAAGGGTGATATTTCAAACTTATCGCAATAGTAATCCGTCGTCGTTCAATCGAGGTACAACTTTTCTTTTTGGCGAAGGCCTCTGGCCTTAAAGGGTATTATTTCGAACTTAATGAAATAGTAACCCATCAATGTTCGATCGAAGTCGAACTCTTTTTTTGGCAAAAGCCCCTGGCCTTAAAGGGTGTTATTTCGAACTTTTCGAAATAGTAACCCATCGTCGTTCAATCGAGGTCGAACTCTTGTTTTTGGCGAAGGCCCTTGGCTTTAAAAGGTTTTATTTCGAACGTATAGAAATAGTAAACCATCGTCGTTCGATCAAGGTCGAACTCTTCTTTTTGCGAAGGGCCCTAGCTTTCAAGGGTGTTATTTCAAACTATCGAAATAGTAACCCGTCGTCGTTCGATCGAGGTCGAACTCTTCTTTTTGGCGAAGACCCTTGGCCTTAAAGAGTGTTATTTTGAACTTATCGAAATAGTAACCCGTCATCGTTCGATGGACGTCGAACTCTTCTTTTTGGTGAAGTCCCCTGGCCTTAAAAGGTGTTATTTCGAACTTATCGAAATAGTAACTCGTCGTCGTTCGATCGAGGTCGAACTCTTCTTTTTGGTGAAGGCCCCTGGCCTTAAAGGGTGTTATTTCGAACATATCAAAATAGTAATCGGTCGTCGTTCGATCGAGGTCGAACTCTTCTTTTTGGCGAAGACCCCTGATCTTAAAGAATGTTATTTTGAACTTGTCGAAATAGTAACCCGTCGTCGTTCGATTTAGGTCGTACTTTTTTTTGGCGAAGGCCCCTGGCCTTAAAGGGTATTATTTCGAACTTATCGAAATAGTAACCCGTCATCGTTCGATCGTGGTCGAACTCTACTTTTTGGCGAAGTCCCCTATCCTTAAAGGGTGTTATTTCGAACTTATCTAAATAGTAACCCATTTTCGTTCGATCGAGGTCAAACTCTTCTTTTTGGTGAAGCCCCTGGCCTTAAAGGGTGTTATTTCGAAATTATCGAAAAAGTAACCCGTCGTCGTTCGATCGACGTCGAACTCTTCTTTTTGGATAAGGCCCTTAGCCTTAAAGGGTGTTATTTCAAACGTATCGAAATAGTAACCCGTCGTCGTTCGATCGAAGTCGAAATCTTCTTTTTGGCAAAAGCCCCTGGCCTTAAAGGGTGTTATTTCGAACTTATCGAAATAGTAAGCCGTCGTCGTTCGATCGAGGTAGAACTTTTCTTTTTGGCGAAGGCCTCTGGCCTTAAAGGGTATTATTTCGAATTTAATGAAATAGTAACCCGTCAATGTTCGATCGAAGTCGAACTTTTTTTTTAACAAAATCCCCTGGCCTTAAAGGGTGTTATTTCGAACTTATCGAAATAGTAACCCATCGTTGTTCGATCGAGGTCGAACTCTTCTTTTTAACGAAGGCTCCTAGCTTTCAAGGGTGTTATTTCGAACTATCGAAATAGTAACCCGTCGTCGTTCGATCGAGGTCGAACTCTTCTTTATGGCGAAGACCCTTGGCCTTAAAGAATGTTATTTTGAACTTATCGAAATAGTAACCCGTCATCATTCGATGGAGGTCGAACTCTTCTTTTTGGCGAAATCCCCTGGCATTAAAAGGTGTTATTTTGAACTTATTGAAATAGTAACTCGTCATCGTTCTATCGAGGTCCAACTCTTCTTTTTGGCGATGTCCCCTAGCCTTAAAGGGTGTTATTTCGAACATATCAAAATAGTAATCAGTCGTCGTTCGATCGAGGTCGAACTCTTCTTTTTGGCGAAGGCCCCTGGTCTTAAAGGGTGTTATTTCGAACTTATCGAAATAGTAACCCGTCATCATTCGATCGAGGTCGAACTCTTATTTTTGGTGAAGGCCCCTGGCCTTAAAGGGTGTAATTTTGAAATTATTGAAAAAGTAACTCGTCGTCGTTCGATCGAGGTCGAACTTGTCTTTTTGGTGAAGCCCCCTAACCTTAAAGGGTGTTATTTCCAACGTATCGAAATAGTAACCCGTCGTCGTTCGATCGAAGTCTAAATCTTCTTTTTGGCAAAAGCCCTTGGCCTTAAAGGGTGTTATTTCGAACTTATCGAAATAGTAACCCGTCTTCGTTCGATCGAGGTCGAACTCTTCATTTTAGTGAAGGCCCCTGGCCTTAAAGGGTGTTATTTTGAACTAATCGAAATAGTAACCTGTCGTCGTTCGATTGAGGTCGAACGCTTCTTTTTGGCGAAGGCCCCTGGCATTAAAGGGTGTTATTTCGAACTTATCGAAATAGTAACCCGTCATCATTCGATCGAGGTCGAACTCTTATTTTTGGTGAAGGCCCCTGGCCTTAAAGGGTGTAATTTCGAAATTATTTGAAAAAGTAACCCGTCGTCGTTCGATCGAGGTCGAACTTGTCTTTTTGGTGAAGCCCCCTAACCTTAAAGGGTGTTATTTCCAACGTATCGAAATAGTAACCCGTCGTCGTTCGATCGAAGTCTAAATCTTCTTTTTGGCAAAAGCCCTTGGCCTTAAAGGGTGTTATTTCGAACTTATCGAAATATTAAGTCGCCATCGTTCGATCGAGGTAGAACTTTTCTTTTTGGCGAAGGCCTCTGGCCTTAAAGGGTATTATTTCGAACTTATTGAAATAGTAACCCGTCAATGTTCGATCGAAGTCGAACTCTTTTTTTAACAAAATCCCCTAGCCTTAAAGGGTGTTATTTCGAACTTATCGAAATAGTAACCCATCGTCGTTCGATCGAGGTGGAACTCTTCTTTATGGCGAAGGCCCCTGGCTTTCAAGGGTGTTATTTCGAACTATCAAAATAGTAACCCGTCGTCGTTCGATCGAGGTCGAACTCTTCTTTTTGGCGAAGACCCTTGGCCTTAAAGAGTGTTATTTTGAACATATCGAAATAGTAACCCGTCATCGTTGGATGGAGGTCGAACTCTTCTTTTTGGCGAAGTCCCCTGGCCTTAAAAGGTGTTATTTCGAACTTATCAAAATAGTAACACGTCGTCGTTCGATCGAGGTCGAACTCTTCTTTTTGGCGAAGGCCCTTGGCCTTAAAAGGTATTATTTCGAAATTATCAAAATAGTAACCCGTCGTCCTTCGATCGAGGTAGAACACTTCTTTTAGGTGAAGGCCCATGGCCTTAAAGGGTGTTATTTCGAACTTATCAAAACAGTAACCGTCGTCATTAGAACGAGGTCGGACTCTTCTTTTGGCGAAGGCCCTTAGCCTTAAAGGGAGTTATTTTGAACTTATTGAAATAGTAACCCGCTGTCGTTCGATCGAGGTCGAACTCTTCTGTTTGGCGAGGGCCCTTGGACTTAAAGGGTGATATTTCGAACTTATCGCAATAGTAATCCGTCGTCGTTCGATCGAGGTAGAACTTTTGTTTTTGGCGAAGGCCTCTGGCCTTAAAGGGTATTATTTCGAACTTAATGAAATAGTAACCCATCAATGTTCGATCGAAGTCGAACTCTTTTTTTGGCAAAAGCCCCTGGCCTTAAAGGGTGTTATTTCGAACTTTTCGAAATAGTAACCCATCGTCGTTCAATCGAGGTCGAACTCTTGTTTTTGGTGAAGGCCCTTGGCCTTAAAAGGTTTTATTTCGAACGTATAGAAATAGTAAACCATCGTCGTTCGATCTAGGTCGAACTCTTCTTTTTGCGAAGGCCCCTAGCTTTCAAGGGTGTTATTTCGAACTATCAAAATAGTAACCCATCGTCGTTCGATCGAGGTCGAACTCTTCTTTTTGGCGAAGACCCTTGGCCTTAAAGAGTGTTATTTTGAACTTATCGAAATAGTAACCCGTCATCGTTCGATGGAGGTCGAACTCTTCTTTTTGTTGAAGTCCCCTGGCCTTAAAAGGTGTTATTTTGAACTTATCGAAATAGTAACTCGTCGTCGTTCGATCGAGGTCGAACTCTTCTTTTTGGTGAAGGCCCCTGGCCTTAAAGGGTGTTATTTCGAACATATCAAAATAGTAACCTGTCGTCGTTCGATCGAGGTCGAACTCTTCTTTTTGGCGAAGACCCCTGATCTTAAAGGGTGTTATTTTGAACTTATCGAAATAGTAACCCGTCGTCGTTCGATTTAGGTCGTACTTTTTTTTGGCGAATGCCCCTGGCCTTAAAGGGTATTATTTCGAACTTATCGAAATAGTAACCCGTCATCGTTCGATCGAGGTCGAACTCTACTTTTTGGCGAAGTCCCCTATCCTTAAATGGTGTTATTTCGAACTTATCTAAATAGTAACCCATTTTCGTTCGATCGAGGTCAAACTCTTCTTTTTGGTGAAGCCCCTGGCCTTAAAGGGTGTTATTTCGAAATTATCGAAAAAGTAACCTGTCGTCGTTCGATCGAGGTCGAACTCTTCTTTTTGGCTAAGGCCCCTAGCCTTAAAGGGTGTTATTTCCAACGTATCGAAATAGTAACCCGTCGTCGTTCGATAGAAGTCGAAATCTTCTTTTTGGCAAAAGCCCCTGGCCTTAAAGGGTGTTATTTCGAACTATCAAAATAGTAACCCGTCGTCGTTCGATCGAGGTCGAACTCTTCTTTTTGGCGAAGACCCTTGGCCTTAAAGAGTGTTATTTTGAACATATTGAAATAGTAACCCATCATCGTTGGATGGAGGTCGAACTCTTCTTTTTGGCGAAGTCCTCTGGCTTTAAAAGGTGTTATTTCGAACTTATCGAAATAGTAACACGTCGTCGTTCGATCGAGGTCGAACTCTTCTTTTTGGCGAAGGCCCTTGGCCTTAAAAGGTATTATTTCGAAATTATCAAAATAGTAACCCGTCGTCCTTCGATCGAAGTCGAACACTTCTTTTAGGTGAAGGCCCATGACCTTAAAGGGTGTTATTTCGAACTTATCAAAACAGTAACCGTCGTCATTAGAACGAGGTCGGACTCTTCTCTTGGCGAAGGCCCTTGGCCTTAAAGGGTGTTATTTTGAACTTATTGAAATAGTAACCCGCCGTCAGATCGAGGTCGAACTCTTCTGTTTGGCGAGGGCCCTTGGCCTTAAAGGGTGATATTTCAAACTTATCACAATAGTAATCCGTCGTCGTTCGATCGAGGTAGAACTTTTCTTTTTGGCGAAGGCCTCTGGCCTTAAAGGGTATTATTTCGAACTTAATGAAATAGTAACCCATCAATGTTCAATCGAAGTCGAACTCTTTTTTTGGCAAAAGCCCCTGGCCTTAAAGGGTGTTATTTCGAACTTTTCGAAATAGTAACCCATCGTCGTTCAATCGAGGTCGAACTCTTGTTTTTGGCGAAGGCCCTTGGCCTTAAAAGGTTTTATTTCGAACGTATAGAAATAGTAAACCATCGTCGTTCGATCAAGGTCGAACTCTTCTTTTTGCGAAGGCCCCTAGCTTTCAAGGGTGTTATTTCAAACTATCGAAATAGTAACCCGTCGTCGTTCTATCGAGGTCGAACTCTTCTTTTTGGCGAAGACCCTTGGCCTTAAAGAGTGTTATTTTGAACTTATCGAAATAGTAACCCGTCATCGTTCGATGGACGTCGAACTCTTCTTTTTGGTGAAGTCCCCTGGCCTTAAAAGGTGTTATTTCGAACTTATCGAAATAGTAACTCGTCGTCGTTCGATCGAGGTCGAACTCTTCTTTTTGGTGAAGGCCCCTGGCCTTAAAGGGTGTTATTTCGAACATATCAAAATAGTAACCGGTCGTAGTTCGATCGAGGTCGAACTCTTCTTTTTGGCGAAGACCCCTGATCTTAAAGGGTGTTATTTTGAACTTGTCGAAATAGTAACCCATCGTCGTTCGATTTAGGTCGTACTTTTTTTTGGCGAAGGCCCCTGGCCTTAAAGGGTATTATTTCGAACTTATCAAAATAGTAACCCGTCATCGTTCGATCGTGGTCGAACTCTACTTTTTGGCGAAGTCCCCTATCCTTAAAGGGTGTTATTTCGAACTTATCTAAATAGTAACCCATTTTTGTTCGATCGAGGTCAAACTCTTCTTTTTGGTGAAGCCCCTGGCCTTAAAGGGTGTTATTTCGAAATTATCGAAAAAGTAACCCGTCGTCGTTCGATCGACGTTGAACTCTTCTTTTTGGATAAGGCCCTTAGCCTTAAAGGGTGTTATTTCCAACGTATCGAAATAGTAACCCGTCGTCATTCGATCGAAGTCGAAATCTTCTTTTTGGCAAAAGCCCCTGGACTTAAAGGGTGTTATTTCGAACTTATCGAAATAGTAAGCCGTCGTCGTTCGATCGAGGTAGAACTTTTCTTTTTGGCGAAGGCCTCTGGCCTTAAAGGGTATTATTTCGAACTTAATGAAATAGTAACCCGTCAATGTTCGATCGAAGTCGAACTTTTTTTTTAACAAAATCCCCTGGCCTTAAAGGGTGTTATTTCGAACTTATCGAAATAGTAACCCATCGTTGTTCGATCGAGGTCGAACTCTTCTTTTTAACGAAGGCTCCTAGCTTTCAAGGGTGTTATTTCGAACTATCGAAATAGTAACCCGTCGTCGTTCGATCGAGGTCGAACTCTTCTTTTTGGCGAAGACCCTTGGCCTTAAAGAATGTTATTTTGAACTTATCGAAATAGTAACCCGTCATCGTTCGATGGAGGTCGAACTCTTCTTTTTGGCGAAATCCCCTGGCATTAAAAGGTGTTATTTTGAACTTATTGAAATAGTAACTCGTCATCGTTCTATCGAGGTCCAACTCTTCTTTTTGGCGATGTCCCCTAGCCTTAAAGGGTGTTATTTCGAACATATCAAAATAGTAATCAGTCGTCGTTCGATCGAGGTCGAACTCTTCTTTTTGGCGAAGGCCCCTGGTCTTAAAGGGTGTTATTTCGAACTTATCCAAATAGTAACCTGTCGTCGTTCGATCGAGGTCGAACTCTACTTTTTGGCGAAGTCCCCTGTCCTTAAAGGGTGTTATTTCGAACTTATCGAAATAGTAACCCATTTTCGTTCGATTGAGGTCGAACTCTTCTTTTTGGCGAAGGCCCGGGCCTTAAAGGGTGTTACTTCGAACTTATCGAAATAGTAACCCGTCGTCATTCGTTCGAGGTCGAACTCTTCTTTTTGGTGAAGGCCTCTGGCCTTAAAGGGTGTTATTTCGAACTTATCAAAATAGTAACCCATCATCGTTCGATAGAAGTCGAACTCTGCTTTTTGGAGATGGCCCCTGGCCTTAAAGGGTGTTATTTTGAACTTATCGAAATAGTAACCCGTCATCGTTTGATGGAGGTCGAACTCTTCTTTTTGGCGAAGTCCCCTGGCCTTAAAAGGTGTTATTTTGAACTTATCGAAATAGTAACTCGTCGTCGTTTGATCGAGGTCGAACTCTTCTTTTTGGCGAAGGCCCCTGGCCTTAAGGGGTGTTATTTCGAACTTATCAAAATAGTAACCCGTCGTCATTCGATCGAGGTCAAACTCTTCTTTTTGGCGAAGGCCCCAGGTCTTAAAGGGTGTTATTTCGAACTTATCGAAATAGTAACCCATCGTCGTTCGATCGAAGTCGTACTCTTTTTTTTGGCGAAGGCCCCTGGCCTTAAAGGGTATTATTTCGAACTTATCGAACTAGTAACCCGTCATCGTTCAATCGAGGTCGAATTCTACTTTTTGGCGAAGTCCCCTGTCCTTAAAGGGTGTTATTTCGAACTTATCGAAATAGTAACCCATTTTCGTTCGATCGAGGTTGAACTCTTCTTTTTGGCGAAGGCCCGGGCCTTAAAGGGTGTTACTTCGAACTTATCGAAATAGTAACCTGTCGTAGTTCGTTTGAGGTCAAACTCTTCTTTTTAGCAAAGGCCCCTAGCCTTAAATGGTGTTATTTCGAACTTATCGAAATAGTAACACGTCGATCTTCGATCGAGGTCGAACTCTTCTTTTTCGTGAAGGCCCCTGGCCTTAAAAGGTATTATTTCGAAATTATCAAAATAGTAACCCGTCGTCCTTCGATCGAGGTCGAACTCTTCTTTTAGGTGAAGGCCCATGGCCTTAAAGGGTGTTATTTCGAACTTATCAAAACAGTAACCGTCGTCATTCGAACGAGGTCGAACTCTTCTCTTGGCGAAGGCCCTTGGCCTTAAAGGGTGTTATTTTGAACTTATCGAAATAGTAACCCGCCGTCGTTCGATCGAGGTCGAACTCTTCTGTTTGACGAAGGCCCTTGTCCTTAAAGGGTGATATTTCGAACTTATCGCAATAGTAACCCATCGTCGTTCAATCGAGGTTGAACTCTTTTTTTCGGCGAAGGCCCCTGGCCTTAAAGGATGTTATATTGAACTTATCGAAATAGTAAACCTTCGTCGTTCGATCTAGGTCGGACTTTTCTTTTTGGCGAAGGCCTCTGGCCTTAAAGGGTGTTATTTAGAACTTAACAAAATAGTAACCCGTCAATGTTTGATCGAAGTCGAACTCTTTTTTTTGGCGAAGGCCCCTGGCCTTAAAGGGTATTATTTCAAACTTATCGAAATAGTAACCCGTCTTCGTTCGATCGAGGTCGAACTCTTCATTTTAGCGAAGGCCCCTGGCCTTAAAGTGTGTTGTTTCGAACTTGTTGAAATAGTAACCCGTTGTCGTTCGATCGAGGTCGAACTCTTCTTTTTGGCGAAGGCCCCTGGCATTAAAGGGTGTTATTTCGAACTTATCGAAATAGTAGCCCATCGTCGTTTGATCGAGGTCGAACTCTTATTTTTGGTGAAGGCCCCTAGCCTTAAAGGGTGTTATTTCGAAATTATCGAAAAAGTAACCCGTCGTCGTTCGATCGAGGTCGAACTCTTCTTTTTGTCCGAAGTCCCCTAGCCTTAAAGGGTGTTATTTCCAACGTATCGAAATAGTAACCCGTCGTCGTTCGATCGAAGTCAAAATCTTCTTTTTGGCTAAAGCCCCTGGCCTTAAAGGGTGTTATTTCGAACTTATCGAAATAGTAACACATCCTTGTTCGATCGAGGTCAAACTATTCTTTTTGGCGAAGGCCCCTGGCCTTAAAGAGTTATATTTCGAACTTATCGAAATAGTAACCCGTCGTCGTTCGATCGAGGTCGAACTCTTCTTTTTGGCTAAGTCCCCTGGCATTAAAGGGTGTTATTTCGAACTTATCGAAATAGTAACCCATCGTCGTTCAATCGAGGTCGAACTCTTCTTTTTGGCGAAGGCCCTTGGCATTAAAAGGTGTTATTTCGAACGTATAGAAATAGTAAACCAACGTCTTTCGATCGAGGTCTAACTCTTCTTTTTGGCGAAGGCCCCTAGCTTTCAAGAGTGTTATTTCGAACTATCGAAATAGTAACCCGTCGTCGTTCGATCGAAGTCGAACTCTTCTTTTTGGCGAAGACCCTTGGCCTTAAAGAGTGTTATTTTGAACTTATCGAAATAGTAACCCGTCATCGTTCGATGGAGGTCGAACTCTGCTTTTTGGCGAAGTCCCCTAGCCTTAAAAGGTGTTATTTTGAACTTATCGAAATAGTAACTCGTCATCATTCTATCGAGGTCGAACTCTTCTTTTGGCGATGGCCCCTGGACTTAAAGGGTGTTATTTCGAACATATCAAAATAGTAATCCGTCGTCGTTCGATCGAGGTCGAACTCTTCTTTTTCGCGAAGGTCCCTAGTCTTAAAGGGTGTTATTTCGAACATATCAAAATAGTAACCCGTCGTCGTTCGATTGAGGTCGTACTCTTTTTTTTTGCAAAGGCCCCTGGCCTTAAAGGGTATTATTTCGAACTTATCGAAATAGTAACTCGTCATCGTTCGATCGAGGTCGAACTCTACTTTTTGTAGAAGTCCCCTGTCCTTAAAGGGTGTTATTTCGAACTTATCGAAATAGTAACCCATTTTCCTTCGATTGAGGTCGAACTCTTCTTTTTGGCGAAGGCCCGGGCCTTAAAAGGTGTTACTTCGAACTTATCGAAATAGTAACCCGTCGTCATTCATTCGAGGTCGAACTCTTCTTTTTGGCGAAGGCCCCTAGCCTTAAAGGGTGTTATTTCGAACTTATCGAAATAGTAACACGTCCTCGTTCGATCGAGGTCGAACTCTTCTTTTTGGTGAAGGCCCCTGGCCTTAAAGGGTGTTATTTCGAACTTATCGAAATAGTAACCCGTCATCGTTCGATGGAGGTCGAACTCTTATTTTTGGCGAAGTCCCCTGGCCTTAAAATGTTTTATTTTGAACTTATTGAAATAGTAACTCGTCGTCGTTCCATCGAGGTCGAACTCTTCTTTTTGGCGAAGGCCCCTGGCCTTAAAGGGTGTTATTTCGAACTTATCAAAATAGTAACCCATCATCGTTCGCTAGAAGTCGAACTTTTCTTTTTGGCGAAGTCCCCTGGCCTTAAAAGGTGTTATTTTGAACTTATCGAAATAGTAACTCGTCGTCGTTTGATCGAGGTCAAACTCTTCTTTTTGGAGAAGGCCCCTGGCCTTAAAGGGTGTTATTTCGAACTTATCAAAATAGTAACCCGTCATCATTCGATCGAGGTCGAACTCTTCTTTTTGGCGAAGGCCCCTGGTCTTAAAGGGTGTTATTTCGAACTTATCGAAATAGTAACCCATCGTCGTTCGATCGAGGTCGTACTCATTTTTTTGGCGAAGGCCACTGGCCTTAAAGGGTATTATTTCGAACTTATCGAAATAGTAACCCGTCATCATTCGATCGAGGTCGAACTCTACTTTTTGGCGAAGTCCCCTGTCCTTAAAGGGTGTTATTTCGAACTTATCGAAATAGTAACCCATTTTCGTTCGATCGAGGTCGAACTCTTCTTTTTGGCGAAGGCCCGGGACTTAAAGGGTGTTACTTCGAACTTATCGAAATTGTAACCTGTCGTCGTTCGTTTAAGGTCAAACTCTTCTTTTTAGCAAAGGCCCCTAGCCTTAAAGGGTGTTATTTCGAACTCATCGAAATAGTAACACGTCGTCGTTCGATCGAGGTCGAACTCTTCTTTTTGGCGAAGGCCCCTGGCCTTAAAAGGTATTATTTCGAAATTATCAAAATAGTAACCCGTCGTCCTTCGATCGAGGTCAAACTCTTCTTTTAGGTGAAGGCCCATGGCCTTAAAGGGTGTTATTTCGAACTTATCAAAACAGTAACCGTCGTCATTCGAACGAGGTCGAACTCTTCTCTTGGCGAAGGCCCTTGGCCTTAAAGGGTGTTATTTTGAACTTATCGAAATAGTAACCCGCCGTCGTTCGATCGAGGGCGAACTCTTCTATTTGGCGAAGGCCCTTGGCATTAAAGGGTGATATATCGAACTTATCGCAATAGTAACCCGTCGTCGTTCAATCGAGGTTGAACTCTTTTTTTCGGCGAAGGCCCCTGGCCTTAAAGGATGTTATATTGAACTTATCGAAATAGTAACCCGTCGTCGTTCGATCGAGGTCGAACTTTTCTTTTTGGCGAAGGCCTCTGGCCTTAAAGGGTGTTATTTCAAACTTATCAAAATAGTAACTTATCATCGTTCGATAGAAGTCGAACTTTGCTTTTTGGAGAAGGCCCCTAGCCTTAAAGGGTTTTATTTCGAACTTATCGAAATAGTAACCCGCCATCATACGATCGAGGTCGAACTCTTATTTTTGGTGAAGGCCCCTGGCCTTAAAGGGTGTTATTTCGAAATTATCGAAAATGTAACCCGTCGTCGTTCGATCGAAGTCGAAATCTTCTTTTTGGCAAAAGCCCCTGGCCTTAAAGGGTGTTATTTCGAACTTATCGAAATAGTAAGCCGTTGTCGTTCGATCGAGGTAGAACTTTTCTTTTTGGCGAAGGCCTCTGGCCTTTAAAGGGTATTATTTCGAACTTATCGAAATAGTAACCCGTCATCGTTCGATCGAGGTCGAACTCTACTTTTTGGCGAAGTCCCCTATCCTTAAATGGTGTTATTTCGAACTTATCTAAATAGTAACCCATTTTCGTTCGATCGAGGTCAAACTCTTCTTTTTGGTGAAGCCCCTGGCCTTAAAGGGTGTTATTTCGAACTTATCGAAAAAGTAATCCATTTTCGTTCGATCGAGGTCGAACTCTTCTTTTTGGCGAAGGCCCGGGACTTAAAGGGTGTTACTTCGAACTTATCGAAATAGTAACCTGTCGTCGTTCGTTTGAGGTCAAACTCTTCTTTTTAGCAAAGGCCCCTAGCCTTAAAGGGTGTTATTTCAAACTCATCGAAATAGTAACACGTCGTCGTTCGATCGAGGTCGAACTCTTCTTTTTGGCGAAGGCCCATGGCCTTAAAAGGTATTATTTCGAAATTATCAAAATAGTAACCCGTCGTCCTTCGATCGAGGTCAAACTCTTCTTTTAGTTGAAGGCCCATGGCCTTAAAGGGTGTTATTTCGAACTTATCAAAACAGTAACCGTCGTCATTCGAACGAGGTCGAACTCTTCTCTTGGCGAAGGCCCTTGGCCTTAAAGGGTGTTATTTTGAACTTATCGAAATAGTAACCCGCCGTCGTTCGATCGAGGGCGAACTCTTCTGTTTGGCGAAGGCCCTTGGCCTTAAAGGGTGATATATCGAACTTATCGCAATAGTAACCCGTCGTCGTTCAATCGAGGTTGAACTCTTTTTTTCGGCGAAGGCCCCTGGCCTTAAAGGATGTTATATTGAACTTATCGAAATAGTAACCCGTCGTCGTTCTATCGAGGTCGAACTCTTCTTTTTGGCGAAGGCCCCTGGCCTTAAAGGGTGTTATTTCGAACTTATCAAAATAGTAATCCATCATCGTTCGATAGAAGTCGAACTCTGCTTTTTGGAGAAGGCCCCTAGCCTTAAAGGGTGTTATTTTGAACTTATCGAAATAGTAACCCGTCATCGTTCGATAGAGGTCGAACTTTTCTTTTTGGCGAAGTCCCCTGGCCTTAAAAGGTGTTATTTTGAACTTATCGAAATAGTAACTCATCGTCGTTTGATCGAGGTCGAACTCTTCTTTTTGGCGAAGGCCTCTAGCCTTAAAGGGTATTATTTCGAACTTATCAAAATAGTAACCCATTTTCGTCTTTCGATCGAGGTCGAACTCTTCTTTTTGGCGAAGGCCCTTGGCCTTAAAGGGTGTTATTTCGAACTTATCGAAATAGTAACACATCATCGTTCGATCGAGGTCGAACTCTACTTTTTGGCGAAGGCCCCTAGCCTTAAAGGGTGTTATTTCGAACTTATCGAAAAAGTAACCCGTCGTCGTTCGATCGAGGTCGAACTCTTCTTTTTGGCGAAGGACCCTGGCCTTAAAGGGTTTTATTTCGAACTTATCGAAATAGTAACCCGTCGTCGTTTGATCGAGGTCGAACTCTTCTTTTTGGCGAAGGCGCCTGGCCTTAAAGGGTGTTATTTTGAACTTATCAAAATAGTAACACATCGTTGTTCGATCGAGGTCAAACTATTCTTTTTGACGAAGGCCCCTACCCTTAAAGAGTTGTATTTCGAACTTATCGAAACAGTAACCCGTCGTCGTTCGATCGAGGTCGAACTCTTCTTTTTGGCGAAGTCCCCTGGCCTTAAAGGGTGTTATTTCGAACTTATCGAAATAGTAACCCGTTGTCGTTCGATCGAGGTCGAACTCTTCTTTTTGGCGAAGGCCCCTGGCCTTAATGGGTGGTATTTCGAACTTATCGAAATAGTAACCCGTCGTCGTTTGATCGAGGTCGAACTCTTCTTTTTGGCGAAGGTGCCTGGCCTTAAAGGGTGTTATTTCGAACTTATCGAAATAGTAACACATCGTTGTTCGATCGAGGTCAAACTCTTATTTTTGACGAAGGCCCATAACCTTAAAGGGTGTTATTTCGAACTTATCGAAATACTAACCGTCGTCGTTCGATCGAGGTCGAACTCTTCTTTTTGGCGAAAGCCCTTGGCCGTAAAGGGTGTTATTTCGAACTTAACGAAATAGAAACCCGTTGTCGTTCGATCCAGGTCGAACTCTTCTTTTGGCGAAGGCCTATGCCTCAAAGGGTGTTATTTCGAACTTATCGAAATAGTAACCCTCCGACGTTCGATCGAGGTCGAACTCTTCTGTTTGGCGAAGGCCCTTGGCCTTAAAGGGTGATATTTCAAACTTATCGCAATAGTAACCCGTCATCGTTCAATCGAGGCCGAACTTTTTTTTTTCGGCGAAGGCCCCTGGCCTTAAAGGGAGTTATATCGAACTTATCGAAATAGTAACCCATCGTAGTTTGATCGAGGCCGAACTCTTTTTTTTTGGTGAAGGCCCCTGGACTTAAAGGGTTATATTTCGAACTTATCGAAATAGTAACTGTCCTCGTTCAATCGAGGTTGAACTATTCTTTTTAGCGAAGTCCCCTGGCCTTAAAGGGTGTTATTTCGAACTTATCGAAATAGTAACCCGTCGTCGTTCGATTGAGGTCGAACTCTACTTTTTGGCGAAGGCCCCTGGCCTTAAAGGGTGTTATTTCGAACTTATCGAAATAGTAACCCGTCATTGTTCGATCGAGGTCGAACTCTTCTTTTTGGCGAAGTCCCCTGGCCTTAAAGGGTGTTATTTCGAACTTATCGAAATAGTAACCCGTTGTCGTTCGATCGAGGTCGAACTCTTCTTTTTGGCAAAGGCCCCTGGCCTTAAAGGGTGTTATTTCGAATTTATTGAAATAGTAACCCGTCGTCGTTTGATCAAGATCGAACTCTTCTTTTTGGCGAAGGCCCCTGGCCTTAAATGTTGTTATTTTGAACTTATCGAAATAGTAACCCGTCGTCATTGTATCGAGGTCGAACTCTTCTCTTTTGCGAAGGCCTCTGGACTTCAAGGGTGTTATTTAGAACTTATCGAAATAGTAACCCATCGTCGTTCGATCGAGGTCGAACTCTTCTTTTTGGCGAAGGCCCGGGCCTTAAAGGGTGTTACTTCGAACTTATCGAAATTGTAACCCGTCGTCGTTCGTTCGAGGTTGAACTCTTCTTTATGGCGAAGGCCCCTAGCCTTAAAGGGTGTTATTTCGAACTTATCGAAATAGTAACACGTCGTCGTTCGATCAGTCGAACTCTTCTTTTTGACGAAGGCCCATAACCTTAAAGGGTGTTATTTCGAACTTATCGAAATACTAACCGTCGTCGTTCGATCGAGGTCGAACTCTTCTTTTTGGCGAAGTCCCTTGGCCGTAAAGGGTGTTATTTCGAACTTATCGAAATAGAAACCCGTTGTCGTTCGATCGAGGTCGAACTCTTCTCTTGGCGAAGGCCTATGCCTTAAAGGGTGTTATTTCGAACTTATCGAAATTGTAACCCGCCGTCGTTCGATCGAAGTCGAACTCTTCTATCTGGCGAAGGCCCTTGGCCTTAAAGGGTGATATTTCGAACTTATCGCAATAGTAACCCGTCGTCATTCAATCGAGGTCGAACTCTTTTTTTCCAGCGAAGGCCCCTGGCCTTAAAAGTTGTTATATTGAACTTATCGAAATAGTAACCCATTGTCGTTTGATCGAGATCGAACTCTTTTTTTTTTGGTGAAGGCCCCTGGCCTTAAAGGGTTATATTTCGAACTTATCCAAATAGTTACCGTCCTCGTTCGATCGAGGTTGAATTCTTCTTTTTAGCGAAGGCCCCTAGCCTTAAACGGTGTTATTTTGAACTTATCAAAATTGTAATCCGTCGTCGTTCAATTGAGGTCGAACTCTACTTTTTGGCAAAGGCCCCTGGCCTTAATGGGTGTTATTTCGAACTTATCGAAATAGTAACCCGTCTAGGTTTGATCGAGGTCGAACTCTTCTTTTTGGCAAAGTCCTCTGGCCTTAAAGGGTGTTATTTCGAACATATCGAAATAGTAACCCGTTGTCGTTCGATCGAGGTCAAACTATTCTTTTTTGCGAAGGCCCTTGGCCTTAAAGGGTGTTATTTCGAACTTATCAAAATAGTAACACATCGTTGTTCGATCGAGGTCAAACTATTCTTTTTGGCAAAGGCCCTTGGCCTTAAAGAGTTATATTTCGAAATTATCGAAATAGTAACCTGTCGTCGTTCGATCGAGGTCGAACTCTGCTTTTTGGCGAAGGCCCTTGGCCTTAAAGAGTGTTATTTCGAACTTATCAAAATAGTAACCCGTCGTCGTTTGATCGAGGTCGAACTATTCTTTTTGGCGAAGGCCCCTGGTCTTAAAGGTTGTTATTTCGAACTTATCGAAATAGTAACCCATCGTCCTTCGATCGAGGTCGAACTCTTCATTTTGGCGAAGGCCCCTTACCTTAAAAGTGTTATTTCACACTTATTAAAATAGTAACCCGTCATACTTCGATCGAGGTCAAACTCTTATTTTTGACGAAGGCCCATGGCCTTAAAGGTTGTTATTTGAACTTATCGAAATACTAACCATCGTCGTTTGATTGAGGTCGAACTCTTCTTTTTGGCGAAGGCCCCTGGCCGTAAAGGGTGTTATTTCGAACTTATCAAAATAGAAACTCGTCGTCGTTCGATCGAGGTCGAACTCTTTTTTTTCGGCGAAGGTCCCTGGCCTTAATGGGTGTTATTTCGAGCTTATGGAAATACTAACCCATTTTCGTTCGATCAATGTCGAACTCTTCTTTTTGGCGAAGGCCCGGGCCTTAAAGGGTGTTACTTCGAACTTATCGAAATAGTAACCCGTTGTCGTTTGTTCGTGGTCGAACTCTTCTTTTTGGCGAAGGCCATTGGCCCTAAAGGGTGTTATTTTGAACTTATGGAAATAGTAACCCATTTTTGTTTGATCGATGTCGAACTCTTCTTTTTGGCGAAGGCCCGGGCCTTAAAGGTTGTTACTTCGAACTTATCGAAATAGGAACCCGTTGTCGTTTGTTCGAGGTCGAACTCTTCTTTTTGGCGAAGGCCCTTGGCCTTAAAGGGTGTTATTTCGAACTTATCGAAATACTAACCGTCGTCGTTCGATCGAGGTCGAACTCTTCTTTTTGGCGAAGGCCCTTGGCCGTAAAGGGTGTTATTTCGAACTTAACGAAATAGAAACCCGTTGTCGTTCGATCCAGGTCGAACTCTTCTTTTGGTGAAGGCCTATGCCTTAAAGGGTGTTATTTCGAACTTATCAAAATAGTAACCCTCCGACGTTCGATCGATGTCGAACTCTTCTGTTTCGCGAAGGCCCTTGGCCTTAAAGGGTGATATTTCAAACATATCGCAATAGTAACCCGTCGTCGTTCAATCGAGGCCGAACTCCTTTTTTTCGGCGAAGGCCCCTGGCCTTAAAGGGAGTTATATCGAACTTATCGAAATAGTAACCCATCGTAGTTTGATCGAGGCCGAACTCTTTTTTTTTGGTGAAGGCCCCTGGACTTAAAGTGTTATATTTCGAACTTATCGAAATAGTAACTGTCCTCGTTCAATCGAGGTTGAACAATTCTTTTTGGCGAAGGCCCCTGGCCTTAAAGGTTGTTATTTCGAACTTATCGAAATAGTAACCCGTCATTGTTCGATCGAGGTCGAACTCTTCTTTTTGGCGAAGTCCCCTGGCCTTAAAGGGTGTTATTTTGAACTTATCGAAATAGTAACCCGTTGTCGTTCGATCGAGGTCGAACTCTTCTTTTTGGTAAAGGCCCCTGGCCTTAAATGGTGTTATTTCGAATTTATTGAAATAGTAACCCGTCGTCGTTTGATCAAGATCGAACTCTTCTTTTTGGCGAAGGCCCCTGGCCTTAAATGTTGTTATTTTGAACTTATCGAAATAGTAACCCGTCGTCATTGTATCGAGGTCGAACTCTTCTCTTTTGCGAAGGCCTCTGGACTTCAAGGGTGTTATTTAGAACTTATCGAAATAGTAACCCATCGTCGTTCGATCGAGGTCGAACTCTTCTTTTTGGCGAAGGCCCGGGCCTTAAAGGGTGTTACTTCGAACTTATCGAAATTGTAACCCGTCGTCGTTCGTTCGAGGTTGAACTCTTCTTTATGGCGAAGGCCCCTAGCCTTAAAGGGTGTTATTTCGAACTTATCGAAATAGTAACACGTCGTCGTTCGATCAGTCGAACTCTTCTTTTTGACGAAGGCCCATAACCTTAAAGGGTGTTATTTCGAACTTATCGAAATACTAACCGTCGTCGTTCGATCGAGGTCGAACTCTTCTTTTTGGCGAAGTCCCTTGGCCGTAAAGGGTGTTATTTCGAACTTATCGAAATAGAAACCCGTTGTCGTTCGATCGAGGTCGAACTCTTCTCTTGGCGAAGGCATATGCCTTAAAGGGTGTTATTTCGAACTTATCGAAATTGTAACCCGCCGTCGTTCGATCGAAGTCGAACTCTTCTATCTGGCGAAGGCCCTTGGCCTTAAAGGGTGATATTTCGAACTTATCACAATAGTAACCAGTCGTCATTCAATCGAGCTCGAACTCTTTTTTTCCGGCGAAGGCCCCTGGCCTTAAAAGTTGTTATATTGAACTTATCGAAATAGTAACCCATTGTCGTTTGATCGAGATCGAACTCTTTTTTTTTTGGTGAAGGCCCCTGGCCTTAAAGGGTTATATTTCGAACTTATCCAAATAGTTACCGTCCTCGTTCGATCGAGGTTGAATTCTTCTTTTTAGCGAAGGCCCCTAGCCTTAAACGGTGTTATTTTGAACTTATCAAAATTGTAATCCGTCGTCGTTCAATTGAGGTCGAACTCTACTTTTTGGCAAAGGCCCCTGGCCTTAATGGGTGTTATTTCAAACTTATCGAAATAGTAACCCGTCTAGGTTTGATCGAGGTCGAACTCTTCTTTTTGGCAAAGTCCCCTGGCCTTAAAGGGTGTTATTTCGAACTTATCGAAATAGTAACCCGTTGTCGTTCGATCGAGGTCGAACTATTCTTTTTGGGGAAGGCCCCTGGCCTTAAAGGGTGTTATTTCGAACTTATCAAAATAGTAACCCGTCGTCGTTTGATCGAGATCGAACTCTTCTTTTTGGCGAAGGCGCCTGGCCTTAAAGGGTGTTATTTCGAACGTATCAAAATAGTAACACATCGTTGTTCGATCGAGGTCAAACTATTCTTTTTGGCGAAGGCCCCTGGCCTTAAATAGTTATATTTCGAACTTATCGAAATAGTAACCTGTCGTCGTTCGATCGAGGTCGAACTCTGCTTTTTGGCGAAGGCCCTTGGCCTTAAAGAGTGTTATTTCGAACTTATCAAAATAGTAACCCGTCGTCATTTGATCGAGGTCGAACTATTCTTTTTGGCGAAGGCCCCTGGTCTTAAAGGTTGTTATTTCGAACTTATCGAAATAGTAACCCATCGTCCTTCGATCGAGGTCGAACTCTTCATTTTGGCGAAGGCCCCTTACCTTAAAAGTGTTATTTCACACTTATTAAAATAGTAACCCGTCATACTTCGATCGAGGTCAAACTCTTATTTTTGACGAAGGCCCATGGCCTTAAAGGGAGTTATTTGAACTTATCGAAATACTAACCATCGTCGTTCGATTGAGGTCGAACTCTTCTTTTTGGCGAAGGCCCCTGGCCGTAAAGGGTGTTATTTCGAACTTATCGAAATAGAAACCCATCGTCGTTCGATCGAGGTCGAACTCTTTTTTTTCGGCGAAGGTCCCTGGCCTTAAAGGGTGTTATTTCGAACTTAGGGAAATACTAACCCATTTTCGTTCGATCGATGTCGAACTCTTCTTTTTGGCGAAGGCCCGGGCCTTAAAGGGTGTTACTTCGAACTTATCGAAATAGTAACCCGTTGTCGTTTGTTCGAGGTCGAACTCTTCTTTTTGGCGAAGGCCATTGGCCCTAAAGGGTGTTATTTCGAACTTATGGAAATAGTAACCCATTTTTGTTTGATCGATGTCGAACTCTTCTATTTGGCGAAGGCCCGGGCCTTAAAGGTTGTTACTTCAAACTTATCGCAATAGGAACCCGTTGTCGTTTGTTCGAGGTCAAACTCTTCTTTTTGGCGAAGGCCCTTGGCCTTAAAGGGTGTTATTTCGAACTTATCGAAATACTAACCGTCGTCGTTCGATCGAGGTCGAACTCTTCTTTTTGACGAAGGCCCTTGGCCGTAAAGGGTGTTATTTCGAACTTATCGAAATAAATACCCGTTGTCGTACGATCGAGGTCGAACTCTTCTCTTGGCGAAGGCCTATGCCTTAAAGGGTGTTATTTCGAACATATCGAAATAGTAACCCTCCGTTGTTCGATCGAGGTCGAACTCTTCTGTTTGGCGAAGGCCCTTGGCCTTAAAGGGTGTTATTTCAGACTTATCGCAATAGTAACCCGTCATCGTTCAATCGAGGTCGAACTCTTTTTTTTCGGCGAAGACCCCTGGCCTTAAAGGGTGTTATATCGAACTTATCAAAATATTAAGCCATCGTCATTTGATCGAGGTTAAACTCTTTTTTTTGTGAAGGCCCCTGGCCTTAAAGGTTTATATTTCGAACTTATCGAAATAGTAACTGTCCTCGTTCAATCGAGGTTGAACTATTCTTTTTAGCGAAGGCCCCTGGCCTTAAAGGGTGTTATTTCGAACTTATCGAAATAGTAACTCGTCGTCGTTTGATTGAGGTCGAACTCTACTTTTTGGCGAAGGCCCCTTGCCTTAAAGGGTGTTATTTTGAACTTATCGAAATAGTAACCCGTCATCGTTCGATCGAGGTCGAACTCTTCTTTTTGGCAAATGCCCCTGGCCTTAAAGGGTGTTATTTCGAACATATCAAAATAGTAACCCGTCGACGTTCGATCGAGGTCGAACTCTTCTTTTTGGCGAAGGCCCCTATCCTTAAAGGGTGTTATTTCGAACTTATCGAAATAGTAACCCGTCGTCGTTTGATCGAGGTCGAACTTTTCTTTTTGGCGAATGCGCCTGGCCTTAAAGGGTGTTATTTCGAACTTATCGAAATAGTAACACATCCTTGTTCGATCGAGGTCAAACTATTCTTTTTGGCGAAGGCCCCTGGCCTTAAAGAGTTATATTTCGAACTTATCGAAATAGTAACCCGTCGTCGTTCGATCGAGGTCGAACTCTTCTTTTTGGCTAAGTCCCCTGGCATTAAAGGGTGTTATTTCGAACTTATCGAAATAGTAACCCGTTGTCGTTCGATCGAGGTCGAACTCTTCTTTTTGGCGAAGGCACCTGGCCTTAAAGGGTGTTATTTCGAACTTATCGAAATAGTAACCCGTCGTCATTTGATCGAGGTCGAACTCTTTTTTTTTTTGGTGAAGGCCCCTGGCCTTAAAGGGTTATATTTCGAACTTATCCAAATAGTTACCGTCCTCGTTCGATCGAGGTTGAATTCTTCTTTTTAGCGAAGGCCCCTAGCCTTAAACGGTGTTATTTTGAACTTATCAAAATTGTAATCCGTCGTCGTTCAATTGAGGTCGAACTCTACTTTTTGGCAAAGGCCCCTGGCCTTAATGGGTGTTATTTCAAACTTATCGAAATAGTAACCCGTCTAGGTTTGATCGAGGTCGAACTCTTCTTTTTGGCAAAGTCCCCTGGCCTTAAAGGGTGTTATTTCGAACTTATCGAAATAGTAACCCGTTGTCGTTCGATCGAGGTCGAACTATTCTTTTTGGGGAAGGCCCCTGGCCTTAAAGGGTGTTATTTCGAACTTATCAAAATAGTAACCCGTCGTCGTTTGATCGAGATCGAACTCTTCTTTACGGCGAAGGCGCCTGGCCTTAAAGGGTGTTATTTCGAACTTATCAAAATAGTAACACATCGTTGTTCGATCGAGGTCAAACTATTCTTTTTGGCGAAGGCCCCTGGCCTTAAATAGTTATATTTCGAACTTATCGAAATAGTAACCTGTCGTCGTTCGATCGAGGTCGAACTCTGCTTTTTGGCGAAGGCCCTTGGCCTTAAAGAGTGTTATTTCGAACTTATCAAAATAGTAACCCGTCGTCGTTTGATCGAGGTCGAACTATTCTTTTTGGCGAAGGCCCCTGGTCTTAAAGGTTGTTATTTCGAACTTATCGAAATAGTAACCCATCGTCCTTCGATCGAGGTCGAACTCTTCATTTTGGCGAAGGCCCCTTACCTTAAAAGTGTTATTTCACACTTATTAAAATAGTAACCCGTCATACTTCGATCGAGGTCAAACTCTTATTTTTGACGAAGGCCCATGGCCTTAAAGGGTGTTATTTGAACTTATCGAAATACTAACCATCGTCGTTCGATTGAGGTCGAACTCTTCTTTTTGACGAAGGCCCCTGGCCGTAAAGGGTGTTATTTCGAACTTATCGAAATAGAAACCCGTCGTCGTTCGATCGAGGTCGAACTCTTTTTTTTCGGCGAAGGTCCCTGGCCTTAAAGGGTGTTATTTCGAACTTATGGAAATACTAACCCATTTTCGTTCGATCGATGTCGAACTCTTCTTTTTGGCGAAGGCCCGGGCCTTAAAGGGTGTTACTTCGAACTTATCGAAATAGTAACCCGTTGTCGTTTGTTCGAGGTCGAACTCTTCTTTTTGGCGAAGGCCATTGGCCCTAAAGGGTGTTATTTCGAACTTATGGAAATAGTAACCCATTTTTGTTTGATCGATGTCGAACTCTTCTATTTGGCGAAGGCCCGGGCCTTAAAGGTTGTTACTTCGAACTTATCGCAATAGGAACCCGTTGTCGTTTGTTCGAGGTCGAACTCTTCTTTTTGGCGAAGGCCCTTGGCCTTAAAGGGTGTTATTTCGAACTTATCGAAATACTAACCGTCGTCGTTCGATCGAGGTCGAACTCTTCTTTTTGGCGAAGGCCCTTGGCCGTAAAGGGTGTTATTTCGAACTTATCGAAATAAATACCCGTTGTCGTACGATCGAGGTCGAACTCTTCTCTTGGCGAAGGCCTATGCCTTAAAGGGTGTTATTTCGAACATATCGAAATAGTAACCCTCCGTTGTTCGATCGAGGTCGAACTCTTCTGTTTGGCGAAGGCCCTTGGCCTTAAAGGGTGTTATTTCAGACTTATCGCAATAGTAACCCGTCATCGTTCAATCGAGGTCGAACTCTTTTTTTTCGGCGAAGACCCCTGGCCTTAAAGGGTGTTATATCGAACTTATCAAAATAGTAAGCCATCGTCGTTTGATCGAGGTTGAACTCTTTTTTTTGTGAAGGCCCCTGGCCTTAAAGGTTTATATTTCGAACTTATCGAAATAGTAACTGTCCTCGTTCAATCGAGGTTGAACTATTCTTTTTAGCGAAGGCCCCTGGCCTTAAAGGGTGTTATTTCGAACTTATCGAAATAGTAACCCGTCGCCGTTTGATTGAGGTCGAACTCTACTTTTTGGCGAAGGCCCCTTGCCTTAAAGGGTGTTATTTTGAACTTATCGAAATAGTAACCCGTCATCGTTCGATCGAGGTCGAACTCTTCTTTTTGGCGAATGCCCCTGGCCTTAAAGGGTGTTATTTCGAACATATCAAAATAGTAACCCGTCGACGTTCGATGGAGGTCGAACTCTTCTTTTTGGCGAAGGCCCCTGTCCTTAAAGGGTGTTATTTCGAACTTATCGAAATAGTAACCCGTCGTCGTTTGATCGAGGTCGAACTTTTCTTTTTGGCGAATGCGCCTGGCCTTAAAGGGTGTTATTTCGAACTTATCGAAATAGTAACACATCCTTGTTCGATCGAGGTCAAACTATTCTTTTTGGCGAAGGCCCCTGGCCTTAAAGAGTTATATTTCGAAATTATCGAAATAGTAACCCGTCGTCGTTCGATCGAGGTCGAACTCTTCTTTTTGGCGAAGTCCCCTGGCATTAAAGGGTGTTATTTCGAACTTATCGAAATAGTAACCCGTTGTCGTTCGATCGAGGTCGAACTCTTCTTTTTGGCGAAGGCACCTGGCCTTAAAGGGTGTTATTTCGAACTTATCGAAATAGTAACCCGTCGTCGTTTGATCGAGGTCGAACTCTTCTTTTTGGCGAAGGCGGCTGGCCTTAAAGGGTGTTATTTTGAACTGATAGAAATAGTAACACATCGTTGTTCGATCAAGTTCAAACTATTCTTTTTGGCAAAGGCCCCTGGACTTAAAGAGTTATATTTCGAACTTATCGAAATAGTAACCCGTCATCCTTCGATCGAGGTCAAACTCTTATTTTTGACGAAGGCCCATAACCTTAAAGGGTGTTATTTAGAACTTATCGAAATACTAACCGTCATCGTTTGATCGAGGTCGAACTCTTTTTTTTGGCGAAGGCCCTTGGCCGTAAAGGGTGTTATTTCAAACTTATCGAAATAGAAACCCGTTGTCATTCGATCGAGGTCGAACTCTTCTCTTGGCGAAGGCCTATGCCTTAAAGGGTATTATTTCGAACTTATCGAAATAGTAACCCGTCGTCGTTTGATTGAGGTCGAACTCTACTTTTTGGCGAAGGCCCCTTGCCTTAAAGGGTGTTATTTTGAACTTATCGAAATAGTAACCCGTCATCGTTCGATCGAGGTCGAACTCTTCTTTTTGGCGAATGCCCCTGGCCTTAAAGGGTGTTATTTCGAACATATCAAAATAGTAACCCGTCGACGTTCGATGGAGGTCGAACTCTTCTTTTTGGCGAAGGCCCCTGTCCTTAAAGGGTGTTATTTCGAACTTATCGAAATAGTAACCCGTCGTCGTTTGATCGAGGTCGAACTTTTCTTTTTGGCGAATGCGCCTGGCCTTAAAGGGTGTTATTTCGAACTTATCGAAATAGTAACACATCCTTGTTCGATCGAGGTCAAACTATTCTTTTTGGCGAAGGCCCCTGGCCTTAAAGAGTTATATTTCGAAATTATCGAAATAGTAACCCGTCGTCGTTCGATCGAGGTCGAACTCTTCTTTTTGGCGAAGTCCCCTGGCATTAAAGGGTGTTATTTCGAACTTATCGAAATAGTAACCCGTTGTCGTTCGATCGAGGTCGAACTCTTCTTTTTGGCGAAGGCACCTGGCCTTAAAGGGTGTTATTTCGAACTTATCGAAATAGTAACCCGTCGTCGTTTGATCGAGGTCGAACTCTTCTTTTTGGCGAAGGCGGCTGGCCTTAAAGGGTGTTATTTTGAACTGATAGAAATAGTAACACATCGTTGTTCGATCAAGTTCAAACTATTCTTTTTGGCAAAGGCCCCTGGACTTAAAGAGTTATATTTCGAACTTATCGAAATAGTAACCCGTCATCCTTCGATCGAGGTCAAACTCTTATTTTTGACGAAGGCCCATAACCTTAAAGGGTGTTATTTAGAACTTATCGAAATACTAACCGTCATCGTTTGATCGAGGTCGAACTCTTTTTTTTGGCGAAGGCCCTTGGCCGTAAAGGGTGTTATTTCAAACTTATCGAAATAGAAACCCGTTGTCATTCGATCGAGGTCGAACTCTTCTCTTGGCGAAGGCCTATGCCTTAAAGGGTATTATTTCGAACTTATCGAAATAGTAACCCTCCGACGTTCGATCGAGGTCGAACTCTTCTGTTTGGCGAAGGCCCTTGGCCTTAAAGGGTGATATTTCAAACTTATCGCAATAGTAACCAGTCGTCGTTCAATCGAGGTCGAACTCTTTTTTTTCGGCGAAGGCCCCTGGCCTTAAAGGGAGTTATATCGAACTTATCGAAATAGTAACCCATCGTCGTTTTATCGAGGTCGAACTCTTTTTTTTTTGGGTGAAGGCCCCTGGCCTTAAAGGGTTATATTTCGAACTTATCGAAATAGTAACTGTCCTCGTTCAACCGAGGTTGAACTATTCTTTTTAGCGAAGTCCCCTGGCCTTAAAGGGTGTTATTTCGAACTTATCGAAATAGTAACCAGTTGTCGTTCAATTGAGGTCGAACTCTACTTTTTGGCAAAGGCCCCTGGCCTTAAAGGGTGTTATTTCGAACTTATCGAAATAGTAACCCGTCATTGTTTGTTCGAGGTCGAACTCTTCTTTTTGGCGAAGTACCCTAGCCTTAAAGGGTGTTATTTCGAACTTATCGAAATAGTAACCCGTTGTTGTTCGATCGAGGTCGAACTCTTCTTTTTGGCGAAGGCCCCTGGCCTTAAAGGGTATTATTTCGAATTTATTGAAATAGTAACCCGTCGTCGTTTGATCAAGATCGAACTCTTCTTTTTGGCGAAGGCCCTGGCCTTAAAGTGTGTTATTTCAAACTTATCGAAATAGTAACCCGTTGTCGATCGATCGAGGTCGAACTATTCTGTTTGGTGAAGGCCCCTGGCCTTAAAAGGTGTTATTTCGAACTTATCAAAATAGTAATCCGTCGTCGTTTGATCGTGGTCGAACTCTTCTTTTTGGCGAAGGTCCCTGGCCTTAAAGGATACTATTTCGAACTTATCAAAATAGTAACCTGTCTTCCTTCGATCGAGGTCGAACTTTTCTTTTTGGCGAATGCGCCTGGCCTTAAAGGGTGTTATTTCGAACTTATCGAAATAGTAACACATCCTTGTTCGATCGAGGTCAAACTATTCTTTTTGGCGAAGGCCCCTGGCCTTAAAGAGTTATATTTCGAAATTATCGAAATAGTAACCCGTCGTCGTTCGATCGAGGTCGAACTCTTCTTTTTGGCGAAGTCCCCTGGCATTAAAGGGTGTTATTTCGAACTTATCGAAATAGTAACCCGTTGTCGTTCGATCGAGGTCGAACTCTTCTTTTTGGCGAAGGCACCTGGCCTTAAAGGGTGTTATTTCGAACTTATCGAAATAGTTACCCGTCGTCGTTTGATCGAGGTCGAACTCTTCTTTTTGGCGAAGGCGGCTGGCCTTAAAGGGTGTTATTTTGAACTGATAGAAATAGTAACACATCGTTGTTCGATCAAGTTCAAACTATTCTTTTTAGCAAAGGCCCCTGGACTTAAAGAGTTATATTTCGAACTTATCGAAATAGTAACCCGTCATCCTTCGATCGAGGTCAAACTCTTATTTTTGACGAAGGCCCATAACCTTAAAGGGTGTTATTTAGAACTTATCGAAATACTAACCGCCATCGTTTGATCGAGGTCGAACTCTTTTTTTTGGCGAAGGCCCTTGGCCGTAAAGGGTGTTATTTCAAACTTATCGAAATAGAAACTCGTTGTCATTCGATCGAGGTCGAACTCTTCTCTTGGCGAAGGCCTATGCCTTAAAGGGTATTATTTCGAACTTATCGAAATAGTAACCCTCCGACGTTCGATCGAGGTCGAACTCTTCTGTTTGGCGAAGGCCCTTGGCCTTAAAGGGTGATATTTCAAACTTATCGCAATAGTAACCAGTCGTCGTTCAATCGAGGTCGAACTCTTTTTTTTCGGCGAAGGCCCCTGGCCTTAAAGGGAGTTATATCGAACTTATCGAAATAGTAACCCATCGTCGTTTTATCGAGGTCGAACTCTTTTTTTTTTGGGTGAAGGCCCCTGGCCTTAAAGGGTTATATTTCGAACTTATCGAAATAGTAACTGTCCTCGTTCAACCGAGGTTGAACTATTCTTTTTAGCGAAGTCCCCTGGCCTTAAAGGGTGTTATTTCGAACTTATCGAAATAGTAACCAGTTGTCGTTCAATTGAGGTCGAACTCTACTTTTTGGCAAAGGCCCCTGGCCTTAAAGGGTGTTATTTCGAACTTATCGAAATAGTAACCCGTCATTGTTTGTTCGAGGTCGAACTCTTCTTTTTGGCGAAGTACCCTAGCCTTAAAGGGTGTTATTTCGAACTTATCGAAATAGTAACCCGTTGTTGTTCGATCGAGGTCGAACTCTTCTTTTTGGCGAAGGCCCCTGGCCTTAAAGGGTATTATTTCGAATTTATTGAAATAGTAACCCGTCGTCGTTTGATCAAGATCGAACTCTTCTTTTTGGCGAAGGCCCTGGCCTTAAAGTGTGTTATTTCAAACTTATCGAAATAGTAACCCGTTGTCGATCGATCGAGGTCGAACTATTCTGTTTGGTGAAGGCCCCTGGCCTTAAAAGGTGTTATTTCGAACTTATCAAAATAGTAATCCGTCGTCGTTTGATCGTGGTCGAACTCTTCTTTTTGGCGAAGGTCCCTGGCCTTAAAGGATACTATTTCGAACTTATCAAAATAGTAACCTGTCTTCCTTCGATCGAGGTCGAACTTTTCTTTTTGGCGAAGGCCCTTGGCCTTAAAGGGTTATATTTCAAACTTATCGAAATAGTAAACCGTCATCGTTCGATCGAGGTCGAACCTTTCTTTTTGGCGAAGGCCCCTTGTCTTAAAGGGTGCTATTCTGAACTTATCGAAATAGTAACCCATCATTAGTCCCTATTTTTTGAGAGCCATATATCTTGCGGGAAAGTCCCAGTCCATTGGCAGTGCTCGCAATGGAGGGTGCAACGTTGGAGAATATGGAAGGTTGCTGTTTCGCTTCGGTTCACTCTGTGCGCGAATTGATGTTCCCTTGTCTGGCGTCTTTCTTCCAGCTCGGAGGTATAACTGGTGGGAGGTATCATAATTTTTTTGTAGTGGTTTTTTGTTCTTTAATTGAGGTGTTTCTTTATTCGTTTACCTGCGCGGCCGTTGTGTTCTTACATGAGCAGCGATTAGGAGGCGAGTTAGAATGAAACTTTTCTTGCCCCCGTCCGGTGGTCCGATAGGAGAGAACTGTTTGGTAACATCGTTCGCCTTGTTTGGCGTATTGATGGTAGATGGGGAGAAGGTTTCTCAGCTAGATAATTTCGCTCGGTGCTCCTTCCCCTGTTGTGCTGCTCCTTTGCCTCATGTGGGTTGGATTTTCCCTTCGCGCTCGTTCTGGTCAGTGATTGTGTTTCTTGTCTTTGATCTGGGAGATACTAGGAAATTTCACTAAGAAATCCCCACAGACAGTTCCAAATTGTTTGATTCAAAAGATATTGAAACCTTTTTGAATAAATCATTCAAAGATGAAGGGGTAAATCTTAGTCAGACATAATAAATTCCAAATAAAAGAGCTACCAGTGTGGATCATACTTAGGATGAAGGAAATATAAATGATCTTATTGAGATTCAACATTATATATCCCATCAATCGATGAGGAGACCGCTTTACATGTTTTCCTAAAGATTCATTCTTTTCAATCAAGAAATCTAGAAGAGAGCTTTTCAGCTTTTATAGGAGATAGGAGAAGCAGCCCCCTTTGATGAAAGCTTTCCCTGACTATATATAGTCATGGCACCCTTGCCTTTTGCTCGGATCGACGTCCTCTTGCCTCCAATGTGTCTTAGTCGTGCTTTTAGACGCCGCTCTTATCGACTCGTCGGATGTCAGGGAGGAGATAGAGTGGGCTATATTAACTTTCCCTACCCGGTTACTTAGGCGGGACGTAGGTCAACTTGGTCGCGATGGTCGTATTTTGACCAATACATCTGTGTTTCCTGGGTGATTCCCAGTTTACTAGATTTTGTTTGCATCGGAGAGTGTAATGTCGGGGGGTATAAAACATTGCTATTTTTCTCACGTTCGTTTCATGCATATATTGGTGTTTCCCTATCTAGTCCTTTCGCTTTCCGGTCTGGAGATGTCATTGGCAGGTAGGGTGATGAATTATACTTTGAACTCGGTGACATCCCCCTTATCGAATCAGTCCAAACCTCCACGGGAAAACCCTATTGGGCCAACTCCTGGTGAGGGAGAGAGAGTACGACTTAAGGGATGTCAGTTTCTAGAAATTGAAGTGTCAGGTGGGAGTTATTTCGATTATTTTGCAGTAGTTTCCCATTCTCTAGTTGAGATGTTCCTTTGCTCGCTTTCCCGCGCGGCACTTATGTTCATGTTTGAGCAAACAACAGAAAGTGAGCCAAAATGATATTTTCCTTACCCCGATCCGATGAGTCAGTGAATGATGGTGGATCTATATCATTGCTCGCATTGCCTGGCGTTTAAATGTTGATGAGGTTGTGGTTTCTAAATTCGGTGGTCGTATTCAACTTTCTTTCCCCCTTTTTTTGTGCTCTAGCTCCGCGTGGGTTGGGCTCGCCTTAATTTGTTCATGGACCGCCCGGTGTGTGGGGGAGGATGTTGGTTGTAACTTCTGCTTGTATGTAGCATCATGATCTAGATTAGCATGCGAGGTTTACTTACCTCTCTTTTTGGTAGGTGATCATGTTTCCGGTTTTTGATCTGGAAGAGACTAGGAAATTTGACTAAGAAATCCCCATAGACGTCGCCAAATTGTTTGATCAAAAGATATCAAAACCTTTTTGATTAAATCAATTAATGATAATGATGAGGTGAATCTTAGCCAAGCATAATAAACTCCAGATCTGAAGATGAATCGGAAAATAATGAGTAAAATAAAATAAGAGTGATCAATCTTTATTGATGTTTGCATTCTTTTAATAGACAGAGAGGATGATCAATTTTGCATCCTTTTCGGAAAGAAATTGCAGGAGAAAACAAAGAGAGAGAAAAAGCCCCCCCTCTTCGAGAATTCCCCCTCTATATATAGCTCTGGGACCCTTGCTATATTCATTGGCCGTTGTGCCTTCACGCCAAGACCTTTTTCGCTATTACTTGAGTATTGTTTTTAACTTATCATACACTGTAGGTGCTTGGACTGAAGTAGGTTGTGAAATCTCTCACTATCCTGCCACTTAGGCGGGATACCAGCTGGGCCAACTACTGTGGTCAGATTTTGACCTATACACCCACAAAACTTGTATCCTTTAATCCGTTAAGATGACAAATTTTAAAAGTCCCTTTTTTCCTTAAACGCCATAGACTTTATACCATATCAATCTGCATCATGTAAATTAAACTGGAGGAAGTAATTCTCTTTACATTGTTGATGTGTATAAATATGGTATAATACCCTTTTATTCTTACTATGGTTTGTTCTACTAACAACACAACTTGAGATGATAAAATTGGAGGCAAGATAGAGCAACTCACCGAAAAGTTATTCAATTTAAGGGATTTTAAGTGACTTGTACACGGCTAAAATCGGGCACTGCGATTCTATGGTTGATGTGATATTTCATAGCCCAAAAGACTCGAGGCCCAGCTCTAGTCCGATCACGGGGGTTCCTTATGCTCGACCTCGGGGCAGAGCAAATCGGCGGCTATGATGACCGAGTGGGAGATTTCGAAGGCGAGTGGTTAAAGCTGACCAAGTCCATAAGAATAGTAAAAGCCTGTACAGTGGCATTAGTTGTACCGGCCGCATATCTTTGTAATAAATGTATATGTACTATGTTAGTATTCTGCTCCTATATAAAGGGGACCCTTGTTATTTCTTGCACACGTGATATTCAATACAAGAAGAAGAACATTCTCTGCTCCCTAACTTAAACATATTCTCCCTTGATTTTATTACTCATATTTATTACATTGCTACATTTATTGTGTTTCATTGATTGTTCTTCATTTACCACTCATCATTAATCATAAAGAGTCCTCATTAAAGCTCATAGAACTGTTAGTCCTTCATCGGCTACCCACAGTCTAACACTTAGCTCGACCTCAAGGCCCAGTACAGGCTAGCTCGAGACCCCGATTCTCAGCTACTCGATTTGTACGGCGTTCGACCTATAATCTCCCATTTTACTTTTTAGTCTCACACTTAGCATCTACTGCCTAACAATCGGCATAAAAATAAATCACATATTTTTAGATCCACAAAATCAAATCTAATTGTAATTACCATTTCTAAGGTAAACAGTTTGGTGCCCACCATAGGGCTAAAAAATGGTAATTGTTTTCGTGTTGGTTTACTAAAAGCACAAGTTATTCTTTACACTTTTTCTTGCCCAAGAATCTTTGATTCTAGGGCAAAATGTCTAACTCAGTGAATGCACATGAAAGCAATGGTCTTGAAGACCATGGAGAGAATGGTGTAGTCATTCTAGGCATCGGTGTACCACTGCGAGACCCTGAGGACGCACTAGAGCCAATCCCCGTGGATGTGGTCTCACACAATGCCCGACACGTCGATATACGCTCCCATGCTAACGAAAGTATATGCCAACAAAACCAATAGGAAGCTCGAAAAACCCCAGCCCGGAAGGAAAGAGAGGCAGACAGGAGGATCGGAACGGAAAAACCTCAGCACATCATTCATATGATAATTGGGGGGACCGACGTTCCTCAAGGACCCGTGATCAAACGGACAAAAGTTTTCGCTGCAACAAAAGGGCAAATTCGAGGTTGCATGCCCGAGGACATACTAGCATTAAGTGAAGAAGACTTCGAGACCTTGTCTTATCCGCATAACGAGGCACCGGGGTAATTTTATTTCTCTTGAATAACGTACAAGTTAAATGTGTACTCATGGATCCAGGTAGCTCGTCCAACGTAATCAGGTTGAAGGTGGTTGAATAGCTCGGACTACTCAACCAAATCATACCTACCTCCCGAGTCCTCAACGGCTTCAACATGGCCGCGAAGCAACAAAGGGGGAGATTACCCTCTCGGTCAACATGTCTGATATATTCGGAATACCAAATTTCACATCATCGAAGGTGACATAAGGTATAATGCATTGCTTGGAAGGCCATGTTATACACAATATGAGGGTGGTACCGTCAACTCTTCATCAGATGATGAAATTTCCAACAAAATACGGTGTGAAAATGGTATATGGGGAACAGCATGCGGCAAAGGAGATGTTCGCGATTCACGAGGAGGTACCAACTTCTATACCCTCTGCCTCGAAGGAGCCGGTAGACAAACAGACCCCCGAGGACGATGAAGACGACTTTCTTGCTCCCCGAAATTTCATTGCCCCAAAGAATTGGATGCAAAAAAATCAACAATTGAAGAACTGGAGCAAGTTATTTTGATCGAGCATCTCCCAGATCGGAAGGTATACCTAGGAGCGAGATTAACCCCTGAACTCAAAAAAACTCATTCAATTTATTGTTAATAACATCGATTGCTTTGCTTGGTCCTATTTAGATATGACAGGGGTTCCGCCGGAAATAACCACCCATCGACTAAGTGTCGATCCTAGGTTCAAACCAGTGAAGCAAAAAAAGAGACCTCAGTCCGAGGTAAAGCACGCGTTCATTAAGGACAAAGTAATGAAACTCCTCAAAATATGGTCTATCAGGGAGGTAAAATATCCCGAACGGCTGGCCAATGTGGTAGTAGTTCCCAAAACGGGGAATAAGTTAAGAATATGCATGGATTATAATGACTTAAATAGAGTGTGACCCAAAGATTCATTCCCGTTGCCCAACATCGACCGCTTGATCGATGCCACAGTCGGCCATGAGATCCTCACCTTTCTCGATGCCTACTCGGGGTATAATCAAATCTAGATGAACCCGAGGACAGGGAAAAGACTTCGTTCATCACGAATTACGGTACATACTGCTACAATGTGATTCCCTTAGGGCAGAAAAATGTAGGAGCCACGTACCAATGCCTAGTTAATAAAATGTTCGAGCATCAAGTAGTCAAATCCATGGAAATTTACATTGACGATATGCTAGTTAAGTCCCTGCTCGTAGAGGACCATTTGACTCATTTGAAGGAAACATTTGACATCCTCAGAAGCTACAACATGAAACTCAATCCTGAGAATTGTGCCTTCGGAGTGGGTTCGGGCAAATTCTTAGGCTTCATGGTGTCAAACAGGGGGATTGGGATCAACCCCAACAAAATCAAAGCCATCAAAAAAATCACGGTGGTAAACAATGTGAAGGTCGTGCAACGACTGACCGAGCGGATAGCAGCCCTGGGCTGATTCATATCAAGGTCATCAAACAGAAGTCATCATTTCTTCTCCTTGCTCAAAAAGAAAAACAGCTTCGAATGGACTTCGGAATGCCAACATGCCCTAGAGGAGTTGAAGCGATATCTGACAAGCCCACCTTTACTCTACACCCCAAAGGAGGGTAAAGTGCTATATTTGTACTTGGTTGTATCTGAGGTAGCAGTAAGTGGTGTGCTAGTTTGAGAAGAACAAGGTACGCAAATCCCTGTTTATTATGTAAGCCGGACCCTGGGAAATGCGGAAACCAGGTATCCGCACTGGAAAAATTAGCTCTTGCATTGATAAGTACATCTCAAAAATTAAAACCTTATTTTCAATACCATCGTATTTGTGTTTTAACGACATACCCTCTTCGAAGAAATAGCATAAGCCCGAATTATCGGGCCGACTGGCCAAATGGGCAATCAAGCTCGAGGGTATGATATCGAGTATCAATCCTGAACGGCTATCAAGTCCCAAATTTTGGCGGATTTTGTCGCCGACTTTATGCCCGCCCTCATGCCCGAGGTAGAGAAAGAACTCCTACTAAAAACGGGCACACCTTCAGGGGTATGGACCTTATTCACTGATGATGCCTCGAACGTGAAAGGGTCCGGGCTCGGCATCGTTCTAAAGCTGCCTATGGGCGGCATGATTAGGCAATCTATAAAAACTTCAAGGTTGACTAACAACGAAGCCAAGTATGAGGCTATGATTGCAGGTCTGGAATTGGCCAAAACCTAAGAGCGGATGTAATTGAAGAAAAATGTGATTCCCTTTTGCTGGTAAATTAGGTAAATGGGAGCTTCGAGGTTCAAGAAGACAGGATACAAAGTTACTTAGACAAAATTCAAGTCACATTGCACCGCTTCAAAGAATGGACTCTGGTCCACATACCTCGGGAGCAGAATAGCGAGGCCGATGCCCTCGCAAACCTGGGATTATCAGTCGAGGAAGATGACATACTCCCCGAGAGTGTTGTTCAACTATACAAATCAGTGATTGAAGAAGGCCATGCCGAGATCAACTCCACTAGCCTGACATGGGATTGGAGAAATAAATATATTGACTATTTGGAAAGTGGAAAGCTACCCGCGGACCCAAAAGAGTCGAGGGCCCTGCGAACTAAAGCAGCCCAGTTCTCCCTCGACGAAAATAGAACTCTATATGGAAGAACTTTTGATGGGCCCCTAGCAGTATGCCTGGGACCAGGGGACACAGATTACTTGCTCCAAGAAATCCACGAAGGCCCCTACGGAAATCATTCTGGTGCCATTTTCTTAGTCCGAAAGGTGATCAGAGCAGGCTACTATTGGGACAACGTGGAGAAGGACACTAGAAAATTCTTCTAAAAATGCGACAAATGCCGAAGGTTTGCACCAATTATTTACCAACCCGGTGAATAGTTACATTCAGTCTTTTCACCATGGTCGTTCATGAAGTGGGGGATGGACATCGCCAGACCCCTGTCAACGGCACCAAGTAAAGCTAGATTTATTTTATTTATGACTGAATACTTCTCAAAACGGGTGGAAGCGCAGGCCTTCGAGAAGATATGGGAAAAATAAGTCATTAACTTCATATGGGACCATATCATGTGTCAATTCGGGATTCCCTCCGAGAAAACATGTGATAACGAGAAAGAGTTCATCGGGAGCAAAGTAACAAAGTTCCTCGAGGATCATAAAATCAAAAGGATCCTGGCAACACCCTACCACCCATGTGCAAATGGCCAGGCTGAGTCCACAAATAAGACCATCATTCAAAACTTGAAAAAGAAGATGGAAAATGCAAAAGGAAAATGGAGAGAAATGTTCCTGGGGTGCTATGGGCATATCGAACAACTTCAAAATTGAGCACATGAGAGACGCCTTTCTCTCTGGTATATGGCTTCGAGGCTTTAATATCGGTTGAGGTCAGAGAGCCAAGAGCCATATTTCAACATGCCACTGAGAGCTCAAACAACGAGGCTATGACTGTAGCCCTCGAACTGTTAGATGAAAAGCGAGAAGCTTCACTGGTCCGAATGGCCACCCAAAAACAAAGGATCGAAAGGTACTATAACAGGAGAACAAATCTCTGACATTTCGGGGTCGGGGAATTAGTCCTAAGGAAAGTCACCCTAAACACCCGAAACCTTAATGAAGGGAGGCTAGGCCTAGGATAGGAAGGGTCGTACCGCATCCTCGGAGTTATCGGTAAAAGGTCGTATAAGCTCGGTACCATGGAAGGCGAACAACTTCCAAGTAATTGAAACGTATCAATGCTCAAACGCTATTACTGCTGAGGTATCCGATGGAAGACACCGAAGCATCCTACGACACCGACATCGATCCCTTCAACATTGAAGGAGCCAAAAAGATAAACAAACAGCGATGTAGCAATGGCAAGCCACACTCTCAGCTGCACCCGAGTGAATAAGCAAAGGACCATACCACGTCCCTAGAGCAAGCAGTTGAAAAATATCGGGCTCGAAGCGCCATAACTGCTAAGGTATAACCGTCTCTCTTTTCATTTACGCCTTACACTAACCTATATGTAGATGTCTGGTTAGAAAAATCGAAGCACCTTCCGGCTTGGAGATTTTAGGTTTTAAAGCATGCGTTGCACTCTTTTCCTTCGATCAGATTTTCATCCCAAGAAGTGTTTTGCCGACAAGGTTTTTAACAAGACAGTATCTATATGATACCTAAGGAGAACTTAACGAGTATTCAAGGCTCCTCTTCAATCAACCTCAAATACTGGGGGGGGGGGCATCCCCAAGGAGATCACCTCCCCGCAGATATCAAGATAAGACAAAGAGTGTCTCAATAGAAAAACAATGTATCGGGCCAAACGGTCGAAAGAACCGTGTCCGCATAAAACAATCGAACCCTCAATGGTGAAAACTATATAATACTTGTGCCAAGGAATACGTTTTGACTTCTACCATCAGAATGCTTTGTGCTCCGAGCGAAGATTGCTATGTTTACAACCAACGGCCCCAGGGCCAAAAATTTCCCAAACTCTTGGGGACTGACATCGAAAGTTCGAAGCCGTAAGACCTTCGAGCCGGAAACTTCGAGTTCGTAAGTCCTCAAATGAGGCAACATCAAGCTTACAAAGAATGGCTCCAGAGCCAAAACTTTCGATGTCTTAGGGACTGTCGCCAACTATCACCCATCGAGCTATCAAAAATCCGAGGCTATAAGACCTCGAGCTCATAGGACCTCCAAAAGGCAATACCAAAACTGTAAGACCTCAAGCAAGACATGAATCACACTTGTACCAAGAATCTATAATACCTCAAGCAAGACATGAATTATACTTGAGCCAAGTAACCTATCTGTAAGACCTCAAGTAAGGCATGTTCAAATTTATAAGACCATACAAAAGACATAATCCCGATCTTAAAGTTAAGGCTACATATTCAAATTTGTAAGACCCGTAAAAAGGCATACCCTCGATATAGACGTCGAAGCTACTTCACTCGGGGAGTAAAAGGCTACGACCAAACATAGTGACTACAGTCATAAGGCTCTGGCCAAACTAACACGACTAGGGGATGCCCGACCGTCGTCATAAAATCACAGGCCTTCAATTACTTTGAAAAGAACCGGTTAATCAGGCTACCCTCGACATAAGCAAAATAGTTTCGATCATAACAGCTCCAAACAATGAAAAGGCTTCGAAACAATTCAGCTATTGAGCGAAACCTCCTGAGGTGCTCATTTATCGTCACATAAAGACGCACAATCGTGGTCCTTATCGAACTGTCGAAGAGTTGGCCGAATATAAAAATTTCAAAAAGTCTTTAATGAGGGAAAAATAAAGCCTATATTAGAGGTCGTACCGACCCAATGCGTAAGAGTCACTATCTCCAACTTAAATTAAGGGTCGTACCAACCCAACGCGTAAGAGACACTGCCGCCAACCCAAATTAAAAAGGTCGCACCAACCCAATGCGTAAGAGCCACTACCGCCATCTCAAATTAAAAGGTCGCACCGACCCAATGCGTAAGAGCCATTGTCGCTAGCCCAAATAAAAAGGTCGCACTGACCCAATACATAAGAGTCATTGCCACCAACTTAAGTTAAAGGTCGTACCGACCCAATGTGTAAGAGCCATTGCCGCCAGCTTAAAAGGGCCTCAGGGTTAATTTCTAGACCTAAAGGTCGATAAACTCGAGTCAAGAACCTGACTCGGGGACTAAGTCCCAAATGGTCAACTTTCGACCGTCACAAATTACCCAGCAGTAGCAAGAGCCCAAGGGTTTAATATAAGGTCCGAATTCTCGGACCAATCATTGAAGCAAAGGAAAAACAAGAAATGATGAGAAATGAAAGGCTATTTATATATGTTGCTCACAAGGGTACATTTACAAGGCCTATAAAGCCCTTACAATGGAAAGAACAAATAAACCCTAACATACCGATGGGTCTATGCCTTCGACGATTCCTTTGGAGGTTGCGCCCCCAACGGATTCGGCCGCGATCCTAGGGTCTTCAATGGCTTTTTCCCTTTTGGGGATTCCGCCTTCATCCTCATCATCTCCTGTTCCACTGATTGACTCGCTTTCAGAAGCAAGCAGGACCGCAACCTTCTCCTATAGGGTCTTTACCCTCTCGAGCTCGGCGGACAGATCAATGCCCCCTGCATGTATATCCTCGAGAGTCCGCCTCCGAGATTCTAATCGAGCATGTTCTATGGCTCAAGTCAATCACAGCTCGGCCCCTTCGGGTACTCTTCGGGCTCGAGCATTTCCAGCAATAGTACCCTCTTTGTGCAATGATACGAGCGCCACGGCTTCAGCTTTAATCCTAGATAGTGAAGCAACTAACTCAGTATGAAGATCTTTATACTTATTACTCTTCACCCTCGCATCATGAAGTTGGTGCCCGACTAAGACCACCTTCCTTTGGAGGGTATCTCTCTCGAAAGCTATCTCACTCATGTTTCGTTTGAGTCCGAGAATTTCGGAGTCTCTAGCTCGGAGCTCTTCCCTCATAAGGACATCCTTCTTCTCGAGCTGTGTTTCAGCCCGGAGGTGTTAAAATGCTAAAATCAGGTAATTATTTAGACAAAAGCAAACGGAAACTACATAACCTGATCAACAAGATGAGTCTTCTCACGGGACACTGCCTACAAACAATCTCGAAGGCCACGGAGTTTCTCCCCCTTCTTGGTAAAAAGAGCTCTAATCCTATCAGCTTCCGAGGTAAGCTTCTTGTGCTCGCCCTCGCAGCGAGTCAACTCGGCGTGAAACCTGGCAAAGGTTTGATTATAAAGCACCATGGCTTGGAGCCGTGAAAGAAACAATGTTAGAAAAATAAAGAGCGGGATACCGAGCAGAATTTGCAAAAAGTTACCTGCTCATAGAGCCTATCCATCTCACTGAAAATAAGTGAGGCATCCAGCACAGGGTTTTTCTCAGGTGCAACTAAAGGCCCTTTAAACGTATCTTTATCTCCAATGGGCGCCCCCACATCGGAAGATTCTTTATTCTGAGCATCCTGCATCTGCCTAGGAGGTAAAGTCGGTATCGGTGGGGAATCGCTCACTTCAATAGCCCCAACTGGATCAATCGGGGTCATATCTTATTTTTTGAGAGCTTCAGAACTAGGCTCCCCCAGACCACCTACCAAATGCACCTCAGCCCGAGGAATATTTTTGTCGTCCACTGGCTTGAGGACGTTATCCGATACACCCTCAAAGGCCTCATCAGCCCGAGGTAGTATAACAACAGCATCAAGTCCCGACTTAAAAGCCACCGTCTCAGTAGTATGATGGGCGATCAGGTTTTCCACTCCCTCAAACGCCACCGAGGAACCATTTTTCTCCTCACCTTCAGCTCATGGACTCCCCGCTACTCCTAGAGTTAAGGCTGTTTAATCAGCCTTAGGTTCTTCCACTTTGGCCTTCTTGGATTTCGAAGGCTCAATTGACGATTCCCTTAGTCTTTTCTCCTGTCTATCAGGTTTCAGGGCATCTGCTTCCCCAGGCGATGCTTCTCTCATCAAGGAGGCCTCTCCTAGACCTGCACAGATACAAAATATAAACACAAGGAATGAGGGCGCAATCGGTGATAGTTCTTCTGAGAAATTCAACCATAGCACAAGTGAGGGCTCACCGTGGTCCTTGGCCTCCCATCGAGCCTTAGACAGATTCTGCCACACGTGCCCAACATATGGGCAAGTCGAATCCAGCCGTCTAACATAGCCTAAAAGATCCCTAACAGCGCCAACATACACCGCGTCAGCTGCATCAGTAGAAGAAGTCAGTTCATGGGGAGATTGATCCTAAAAGGAAAGAAAATACTTAATCAGTGTATCCATTTACATTTTGCGTTCCACCTTTCGGGGAACGGCATCTTCTCTACTGGGATAAGGTCCGAGGTCCTGAATCGGACAAAACGGCTCATCCACCCTCCATCCCTAACCTTGTCAGTAAAAGCAAAAAGGGTTTTCGAGGCCCGACATCGGATCTTAATTAGGCCTCGTCGGAGGAGTCGGGGACTGTACATTCTAACCAGGTGGTTGAGGGTGAAAGGCATCCCCTTAATCATGCTCGCAAAATATCTGGTCATGTAAATAGTATGCCAAAACGACAGCTGAATTTGGACGAGAGTCACTCGGTATCGTTCACAGAAGTCGAGGATCACAGGATCTATTGAAGGCGAATACGGATCCACCGAGCCAAGAGGAAATGGATAGGTATACATACTAAGGAAGCCATCCTTGTATGTCATTATGTCCTCTCCCCGAGAAGGAATCTCCACCAACACCGCGTCCCCCCAACTGCAGTCAGTCTTCACCATCCCAACATCTGCTATTAAACTAATATATTGAGACACGGGTTCACACCGTCCCGGTTTCGAAGAAGGCTTCTCAACCTTGAAATCGGAGGTCATTTCGCAGGATCCTGGGATGAATTCCTCGAGGTTAGGGGGTACTATTGCCTTACTCTTAGACGAGCGTGGATAAGAGGGAGGCACATCCTCCTGAGGGATAGAGATGGAAGCTTTCGCCATTCTTGTTAAAAGGTTCCAGAGGAGATTGGAGATCGTAATCATAGAAAGAGCTTAAGAGAGAAGTAAGAAGAAATCTTTTTACAGTAGAGAATAAGGGGCGAAGGAAGAAATATTTATAAAGGCCAAACATGTACGTTGGAGCAGGCCAAACGGTAGCCAACCACTATAGTTAATTCACAGGCTCTTCGAAGGCTGTATGGATGCGACTTTTGGTCATCTATTTTTGTCACATCAATCACTTGATATAGCGCGACTGATGTCATGATGCGTATATCGAAGAGGCAAGAATTCAAGGTCGTTTCTTATTATTTCCACTATAAGAAATGCAGAGATTATGTGTACACGACTAAAATCGGACGCTCCAATTTTATGGTCGATGTGACATTCCGTAGCCCGGAAGACTCGAGGCCCAGCTCTAGTCCGATCTCGAGGGATCCCTATGCTCGGCCTTGGGGCAGAGCAAATCGGCGGTTATGATAAACGAATGGGTGATTCCCAAGGCGAGTGGTTAAAGCTGACCAAGTCTATAAGAATAGTACAAGCCCGTACTGTGGCATTAAATGGCTATACCAGCCGCATATCTTTGTAATAAATGCATATGTACTATGTTGGGATTTCTCTCCTATATAAAGGGGACGCTTGTTATTTTTGCACACATGATATTCAATACAAGAAGAACATTCTCTGCTCCCTAACTTAAACATATTCTCCCTTGATTTTATTGCTCATATTTATTACATTGCTTACATTTATTGTGTTTCATCGATTGTTCTTCATTTACTACTCATCACTGATCATAAAGAGCCCTCATTAAAGCTCCTAGAATTTTTAGTCCTTCATCGGCTGTCCAAAGCCTAACGCTTAGCTCGACCTCGAGGCCTAGTACAGGCTAGCTCAAAACCCCGATTCTCGGCTACTCGATTTGCACGGCGTTCGACCATTAATCTCCCATTTTACTTTTTAGTCTCACAATTAGCATCTACTGCCTAACAACCAACATAAAAATAAATCACATATTTTTAGAATCACAAAATTAAATCTAATTGTAATTATCATTTTCAAGGTAAACATGACTATAAATGTGGGATTAGAGTTACTACTGATCATACTTAATGGTAAAATAAAAACTTTAAATTAAGCTTTCTACCAATATCATTCATCATTTTTGATGGTGTATATTTGTATGCTAAAAATATTTGTATGCTTCCGTTTTGGATGATGTAATGTTAGAAAAAGATGAGGTTACACTTACAGATCCATAGTGAAGAGTGAAAGTGTCAGTTGCGCCGTCAAGAGGAGTGTCAAACATGAGTCCGAAACCTAAATCCTAACTTTTTGGACTCAAAATACGTTTTTACTGCAAAAAAAGATACTTTTCTATATATAACACGGTCTTATACCGCGCTATACTTTAATGGTGTTTCTGCCGTTAAAGTATATCGCTGTATAATACGCGTTATATATAGCGCGGTATTATAACGCGTTATACCTGTTAATTAATGAGACCATCTTCTTCCCCATGACAAGCAGAAAACGCCCCATTTATAATTCAAAAGAAACAGCGGTCCCTCCTCCCCCCTCTTTTTCTCCAAAAAAATCCGAGTGGACCCCACCCGTCGCACAAAAAGATAAGATTGTAGGTCCCCCATCCAACCCAATCCTTCTACTGTTGTGGTTTCCTCGTTTCGGGCTCAAAATTTCAATTTTCAGACTTTTCTAAAAACATAAATCGAGGTATTCCGATTTACTTTATGTCGAAACTCGTATAATAATGCATAATAGTTGTCTTGAATGTGTTTCCATGTTGTTTTGTGTTTTGTTTGTGATGAAATTAGCATGTTATTTTTATCCGAATTAAGATATTAGTATTTTAAAAAAATAGTTAAAAGTTGAGAAATAATTTTTCTTGTTAATAAAAATGTTCGTAAATTTCTTTTACTGTTTTATATGTAATTTAGTGAATGTTACGTTACTAAAATATGTTTGTTGTTTTTATTTAGTTTAGATTATTTATTTGCTTAAAGACTAGTGCACTTTTAGCGTAGTAAAATATAGAGCCGTTTAGCGTAGTAAAATGTAGAGACTTTTAGAGTAGAATCCCTGTAGTTTAAGTATTTACTATATTGATAGATCAAACACAAATTATGTCCAATTATAATTTATAAAAATTAATTATTTAATTTATAAAACAAACACACAAAATTATGAAAAATATTGAAATTGACACACATAAGAATTCAGGATAGCTTGGTGCTGCTGGGCCTCAAATATCGAGCCTGGAATCCATAGGTGTATACTCTGGCCAATTAAAAATTAATTATTTAATTTTCGAAACAAACACACAAAATTATAAAAATATTAAAATTCACACACATAAGAATTCAAGAAAGCTTGCTGCTACTTGACCTCAAATATCGAGCCTGGAACACATAGATATATACGTTGTCCAATTAAAAATTAATTATTTAATTTATAAAACAAACACACAAAATTATGAAAAATATTGAAATTGACACAAATAAGAATTCAGGATAGTTTGGTGCTCTAGGCCTCAAATATCGAGTCTCGAACCCATAGATATATACGTTGTCCAATTAAAATTATTTATTTAGTTTATAAAACAAACAAAATTATGAAAAGTATTGAAATTGACACACATAAGAATTCAGGATAGGTTGGTGCTACCGGGACTCAAATATCGAGCCTGGAACTCATAGATATATACTATGTCCAATTAAATAATTAAATATTAATTATTTACAAAACAAACACACAATTAATATTGTTTAATTTACAGTAGACGACATGGAGCACGCCTGTGCATCCTGGACCTCTCTCCGATGAGCTATTAGTGTTACAGGGCAATCATAGATTCACCTACGTATGGGAGGGAGAGCTACTGGACCAGACTCTCCACGCTAGGAGAGTGGACGACTTGTGGGACTTTATGAGGGGCAGATATTTCCATCCCCGTGTATTCCAGTACCTATGGGATACGGGCTTCTATAGGATTTTTCATATTGGGCCGCTGGAGCTCGACTGGTCTTTGATCACGGCCATGATAGAGCGGTGGCGACTGGAAACGCACACTTTCCACCTGCCCATTGACGAGGCCACCATCACGTTGTAGGATGTTGAGGTTTTATATGGGTTATCTGCTGATGGACTGGTCGTTGCACTGTCTCAGTATATGAGATCTATGTTGCGTGCCCAGTATTTGAACTTGCTGCAGCAGTTCACTGGTTTCAGACCATAGGATGAGATTGCAGCTTCAGGGGCCAGTTGTTGATACCTAATTTTTTCTTATGCATTTTTATATACAAAATACTTTCAAAATAGCATGTTCATGCATATATAAGCATGCCCAAGAGCTTTGATATTTTTTCCTAATTTTTTTTTAAAATTTTAAAATCAATTTATTGTCTATTTTAACAGTACAAAATCTATAATTATTCCCAAAATCATCAATTTTGGTGAATAATTTATTTTATTCCCATATTTATACGAATAAATAGTTCAGATAATTTTTTCATATTTTTTACAAACTTATTTGGTATTTTTAAAACTAAATTGCATATAATTGCAACTATAGCCTATTCTATGATTGATAGCATTTTGCAACTATAAAATCATTTCCAGTGTTTTTAGATTAATACTTATATATTATTAACTAGTATAGTGATTTTAATTTGTTTTTAAAATTATTTTAACTATTTTTATAAAATGAAAGAGGGGAAATTGGCTATTTAACACATAGCCATTTCTATATCAATTTTTTACCTCAATTTAACCCCCAATTCCACCCAATTTAAAACGACCCAATTCCAATTTTAACCCTACCCCTTGACCCGTTTTCATATCCGCCCGGCCTCCCCTTTAATCATGGCCGTTGCTCACTTTGATCAACGGCCATGATTCGCTCTTTCCTTTTTTAATTCCCATACCCCCCTAACCCTAGCTCATTTGTATTAAAGACGCCGTCTTTGAATTCTCTTCATCTCCCAAATCCTCTCTAGCCCTCCCCAAAACCCTAATCGATTCACACCTACTTCTGTCATGTTTCCACCAGAATCCATGGCATTCCTTGCCATGGATGGCCTGTGCTCACTCTCTCTCACCATTAAACCTAAGCCACTCAAGGTTTGAAGGCCGATTTCAATGGCTCCCTTTAGATTTGTCTTAGATCTGTAAGATCTATGGCCTCTCCGACCATTTTCCGGCGTATTCAAGCAATATGAGTCTCTTCGACTCAAGATCCGACTTTCCTCAAGACCTTCTCATTCTAGGGTCTTCTCTGCTGTTTTTTAGTCGTCTAAGGTTGTATACTTACTTATTTTTTATTAGATCTGTGTCATGCCTGGTCTTTATTTGACGTCTTAAGATTTTTCCCCGAAATTTTCTTTTCAAAATCGTTCAAATTCGATTTTTGGGGTTTCTGGAAAGTTTCTTTAAATGTTTTTTGACTCCTTTGTTCTTTATTTAGGTATGTTTATACTCGTATGTTTATTTCTTATTATGCTCGAGTTTGCTCTCTTTTGTTTCTTTTCTGATTATGAAAGACCTTTATGTTCTTTTTGTCACTCTCATGCTCACGTGTTAACTCGGTTTGTTGTTCCTCATTCTTTGCTATATGTGTTTAAGTTTGAGCTCTCTGATTTTGTTTCACCTTACTAAATTTTGTTGATGTTCCTGCTAAGCATGTTTTTACCTGCTTTGTTTAAAACTCGTAGCCTTTATTTGGAGGCACTATCATGGTCACCAAAACTTTGATGGAGGGAATTGGTGGACAACCATTTAGCATAGTGCCCATGATCATCGCAGAGATATACTGAGCCTTGGAAAAGTGTCAACAAGGAGCCCCACACTTTGAGGGCTGCAACTTGCTACTCCAGCTTTGGCTCATGGAGCATCTTCAAAGGGGTGAATATCGGCAAGAGATTCAGTGTAGAGACTGGAACAATTATATAGCCTTCCATCAACCAAGGCGAATGAACTACATGCCCAACATGTGTATATAGCCTTACACTTATTCTTAGGTTCTTAAGTTCTGCTCCTCTTTTATGAGCCTTGCTTTGGGACCTTGAGTTCCCTCTACACTTGGACATTTGAGGGCTGTCATTTCCACACTGCACTATGTTCTTAATTCTGCAATGTTTTGGGGTGTAAGCATTGCCCAGAGTCCCTTTGAGACTCTTGGGAACTTTGAAACACTCCAAATATGAGAAAGTCTTTTGGAAATCTGATCCTGAAAGTTGGTTTATCTCATATTTTTGGACTTCCAGTCTGAATTAGGCGGTTTAGATGTAGCTGGAACTTCTAATGTAATTTTACTTATCTTTCTGATTCACTCGGGTCTGTAATGATTTGTAATAACTATGGGGTGTATAGTAAAAAATGGGGGAGGGTCTCTCATGTTATGCATATGGGGTAGATATCATGCTTTAGGTTCTATTTCTGCAATCACAACATTTTTCGTTTATATATATGTATTTAGAAATTCTGCCTATAAGATTGTTTCATCATGCATTTAGAAACCCTCCCTGCAAGTATTTATAACTTCTGCATTACTGCATTTAGAAAACATGCCTATAAGTCCTGCATTTCTGCATTTTAGAAAACATGCTTATAAGTTCTGCATCTTAGAGATTATGCCTATAGGTTTTGCATATAGAAAACATGCCTATAAGTTTTTCTGCACTTTTGCATATACCTGCCATTAGGCAAACAATCTTAGGCTTAATAATAACCAATCCATTCTAGATATCATGGCTATAAGGTTCTTGCATTTATGTAACATTTTTTTTAAAACCAATGACGCTTAGAGATCATGCCTATAGGAATTAATCAACTGAGCCAATCCCATTTTGAATCTAAAACCAGTCTTAAAGTCTGCAGATCCTTTTTTATAATACCAGCAAACTTTTTCCTTAAAATCAATACAGCTCTATTAGATGTCATGCCTATAGGCCTCACTTAGGCAAAACTATTAAGGTGATTAATTAAATGTGTCAGTCTTTGATAACTACATCTAGACAAGGCTAATTCAGACTCCTCATCTGAGAAATATATAATAAATCAACCTATCCTGCACCTTAATTTAATTCAGACCAAACCAGTACTTGTAAATCATGCGAGATAATTTGCTGCTTTGAATGAGGATGCCTACTTGAGCCTTAACTGCTATTTGTTCCCCCTTTAACTGATATTTGTTATTGCATGTCGCCTAGATTTTTATCCTTCTGAAAACTCTGGAAAAGCCCCAACTCCCTCCCCTTTAGGATTAGTAGTTTCAATGCCTCTGAGGCTGATAGGTTTGGGGCAGATACTAGCATGCAATAAGTAACGACACCATTTCACACTTTAACACCTTAACGGGGTGGGAAGGGTAGATATGGATATGATGACCGGTGCGCTAATACCACGTGCAACCCCTCTTTTGAGGATTGATTACCGGGTATTGCATTGATGTGATCCATATTAATCATAAACCTAGGACCCCCCTCCCTTTACCTGTCCTTATCTGCTTTCTTTAGGATTGCTTAAATCTTTCATAAATTTCTACCCTCTTTACTATTCCTCAAAAGTTTTAAATTTATTTGCAATATTATATGCAAGCCCCTTTATTTGAGCCCTTAATTGCTTAGTTTACTTGTAAAGTCACAATTGTAACATGGCCGGGAACCACACTAGGGGATCTTGAGGGGTGCCTAACACCTTCCCCTCGAGATAATTTCTAGCCCTTACCCAAACTCCGGTTCTTCAAACTCAAACCCTTTCCTAATGCAATTAATCATTAGGTGGAGACTCTTCAAGTTCCAAAACCCAATTCCCAAAATGGAACGAGTTGTCCTCCCAAATGTCACAAGCCCGATTTTGCGAGAAAAAGGGGGTGCGACAGCTTGGCGACTCTGCTAGGGATATTTCTTTTAGGCTTTTACCATTTCATGTTATTTGTGACTTTACTGCTTCTTTATTGCCTTTATTTCAAAATACCATAGAAATGCTTATAATGAGTGGTTGCGCCCTTCTGATATCATTACCCCCTAAATTTGGCAAAGGCATATTTGCGGTAAAACTAGTCGATCAACGGTGTAGTCGACGGTTCCGTGCCTTTCCGTCTTGAGTTGTCCGCTCAAGGGTACCAGTCTAAAACCCCCATAGAAACCTTACTCTGTTTAATTTTGCATGGATCATGGTCAAACCTAGCCGAGTCAGTTATGTTGTCCGCATAATGACTCTTTAAGATAGCCTTATCCAAAGTCCACTATGTTTCCCAAAAACTCAAACGGACACTATCATGTTTTGTACACTTATTTGGAGAACTAAATGCTTTTATGCCAATTATTGGTATTTAATAGTCAAGTCTAGTGGGGGTCTAACCCTTTTGTCTTGCAGAAAAACGAGGCACGAAGTCCCCAGATTCGGCATGGTCACAAAAATCCACCCAAGGTTTCTAAGCTGGTAGGAGGATCTTCATTCCAATGATCAGACTCTTGTCCGGAAATACCTAGGAAATCTACCTTCCCTCTTGGAGGTCCAACCCAACAATAAAATCATAGAGGCTGCTACTCTGTTCTGGGATTGTGATAGGTCTGTGTTTCGCTTCGGAGAGATTGAGCTAACACCCCTGCTATAGGAAATAGGAGGATTGGCTGGTATACCATGGGAGACCCCGGGTTTGTTAATGCCGAAAAATCACAAGGGTAGAGGTTTTCTCAAAATGATGGGCCTAAAGAAGAATCCAGACTTGACATATTTGAAGGAGTCCTACATTCCCTTTGATTATTTGTACGAGAGGTACGGTCACAGCAAATCCTACCGTACATATCTGGATGAGTTCACCCTTACATCGTTGGGGCATATTCACTGAAGGGTCTTTGTCTTCATGTTCTGCTTCTTGGGGATGATAGTGTTTCCAATGAAGAAAGCAAGGATCCACACCAGGCTATCCATGGTCACCAAAACTTTGATGGAGGGAATTGGTGGACAACCATTTAGCATAGTTCTCATGATCATCGCAGAGATATACCAAACCTTGGAAAAGTGTCAACAAGGAGCCCCACACTTTGAGGGCTGCAACTTGCTACTCCAGCTTTGGCTCATGGAGCATCTTCAAAGGGGTGAATATCGGCAAGAGATTCAGTGTAGAGACTGGAACAATTATATAGCCTTCCATCAACCAAGGAGAATGAACTACATGCCCAACATGTTTGCTCAGCTAGAAGATGCCAAGGGGTGGGTGGAGCTGTTTGAAAATCTAACTGAGGATCAAATACAATGGATGTTCGAGTGGTTCCCTACTGAAGAGTTCATCGCTCGATCCAGGGACGCTCTATTTCTGATACTGATCTATTTGAGAGGAACCTACCTTTATGTCCCTCTCCGAGTTATGAGACAGGCTGGTAGGAAGCAGGTTATACCAAGGGTCGACAAGATGAGTCACTTCCGGGCTGACTTCTAAGATGATAATAGTCCATATAAGTGCCAAGCTCAGCATATGTGGCATTGCAAGATCATCATGGGAAGAGAAACTATCGAACCAGACAGATACCATACTGGCTACACCCCATACTATTCAGGCTGGGTGGAGGATAATCACAATGGTCTGGGCCAACCTGGGTTTGTTCGAGGTCACAGAATCATCGATGAAAGGGCTGAAGCACAAGTCAAATACAACCAATTCTGCAAGAGGATTTGGGAATGTGAAAGCGAGCACCGTGAGATTCAAGAAGCCCACAAAAAACTGATTGAAGAGTGGAAAAACATGGTTGTTAGTGCCAACAAGCGATTAGGATACCTGGAACGAGGTTTAGTGGAGCCGGAAAGGAAGTTTCTCAAGAGGATCGAGGACTGCTAGAATGCTGAATAGTGCAGCCTACCTACTGCTGGGACTTCGCGAGCTGGTGAAGCTGTTCGATGGAGCCAAAGATGCCGAGTTTGGGGAAGGTCCTTCTGGGACCAAATAGATAAGAGCTTTCTTTTATTTTATGAAATGTATAAAGGCCAATGGCCACTAGTGACATTTTATTCCTTGTTAATTAGTGTCGTTTTAGGATTCGTCTACTTTTTATCAATAAAATGAGGCATTTAGCATTCTAAATTCTCCAAATCAAGTTGTCGCTAGGCCTACCTCGGGCACAACGAAGCTCCCAAATTAGGACACGATTTATATTCTTGCACTATGTGTTTAAATATTGCAACGTTTTCTTCTCATAATCCGCACTAACTTGCTACCCTTTTTGTTTTTACCTTTTGTTTATTCCCCTCCCCAAAGGTTAGTTCATGTACTCTGGCATCGTCATCATACTCCACAAGATCTAAGGGCCCTCTACCTCCTCCTTCTTTGAGTCCTATTAGAAACAAGAACAAGGGAAAGATGGAAGATTTGAGAAACATCAGAAAAGAGAACTCAGTTGAAAGGGTAGAGGTTCCTCAAGGTATTCAGGTTTCCAAGGAAAGTGTCTCCCAACTCGAACAGAAGTTATTGAAGTTTCAGGAACAACTGGACCAAGTCCGGAACTTGGCGAATTTGTCATTTTCCCTCACTACCCCAAATGTCAACTTTGCCAACACTCAAAACCCCACACCTCCACAAAGCATCCCGAAACCACAAAACCAACCCGCTCCCCATCACCATTGCAACACATGCCACACTTCAGACAACACCCCACTACTTATCCCTGAACCACTAAATTCCACAAATTATCATCCCCACAATGCCCCCATCTATGTGGAAATTATGCCAGACTATACTCAACCTATGTCAAGCACACTCGAGTTCAATGATAAGGACTCTATTATCAGGAATCTGGCGGAAGAACTCAAGAAGCTGACTAGCAGAATTCAGGGCGTCGAGGGAAGTAAGGGGATTGAAGGACTAAATTACGAAGACCTTTCATTCAACCCGATGTCGAACTACCCGAGGGGTACAAACCTCCTATGTTCAAAATGTTTGACGGTACCGGGGATCCGAGAGTTCATCTGAGGACATACTGCGACAAGTTGGTCGGAGTAGGGAGGGACAAAAAGATTTGCATGAAACTCTTCATGAGGAGTCTGAAGGGAGATGCTTTGTCTTGGTACATCAACCAAGACCCTAAGAAGTGGTCAAATTGGGTAAGTATGGCGTCCGATTTCATGGACAAGTTTAGGTTCAACGCGGAAAATGCACCAGACGTGTTCTACATCCAGAACACAAAGAAGAAACCCACAGAGACATTCCGCGAGTATGCTACTCATTGGAGATCAGAAGCTGCGAAGGTCAGACCGGCTTTAGAAGAAGAACAAATGAACAGGTTTTTCGTCGAGCTCAAGACCCACAGTACTATGAAAGGTTAATGCTGATTGAAAGCCAAAAAATTGCCGCCATCATCAAGCTAGGGGAAAGGATTGAGGAAGGTATCAAAAATGGTATAGTCACTAACTTTGAAGCTTTGCAGGCCACTAACAAGGCTCTACAGTCTGGTGGCACGTCCAAGAAAAGGGACGTGAGTGCCATGATGGTTGCACAAAGAACAAAATCCCCAATTGAATATCAAACCTACCCAGTACCTCCACTTATATATCAACCTACCCCAAATTACCAAGCACCCTCGCCCTCTTACCAAACTCCACCATCTACTTACCAATCACCTCCACCTCCCACATATTAGCCTACTTCACCCAGATATTCCCAACCCGCACATGTCTACAAAACCTACAATACTCAACCACCTCCCACCCGCTAAAACATTCCTATACCCCGACCAAACTTCGACTGCAGACCCCCCAAACAGTATACAGCCATTGCCGAACCTATCGACTAGTTGTATGAATGGCTCAAAGCTGCTGATTACATCACCCCTATCCTTGATGTAAACCCCGAAAATCCCTCCTAATGGGTCAACCCAAACAAAACCTGTGCATACCATTCGAGCATGAAAGGGCATACCATTGATGAGTGCCACTCTCTGAAGGATAAGATCCAAGCTTTGATTGATAACAAGATCTTCATAGCAAAGGAGCCAGCTCCAAATGTCCGCAACAACCCTCTTCCTGACCACAAGGGTGGGGGCGTTCACACGATTGAGATAGAGGACGATTGGGACCCCAAAGGGTCGATCGGATTAATCGTTGAAGGTGACGAGCCAACAGAACCAACGGTCATACTTAATCCGATTGTAGTCCAAATCCAGCCTTCTGAAAATGCTGAAGTAGACATGTCCATACCACTTGAGTTCAAAGCTCCTTCTTCTGCAAAGACGCCAGGGCCTATTGAGGTCGAGTTTGGGTCCCCCAAGGCACCTGTACCATTTGAGGTTGTTGTATTACCTCCCAAAGGAAGGGTGCCCATTCCGGTGGCCATGACAACCGTAACACCGTTCCATACAAAGGCCATACCATAGGAACACCGCTGAGGCGAGAAGGAAAGGGAAAACCAAATCTGGAGAAGCAATCGCAGCACAGGGTATGACAAGAACCGGCAAGGTTTATACCCTAGAACATCTAGCTGATTCCAGTAAGCAGTCCTCTAGATGACCAACCGTTACTGAAACTGGTCCTGATGATCTCTAGAGGAAGATACAAGCCAAAGAGTATCGATCATTGATCATTTGAACAAAATGCCAGCCCAGATCTCTATCTTGGCTCTACTACAAAGCTCTGACGCACATAGGAATGCCTTATTGAAGGTGCTGAGCGCGGCATATGTTCCCAGCAACATAACTGGAAGAGAAATGGCAAATATGGCAGGGCAAGTATTGGAGAGTCACAAAATCACTTTCCACGAAGATGAGCTGCCACTTGAAGGGCTAAGCCACAACAAGGCATTGCACATCACTGTGCAATGCGAAGATTATTTCATCACCAGAATCCTGATTGACGGAGGGTCCAGCCTCAATATTTGTCCATTGGTGACTCTCAGAACATTATGAAAGAGCCTACATGAGATCAAGGATGGAGCCATCAATGTCAAAGCTTTTGAGGGATCCCAAAATTCCACTATTGGGGAAATCAGTTTGTGTCTGCAAATGAGACCAACTTGGTTCGACGTTGATTTTAAAGTGATAGACAGCATCTTACAACTTGTTATTGGGATGGCCTTGGATCCATGTTGTTGGGGCAGCAGCAACCCTACATCAAGTAGTGAAATTCGAGTAGAATAACCAAGAGGTAATTATTCACGGCGGCGGTAGCAATCCCATATACAGTCGCCAGACCATCCCAGCAATCGGAGGAAGAAGGAAGATAGGCAGAGAAACCTACCATCACCTTGAGCGAGACAACGCCGTGGACAAGGACAAATGGTGGGATAACAAATTGAAAGTATACTGAATTGGTGCGGATACGAAGCTGGCAAGGGACTTAGCAAGAATCTCGAAGGAATCGCTAAGCCTATCAAGTTGAAGAAACACGGTACCACTTTCGGTTTGGGATATGAATACACTTAGGAAGAGTTCAACCACTGGTCGCCATCATGGCGCAGTCCCTACTACCCACTGGAGCATCCGGAACCTTGCTTGGAGCAGACTTTCCAGCTAGCCAATGTCATATATGGGTCGGGATAAGAGGAAGCACTGGCGGCGATGAGGAATTTGTTTTTGGAAGATGATAATATGGACTGTTGTGTCATTTTCGAGGAGGAGGGGGAGGAAGGCCCTTCTATACAAGCTGTGAGCCGAGGAGCACACCTCAACAATTGGTCCATCAGAACCACCAGGGCTCGGAAAGCTTCAAGGTAGCAAGGCTGAACAAAGCACCATGCATTATCTTTATTTATTTTTTGCTAATTGACTTTCTTGCCGCATTTTTAATATTGAAATAAGAGATCCAATGTTCAAAACAATTATGAAATTTACCAAAGCATTTAAGTTTCTTATAAATCTTGCTCTTATTACTTTTTATCGTTTACTTTATTTACACAGCATTACTATTACTTATCTTGAAGAACCGACAATTGTGACATGCAACGAGACAACGCAACAAACGGATATAGACTCAGAAGAAGATGATATACTAGAAGAGGTTGTTAAAGAGGTTGAGGATTTTGAGAACAGACCTAAGTCTAATCTGGACGAAACTGAGATTGTCAACCTGGGAGATGCAAAAAATGTCAAAGAAACACGAATCAGCGTTGATCTGTCACCATCAGAAAAGAAAGAGTACACGGACTTTCTAAGGGAATATGAGGACATATTCGCTTGGTCTTATGATGACATGATTGGTCTCAGTACATCTATTATACCTCACAAACTGCCAACCGATCCGACATGTCCACCAGTAAAACAGAAGCCCAGGAAGTTCAAACCTGACATGAGTTTAAAAATAAAAGAAGAAGTCACCAAGCAAGTCAAAGCCAAGGTTCTCAAGGTAGTAGAGTATCCAACATGGTTAGCCAATATTGTGCCAGTGCCAAATATGGATGGGAAGGTTAGAGTCTGTGTCGACTACCGGGATCTCAATCGGGCCAGTCCGAAAGACGACTTCCCTTTGCCGAACATACACATTCTATTTGACAATTGCGCCAAGCATGAACAACAGTCGTTCGTTGATTGTTTTGCTGGATATCATCAGATATGGATGGATGAGGAAGACGCGGAGAAAACAGCTTTCATTATGCTGTGGGGGGTGTATTGTTACAAGATGATGTCGTTCGGGTTAAAGAATGTTGGTGCCACCTACATGAGGGCCATGACTGTTATTTTCCATGAAATGATACACAAAGAGATCAAGGTATATGTAGACGATGTCATCATCAAATCTAAGAGAGCCAATGACCACATGGAAGATCTGAAGAAGTTCTTCAATAGACTAAGAAGGTACAACTTGAAGCTGAATTCCGCCAAATGTGCATTCGGGGTTCCTACCGGAAAACTACTTGGGTTCATTGTGAGCCGTCGAGGAATAGATTTGGATCCGACAAAGGTCAAAGCCATCCAAGAATTGCCACCACCGAAGAACAAGAAAGAGGTTATGAGTTTCTTGGGAAGACGTAACTACACCAGCCGGTTCATAGCTCAATCTATTGTCATTTGTGAGCCAATATTTAAGATGTTGAAGAAGGACGCTACTACCAAATGGACTGATGATTGTCAGAAAGCCTTCGACAGAATCAAGGAATACCTGTCAACGCCGCTAGTTTTGGTCCCGCCCGAGCCTGGTGGACCCCTATTACTCTACCTCACAATATTGGATGAAGCTTTTGGTTGTATTCTGGGGCAGCATGATGAAACAGGAAGAAAAGAGCAGGCCATCTATTATCTCAGCAAGAAGTTCACCCCGTATGAGGCCCGATATTCTCTATTGGAACACACCTGTTGTGTTCTGACTTGGGTAGCTCAGAAGTTGAGACACTATTTCTGTGCCTATACCACTTACCTCATATCAAGAATGGATCCTTTGAAGTACATCTTTCAGAAGTCCATGCCCACTGGCAAGATAGCCAAGTGGCAGATCCTGCTGAGTGAATTCGACATTGTTTACGTAAATCAGAAGGCAATCAAAGGACAAGCACTAGCCGATTATCTTGCTGAAAATCCCGTAGATGGAGAATACAAGCCTCTAAAGACGTATTTTCCTGATGAAGATGTATCTTTCATAGGGGAAGATATTGTAGAACCTTATGATGGTTGGAGAATGTTTTTCAACGGAGCAGCAAACTTTAAAGGAATTGGCATATGAGCGTTCCTAGTATCAGAAACCGGCCAGCATTATACGGTGTCTGCCAAGCTCAGGTTCTCGTGTACCAACACGATGGCCGAGTACGAAGCCTGCATCTTAGGGCTCAAGATGGCCATTGACATGAACATTCAGGAATTGCTAGTGATCGGAGATTCAGACTTGCTTATACATCAGGTCCGAAAAGAATGGGCAACCAAGAACTCCAAGATACTCCCTTATCTGCATCATGTACAGGAATTGAGGAAAAGGTTCACAAAGACAAAGTTCCAAAATGTTCCCATAGATCAGAATAAATTTGTTGATGCATTGGCTACCCTATCATCCATGTTACAACACCCAGACAAGAACTTCATTGATCATATTCTGGTAAAGATCTATGATCAGCCAGCTTACTGCACTCATGTAGAAGAGGAAGCGGATGGAAAACCTTGGTTTCATGATATCAAGGAATATTTGACGAAAGGAGAATATCCAGAACTTGCAAATCCTACTCAGAAATGCATACTTCGGGGATTATCTAATAGCTTCTTTCATACGGAGGACTCCTGATTTGGGATTACTAAGGTGAGTCAACGCAAAGGAAGCAGCCAGGATATTGGAGGAAATTCATGCAGGGACCTACGGTCCATATATGAACGGCTTTGTCTTAGCCAAGAAAATACTCCGAGCTGGTTATTTTTGGATGACTATGGTAACGGACTGCATCTAGTATGTCCGAAAATGCCATCGCTGTCAGATATATGCAGAAATGATAAAGGTGCCTCCAAACGAGCTTACTGCAACAAGCTCGCCATGGCTGTTCGCCGCTCAGGGAATGGATGTTATCGGACATATCGAGTCTGCCACATCAAACGGGCACAGTTTCATTCTAGTGGCAATTGATTATTTCACCAAATGGGTTGAAGCAGCATCTTACAAAGCAGTGACTAAGAAAGTGGTAGCATATTTTGTCCGCGACCGTATTGTTTGTCGGTTCGGAATTCCGGAGTCAATCATCACTGATAATGGTTCCAATCTCAACAACGACTTGATGAAAGCCATGTGTGAAACCTTCAAGATCAAACACAAGAATTCTACAGCTTACAGACCTCAGATGAACGGAGCCGTAGAGGCTGCCAATAAGAATATCAAGAAGATACTAAGGAAAATGATAGAGAAGTACAAGCAGTGGTACGAGAAGCTCTCATTTGCTTTATTGGGATACCGCACCACAGTCCGCACATCGACAGGAGCAACCCCCTATATGTTGGTTTACGGTACAGAAGCAATCATTCCCGCCGAGGTAGAAATTCCCTCATTAAGAATCATACAGGAAGCAAAGCTAGACGATGCAGAATGGGTGAAGAATTGTTACGAGCAGCTAGCTCTTATAGATGGAAAGAGAATAGATGCAGTTTGCCATAGTCAACTTTATCAGAACAGGATGTCCAAAGCCTTCAACAAAAGAGTCAAGCAGAGACAGTTCTCACCGGGGCAGCTGGTGTTAAAGAAAATCTTTCCACATCAAGATGAAGCCAAAGGGAAATTCTCTCCCAACTAGCAGGGTCCGTACATGGTTCACCGGGTTCTAATATGAGGAGCCCTCATACTCGCAGAAATGGACGGAGAAGTCTGGCCAAAGCCGATCAATTCTGACGTAGTCAAGCGATACTATGTGTAACCTTTATGCTTTCTTTTATGAGGTAATTTGAACTATGCCTGACTTGATTCCTGTTTAAGAAGGGATGCGTAGGAAGCCCTATGGGTTCGGTCACAATTCAATAAAATTTTCATTTCCCCCACTATTGGAAACTGGGGCAGAATTTTGAAGAAGGACCCTCAAAATTCCGAAACGATTCCAGCCATTTATCATTACCAACCGTCAGGAGCAGTAGCCCAGTAAACTAGGGCAGAATTTTGAGGAGGACCCTCAAAATTCCGGAGCAAGTGAAGTTGAAATGTCTTGAACCACGCCGCAGTCGTCGGTTCATCTATAGAAAATTATTCTTAATTATGCACTTATATTATGCTTTTACTAAATCATGCATGTTTATTACTAAAATTTCCTTGTTTAGCAATGCTACCCCAATGATACGTACAGTATCACCAGATCAAAGCCGAGCAGGTCAAGCAAAGCCAGCGGGGATACGAACTAACTTTTACCCCTTTACAAACTCACGATTTTTCTTTGGATGCAGGCACTTGAGTTGCAAAATCATCAAATGTACTATACGCTCACTCACAAAGTTTAGGAATATAACTCTCTGAACCGTTGCACTTGCTCGCAACTGCTATCCGCATAACAGTGTCCCCAGCAGGCACAATATCCCCAGCAATCATGATACCGCAATCCGCTATCAGCTAAGAAAACTCTATTGCCATGTGCCATTTTTACTTCCTGCATAAGGATACCATTTTGCCTTCCGAGGTTAAGCTCTACCTCCATCTGCATTCTTTGCATTGCATAAGGCTACCATTGTGCCTTCCGAGACTAAGCTCTGTCTCTATCTGCATTCTCTGCATTGCATAAGGCTACCATTTTGCCTTCCGAGGTTAAGCTCTACCTCCATCTGCAGTCTCTGCATTGCATAAGGCTACCATTCTGCCTTCCGAGGTTAAGCTCTACCTCCATCTGCATTCTCTGCATTGCATAAGGCTACCATTATGCCTTCCGAGGTTAAGCTCTACCTCCATTCTGCATTCTTTGCATTGCATAAAGCTACCATTCTTCCTTTCGAGATTAAGCTCTACCTCCATCTGCATTCTCTGCATTGCATAAGGCTACCTTTCTGCCTTCCGAGACTAAGCATTGTCTCCATCTGCATTTCTCTGCATTGCATAAGGCTACCTTTCTGCCTTCCGAGACTAAGCACTGTCTCCATCCTACATTTCTCTGCATTGCATAAGGCTACCATTTTACCTTCCGAGACTAAGCACTGTCTCCATCCTACATTTCTCTGCATTGCATAAGGCTACTGTTCTGCCTTCCGAGACTAAGCGTTGTCTCCATCTGCATTTCTCTGCATTGCATAAGGCTACCTTTCTGCCTTCCGAGACTAAGCACTATCTCCATCCTACATGGCTAAAATATCGCCACCTTTTATTTACGTCTTGCATCGGCTAAAATATCGCCACCTTCTGCATTTCATGGGCCGAAAGATCGCCAAATTTTCCAAATGCGTCATTGTTCGGAGGCGCCATTTGCATAACCCGAGAACGCCATGCCATGGCCTGAGGACCCCATTTTATCTTTTGCATATCATTATTCAAAGGCATCATAGTTCGGAGGCATCATTAACTCATTGCCCGAGAACATTATTTCATAGCCTGCGAATCCTTTATCATATACTTCATGGCCCAGGACGTCATAGTCCGAGGACGTCATCCTAACCGTCCGACACAGCATTCATGGTCCAATGGGAACTTTCATCACATTTAAATTTATGCACAATATATGCTTATTTTGCAGGTAAACCAGCTAGCAACGATCGTCTCATCATGGGTGATCTTGTTCCAGTTCCCGCAGCTTATCAAACTCTGACCATCCTACTCAACCCGAACATCGCGTCCGCTTTTCGAAATCTCCATCGGTATATTCCGCCAATGGATCCTGAACTACATATGGCCTGATTCATGTAAGACCAGGGATATGTAGGCAGCTCAAGAACCAGAGCTCTGTCAAAATTCTTCAAATCATTTCATTCGGTCCAAATTGGCCATCATATCTTTACCCGGTAACTCTTTCATCCTTCCCGGATAAAGAGGGGCAGTTGTTGATACCCAATTTTTCCCTATGTATTTTTATATACAAAATACTTTCAAAATAGTGTGTACATGCATATATAAGCATGCCCAAGAGTTGTGGTATTTTTTCCTAATTTTGTTTTTAAAATTTTTAAAATCAATTTATTGTCTATTTTAGCAGTACAAAATCCATAATTATTCCCAAAATCATCATTTTTGGTGAATAATTTATTTTATTCCCATAGTTATACCAAAAAAAATAGTTAAGATAATTTTTGCATATTTTTTACAAATTTATTTGGTATTTTTTAAACTAAATTGCATATAATTGCAATTATAGCCTGTTCTACGATTGATAGCATTTTGCAACTATAAAATCATTTCCAGTTTTTGTAGATTAATATTTATATATTATTAACTAGTTCAGTGCTTTTAATTTGATTTTAAAATCATTTTAACTATTTTTATAAAATGAAAGAGAGGAAAATTGGCTATTTAACACATAGCCATTTCTATTTTAATTTTTTACCTCAATTTAACCCCCAATTCCACCCAATTTAAAACGACCCAATTCCAATTTTAACCCGACCCCTTGACCTGTTTTCAGACCCGCCTGGCCTCCCCTTTAATCCTGGCCGTTGATCATTTTGATCAATGGTTGTGATTCATTCTTTCCTTTTTTAATTCCCACACCCACTAAACCTAGCTCATTTGTATCAAAGACACCACCTTTGAATGCTCTTCATCTCCCAAATCCTCTCTATCCCTCCCTTGAAACCCTAATCGATTCCCGCCTACTTCTGTCATGTTTCCACCGGAAACCATGGCATTCCTGGCCATGGATGGCCTGTGCTCACTCTCTCTCACCATTAAACCTAAGCCACTCAAGGTTTGAAGGCCGATTTCAATGGCTCCCTTTAGATCTGTCTCAGATCTGTAAGATCTATGGCCTCTCTGGCCATTTTCCGGCGTATTCAAGCAATATGAGTCTCTTCGACTCAGGATCCAACTTTCCTCAAGACCTTCTCATTCTAGGGTTTTCTCTACTGTTTTTAAGCCGTCTAAGGTTCTATACTTACTTATTTTTTCTTAGATTTGTGTCATGCCTGGTCTTTACTTGACGTTTTAATATTTTTCCCCAAATTTCCTTTTCAAAATCGTTCAAATTTGATTTTTAGGGTTTCTGGAAAGTTTCTTTAAATGTTTTCAGACTCCTTTGTTCTTTCTTTAGGTGTGTTTAAACTCGTATGTTTATTTCTTATTATGCTCGAGTTTGCTCTCTTTTGTTTCTTTTCTTATTATGAAAGACATTTTTGTTCTTTTTGTCACTCTCATGCTCACGTGTTAACTCGGTTTGTTGTTCCTCATTCTTTACTATATGTGTTTAAGTTTGAGCTTTCTGATTTTGTTTCACCTTACTAAATTTTGTTGATGTTCCTGCTATGCATGTTTTTACCTGCTTTGTTTAAAACTCATAGCCTCTCTTTCTTCTGAATTTGTTTCTGTATGTTTGCCTCTCACAAGCCTTTGAAAGGGGCTTCTAAGCCTCTCTCAATGACTTTGATTTCTCACCTCTGATTCTATTTGAAACCCTAAAGATTTGGGGATTTTCTTTCATAAGTGGCACTAGGTTTCTACTTTGGGACCCTAGGTTTGCAGACTCACTATGAGCCTGTAATTGAACTTGAATCCTTTTATTTGTGACTCTGAAACTTTCAGTAACTCTTTTCTAGGGTAAACGACTCTTTTGTTTGATTTAGGTGCTTTATATATGAGAAAAACTCCTCTTTCAAAAGGTTTTCATAACCAAATGATTGATTCCGAAATCCCTTTTAATAAGACCAATGATTCTTTACTGATTTCTTTCGATTGAACCTCTTTTACCTTACTGGCTGTTTATTTTGATCGTTTTGTGTAGAAATTCTATGCTTGTGATGTTTTCCTTAAATACATGGCCTCGTGTATTCCTTCTGTAATTCTATACCAATGTTTGAATTATTTCTATACTTATATGATTCTTTCCTTTATTACCTTGATTCCCTATGATTACAATTGTATCCGGGATCCTCTTAATTGATTTTCGAACTGATGCCCTATTTTTACTTTATAAATACGCTATTATTCCAACTTTCCTTATTTACCCACTATGTATTTGACCTTGTTTATACACTATGTGGTTTCTCTGCCCTAATCAGCCCTATTGAACTAATTTCTTTCCTTATTCTGTCTTGACTAACTGTTTGAACTAGAATCCTTAATTAAAGGATTCTAGTTGCCTTAATTGATACTAATTGATTGTTATTTTCATGTTTGTGCATACTTTGCCTATGTATTACTTGTTTTCAAAACTATATAAAGACCTAGTCTTCCCTCTTTACACATACTGAAATACACACGAACAAAAACACTTCTGATTACTTACTGTCTTGCAATACTGTTTGAATTCAATACTTGGGTTTGCTTGAGATCTTTTGGAACTACTCTGTTTACAACTTAGCTCTCTCAAGGCTACTGTTTTCTTACTTATTTTCCTTTGAAATTGGTATGTCTTTTATCTAATTTTCTGCCTCACCCCTATGTGTTCACTCTACAGTTTCAGACTTTTTGTTTACATTACTACTCATGTTCAGTAATTTGTGCTAAATATTTTCTTCCTTACTTCTGTTTATATTATGAATCCCTACCCCTATTCCCTTCTATATGCTTGAGTTAAGGTCTTGGTCTGAAAGTATCCTAATTACTGCCTAGGCCATAACCTGATCCACAATGGATCCTAATTCTCAATGTTTGGCTAGCAGGTTGTTCAGGGGTGTGCCAGCATTCCAATTGTTAGGCATGACCACCAGCCTACCATGTCTCTCCCTGATTCCTTTCCCCCTGTGCACTTACACTTATCCTTAGACTCTTAAGTTCTGCCCCTCTCTTATGATCCTTGCTTTGGGACCTTGAGTTCCCTCTGAACTTGGACATCTGAGGGCTGGCATTTTTACACTAAACTATGTTCTTAATTCTGCAATGTTTTGGGGTTTAAGCATTGCCCGGAGTCCCTTTAAGACTCTTGGGAACTTTGACACACTCCAAATATGAGAAAGTCTTTTGGAAATCTGATCCTGGAAGTTGGTTTATCTCATATTGTTGGACTTCGAGTTTGAATTAGGCTGTTTAGACGTAGCTGGAAATTCTGATGTAATTTTACTTATCTTTCTGATTCACTCGAGTCTGTAATAATTTGTAATAACTATGGGGTGCATAGTAAAAATGGGGGGAAGGGTCTCTCATGTTATGCATATGGGGTAGATATCATGCTTTAGGTTCTATTTCTGCAATCACAACATTTTTCGTTTATATAGCTGCATTTAGAAATTCTGCCTATAGAATTGTTTCATCATGCATTTAGAAACCCTGCCTGCAAGTCTTTATAACTTCTGCATTACTTCATTTAGAAAACATGCCTTTAAGTCCTGCATTTCTGCATTTTAGAAAACATGCTTATATGTTCTGCATCTTAGAGATTATGCCTATAGGTTCTGCATATAGAAAATATGCCTATAAGTTTTTCTGCACTTCTGCATTTACCCGCCATTAGGCAAACAATCTTAGGCTTAATAATAACCAATCCATTCTAGATATCATGGCTATAGGGTTCTTGCATTTATGTAACTTTTTTTTAAAACCAATGACACTTAGAGATCATGCTTATAGGAATAAATCAACTGAAACAGTCCCGTTGTGAATCTAAAACCAGTCTTAAAGTCTACAGATCCTTTTTTATAAAACCAGCAAACTTTTTCCTTAAAATCAATACATCTCTATTAGATGTGATGCCTATAGGCCTCACTTAGGCAAACTATTAAGGTGATTAATTAACTGTGTCAGTCTTTGATAACTACATCTAGACAAGGCTAATTCGGACTCCTCATCTGAGAAATATGTGATGAATCAACCTATCATGTGCCTTAATTTAATTCAGACCAAAACAGTACTTGTAAGTCATGCTAAATATTTTGCTGTTTTGAATGAGGAGGCCTACTTGAGCCTTAACTGCTATTTATTCCCCTTTTAACTGCTATTTGTTATAGTTTATCGCCTAGATTTTTATCCTTTTGAAAACTCTGGAAAAGCCCCAACTCCCTCCCCTTTAGGATTGTAGTCTCAATGCCTCCGAGGCTGATAGGATTGGGGCGGATACTAGCATGCAATAAGTAACGACACCATTTTGCGCTTTAATACCTTAACGGGGTGGGAAGGGTAGATATGGATATGATGACCGGTGCGCTAATATCACGTGTAACCCCTCTTTTGAGGAGTGATTACCGGGTATTGCATTGATGTGATCCATATTATTTATAAACCTAGATCCCCCTCCCTTTACCTGTCCTTATCTGCTTTCTTTAAAATTGCTTAAATCTTTCATAAATTTCTACCCTCATTACTGTTCCTCAAAAGTTTTCAATTTATTTGCAATATTATATGCAAGCCCCTTTATTTGAGCCCTTAATTGCTTACTTGATTATGTGAAGTCACAATTGTAACATGGCCAGGAACCACACTAGTAGATCTTGAGGGGTGCCTAACACCTTCCCCTCGAGATAATTTCTAGCCCTTACCCAAACTCTGGTTCTTCAAACTCAAACCCTTCTTAGTGTCCTAATGCACTTAATCATTAGGTGGCGACTCTTCAAGTTCCAAAACCCAATTCCCAAAAGGGAACAAATTGTCCTCCCAAATGTCACAAGCCCAATTTCGTGAGAAAAAGGGAACGCGACACCTGCTTATTCTGAGGAGGCCATAAGGGAGGCTCGGGATCTGCAGATGCCTGACTTAGGCAGAGTCCTACATATTCACCGGTACACGAGGTTGGTGCTGCTCCTTTTTGGGGGTGTCCTGTTGCCGAACACTTCGGGAAATCTAGTGAGTTTGCGATTTCTACATCATCTTCAGCAGCTAGATGATTTACCCTAGTACAGCTGGGGTGCTGCTATTCTCGCTTACCTATACAAGAATATATGTCGGGCAAGCATGGGAAACCAGAGCGACGTATGCAGTTTTCTGCCGCTTCTACAGGTGACAACATATTCGAATACTCTGTTCATTACTTCCAATTCTATCTAGTCAAAATTATTCTTAAACTTTATGTCAACCTTGTATGTTAGGTTTGGGCCTGGGAGTAGTTCCTGCGGTTGCAGCCACCTTTACCACCATTACCTCCGGATGTATAACCTCTGTTTCTCCCTCTAACTATGAGGTGGGTTCTCCAGCGTAGAAATTACCGAGTCATTGATGCTCATCATAATCTCTTCCTTGTCAAGGATGTGTTGGATATGCTGGAGGGCGCACAGGTAAATGTGTACCTAAACTTACTTGTTATAAATTCACTTGTGTTGCACATACTCACTTTTATGTTATTATTTGACAGTTCATCTGGACGTCATACAACGACGACTTGATAGGTGGCCTGCTCGATTATTGCTCATCCGGCGGACTGATTTGGAACACTTTCGTCCCGCTGATGTGCCTCGATATTGTGGAACATCATGCTACAGAGCAGGTACTTCGCCAGTTTGGCCATCCGCAGACTATACCAAGGGGGCCTATATGGGAGGCTACACATTATCGGTGGGATGACTGTTCGATGGCGGACGACGCATTTGTAGCATGGCTAGAGGAGCAGGTCTATACTTAGGAGGGGTGAGAGGACTTGATTCCGCCCCCACCTTCACAGATCCAGGTGACGACTATTCAGATGTATACGTCCCGGTACCGCCACGTTACCCGACTTTTTATCGGGAACCCCATTCATCAAGCTGGCGGTCGGTACACACCATACGCTGGGAGGCACGAGACACTGGTATGTAATTTGGTATTCTTACTTAGAACTTTGATATAGCGTTCTATAATTAATATTTTAAATGTTGTGCAGGCTATTGGTCATCATTTATTCTACCAGGTTGGACTGCAAATGCAGCAGCATGCCGGCAATCCTGCGGTCGCTGAGTATGGCCGGCAGGTGACAGAGCTGGCTCTCTGGACACTACAGCGAGCCAGATAGGGCAAGCACTTAGATTACGACCCTGATTATGTGGCGCCAGAGCACCACCAGCGGGGTAGGCATGTCGCACACCCGAGGGGACGGGGACGAGGCAGGGCTGTCCCACTAGGTGGGGGTGCCCCGCGGGGTCGTAGGGGCAGACGAGGAGGTTGTCCCCAGCAATGTAGCGTTGAGGCACCTGATGAGGATCTTGGAGCTGATCAGCAGGATTACATCCCTCATCAAGACGAGCCTCCCAGCAGCATGTCGTTGTACAGCCTTCAGTTGGAGCTGCCAGAGGTGACCCCGTCAGATCCATTGTTGATCACGGGCACAAGCTTCACCGCAGATATAGAGTAGTTCTTTTCAGGCCCATCGACCGCAGCTGAGGATCGGCCGACCCGAGATATGGATGGTGGGCGCAGGTTGAATTTTGGCTCATCGTCGTCGGGTGCGGGGGATCTAACACAAGCGCATGTATGTTTATATTACTATTAAATTTTAATTTGTTTTTTTTTTCTCAATGATTTGCCATAAATTAATTTTTAATATTCTTATTAAGGCTTCATCCCAGCCCATCACGGAGGCCACTTTGTGTGATGCCGAGGACACCACAGATGCTTATATTTAGGAGCCCGATGAGACCATGGTAAGAAAATGTTTTTGACTTAAGACATACATTACTAATATACATTTTCATATACTGAGCTTACTTATTGTTTTGTAGGTTGCTGATGGACCGACGACCCCATCTACCGACCCTGCCAGCCCAACTGACGATCATACTGCTGCACATCATCATATAAAGAGGCGACGTAATGAGGATGATCCTTATAGTGTATCCGAGCGGGAGGGGATGTGACTCAGGCCAGTGGCTGCATTGAAGCACAAAGGCTATGGGACTCATTGATTTTTTTTGTATTTTATGTAAATAATAAATTATGTAAATAATAACAACAATTTTTTATGCTTACATAATATGCGCATTATGCTTACAAACCTGCTGGCTTCATTCACGGTTTGTAGATTATTCCCCTGGTGTCCGCGGATAGCGTGCAAACATCAAAAACACCCTGGTCGTGATCATACTGTAAAAATGAATGCCAATGTGCTCGCCTCCTGTATTTCTCAAATCTTCTCATCGGTATTGGCATAAATTGAACACCCCTGCCCATCAATTCCGATGCAGCTTTATGTGTTTCAACAAACCTCTCCGCAATCTGTTTGAATGTCATCCGGACCATGGAAGTGACAGGCTATCCACGTGTAGACCTTAATAAGTTGTTGAATTACTCCGACACATTTGTAGTTAGGGCTCCCCATCATCTGCCACCATCAGCATGCAATGTCTACTTGTGAAGTTCATGTCCCATCAGCCAATTATAGGCTCTTTCGTCTAATTGCCGAATCGCTTCCATGCGCCTCGTGAATTTGCACTACTGGTGCTCAGTCGCAGCCATCCTCATTAAATCATGCAAGGCCTTGTCAGGATATTTCTTTTGGAAATTGGCCTTCAGATTCCTCACACAGTAACAGTGGTAAGCATAGGGTTCCTGCCATTCAGATAAATGCCATACATAACTTAAAATACCACCATGCTGATAAGATATTAGACAATTACCTGAACGTTGTTTGACAGCGTGCTGCTTCAAGTGGTTCAAAAAAGCGTCCATGTATCTTCGCTTTTATTGGTACAAATGGCAAAAGCTAGTGGAAATATTTGTTTGTTGGCATCTACTGCAACTTCGATCAAAAGCTTAATATCATGTTTTCCATAGACATGAGTACCGTCTATGGAAATTACCGGACGGCAATGCATAAAACCATCAATTGCTGGTTTAAATGACCAGAATACATAGTTGAAAATATATTCTAGTATTCCCGGACTCCGCTCATGCCTCCATTCAACAACAGTCTCGGGGTTAAAGGGTTTCAGTGCGGCCATGTACCTGGGTAGAGATGAAAATGACTTATCCCAATCACCATAAATAATTTCAAATGCACTTTTGTGCCCGAGATATGCCTTTCTTTTGGTTATAGTACACCCATATTCCTGGTGGACGGATGTAATACACTTTTTGATCTTGTACCTAATGGACACTTCCAAGTGTGGAATCAAGATAAGAGAAATCAAGTCTACATCCAAGTTGAAGTGATTTTGATTGAATGTGTCCATTTCACATATGTGGGTGCTAAAATATTTACCCACTTTCACAATCTTGTTTCCTTCTTGATCGCACGCAACATCCAGGTACAACCCATAAACTGTCTACGACATACAGCCTTGTATACCTCCGGAGTTGACTACTTTACCATCATCTCACGGCACTCTCTTACGCTGTACATTTTTACAGTCCAGGTTAAGCGAGCTTTATCGGGAAAATACATGCCCTTTGCCAGTACCGTTGGTCTAGACGCATCCCACATTGCTGACCGAAATTCGTCAGCATCCCTTGTGAGGGCATCTACATGCGGCATACTTGTCAAATTATCAAGGTAGGGAATATTCCGCTCATGAAACGGCACGTGAGACTCGTACACTCTTGGTCTAACGGGAGGAGCATGCTCCCTAGTCAGCTCAGGTTCGACATTCACTTCCTTCTCATCATCACCCTCGTCGGGGAAGGGTGTGTCATCTCCAGACTCATCGGCATTGTTGTCATAATCACTATTATCTTCCTGACTCTGTGCATCTTCCAAATCACGAGTAAATACGTCATTTATAGGTAACTGAGTGAGGTCAGGACCATCAAGTTGCTCGATTTCACTGCACAAAAAGAACAAAATAATAAGCTACTCAAATTGATAAATATTTTACACATAGCTATATCACTTCACTTACAAGTCGTACTGCATTAACATTCCATGATGGACATTTTCCTGTTGGTAATGACTCCCGGATGGACCATCGTGATCTAACACGCCAGAACTACGCATATTCCAACTAGACGTGGGTCACAACTTGTAAAATTCATATCCGGACGGTACCCCCTGTGGAAAATATGAGTGTTAATACAAATTCAATTCAACAAAAAATAAACATCGTAACAAAAAGGAAAATTGAAGTTTACCAGTCGTCTTGTGGATTATGTAAAGTATGAGAGAAATTATTTCCTCGCTCCTCGTTCGCCCGCGGAGATAAGTTAAGACCCGGCCAAACTCTTTCAGCCGGAACATGTTGGGCTAAAATTGCTCCAGAATAATCACCCGATGACTGGAGGTTATTCCTGCTTTGCGCAATCTCATTATTGCTAACGTCTTCAGTCTTGATGTACATTTTCAATAATTTTATTATAATAATTCCATGTATTCATCCAGAATCCGCAAAAAATCTCTAAGAGTTTCATCATCTTCGATGTTAAACTCAGAATAACAAGCAAACCCCTGCGGAGTGACAGAATAAGAAAATCTACCTGTTACTTTAAGGTTCACCGAATGTTTCCTCACACTCGTTTTTTAAGTAACAACGATACCAATTTATCGTACTCCATAAAGCGGCAATTTAACATGACATTGTGGAGATGAACTATACCTCACAGAGTTATTCTCCATTACAACATCATCTACCCTGCCTCCCCCCCCCAATATAATGAAACCTTTATTTTTTCAGACATTATTAAAAAAATGCTTGATAACAAGAAGAAAAGTTTGAATGGAAGTTAGAATATTTTTTGAATGAATTTTCATAAAATCCTAACGCCTTTAAATAAGGCAATGCCTAGCTTGAGGGGGCTGAATTTTTTGATGTATAATGCGATATAATAACGCGCTATTCCCATTTGAATTATTGTTATATCAGTTAACCGCAGGAGACTTATTGGTGGGCCCACAAATAGGTATAGCGGGGTGTAATACCGCGCTATATATATTTGAATTACAGTTATGTCAGTTAAATGCATGGGACCAATTGGTGGGCCCACAAGCATTATATATAGAAAAGTATTTTTTTTTTTTTTGCAGTAAAAAGGTATTTTGAGTCCAGTTGGCATTTAGGTTTCCGACTCTGTCAAGCATCAACTAATTAAGGGTCTGTACACTGTGCTCTGGACAGTCTTTTTCCGGTTAATAATGCGTATCTGATCTTCTTCTTCTTTCTGCAACTATAGTTGACCAAAGCTAGCTGCTAATCATCATATTCTTTATTACAGGTGATTTATCCTACTGTAAAGGAAGGTGATTTTGATTTACTTATATTGCAGGTGCTTTACATGTTGAAGGAAAAAGAGACAGTACCCATTACAGTAACTGGAAGTGAAATTACCAAATATGGAAAAACAATAATAAGCTCAGACAATAAGTTGGAATTAGGTGTGGAACTAAGAGAAGCACCTGCGAGCCCAGATCCTTTGCACGATCATGGGATTATGCCATAGCTGTTACTGCTTAATTTCTATTACTATGATTTTTATTTCTGCAAATTAATCGGCTTGTTTAGTTTTTTTTAATTTATTTTCCCCTTCTTTTTGGGGTCTGATCTTTCTAAGATGGGGTTGTAGTTCTAACATAGATATGTAAACAGGCTTTTAAAAAGCTTTTGCCACGTAAAATATTGCATTTTGTTAGTTACCTCGATCCTCTTGTCTAGAATTTTGTCTTCTGTTACATCTTGTTTGGATGGTTGTTACGTATGGTTTCATAATGTATCGTATCGTACTGTATTATATTGTTCTATATCGTTTGATAAATATAATGTTTGGATAAATTGTGTCGTTTGTCATCGTTTCATGATATCACGCACCAGCAATATAAAGAATAAACTTGCAATATTATAAAGAAAAATTAATACAAGGTAAAATTATTATATAAAAAAGTAGGGTAAATGATAAAATAAAATTATTTAATAATAATGAAGGGTGAAATTAAGAGAAAAAGACAAGGTAACGACGCGACCACACCAAATTGGTCGTTACATAAAGTGACACATTTCGTCGTTATATAACGACAGATTTAACGACATGATATAATAAAATTTAAATAACAATCAAAATAAACATCGTATTTAAAGTAACAATATGATACAATACAATAGGTAACAACCATCCAAACTAGCTGTTAATTTTCTCTAATTTCGTCTATGCAAAATGGAATTTTTTTCATGTTTTACCAAGTTCGGTCCATAGACTCGTTGATGTACGACTAGATTCTTTTTCCTAAGCTACTTCAGGTATATTTTAGCTTCACCCGTTTTACGATACGCGCATATTCTATATCGAGGAGCATAAAATTTGAAAATCACGCAAATACTGTTCAACTATGTAATTGAGTTATAGAATAAAAATTATAAAATTACAAACTCTTGAAAATAATTAATATTGATCATATTTAGCTAACTTAATAGAAAAGAAAACTATGTCACGGAAAAGTATTCTTGCCTTATCATAACATCAATGTATGTGTTATGCATTTACTTTAGCAGCTCAAAGTTGAATACTTGCACATAATATTATGCAACAATTGTGTTCTTTATTGTCTTAGAAATATGAATTATATTTGCCCAACTACCTAATATTAAATTCGATCTTATTCTGTTGTAGCTCAAATTGAAACTACGAAAAATAACAAGAGAGTTTATATTATTAAGTTTAGTTATCATACGAAGAATTTAATTGGATGAATTCAACTAACTTTATGTCACGACCCAATTTCTCCCTCCGTGAGTTGTGTTACGCAACGCCTTCCTGAGATTCCTTAGAAGGGCGACGTAAGGCTAAGCAACTGATGTCAGTGCAGTTACTATCCGCCAACTAAGGTCTCCTCCGTACGCTAGACAAGATTGTCAGTGCCGTACGAAAAATCCAATGTCAAGAGCAATTGAGAGAACAGAAATGAGAATTGAGAATGAAAGAAAGCTTGATTGCATTAATGAAAGCTATTACAGAAAGGCAACGCAGTGTCGAAGGGGAGAGACACTAGTACAGAGAATTGTTTGCTTGCTAGAAATTTTGATTGCTTGATCCCCCTAATAGTACTTAAAAAAATAAACCAAAGTTACAAGACTTAACCTAAATAAGCTAGAGAAGCATAATGGAAGTATATAAATAAACCTACTTTATATTTACAATGAAAAGGACTTAGTTTTCTGCAAAGTAGAGACAGGTCCGTTGGCAGCAACTTTATCTTTCGCATCAAGGTCTGCACGCACGGTGCTGTCGGCGCGCGTGACGCTATTTGGAGCCCGCCTGCGGCTGGCCGCTGTCAAGGCATCAGGATCTGCGTGCGCGGCATTATTGGCATCATCATGAACTGTGCGCCCGACATTTTCCAGCAGCTAGTGTCACGACCCTAAAGCCGACCCGGTCGTGATGGCGCCTATCGTGAAACTAGGTCAGCTGACACAATTCCCGAATTAACCATTATTTAGTAAAATTCATTACTTAAGCCTTTAATTAATCAAATATCTCATAATGTAAGTCTGAATGAATAGTGTGAAATAAATACACAAGCCCGGTATCGGGGTGTCACAAGGTACGAGCATCTACTAAGGTCTGAATACAATGAAGAGTCTGAAAATATACTAAAACAATCTAAGGAAGACAAGAGGGAGAAGAGCAGGGCTACAAACGTCGGGAAACTACCTTGCTAACTCCGATTACTCTACCACTGAGCAACCAACACCCGCTACCGGGTTCAGAAATACCTGAATCTGCACACACGGTGCAAGGAGTAATGTGAATATGCCAACTCAATAAGTAATAAAAGTAAATGAAGGCTGAGTAGTAAGAAAACAAGTAAACCACGTCAAAATGCTACAACAAATGTGGGACATTTCCACTACAGTACAGAAATCATTTACTTCATAAATCATGCTCAGTTTCGATAAAACCTTTTAAAAAAAAATTCAATAATTTCAAACGAGTGATAAAGAAGTGAATAACATGATAGAAACGTAAATAGCCCCTCAGGCAAAACATGTACCATAAACTGCCCCTCGGGCATAATATCAACAAAACCAGCCCTTCAAGCTACCTCATAATCACTCATAATGAGCCCCTCGGGCATAACATGAATCAAGAACCGCCCCTCGGGCAAACATGGATCAAGAACAGCCCCTCGGGAATCAATATAAAATAACAACAGCCCCTTGGGCTACACATATCACTCACACTGGGTACCCGGACTCACTGGGGATGTACAGACTCCGGGAGGGGCCCCTTACGGCCCAAGCGCAATAACAAGCCATCTCGTGGCATAATCAAACAGGCTCTCGGCCTCATATCAAGTCACCTCGTGGCGTAACAAATCAGGCCCTCGGCCTCATAATCATGAATAAGTACAACACTGCTGTGGCGCGCAGCCCGATCCCATAATATCCCCATAACACAGGCCCTTGGCCTCACTCAGTCAGAAACCTCTCAAGCCACTCGGGCAACAGTAAAACATGATGCTCAGCCCAAAATATCAAAACAGAGTAAATATGGCTGAGTTATGAAAACAACAGAATACAGCATGACTGAGTACAAATATGTAGTCAAAACAGTGAGGAAACGTAGTAAAAATCCCCTAAGGTTCCAAAATAGTTGGCACGAGGCCCAAATATGGCATTCAGCCCAAAAGATGATAATACTTTCCAAAACACAATGATATCAAACAAGTTTTAATCATATACGCGAATTAACAGTCATACGGGACGGACTAAGTCACAATCCCCAACGATGCACGACCCAAAGCTCGTCATCTAGCATGTGGGTCACCTCAAAGTAGCACAACGATGTGAAATACGGGGTTTCATACCCTTAGGAAAATATTTACAATCATTACTTACCTCTATCCGGTCTAAACTCTAGCCCGCGATGCCTTTGCATCATCGACCTCCAAATGCTCCAAATCCAACCAAAATCAGTATATTATCATCAATATACGCTAAAGGAACAAAGCCCAGGCGAAAATAATCAAATTAACTCAAGAATCCCGAAATTGCTCAAACCTGGGCCCCGGGCCCACGTCTCGGAATCCGATTAAATATCTTATTTTCAAATCCCTAGGTCCAAATTCCCAATTTACACCTCAAAAACATGTAATCTAGTCAGATTATTCGATGATAATTCAATATTATAGAGTAGAAATGATCACAAGTGACTTACCTCAAGATTTCCCATGACTTCTCGCTCAAAAATAGCGCCTAGCCTCGTTCTTTTCATCCAAAAATGTGGGAATGAGCTAAAAAAACAAGACAGCTCAATAAAACACGATTTTGGTCGCTAAAAGCCCCATTCCCGTCAGTAAAGGTGCCAAATCTGGTCGCTAAACGTGCACACCAGATCCTGTTGTACCAGCAATATTTATTTTCACTAAAAAGGCTCTAACTCCACCATACGAACTCGGAATTCGATGATTCTTGTTCCTATGAGTCACAAATAATAATACAAATAGAGCCCTTCAATCGAAACTCAATTTGGAGCTCATTTTCTTAGTGTGATACTCATTTCGCTCGTTAAACAATTAACTCATGTTTCACGTCAAAAACCCGATCGCAACTTGATGAAATTAGACCAAACTTTCCAGATCACTCATATAATTCATTATCAAAATTTCGGAAGTCTCGAAATCAAATTTCGATCTCTACAACTAAAAATGGACCTTTGGATCATTACATGCTTATGCTCAAAACGGCAAAATCTTCCAGAAACTCTTCCAAAACTTATCTGAGTCTCATGGGACCCCGACCAAACATGCCAACACACCTCATAACATCATTTAAACTTGTTCCAACCTTAGGAATGCTCAAAACAACATCAAAACATTGAATCACCCTCGGATTCAAGCCTAAGAATTTCAAAACTTCCAAATTTCGAATTCGATCAAAAAGTCTATCCAACCTCGTCCGAATGACCTGAAATTTTGCGAACACGTCACAAATGACACAATGGACCTACTTCAATTTCTGGAATTCCATTCCGACCCCGATATCAAAATTTCCACTGCCGATCGGAAAACGCCAAATTTTCAATTTCGCCAATTCGAGCCTAAATCTACCACGGACCTCCAAAATACATTCCAAATGCACTCCCAAGTCCAAAATCACCTATTGGAGCTAACCAAATCGTAGAAATCCAAATCCGAGATCGAATACTAAAAAGTCAAAACTTGGTCAAACCTTTCAAATTTAAAGCTTCAAGTTAAGAATTGTTCTTCCAAATCTATTCTGATTATCCTGAAAACCAAAACCGACGATTTACACAGGTCATAATACATTATACGGGTCTATTCATGCCCGAGAACTGGCAAGCAAAGTGCAAATGATCAAAATGACCGGTCGGGTCATTACATCCTCCCCCACTTAAACATACATTCGTCCTTGAACGTGTCCAGAGTTGTTTCGAAAACCATCAAATCGCTGGGTAACCTTACCATGCATATACCACGGGGTGATCCCACATCACCCTATCCTATATAGGTCTGGTAATACAACATAACTGAAATTTCACAATTTACCATAGCCCATAACCTTAGAACCAATTTTTCCACTTCCGAAATTATATATAAGATCAGAATCTCACATCTACAAACTGAATAAGTCTGAAAATGTTGTATCAAGCCATAACCGCAATCCAAGATCAAAATCACATGATATACCACCCAATTCAGACACTCATAGCGATAATTTCTAATCACAGTAGCTGATCAAACTACCCAATTCCGGTAATAAACCTCTTGTCAAATCACAGCCTCATTCCAACACTTTTGTATACTGCCAATGATGAATGAAACACGCAGAAAGTCATAACCATTCCTCAGATCAACTAGTCATGGAGCTCCATCTCCTTCGGCAAGGACCATAGTAAATTTTTAAGTCGAATCCTGATATTATCCTTCCAACATGTTGAAATCGAATTCGATAGTATTCATTCTAGATCTCAATGATCTCATCTCATCCAACACGACTACTCTAGTGACATAACACATCGATACAATCTAAAGCCACAACCCATGCGACTCGTGCACGAATAAGCAACAGTCCAAATGTACTCAAATCATGGAAAAAATACTCAAATGAGAGAGCTGTACCACAAGCTCACTAGTACCACCACAATACAATGATGAGAACCCATCACCCTTCGTAGAACCAAAACACATGAATCTAACCCGAAGGATCATACCTCTACATAACTTCGTTGCAATGCACGACCCTATCCAAACACTAGTCCACACGAGACACCTCAAGTTACCATGCTCAAAATCATCAACCACACGCAATTTGATGTCTAGTACCAAAAGTAAATCACCAAAACCATAGAGAAGTGAATGACGCAATGCTATGCCAGCCTGAAAGAACATATCCAATGCGCAATCAATCATGTAACACCCAAATACCTGTTTCACTCAAATTCTGCTATAATGCCCAAATAGAAAAAGCACCATATGTGCATATAACCAACAATCACAACTCCTCCCAACACAGAAGGGTAACTCATAGATCACTACAGAACATGAATAAGCTCAATGACAATCGAATGGAACATCCCTCAACAATAGCAATTTAGAGTCAACAACTCCGATCCGATGCAGAACACACATCTATACTAGGCCTACCAATGAACCCTAAATCAACTCTGGTCACCCGCAGCAGATAGATAACTCTCCGAAAGTTCACAATGACTGAATCATGGCAAATTCTAACATCTGACTAGTTTTGCTCGCATCTTCACGGTCCACAACCACAAAATTACTTGTTTATGAGAACTCCCTGTCTCGAAATCCATAAAATGCATGAATCACCATATTTGATCCCAACTCCACTGCTCGAATATATAACAAATTTTTGATATTGAATCATTTCATGAGAGGTACTCCTATAATTCTTCTGCGCCACCAAGCAAACTCGAATATTAGCAATCGATCCAACAAGAGAGTGCCGCAATACTAATGAAGTATCCTCAACTCAAACACATCACCCTTTCTAAAATGTATACCCTCATCAAGCCACACAAATTAGTGATATCATTTACCTAGTCATCTGAAACTGACCATGCTACCTAAGAATTTGTGACCTTCCTTTCAAACTAAACTGTGACCTTACACATGCAAGTCTCAATCCTACACAACATACCATATATACCATACCATCCTAGGATAAACATGAGAACTTTATATCCCTTCCGAGCCACAAGTAGCTACGTACTCAACTAGCCAAGAACTTTCCATTGATCCCATCTAGAAGAAAATCACTACACATCCCATGCTCCTCACGCTAGTAGAAAAAATACATCTCCAACCATAGTAGAAATCATGAAGAACCCTCTGAATCCCCTTTGCACAAAACCAAACCAACTGGACTGACTCCTTCTAACTCAACCAAGCTACGCAAGCACCATCAAAACCTAAGAGCATTGCCACGAAGCACCTGTAGAAACTCAGTATCTCATAAACACCCAAAGAACTAATCATATCTCTTACCATATCGATTCAACCTACTACCAAGCTGTCCTATTTATCCAAGTTCCTTCTTAATTACCTTCGAATTAATACTTCTCCTTGCCATAATACCGCAATCATCAACCCAGACTCACCACACGAGACCCAGCATAAAACCATACCATCTAAGGCTCATAAGTCGCTGAATACTCTCTCAAATATCCCCACAAGCACCACTTTAAAAATACTTACCCTGAAGAGACTTTAATCTAAAGCCATTACCTTCACCTTTATGATACTAATATGTAGAATCCATAATGATATAGAAATACCACGAGTCTTGACACCCTCCAATGCAAACCTCAGTTTCTAGCCAAATATACAACCTGAAAATCTCCAATTATTACATGTAAAATCTTGAACCCATTAGAACCATTCTTGAGAGTCATCCACTCTACTCAAACCACAATTAGACCGATCAAACGGACCGGATGACTTGTGCTCCATTAGCACTCCAACACCACAGAATGTGACCTCACCTTAACGCAACCAAAAAAACTTCATGTTCTATGCACCGTACCTCCTTTACCAATAACAACTCAAGTCATTCTGTGATTCTCATACACCCATAAAGCATAACATAACCTGTATTGAAATTTCCTTTACTCGAGCCATCCTCGGTCTCAACCTCCATAAGCCATAACTGATTCACAAGTATGCCTCAAACTGGAACCAACATGGCACATAACCGTGCAATCAACTAATCAATAGCAGACTCCCCCACTTGGATCAAAGTCATAGTTCAAAACACACAATAACTCATAATGCATATACTCTATTACTACCATAATACCATAGTGAGATTGAACTCAATCCTTCATAAGCTCGTGCAACACAGACCATCTAGTACTTCAAATCTTCTACAAATATCGCATTCACCCTCGTAACAGTCAATCCCACTCTCTTAAGCAACCCAAATTCAAATTGCAACACATATATTTCACTAGTAAAAGAGATCTTCCAACAAACAACATAAGGATCACACAAACTTCAAAACACTCTGCAGGAGATAACCCACCTGTTCTGCCTCAAACTAACATCTCTTTATACCCTTCTACCATCATAAACATTACGCAGTCACTTAATCTTCCTGAGTCTGAACTCATATCACAATGTGAAATCTACTTCACTTCCCAACTAGGCAACATGAAAAGGTCCTTCAACACACCTACAACTCGAGAGTATACATCAAATCACGATGGAAATCAAGAACCAGATAGTTCTTGCTATCCCTAAGCAGACCCTTCTCGTCTCATTCAATTCATATGAACACATCTAGTAGTCACATCACTCTCATCACGTAACTATCCAGTCATCACTTCCCTTAATAGGGACACTATCAAATGTATAAATCCAGAAACACGCGCTCATGAAATCAACGGCTCAGGGCTCAAGCTATAGGCAAGGCCCAGCCTCAAGTCCTCCAGACTTTCCCAACATCAACACACAGAGATCACATCTCACCCCTCGATCAGGGAATCACAAGCCGTCGACGCACAACCGATACTGAGCGCTCATACGCGCATATGAACGCGTGGAAGGAATTCAAAGAGTTACATTTCAAGCTGAATCAAGGATGGACGATAAGAATTCAAGAAGGTGAAGTTTTTCCTAAAGGTTCTGCAACCCCCCGAGGATAAGTACAGATGTCTCTGTACCGATCCGCGAGACTCTACTAAACCTGCTCATGACTTGTGAGACCTATGTAACCTAGGCTTTGATACCAACTTGTCAAGACCCTAAAACTAACCCGGTCATGATGGCACCTATCGTGAAACTAGGCTAGTCGACACAATTCCCGAATTAACTATTATTTAATAAAAGTCATTTTTAAGCCTTTAATTAATCAAATATCTCATAATGTAAGTCTAAATGAACAGTGTGAAATAAATACACAAGCTCGGTATCAGGGTATCACAAGTCATGAGCATCTACTAAGGTCTGAATATAATGAAGAGTATGAAAATATACTAAAACAATCTAAGGAAGTCAAGAGGGAGAAGAGCAGGGTTGCGAACGTCGGGCAGCTACCCTGCTAACTCTGATGACTCTGCCACTGAGCAACCAACACCCTCTACCGGGTTCAAAAATACCTAAATCTGCACACATGGTGCAGGAAGTAATGTGAGTATGCCAACTTAGTATGTAATAAAAGTAAATGAAGGCTGAGCAGTAAGAAAACACGTAAACCACGTCAAAAAACTACAACAAATGCAGGACATTTCCAATATAGTACAGAAATCATTTACTTCGTAAATCATGCTCAGTTTCGATAAAACCTTTTAAAAAAATGTTCAATAATTTCAAACGAGTGATAAAATAGTGAGTAAGCATGATAGAAACGTAAATAACCCCTCGAGCAAAACATGTACCATAAACTTCCCCTCGGGCATAATATCAACAAAACCAGCCCCTCGGGCTACCTCACAATCACTCGTAATCAGCCCTCGGGCATAACATGAATCAAGAACCGCCTCTCGGGAAAACGTGGATCAAGAACAGCCCCTCGGGCACCAATATGAAACAATAACAGCCCCTCGGGCTACAACATATTACTCACACTGGGTACCCGCGCTCACTAGGGGTGTACAGACTCTAGGAGGGGCCCCTTACGGCCCAAGCACAATAACAAGCCATCTCTTGGCATAATCGAACAGGCTCTCAGCCTCATATCAAGCCACCTCATGGCGTAACAAATCAGGCCCTCGACCTCATAATCATGATTCAGTACAACACTGCTGCGGCATGCAGCCCGATCCTATAATATCCTCACAACACAGGCCCTCGGCCTTACTCAGTAAGAAATCTCTCAAGCCACTTGGGCAACAGTAAAACATGATGCTCAGCCCAAAATATCAAAACAGAGTAAATATGGCTGAGTTATGAAAACAGCAGAATACAGCATGACTGAGTACAAATATGAAGTCAAAATAGTGAGGAAATGTAGTAAAATTCCCCTAAGGTTCCAAAACAGTTGGCACGAGGCCCAAATATGGCATTCAGCCCAAAACATGATAATACTTTCCAACACAATGATATCAAACAAGTTTTAATCATATATGCGACTTAGTAGTTATACGGGATGGACTAAGTCACAATCCCCAATGGTGCACGACCTCACGCTCATCATCTAGCGTGTGCGTCACCTCAAAGCAGAACAACAATGTGAAATCCGGGGTTTCATACCCTCAGGACAATATTTAAAATCATTACTAACCTCTATCCAGTCTAAACTCTAGCCTGCGATGCCTTTGCCTCTCGAATGGGCTTCCAAATGCTCCAAATCTAACCAAAATCAGTATATTATCATCAATATACACTAAAGGAACAAAGCCCAGGCGAAAATATTCAAATTAACTCAAGAATCCGAAAATTGCTCAAACCCGTCCCCCGGGCCCACGTCTCGAAATTCGATAAGAAAACACAAAATTTGACAACCCATTCAACCACGAGTCTAACCATACCAATATTACTAAATTCCGATAACAATTTAGCCTCCAAATCTTTAAATCTTATTTTCAAATCCCTAGGTCCAAATTCCTAATTAACACCTCAAAAACATGTAATCTAGTTATATTACTCAATGATAATTCAATATTATGGAGTAGAAATGATCACAAGTGACTTACCTCAAGATCTCCCATGACTTCTCGCTCAAAAATCGCCCCAAGCCGCGTTCTTTTCGTCCAAAAATGTGGGAATGAGCTAAAAAACAAGACATCTCAATAAAACACGATGTTGGTCATTAAAAGCCCCATTCCCGTCGCTAAAAGTGCCAAATCTGGTCGCTTAAAGGTGCGCACCAGATCCTGTTGCACTAGCAATATTTATTTTCACTAAAAAGGCTCTAACTCCACCATACAAACTCGGAATTCGATGATTCATGTTCCTATGAGTCATAAATAATAATACAAACATAGCCCTTCAATCAAAACTCAATTCAGAACTCATTTGCTCAGTGCGATACCCATTTCGCTCGTTAAAGAATTAACTCATGTTTCGCTCAAAAAACTCAATCGCGACTTGGTGAAATTAGACCAAACTTTCCAGATCACTCATATAATTCATTATCAAATTTTCAGAAGTCTCGAAATTAAATTTCGATCTCTAGAACTAAAAATGGATTTTTGGATCATTACATGCTTATGCTCAAAACGGCAAAATCTTCCAAAAACTCTTCTAAAACTTATCCGAGCCTCATAGGACCCTGACCAAACTTGATAACACACCCCATAACATCATCAAACTTTTTACAACCTTTGGAATTCTCAAAAAAACATCAAAACATCGAATCACCCTCGGATTCAAGCCTAAGAATTCCAAAACTTCCGAATTTCGAATTCGATCAAAAAGTCTATCAAACCTCGTCTGAATGGCCTGAAATTTTCCAAACACATCACAAATGACACAATGGACCAACTCTAATTTCCAAAATTCCATTCCAACCCCGATATCAAAATTTCCACTACCGACCAGAAAATGTCAAATTTCCAATTTCACCAATTCGAGCCTAAATCTACCACGGACCTCCAAAATACATTCTGAACACGCTCCCAAGTCCAAAATCACCTAATGGAGCTAACCAAATCATATAAATTGAAATCCGAGATCGAATACTAAAAAGCCAAAACTTGGTCAAACCTTTCAAATTTAAAGCTTCAGGCTAAGAATTGTTCTTCCAAATCTATTTCGATTATCCTGAAAACTAAAACTAACGATTTACATAGATCATAATACATCATACAGGGTTAGTCATGCCCAAGAATTGGCAAGTGAAGTGCAAATGCTTAAAACGAATGGTCGGGTCATTACAGCTGGGTGCTGGCATGGGCTATCAGTGGGGCGGCAGAGGCACATGCGCGCTTGTCACTTGGCGTTGCCGAGACCATGAGGCCAACCATGATGCTGGGTGTTGGGAGTCTTGCCAGGACATCGTGGGGTGCATCCAATGGGTCATGAGGTATGGCTGGAAAGCCGCCCATGACCTTTCCCCCCACCAGAGTTGGCGACGTCCTTAGAGCCTTACCTACAAGATGATGATTGATCAGGCTCTTGTTGGCTGTGAGGTCTATTCCCCTCTGTCTTGTGAGTTGGCTTTGTAAATGATGTTTCATGTCTTTTCGAATAGATCTCAGGCGACTGATATGGAAGATTGGATGGATCTTCCACTAAGTTGGGATGTTCACTTGGTATGTGGCTTTCCCAATGCGTCTTTCAATGGACTAGGGCCCAATATGTTTTTTCAGTAGGCGAGGGTCATGGGTCCTCTCTATGAACAAGTACCGCCTTAGGATGTTTAGCATCACTTTGTATCCGGTTTGGTTTTGGACAAAGCAAAGATTTTGATCAGCAAACCTTTTCACTTGCTCTTGTGCTCTGACGAGATAGCTCCGTACTATCTCCAAATTGCGCTCCCATTCCCTCGAGAAGTTGGTAGCTCGAGGAGATTTTGGCATGGTTGATGCATTCACCATTTGCGGGAGAAGTGGTTGTTGTCTGGTAACAATTTCAAAAGTGCTATTGTTTGTATTAGGGCTCTTTTGAGAATTGAAACAAAGTTGAGCAGCATCCAAAAGGTTCACCCAATGCTGTTGTGATCCGGTTTCATAGTGACGAAGATATTCCTCCAGCATGTCATAGAACCATCTCGTCTGGTCATCTGATGGTAGATGAAAGCTTGAACTGTGACTCAATTTTGACCCGAAGCACTTAAAGAGATGGGTCCAGAAGTTTCTGTGAAGCGTGAGCCGCGGCCACTAACCATGTCTTTGGGCAGGCCCCAATATTTGACAATGTGCAAGAAGAAGAATCGAGTTGTACCTTCTGCTGATATGTTTTGTGGGACAGTTATGAAGATTGCATAATTGGAAAACCGATTTATTACAACCAAGATGGATGCAAGGTTTCCAACTTTGGACAATCCTGTGATGAAGTTAAGGGAAACACTTTCCCAAGGTCTTTCTGTGTAACACTCCTCAAATTTATAAAAGTTTCAAGACATGCTAAATATAGAATTTAATTTTTATAATTTTAAATTATACTTCTATTGCGGATTTAAATCCTTGTGATTGATTTTGAATTACTTTTCTATTTATAAATAACTGGACATACAATTAGGGGAAATATTAATAATTTTTAATATTATTAATTATTAAAAATTGAGTATCATTAATTATTAGTTAAGTCAAAAAATATTAACCTAAAGCCCATAAAGTGGCTATTGTAAATAAAGGCTTAAAACCTTATACAAACAAAAACAAAAAAAAAATGTATCTGTCTTTTCAAAAGGCAAAAGACAAAAGGCTTAAAAAGCCTTAATCAAGTCAGAAGACATAAACTTATACGAACAAAGCCTGAAGGCTGAGAATTCTTATACGAACAAAACAGAAGACTTAAGCTTCTATTCATTCACGCAATTCTTATACGGGGAAAAGGAACAAATCGTTGTTCCATTCACGCAGCAAACGCAAGGCATGCAGGCAACAAAAAAAATTCTAGGGTTTTTTACCAATCACTAATTCTTGAATTCAGGTATGTAAATTTTCCTATTCTCAATTACCCTACAGTAGTAATAGGTAAGAATTGAATAGTTAATTCCCTTCTTCCTCTATATCAACAATAAATTGCATGTTTAGGTGTGAAACTTTAAAATTAATTAAAATGCACTGGTTGTTGTAGAATCAATTGTTTGACGAGTATAAATTGGACTGGAGTCTATGTATTGGCTTGAGAAGTTGTGAGGTGAGTTGATATAACCCTTTACTAAAGTGGTTTAACTCACAAAAGCACGCACACAAGGTGTTTGATGAACTGCATAAAAGAATTAATATATACTTAATTCTAGTCGTAAGTACCTATTAGCTTAGAATTATTTTCTAACTAAAGTTTAGATGATTATTTTGATATATGGGCATAAATTTTAGATTTTTATGTTATTCTTATATACCATTTTCATGTTGAAAATTTATGAAGGATCAAGAATCTTTATAAATACTTTTAAATGTTTATTTTATTCTTATGTCATGCCTTACATTTAAGGATACCAGTATGAGTATGTATAAAAGATTTAGACTTGAAAAGTCACAAGAAGAAGTTTTAGAAAGAAAAGATTTTTGGGAGTATCCTTTATTCTGAGAATAGGTCATCGTCTAGGTCTAGGGTCCTGACCAAGGCGTTGACTTCCTGAAACTACTTCTGCCAAAGTAGGGAGGACAGGAGACGAGGGTCTCGTTGCTCTGAATTTACTTATCCATGCTAACGTATGAGACATGAGCACTGAGAAGAATGAAATGAGTGACATCTCGTGGATTGGGCCTATTTGATCGGGTTGGGATCGAACCCGTGCCGATCATACGGTGACTGAGAAAGAATTAAGTCAGGATAGTTGAAACTCCCAAAGTATAAAGAGAAGTAATTTTTTTTAGAAAAAGAAAAGAATTTCTTTTAGAATATTCATAAACTGCTATTATGCAATTATTTTAGAATTGTTCTTAGAGGAATTATGTTTTCTATGCATTTCTATTCTTTGCTCATTATGTGTATTGTATTAAAGTTGTGTCCCCTGTTGTTGAGACTCACTGAGTACAATGGATGGTACTCACTTTCTCTTTTGGGAACCTATGTTGGTCTACGGTATAACGTAGGAACCAGTTTTGTAGGCGAGCAGGTTGCGGGTTAGGACTTCCTTCTCTTCCAGTGCTATTGGTGAGCTCCGCTTTTGTTAGTGGAGTATTCCTTAGAGTTATCTTTATTTAGTTATTTCTTTGTTTACTTAGAGAACTAGCCAGAAAATCTCATATCCTGAGCAGTGCATCAGTTTATCCATAGAGGCTTCATAGACATAGTCAATGGGTTAAGATTAAGATGTTTTTGATAATAACTTAGCATAAATTCAGTCTATATTTAATCTAAAAGTATTTGGAGTATTTGGTTAAATATTTGATTAATCAAAAGTAAATGGTTGGAGTATTTGCATATAAAGTTTGGAGTTATAATAGATTTGATAAGCAGAGATGGTTCGCTCGATCATGTTTAGTGATCGAGTGCCGGTTTAGACTTGTTCAGAAAATGGACCGTGACATTCTGGGGCATGTAGTGACTCCAAGGGTCCCGTTTGTGATGAGCGGACCGACTTGTCCTTTTGGTCTGCTTGACGAGTCTTCACACACTGAGAAGCGTCATCAGTAATTTGAGGCCAATGATATGACTTCTGATTCTTGTTGCAAAAGGTAGCCGAAATCATAGGTTCATGTCTTTTGACTCCCTTCTTCAACTGCATGGCTGAGATATTTTCAGTGGCCATCTTTATGGGCATGCGCGGTATGGTGCGGGGCTTGGCCCCATTTTCTCCCATCATCAGGAGCATGTTGGCATATGGTACAGGTATGGTGTTGGTTTGCCTCAATAATTCCAATCCCACTATGAGTTCGAAGTCATATATGATTGCGACGCGTAGGTTGAATCTTCCTTCATAAGGCTCGAGCTTTATGGACAATTCTTAGGCTATTCCACCCACTAGTTGGGGTGGTGAGTTGATAACCTTGACATGACCCTTACTCTTTTGTACCACTAGACCGAGGCAATTCACCTGAGTTGAGGCTAAGTAGTTGTGGGTAGCACCCGTGTCTATCATTGCCCGAGTGGGTTTGCCTTTGACTTTCATTTCGACGAACATTAGGATCCTCTCTTGGGTAGGAGGAGGTCTCTCATCCGCCTTCTTTTTCTCTTTTTTAGCAATTGGGCATGAGTCCTTCTTAGGGATACCGACACTAGTTCCCGCTAAGGTATAAGGGATATAGCCAACAATTGCATTGAATGCGCCTACTTGTTCTATTTCATCTGAGTTGTCATCTGACCCATCCTCAACAGTCTGATGAGAGTTGATCTGGATCTGTGGGAATTCATTGTTCCAATGTGGCCTGCCGCAATGACAGCATTCTGAAGGGGGTTTCTTGCCCTGATTGTTGTTGACGGATGCAGCACTGTTGCTGCTTGAGGAATGAGTCTTGGATTTGGTTGCACATCGATATCCCCCACTTCTTCTAGGGCCACCATTGCTAGGCTGGCTCCCGTTCTATCCCCCTCGGACAGGCGGCTGAGGCCTATCCTTCTGAGTTTCCATATGATAATCCCCTAGGCATTCAACAGCTTGGATCGCCTTGGGGAGGGTATCTACCCTTTGTCTTTACAGCTCCATACGGGCATGAGGTTTCAAACCTTCTAGGAATGTGAAGTGTTTGTCTTTGTCACCCATATCTCGTATGTTTAGCATGAGCGCGAAGAACTCCCGCATGTAATCCCTCACTGACCTGGTCTAGCGGAGCTCCCGTAGCTTTCTGCGTGCATTGTACTCCACATTTTCGGGGAAGAATTGCAGGCGTATGGCTACCTTCAATTCTGTCCATGTCTTGAGAGTATCTTCCCCCCCCCTTAATGGCTTCATATGTCACTCGCCACCAGAGTTTAGCATCACCTTGAAGATACATGGCAGAAAGTTCTACCTTTTTGGCTTCTTCCAACTCACCCACGACATCGAAGTATTGTTCAATGTTGAAAATGAAGTTTTTCACTTATTTAGCATCCCGAGCTCCGTCGTATGACTTTTTGAAATTTTCAGTTTTTGTGGCACAGGGGCAAGGTTCACAGTACCGCTGATTTGGGTTTCGCCACCTCAAAGTATGCTTTGTAGAGCAACATTGACAACGTTGAGTTGGTCTGTCAAGTTGTCTATGGTTTGTTGCATGGCAGTCACTGTCACGACCCAAAGTCCACTAAGGATCGTGATGGCGCCGGACACACTGTCAGGCAAGCCAACACCAAAAAGTTAATTAAATTCCCAATTTAGTATTTGTTGAAATCATTTTCTTTATACATTAAACAATAAATAATGAAATTCACAGAAATAAACAAGAAGTCTTTAACAAACTTAATATTAAATTATCCCATGATCATCCTAGAACCTGGTGTCACAAGTGCATGAGCAACCACTAGGAAATCGAATAAAGTACAATAACTGCCCGGAATACAATTTGGATAAAAAGTAAATACAATACACTGAATGAGACTATGCTAGCTGCGAGTCGCCTCAAGGAATGCAGCTCACCTAAGTCTCTGTATCAACCATGCTGTTATGCCCACTAGGCCACTAGAGATACATGTGCCTGTGCAACAAAAATGCACAGCAAGTGTAGCATGAGTACAAAAATAACGTGTACTTAGTAAGTATCTCGTCTAATCTCGAAGAAGTTGAGATGAGATGTCGACTTCAACACTTACTAGTGGTCCAATAATGATACACCAATAATCTAATATACATCAAGAATTTTTATAAACATGGTTGTAACTCCATAGAATGAAGCAAGTAAACAATTCTTTTATTCATCGAGAAATTTTCAAATTTGTTTTCATCATTTATACATATATTCTGAATCCGGGAAAGCAATGTCCTCATTTATAAATATCAAGGCAAGCAAAACAAGCACGCGCAAATCATGTTGACATCGTACGGTCCGATCCAATAATATTTAAATTGTGCATTGCCAGAGGGTCGAATGACGCGAACCATAGATGCATTTATTATCCCGCTCGCGAATCATACATGCGACGCGGTCAAATATAAATAAACACAACAAACAGTCAATGAAGAATCCATCATGCAGCAATTATTCAAGGAAAGCAATTTCTCTTTTAAAGTTCAGAAAACGATGTCTAGCCTTTTAGAAATTTATCTACAAAGTTCGATATGGTTTAAGCATTTAAATTGACAATAAGATTGTAAATATTTACAAGTAAAACATGTTTTTGGATCCTAGACTACCCAGACTTAAGCATAATAGTAGCTACGCACGGACTCTCGTCACCTCGTGTGTACATAGCCCCCACAATAATAACACATAGTCAATTATTTCACCTATGGGGACAATTCTCTCTTACAAGGTTAGAAAGGAGACTCACCTCGCTCCGAAGCCTATATCCCAATTCAAGAACACGCTCAAACCTCCAAATAGGAGTCGAACGATCCTAAAACTATTCAAATGGGGTAAGAACTAGTCAATACATGCTCAATTATTAAACTAATTCCCCAACCCTAAATGAAAGGTTCCTAAAATTCATCCCTAGGCCCACATGCCCGGATTCCGAAAATTTTTGAAGAAAGTTGTTACCCATAACCTTATGAAGTCAAATATATGATTTTTACCAAATTCCATAACCATTTTCGTGGTCAAATCTCATTTTTATACAAAACCTAGGTTTTCATCTAAACCCTTGATTTCACCAATTTTTACATGTTAATCTATGCATAATCTATGTACTAAACCCATGTTGTGTAGAAATTACTTACCTCAAAGTGCTAGGTGAAAACCCTATTCCAAAAGCTCCAAAATCACCCAAATCGGAGACTCAAAACTAAAAAATGAGTAAAAAATGGCTGACTCCTGTTTTTAGGCGTTCTGCCTGGGCAAGTCGCATGTATGAAATGCGACTTTGCCTGCTTTTCGGGCAAAAATGAACTACTACCAGCTTTCAGTCAACTGGACCATAACTTACTGTACAAATATCTAAATGATAAATGGTTTAACTTTCTGGAAACTAGAATCAAATATCTACAACTTTCATTTTTTGCAAATTTTCAGATTCCTTATAGATTTCGAGATATAAGCTTCCAAAATAGGCTCCTCACATCAGAAATTTTTGGGAAAATTGCAAAATAGCTTTACCCGCCTTCATTTAGTCGATCATAACGTTATGTACAAATATTCAAATGATGAATGGTTTATCTTTCTTGAAACTACAATGCAAGGGCTACAACTTTTATGTTTTTCAAATTCCTAGATTCCTTATAGATTGCAAGGTATAAGCTTCCAAAATCGACTCCTTGCATCAGAAATTTTCTGGCGAACATCTTCTGCAATAGAATTTCAACAGCTTTCTCTGTCCGAAATCCATTCCGTTAACCTTTCGAAATTCACCCGAGGCCCTCGGGACCTTAACCAATTATACCAACATTTCCCAAAATATGATATGAAGTCGCTCGAGGTCTCAAATCACATCAAAGAACGTCGATATCATGAATCGCACCCCAATTCAAGCTTAATGAACTTTAGAACTTCAAACTTCTACATTCGATGTCGAAACCTATCAAATCACGTCCGATTAACCTAAAATTTTGCATAAAAGTCACATTCGCCATTATGGACCTACTCCAACTTCCGGAATCGGAATCCGACCCCGATATCAAAAAGTCCACTTCCGGTCAAACTTCTAAAAAACTTCAAATTTCTAACTTCAGCCAAATGACTCCAAAATGACCTACGGACATCCAAATCCACTTCCGATCACGCTCCCAATATCAAAATCATAATACGGAGCTATTCCCAGACTCGGAATCCCAAACGAACATCGTTAACACTGAAATGCACTTCATCCCAAATTTATGAAATTCACCCAAATATGCTAACTTCCACAATAGGCGCTGAAACGCTCCCCGGTCATCCAAAACCTGATCCGGACATACGACCAAGTCCAAAAATCATCATACGAACCTGTTGGAACCTTCAAATTCTGATTCCGAGGTTGTTCACTCAAAAATCCAATCATAGTCAATTCTTCCAACTTCAACCTTTTAAAATGAGAATTTTCTTTCCAAATCCAATCGGAACTTCCCGAATATCGATTCGGACCATACTTACAAGTCATAATACCTGAAGTGAAGTTACTCATAGCCTCAAACCGCCGAACAACGCGCTAGAGCTCAAAACGACCGATCGGATCATTACAGTCACCCTGTCTTCCTCTTGTTCTCTATAAGCTAGATCCTCGGCGCGCTCCTATTGGAGGTCCTCGAATTTTCCATAAATTTTGGTTGCCTCTGTGGTTGCCGTTTGTCGGTCTCCTTCAGAGTCCCGACTGATGTTTTCTATGTCAACTTCGGCCCGGAGCATTCGGCGGTCCAGGTCGTCCAACCTTTGCACTAGGCTAGTTCTTATTTCAGGCACCGTATCCACGATGGGACGTAATATGCCAATCGTCTCTTCAAGTGCCGCAATGCGGTCCCCATGATTCACCATAGTCAGAAATGGTGGTAATGGCAATGTGTTCCCTCGTCTGATGCCGAGCCTAGGCTCTGATACCAACTGTTACACGGTGCCTTCCTGAGATTCCTTGGAAGGGCGATGTAAGGCTAAGCAATTGATGTCAGTGCAGTTACTATCCGCCAATTGAGGTCCCCTCCATACGCTAGATGAGATTGTTAGTGTCGTACGGGAAAATCAATATCAAGAGCAACTGAGAGAACAAAAATAAGAATTGAGAATGAAATAAAGCTTGATTGCATTAATAAAAGCTATTACAAAAAGGCAATGCGGTGTTGAGGGAGAGACACCAGTACAGAGAATTGTTTGCTTGCCAAAAAGTTTGATTGCTTGATCACCCCTAATAGTGCTTAAAATAAACAAACCACAAAGTTACATGACTTAACCTAAATAAGCTAGAGAAACATAATGGAAGTACATGAAATAAAACTACTCTATATTTACAATAAAAAGGACTTAGCTTTCTACAAAGTAGAGACGGGTCCGTTCGCAGCAACTTTGTCTTTTGCATCAAGGTCTGCGGGCGCAGTTTTGTCGGCGTGTGCAGCACTATTTGTAGTCCGCCTGTAGCTGGCCGCTGGCAAGACATCAGGATCTGCGCACACGGCATTGTCTGTGCGCGCGACGCTGTTGGCATCATCATGAACTTTGCACCCGGCATTGTTTGTGCGTGCGACGCTGTTGGCATCTGCTAGCTGCTAAGCGTTGGCGTGGGCTATCGGTGGGGAGATAGAGGCACATGCGTGCTTGTCACTTGGAACTGCCGAGACCACGGGGCCGACCATGGCTCTAGGCGTTGGGAGGCTTGCTAGGACACCATGGGGTGCGTCCAAGGGGTCATGGGGCATGGCTGGAAAGCCGCCCATGACAGTTGTCGTGACGACACCTAGTCTCTACGACTATGTAAGCCTAACACTTTGCGGAAAAGAAACAAAAGCATGAAATTTTACTACCAATAATAAGAATAACTAATAAACAACTGAATGCTACTCGGCATATGCAATTATCACTTCAGAAATGTACGAAACAATTCCCAAAACCCAAAAACCTGCAAGTCCAAAGCTACTAAGAAGTCTTAACTGTTCTACACGTCATTTCTACAGAAGGAAGGGAAATGAACATAGGGGGATAGAGGGGGACTCCGAGAATATACGTGCGTGGGTAGATTTACCTTGAAGTCTTCAATAAGTAGCAGCGACTGCAACTAGTGATGAGGCTGGTACGATGAACCTGGATTTGTATACAAAAACCATGTGCAGGAAAGAGCATGAGTACACCATAATGGTACCTAGTAAGTGCCAAGCTAAACCTCGGTCGAGCAGTGACGAGATCAGTTCAAGGCCCTACTAGTATAAATATAATGAAATAAGGTAGAATGAAGTATCACAATAAAAGTAAATACGGAAATCTAGTAGGAATAGAATCAATAAAAGACAACAGCTCAAAACATAGTTATACCAAAATGGGATCTCCTGGGATACCCTCCCGTAGTCCCAAGCATAAATGTACAGGGGGATCTCCCGGAATACTGTTCCGTAGTCCCAAAGTAAATATACAGTGCTGGGGATCTCCCGGAATACTATTCCATAGTCCCAAAGTAAATATGCAGTACAGGGGGATCTCTAGGAATAACGTTCCATAGTCCCAAAGTAAAAATACAGCTAAACCAATAGAAACAACAATTACAGCAAGGAACCTACAGTTTAGACTAAATTCAAGGGAAATAAAGTAGGTAATTTCACTAAACATGCTGCACAGAGTTCAAATAGGCAGTTAAACACATAGGCATGCTATTCTAACTAAAACATGATAGCTACATATGCTAATGTAGTTCAAATAAGAAAAAGAATAGGTTATGACTTAGTGAAAACGGGGTTTTATAACAAATAGCCCGTGTACGTACTCGTCACCTCACGTACACGATGCTCACATATCAAAACAATACCAAATCCTAGGGGAGTTACTCCACACAAAGTTAGGCAAGCTACTTACCTCGAACAAAGCTCAAATCAATCTGTCACAATGCTCTTTCCACGAATATCTGACTCTGAATGGCTCAAATCTAGCCAAAACTAATTATATAACATAAATATAGTTACAAGAAACTAATCTAGCTAACAAAATCAAAGCTAAGGCAAGAAATTAGAAAAACGCCAAAATGTCAACCCGGGCCCACGTCTCAGAATCGGGTAAATATTACAAAATATGAACACTCATTCACTCACGAGTCTAACCATATCAAATTTACTCAAATCCGATACCAAAATCTTGATCAAACCCCCAAATTTTGGCTTAAGAACTTTTCTCAAATTTCTCCAATTTTTCCACACAAATCCGAAATTAAATGATAAAATCAAGCATAGATTAGTGGGATATAATCATAAAGGAGTTAGGAAACATTACCCAATAACTTCCTCTGAAAATCACTCAAAATTTTGCCTTCTACCGAGCTCTCAATCAAATTGTGATATGAACTCAAAACCCTCATTTTTGAACTTTAAATTCTGCCCAGGTACGCCTTCTTCGCGAACGCGGCCACCTCCTCGCATTTGCGTAGAACAAAAATCCACTGCTCAAATTTCCTCTATCACTAATGCGAGTGTACTCTCACGAACATGTAGCTTCACCTACCAGACCCTACGCGAACGAGTAGAACAAATTCCTCAGGTCCCAGTTGTTCCATTTCCTCTACGCAAACGCGATGCCATTCACGCGTTCACGATAGACTGATTGGCCAGACCTACGCGAATGTGAAGAGAAATTTCTTCTCCTGTCCCAACTCTTCTTCGCAAACACGGGCTTCTCTTCGCGAATGCGAAAAAACTTCTGCAAAAAAAAAATAGCAAAATCTGCTATCTCTCCAAAGTCCAAATGACCCGTTACCCATCCGAAACTCACCCGAGATCCCCGGACCTCAACCAAATATTTCAACCAATCCTAAAACACCATACAAACTTAGTAGATCCCTTAAACCACATCAAACAACGGTAAAAACACAAGTCATCCTCCGATTCAAACTTAAAGAACTTGAAACTTCCAAATTCGACAACCGATGCCGAAACCAACCAAACCACGTCCGATTGACCCCAAATTTTGCATATAAGTCATATTCAACACTACGGACCTACTCCAACTTCCGAAATCGGAATCCGACACCGATATCAAATTTCACTACCGGTCAAATCTCCAAAAAAATTCAAAAACCAAAAAGAAGCATCCCGGCAAATTACAATAGCAAAAATAGATACGGGGAAAGCATTTACTAGGGGATCGGAGCTCTAACTCTTAAAACGACCGACCAGGTCATTACACTTTATTCCTAGAAAGAAATAAAATAATAGTCATAAAAATTAAGGTAGAAAATTAATGCTTATTATTATTTTATTATATACATTCAATGCTTTTTAATTGATGATTGTTTTCTTATACCATTATGATTAATAAAAAAATATAATTAAAACACAATATGTCCTAATTGTATAGATTAATTTTTATCTCCCAAAGAAGGCTTTAGACATTTGAATTTGGCTACAAATCAAAGTTTATGATCTTCTATTCCAATGCAAATTCAGTGTTATATTACTTATTATTATGAACTATTCATATTTTTGAGCTGAAAATAAAATTTGATTTAATTAACAAAAAAGAATGATAAGTTTCAAAAAATTAAAAATGGTAAATTATGAATTTGAATCCTTAATATTAGTTCATAACGATTTTTTAAATATTGGCAATATCCAATTCAATTTTTCGAATAATATTTACCCAATGGAGGTTTAGCTATGCTTTGGATGGTAACGTTAGTAGTTTTGATTTAATTAATATGTTACATGTCGGTTGAAGTCTAAATTTAAGAACTTTAATATAATTCCAATTAGGAAAAACATAATAAGTAAAATTTTTGTTGATTTCAAAGTCCTAAGAGTTAGAAAAATAATTAATTATTTTGTCTAGTGTGAAATTAATTTTTAAAGGGTATAAAAGGCGAATGACATTTTGTTAAGGGGTTTCGTGCTTTTAATATAGTACTAGTATCTACGAACGTGCGTTGCATATTAATAATGACACGTGATGATTTAAAAATTTATTTATATAAAGGAACAATAAAATTTAATTAATGAGAGAAATTTTATGTATATTAATACAACAATCATCTAAATGCTGAAAAATATTATTACATTAGCATAATACATAAATTTAAAATAAAAGGACATCATTAAAACTTACACAAATGATTAATTTGTCATGGTAGTTAGATAATTATGTATTATAATTTAATAGTATTTAATGTAATGGTATCTTAACGAACACTTCTCGTGGACAATATTTTTTTTTGTGTATGTTTTCTCCTAATGTTTGGTTGTTCCGCCTTAACCAAAATTCTTGTTGTCGATCTTGATATCCTTTTTGAAAGTGCAACATACAGTTGTTCGTGCAAGAAAAAATATTGCGGTAAATATAGTCTAATATTTAGGATGTTTGTCCTTGTGGTTTATTTATTATATTTGTAAAACATAAACATACTAAAATTTATTTTCAGACAAATTTAAAAGGATATTCCTTAGTTTCGAAAGACGAAAGTAGAATTTAGGGATAAGAATATACTTAGAAGCACATTGACCAATATCATAATTTTTGCATGTATGACTTTATTGTCAAAACTTCTATATACTATCTGTGTGCTATTATATAAGCTATTCTGTGTATCTAAGTTTTTCAGTAGCATGACAGACATATTTTTCTTCAAAATCAATCTATGTACAATGGAGGTGACACTAATATGTAAGAAATAATAAACTTAAAACAAACATGTACGGTAGAAGACCATTTGGTATTAAAGTATTTAAGTATTCTTCTTAGTAGTAATTACTGGTATCATTTTCTGTTGAATCAAAAATAGAAAAATACTTTATTTTTACTATAAAATTTTGCTATCAACCTTTTATTTAGTTGATCAACATATTCATTTCTGCTAGCTAAGATATCTTTTTAATTCTATCATGCGATTTGCACAAAATCTAATGATAGAAATATTTCTCTTATTAAATACACTATTATTACCATTGAGATTGATAACCAAGTGTTCAAGAAGAATCAAATCATCTTTTATTGGATGCTCTTCTTCGTTTCCTACACAAAGCAAGAACACATTGATTACTCAATCTGCTTTTACTTTATATTTCTTGTTAGTTGAATCTTTTTCATTTGAGGCCAGAAGTATAACTTTGGCAAGCTAGCTTTTACAGTCTCTAGTTTGTCGATTTTGGAACTACAGGTAGTACTTGACATAAATTACCTTCCAAATCATTAATTTCCACCAAACGGTTCATTAATATCCAATATGTCTCTAACCTTTTTACTTTGTGTTCTAACGTTCTTTTTATGGAGTAAATTAATGTATCCTACAATAATTTTTAACTTAAATAAGAATTTTACTCATATGATAAATTTAAAAAAAAATTGAATTGGATTCTCTTGCTAAATAATTAATTAAAAGATTTAACTATTCGGGGTTAACATAAAAAAATAATTTATTCTATGTTGATTCAGATCTTAATATTAGTTCATCCTTTGTATTGAATATTTAATCTTAATTATAATTTTATCCACCATAAATTTTATTTTCAAAGAGTAAAAGATTGATATGACTTTAGATCTTTGTGTCTGTAGAATTATTATTGGTATTGACTCTTACCAACTATTTTTTTTCTCTTTCTCACACATTTATATTCTTAAATATTTTCTTAGTTGTTGTTTAATTATTAGGTATTTTTTAATGTTACACAAAAAATTAATTAACAAATATTATTTGAGTAGAAAAATAGTTCAAATATAATATAAAAATATATTATCGAGGGGGTATCTTTTTTCTCAATTTCAACTCTTTATGTAGTCCTTTTAATATTAAGAATTTCAAAATGGCTAAAGAAGCGGTGAAGAATTTCAAAATGGCTAGATGTGTCCATCATGCTCGTCCACCTTTTTTTGTTGAACATCAACTGCAAAAAGACAAGCATGGTTCTAATATTAAGTTAAAGTATGTTAGTACCAGTGGGTGTGAAAAACTAGCCAAGTTTGGCAATGAAAATGTCCTACGGGACTATGTACGAACTATGTAATGTTTGTGTTAGTAATATATTAGTATCGTTTGTGTTTTCAAAAAACAACTTTATTTTTCTTGGTATTCGACATTATGGAGTGGTAATGTATTCCAATATGGAGGATTCTTATGAAATTGATTTTATTAAACCTTCCTACATATTTTTAATAATAATTTAATTGATAAATTTTTTATTAATTTTAAAATCTTAAATATTATAAATTAGCATAGAAAGTATTGTAGTCCAAAAAAATAGGTTATTACAGTTATGCCCTTTCCCTGTGAGTTCTTCCGTTTAATATTTTAAGGCTATTTTGGTATATTAATATTGTATTTATGCTTTTATAATAATATAGGCTCTCCTTTTTCTAAATGAATTTGGACAGTATAATACATTCTCAAATTAAATTAGTAATAGGACATTATAATACGTTTTCAAATTAAATTAATAATAGGAATTTTTAAGAAGTATATCCTAAAAGTAATAGGATTACATGACTAAAGATATTTACTTGTTCAATTTTATATGAATTAGACAGTCCAAAAGTAATTATACTAATATGATTCCTAAAAGTAATCATGTAGGATTCCTAACGTGTAGTATTATTTTCTAAAATTAACAGAATTTTTATACTGAGATTGGTAGCTCATGAAACTACTCACAAGAGATTGGCAGGTCCAATGGAGAATGATATCTGATCAGATACGTTCATTATGTGGTATAGAAATGAGAGCACTGAACATTTATTCTTTACCTGTACTTATTCTGCAACTATATGGAACATGCTTTTGCTATGGCAGGAAGTACAGAGACAAGCAAATAACTGGAGCAAAGAGCAATTGTGGGCAGAGAAATACACAAAAGGCAAGAATAGTTGGGCAGACTTATATCGAATGGTGTTGGCTAGTTGTGTCTATGTTATTTGGCAGGAGAGGAATCTTAGGCCTCATTTGTTTTTGTAAGATTAAGACGTCTGAATCTGAATACACATCTGAATATGAAGATGTGTATTAAGATTAAGACATCTGAATCTCAATACACATATTCAGATGTGTATTAAGATTTGAATACTAAATGATTAAGACTGTTTGATTTTTACCATCTGAATGTATAAAATTTATCTTTATTTGAAAATTTAAAAACATAAAATTCAAATGAAATACTAATTAATCTAATATTCTATCTATAAAATATATAATTTTTTAAAATATGATAATTGTTTGTGGTGATGGCTAACGGGTGAATGCCTATTAGAGGCGGTGGTTGGTGGTAGTTTTGGTTGATGGTGGTGGTTCAGGGTAGTAGCTAGTGGTGATTGGTAGTGGTGGAGATTATGATTGAGGATGATGGTAGGTTATAATGATGGACATTAACGGTTGTGGTTGTTGATTGTAATTGGGTGGTTAATTGTGGTAGTTGAGGAGAATGAGGGTTGATTATGGTTGAGAATGATGGTGGTGGGAATGGTGGGGATGGTGGATGGTGATAGTCGATAATGGTGGTGGCTATTATTGAGGATGATGGTGATGTGTTGTTGTTGTTGTTGGTGCATTATGGTAGTTGATAATGGTAGGCGATGGCGGCAATTAATAATGAATATGGATGATTGCATCTTAATGAAATTAAGTCTCTGTTATAGATCTTAATCATACATACCCATTCAGACTCATTAAGTAGTTGTGAATGAATAATTCAAACAACACTTGTAACGACCCGATCGGTTGTTTTGAGCATTTGCACTTCGCTCGTCAGTTCTCGGGCATGACTAGCCCCGTGTGATATATTATGACTTATGTAAATCGTCGGTTTTGGTTTTCAGTGTAATCAAATTGAATTTGGAAGAACAGTTCTCAGTTTGAAGCTTAAAATTTGAAAGGTTTGACCAAGTTTTGACTTTTTAGTATTCAATCTCGGATTTGTATTTTTATGATTTGGTTAGCTCGTTAGGTGATTTTGGACTTGGGAGTGCGTTTGGAATATATTTAGGAGGTACGTGGTAGATTTAGGCTTGAATTAGCGAAATTGAAAAGTTGGCATTTTCCCGTCGGAAGTGAAAATTTTGATATCGGGGTCGGAATGGAATTTCAGAAGTTGGAGTATGTCCATTGTATTATTTGTGTTGTCTTTGTAAAATTTTAGGTCATTCGGATGAGGTTTGATAGACCTTTTGATCGAATTCGGAATTCGGATGTTTTTGGGATTCTTAGGCTTGAATCCGATGATGATTTGATGTTTTGATGTTGTTCTGAGCGTTCCAAGGGTTGGAACAAGTTTGGATGAAGTTATGGGATATGTTGGCATATTTAGTTGAGGTACCGAGGACCTCGGGAGAGTTTCGGGTGGTTAACGGACCAATTCTTGGGTTTGAGTGTTAGCAGATTTTTGTTGGTTTTCTGTTACAAAAGGGTTGTTCATCGCGTTCGTTTGAGGGCCTCCTGTTCACGAAGAGTATTTTATGCGATGGTAATTTATTTTTTCGCGTTCGCGAACGCGAACGTGAACGCGGAGGTTGATCTGAGTATTCATCGCGTTCGCGAGATTCGCGATGGTTGAGCTGGTAAAGGTTCGCGTTCGCGAGTGGGTCATCGCGTTCGCGTAGAAGGATTTCTGAGTTAGATGCAATTGTGCTTTGCGAACGCGAGGGAGCTACCGTGTTCGCGAAGGGTTAAAGTGGTCTCTAGCCCAAAATATGATAGATGGGTTCAAATTAATATTTAACACTGCTACCCAGAAATTGGGCGATTTTTTAAGGGAATTTTAGAGATGTGGTTGAGGTAAGTATTTTTCACTCATATTTGGTTTACTTCCATGATTTAGTCTTGAATTTTATCATATAACTTGAGAAATTAGAGAGGAAATTGGGAAAAAATGGAAGAAAAGTTTGAGAATTCTCTTTGGGGATTTGAATGGGCAATTGAGGTCGGTTTTGATGAATTTGTTATGGGTAGACTCGTGAGAGGATAAGGATTCTATTGATAAGATTATTATCGGATTCCGAGATGTGGGCCCGTGGATCGGGTTTGGCCAATTTTGGGATTTGATGTAAATTGGTTATTTTCGAGTGGGCTTTGTTCCCTTAGCATATTTTGATAGTATGAATCTGACTTTGGTTAGATTTGGAGCATTTGAAGGCCGATTCGAGGGGCAAAGGCATGCGGGCTAGAGATATGACTGGATTGAGGTAAGTAATGATTGTAAATAATGTCTTGAGGGTATAAAACACCGGATTTCACATCGTTTCACTACTTTGAGGTGACACACACGCTAGATGACAAGCGTGGGGTCGTGTACCGTTGGAAATTGTGACTTGGTTCATCCCGTACGACTGTTAAGTCGCGTATTTGATTGAAAACTATTTGATACTATTGTGTTTTAGAAAGAATTATTATGTTTTGAGCTAAATGCCATATTTGGGCCTTGTGCCAACTGTTTGGACTCTTAGGGGTTTTTTTTACTACTATTCCTCACTGTTTTGACTTAATATTTGTACTCAGTCATGTTATGTTTTTACTGATTTCATAACTCAGCCTTATTTATCCAGTTTTGATGCAATAAATAATATTTTGGGCTTAACGTCCTATTTTAGTGATAGCCTGAGTGGCTTGTGACGTTGATGGCTGAGAGAGACCGAGGGCCTGATTGTGAGGTTAATGACTGAGAGAGGCCGAGGTCCTGGTTGTGAGGATTATATATTTATGGATCGGGCTGCATGCCGCAACGATATAGGATTTGGGCTGTAGGAGCCCTTCCAGATTCTACACACCCCAAATGAGCGTAGTCGACTATATATATGGATCAGGTTGCACACGCGCAGTGATATAGGGATCGAGCTGCACGCCGCAGAGATATATGGATCGGGCTGCATATCACAGCGGTTATGATAAGGTACCTATTGAGCGTGAGTGTTGAGTGTGAGCGCTGATTGCCTAGAGTTTAGTCATGAGTGACTGAGTGGCTTGCCTGAGGGGCTATATATATATACACATATACGAGTGATGCTTTGCCTGAGGGGCCTGTTTATGAAATTACAGTTTTCACTCCTCCTTAAAGTGAGTCTCTATTAAGTATGTTAATTAAATTACTGCTTTCCCTTATCTTTATACTGAGCCTCTATTGAAAATGTTAAACAAATGTTTTAAAAAACTTTCATTTATATTGGAGTTTTTACGAGGTGTTCGAAATTTAGATACTGATTTGGCTTTGTTACTTCCACTGAGATTTTTAAATTATGAGATGGTTATGAATTCTTGTTTGCCTGAGGGGCTGCATAAGAACTATGCTTTGGCCGAGGGGCCGATTATGATTTTACCACTTTCACTATAAATTGCATTGAACTTCTACTGAAATTGCTAGAAAGCGGTTTTTCAAAGGATTTTCCCAAAATGGGAATTGAACGATATGATTTGATTTGGATCCTATTTTAGAAACATGTTGTACCCACTGTGGTGCTATGACGTGGTTTACGTGATTTCTTACTGCTAAGTCTTTATTTACTTTTATTACTTACTGAGTTGGCATCCTCACATTACTACTTGCACCTTGTGTGCAGATTTAGGTATTTCTGAGCTCGGTGGCAAGTTCATCGGAGTTATCAAGGTAGCTACCTGGCGATCGCAGCCCTACTTTTCTCCCTCGTTATTCTCCCTTAGTATATTCTTTTGATTTTCCCGGCCATATTGGTCTTGATGTTGTTAGATAGCTGTAATAGATGCTCATGACTAGTGACAATCCGGTGTCGGGCTTGTGTATTTATTTTGCACTATTTATTTAGACTTACATTATGAGATTATTGATTAATAAATGGTATAAAAATGACTTTTATTGAACAATGGTTGATTCAGGAATTGTGTCGGCTAGTCTAGTTTCACGATAGGTGCCATCATGACCGGGTCAGTTTTAGGTCGTGACAAGTTGGTATCAGAGCCTAGGTTACATGGGTCTCACGAGTCATGAACAAGTTTAATAGAGTCTCGCGGATCAGTACGGAGACATCTGTACTTATCCTCGGGAGGCTGCTAAACCTTTAGGAAATCGACATTCTTGAATTCTTATCATGTGTCATTGATTCAGCTTGAAGTGCAACTCTTTGAATTACTTCCACGTGTTTGTATACGCACATGAGCACTCGGTATTAGTTGTGCCTCGACGGCTTGTGATTCCCTGATCAAGGGGCGAGATGTGGCTTCTGTGTGTTGATGTTGGGCTAGTCTGGAGGACTTGAGGCCGGGTTTTGCCTGTAGCTTGAGCATCAAGGTGCTGATTATGTGAGCACATGCATCTTGATTTATATGTTCGATAGTGTCCTTATTAAGGGAAGTGATGATTGGATAGCTACGCGATGAGTATGATGTGACTGCAAGATGTGTTCATACGATTCGAATGTGACGTGAAGGGTTTTCTTGAGGGTAGAAAGAACTATTTGGTGCTTGATTTCCATCTTGATTTGATGTATAGGCCAAGTTGTGGGCGTGTTGAAGGATCTTTTCATGTTGTCTAGATGGGAAGTGAAGTAGATTTCATGTTGTGACATGAGCTTAGACTCAGGAAGATTAAGTGATTACGTGATGTTTATGAAGGTGGAAGAGTATAAAGAGATGTTAGTTTGAATCAGAGCAGGTGGGTTATCCCCTGCGGAGTGTTCTGAAGTTTGTGTGATCCTTATATTGTTATGTTGGAAGACCTCTTTTACCAGTGAAATATACATATTGCAATTTGAATTTTGGGTCGGTTAAGAGACTGGGCTTGACTGTTACGAGGGTGAATGCGAGATTTGCAGAAGATTTGAAGTACTTGATGGTCTATGTTGCACGAGCTTATGAAAGATTGAGTTTAATCTCACTATGGTATTATGGCAATAATAGAGTGTATGCATTATGAGTTATTGTGTGTTTTGATCTATGGGTTTGAGCCAAGTGGGGGAGTCTGCTATTGATAAGTTGATTGCATAGTTATGTGCTATATTGGTTCCAGTTTTGGGCATATTGGCGAATCAGTTATGGCTTACAGAGGTTGAGATCAAGGATGACCCGAATAAAGGAAATTTTGGATGGGGGTTGTGCTATTCTTTATGGGCGTATAGGAATTTAAGGAATGACTTGAGTTGTTATTGGTGAAAGATGTAATGTACATGGAGCAGCAATTTATTTGGTTGCATAAAGTAGGGTTACTTTCTGCGGTGTTGGAGTGCTAATGGAGCACAGGTCGTCTGGTTCGTATGATCAGTCTAATTAAGGTTTGAGCAGAGTGCATGACTCTCGAGAATAGTTCTAATAGGTTCAAAATTTTACATGTAATAATTGGAGATTTTCAGGTTGTATATTTGGCTAGAAACTGAGGTTTGCATTGGAGGGTGTCAAGACTCGTGGTATTTCTATATCATTATGGATTCTACACATCAGTATCAGGAAGGTGAAGGTAATAGCTTTAGATTTGCAGGAAGTCTCTTCAGGGGAAGTATTTCGAATGTGGTGCTTTTGAGGATATTTGAGAGAGTAGTCATCGGCTTATGAACTGTAGGACGATATGGATTTATACTTGGATCTCGTGTGGCGAGTCTAGGTCGAGGATTGTGGTATTATATCGAGAAGAAGTTTCCAGTTGAAGGTACATCAGAAGGAACTTGGATAGATGTGATAGCTTGGTAGTAGGCCAAGTATCTGCATGGTAAAGTTATTCAGCGATTGGTTAGCTTTTTGAACAACTCGGGGCACGTTCGAGGACGAACGTATGTTTAAGTGGCTGAGGATGTAACGACTTGACCGGTCGTTTTGAGCATTTGCACTTCGCTCATCAGTTCTCGGGCATGACTAGCCCCCTGTGATGTATTATGACTTATGTAAATGGTTGGTTTTGGTTTTAAGGGTAATCAGAATGAATTTGGAAGAATAGTTCTCAATTTGAAGCATAAAATTTGAAAGGTTTGACCAAGTTTTGACTTTTTAGTATTCGATCTCGGATTTGGATTTTTATGATTTGGTTAGCTCTGTTATGTGATTTTGGACTTGGGAGCGCATCTGGAATGTATTTTGGAAGTCCGTGGTAGATTTAAGCCTGAATTGGCAAAATTGGAAAGTTGGTATTTTCCGGTCGGCAGTGGAAATTTTGATATCGGGGTCGGAATGGAATTCCGAAAGTTTGAGTAGGTCCATTGTATCATTTGTGATGTGTGTGCAAAATTTCAGGTCATTCAGACGAGGTTTGATAGACTTTTTGATCGAATTCAGAATTCGGAAGTTTTTGGGATTCTTAGGCTTGAATCCGATGATGTTTTGATATTGTTCTGAGCATTCCGGGAGTTGGAACAAGTTTAGATGAGGTTATAGGATATGTTGGCATATTTGGTTGAGGTCCCGAGGGCCTCGGGTGAGTTTCGGGTGGTTAACGGACCAATTCTTGGTTTTGAGTGTTAACAGATTTTTGTTTTTTTTCTGTTGCAGAAGGGTTGTTCATCGCATTTGCGGGAGGGGCTCGCGTTCGCGAAGAGTGTTTTCTGAAACGGTAATTTTGTTCTTCGGGTTCGCGAAGGTGTAGACGCGAACACGAAGGTTGATCTGAGTATTCATCGCATTCGCGATGGTTGAGCTGGTAAAGGTTTGCGTTCGCGAGTGGGTCATCGTGTTCACGTAGAAGGATTTCCGAGTTAGATGCAATTGTTCTTTGCGAACGCGAGGGAGCTACCGTGTTCGCGAAGGGTTAAATCTGGGTAGCAGTGTTAAATATTAAAATCGAGGGTTTGAACCCACCTATCATATTTTGGGCTAGAGACCACGAAATTGGGCGATTTTTGAAGGGAATTTTAGAGAAGTGGTTGAGGTAAGTATTTTTCACTCATATTTGGTTTACTTCCATGATTTAGTCTTGAATTTCATCATTTAACTTGAGAAATTAGAGTGGAAATTGGGAAAAACTGGAAGAAAAGTTTGAGAATTCTTTTGGGGATTTGAATGGGCAATTGAGGTCGGTTTTGATGAATTTGTTATGGGTAGACTCGTGAGAGGATAAGTATTCTATTAATATGATTATTATCGGATTCCGAGATATGGGCCCGTGGGTCGGGTTTGGCCAATTTTGGGATTTTGATGTAAATTGGTTATTTTCGAGTGGGCTTTGTTCCCTTAGCATATTTTGATGGTATGAGTCTGATTTTGGTTAGATTTGGAACAATTGGAGGCCGATTCGAGGGGAAACGACATCGCGGGCTAGAGTTTGGACCGGATTGAGGTAAGTAATGATTGTAAATAATGTCCTAAGGGTATGAAACCCCAGATTTTACATGGTTTCAATACTTTGAGGTGACGCACACACTAGATGACAAGCGTGGGGTCGTGCACCGTTGGAAATTATGACTTGGTCCACCCCGTACGACTGCTAAGTCACGTATTTGATTGAAAACTATTTGATACTATTATGTTTTAGAAAGAATTATTATGTTTTGAGCTAAATACCATATTTTGGCCTCGTACCAACTGTTTGGTCCCTTAGGGGCTTTTTTTTACTACTATTCCTCACTGTTTTGACTTAATATTTGTACTCAGTCATGTTGTGTTTTACTGATTTCATAACTCAGCCTTATTTACCTAGTTTTGATGCTATTAATGATATTTTGGGCTGAACGCCCTATTTTACTGATAGTCCGAGTGGCTTGTGAGGTTGATGGCTGAGAGAGGCCAAAGGCCTAATTGTCAGGTTAATGACTGAGAGAGGCCGAGGCTTGGTTGTGAGGATTATATATTTATGGATCGGGCTGCACGCCGGAGCAATATGTTGGATCGGGCTGCACGCCGCAGTGATATAGCGATTGCGCTATTGGAGCCCCTCCGGGGTCTGCACACCCCCAGTGAGTGCAGTCAACTATATATATAGATCGGGCTACACGCTGCAACGATATATGGATCAGGCTGCACGTCGCAGCGATATATGGATCGGGCTATATGCCGCAGTGAAATATGGATCGGGCTGCACATCGCAACGTTTATGACAAGGTACCTATTGAGAGTGAGTGCTGACTGTGAGCGCTGATTTCTGAGAGTTGAGTCATGAGTGACTGAGAGGCTTGCCCGAGGGGTTATATATATACACATATACGAGTGACGCTTTTCCTGAGGGGCATGTTTATGAAATTACTATTTTCACTCCTCCTTAAAGTGAGTCTCTATTGAATATGTTGATTAAATTACTGCTTTCCCTCATCTTTATACTGAGCCTCTATTGAAAATGTTAAACAAATATTTTAAACAACTTTCATTTAAATGGGAGATTTTATGAGGTGTTCGGAATTTAGTTACTGATTTGGCTTTGTTACTTCCACTGAGATTTTTAAGTTATGAGATGGTTATAAAACAATTTTGCCCGAGGGGCTGTATAAGAACTATGTTTCGGTCGAAGGGCCGATTATGATTTTACCACTTTCACTGTAAATTGTATTGAACTTCTACTGAAATTGTTAGAAAGATATTTTTCAAAGGATTTTCCCGAAATGGGAGTTGAACAAGATGATTTGATTTGTATCCTATTTTGGAAACATGTTGTACCCACTATGGTGCTATGACGTGGTTTACGTGATTTCTTATTGCTCAGTCTTTATTTACTTTTATTACTTACTGAGTTGGCGTCCTCACATTACTCCCTGCACCTTGTGTGTAGATATCTATATTTCTGAGCTCGGTAGCAGGTTCATTAGAGTTAGCAAGGTAGCTGCCTGGCAATCGCAACCCTACTTTTCTCCCTCCTTATTCTCCCTTAGTGTATTCTTGTGATTTTCCCGGCCATATTGGTCTTGATGTTGTTAGACAGTTGTAGTAGATGCTCATAACTAGTGACACCCCGATGTCGGACTTGTGTATTTATTCTGCACTGTTTATTTAGACTTACATCATGAGATTATTGATTAATAAATGGTATAAAATGACTTTTATTGAATAATGGTTTATTCAGGAATTGTGTCGGCTGGCCTAGTTTCACGATAGGCGCTATAACGACCGGGTCGGTTTTGGGTCGTGACAAGTTGGTATCAGAGCCTACGTTACATAGGTCTCACGAGTCATGAGGAGGTTTAATAGAGTCTCGCGGATCGGTACGGAGACATTTGTACTTATCCTCGGGAGGCTGCAAAACCTTTAGGAAATCCACATTCTTGAATTCTTATCGTACGTCATTGATTTAGCTTGAAGTGTAACTCTGTGAATTCCTTCCACACGTTCGTATGCGTACATGAGCACTCGGTATCAGTTGTGCCTCGACGACTTGTGATTCCCTGATCAAGGGGCGAGATGTGGCTTCTGTGTGTTGTTGTTGGGCCAATTTGGAGGACTTGAGGCCGGGTTTTGCCTTTAGCTTGAGCATCGAGGTGCTGATTTTGTGAGCATATGCATCTAAATTTATTTGTACGTTAGTGTCCCTATTAAGGGATGTGATGACTGGATAGCTACGTGATGTATATGATGTAATTACGAGATGTGCTCATACGATTCGAATGTGACGAGAAAGGTTTGGTTGAGGGTAGAAAGAACTATTTGGTGCTTGATTTCCATTTTGATTTGATGTATAGCCCGAGTTGTGGGCATGTTGAAGAATCTTTTCATGTTGTCTAGTTGGGAAGTGAAGTAGATTTCATGTTGTGATATGAGCTCAGACTCAGAAAGATTAAGTGATTACGTGATGTCTATAACGGTGGAAGAGTATAAAGAGATGTTAGATTGAGGTAGAGTAGGTGGGTTATCTCCTGCGGAGTGTTCTGAAGTTTGTGTAATCCTTATGTTGTATGTTGGAAGACCTCTTTTACTAGTGAAATATACATGTGCAATTTGAATTTTGGGTTGGTTAAGAGAGTGGGCTTGACTGTTACGAGGGTGAATGTGAGATTTGCAGAAGATTTGAAGTACTTAATGGTCTATGTTGCACGAGCTTATGAAGGATTGACTTTAATCTCACTATGGTATTATGACAGTAATAGAGTGTATGTATTATGAGTTATTACGTGTTTTGATCTATGGCTTTGAGCCAAGTGGGGAGTCTTCTATTGATAAGTTGATTGCATGGTTATGTTCTATATTGGTTCAAGTTTTGGGCATACTGGTGAATCAATAATGGCTTACAGAGGTTGAGATCAAGGATGACCCAAATAAAGGAAATTTTGGATAGGAGTTGTGTTATGCTTTATGGGCGTATAAGAATTTAAGGAATGACTTGAGTTGTTATTGGTGAAGGATGTAATGTACATGGAGCAGGAATTTATTTGGTTGCATTAAGGTGGGGTTACTTTCTGCGGTGTTGGAGTGCTAATGGACCACAGTTCGTCCGGTCCGTATGATCAGTCTAATTGAGGTTTGAGCAGAGTGGATGACTCTTGAGAATAGTTCTAATGGGTTCAAGATTTTACATGTAATAATTGGAGATTTTCAGGTTGTATATTTGGCTAGAAACTGAGGTTTGCATTGGAGGGTGTCAAGACTCGTGGTATTTCTATATCATTATGGATTCTACACATAAGTGTTAGGAAGGTGAAGGTAATGTCTTTAAATTCGCAGGAAGTCTCTTCAGGGGAAGTATTTCGAATGTGGTACTTTTGGGGATATTAAGAGAGTAGTCAACGGCTTATGAACTGTAGGACGGTGTGGCTTTATGCTTGGGTCTCGTGTGGCTAGTCTGGGTCGAGGATTGTGGTATTATATCAAGAAGAAGTATCAAGTTGAAGGTAAATCAGAAGGAACTTGGATAGATAGGATAGCTTGGTAGTAGGCCGGGTATCTGTATGGTAAGGTTATTCAGCGATTGTTGGCTTTTTGTCACGCCCCAACTTCGGGAGGCGCGACCGGCGTTCAATCAAGTGAACCCAACTGAGCAAGCCTTATCAACCGCTATCTACCCAACTCGATAGGAATAAGGAAACCATGCTTACCTTTATTTAAACTAGAAATGATACTACATTCAACATCTTAGTTCATTTTATATCACAACATTTAAAACGTGGTTAAACTTCCAAGGTTCCATACAAGTTATAGTGTAGAATAAAGCAAGAGTACAAGGTTACAACATGGTCCATTGACCTATCCAATACCTATACATAACCCACACAAACATCTACAGAGCCTCTAAGGATACAAAAGATGTGATAACAATGCCGGCAACAAGGCCCCGGCTATACCTCAAAAGTGAAAGTCCAAAATAAGAAGATGTACAATATAACCCCTTAAAGGAGAAAGGGGCTCATCAAGACTTTGAGAAGAAGGTACTCCGCTATGCGCGATCGTCATTATCCGCAATGGAGCCACCTACATTAATAAAAAAATGTAGCGCCCCCGGCAAAAGGGAAGTTAGTGCCATCGAATAGCACTAGTATGTATAACTAAACACAATTTTACTAGAAAGAACTATCAAGCAAGTACAAGTAAATCACATGAGTAAATCAAATATGCAATTCATTCAATCCTTCATACAATTTCCAAAACTTAGTTTGGGGCATTTCTTTCATATCTTCATTACTGTTCTCAATACCACCGCTATGTTGAGCGAAGTCCGATCACGACCCGAATGACTAGGTTGCCTGATTGGAGGCATGTATCTCAATCACTATTTCATTTCCCTTATCCGGAATTCAATATCAGCACATTACCACCATGGTGTCCGGTCACGACCCGATCGGCTAGGCCGCTTTATCTAGGCGTTGTTCCTTTCTCATTATTCATCATATTTAAATCTTTATTTCATATATATAAGATATCAATTCCTTGGCACTCAGGAACACCATTATCACATCGTTTTCCATTTTCAGTATTCATCTTGCAAGTTGTGATCATAGGCATATACAAAAGTAATTGAAGTTGCAGTATAGGTAAGTGGGCACATAGCTAGCATGAATAATTCTCAGTTTCTATCTTGGCTTATAGCCTATGCATTTCAATACATAATTTTATTCTTCATACTTCTCTAAATATCAAGAATGATACATTACTCACATTGAGGCACAACCTTCACGTATATGTGTAGATAATTGCAAATCAATTAATGCGTAATAACAATCAATATACTAACCAATTCAGCTCTTACCACACTTTCGTAAATGCCAACGGAGCTCAATTTCTAATAAAAGGGGGTTTTAGCCATACATACCTCAAAGAGCTTTTCCTTAAGTTACTACAACATTCCGGAAATTCTAGCAATGCCCATCTACTTCAAGATATAACAAAATTGAACACAAATTAGGAAGATATTCATAATTCTAGCTCATTTGAGCATGTTATCAAACACCATATGAGTGTTAAATCTTTATGGTCCTTTTATAGAGGATTTCATCAACTCACAACCCATACTTTTCCATTTTTAGCTCAACCATGTTCCTACACCTTTTGACAACACATGCAAACAAGATAACAACTCCAATACCCACAAACTTTCTTGATAAATACCTGCCTTTAGCTAAAATTAGAAATTAAGGGTTAGGGTATAGAATCTTACCTCAAGGATGAAGACCTAGTGTGGTTTTCCTTGTTAATCCTTCAAGATTTGAGCAAGAGTTGTAGAAGAATTGATGAGGAACACTTTCCCACTCTAGGGCATTCTCTCTCTCTAAAAGTATCTGATTTTTGCTCAAGAAATGGTCTCTTCCATCTATTTAACGAAATGAGGTCGTTTTATAACAAAAAAACCCGATTTTGTATAGCCGCGCCGCATGGGGCACCGTGGCTGTGAAAAAAGTGCTCAGAAAACGTTTTTGGATGCTCTCTGTACCTCCTCACAGGCGCGCCGCAGTAGTGTAAAATTCTGCGCTGCTTTTGGTAATTTGGTCATAACTTCTGGTATGAATGTCCGAATGACGAATGGTTTGAAGAGTTGGAAACTAGACTCAAAGAACTTTCATTTGATAGGTTGTGCATAGCACAAAACCTTATATAAATAGAGATATACTTGTTCAAAGTAAGGTCTTGTGCGTAATCATTTACAACTTTAGTCTATTTGGGAATTTTCCAACTTGTCTTAGACTTAGGCTTCTCCTTAGACTCTAAATCAATTATAATAAGACTTATACACTTATTACCATATCCAAATGATATCCATAATATCATTAATCCTTATTTGCACGCAAGATAAAATAATTATCCTACCTTGGCACCACGAAATCTAAAATTACTAAGCAAAATTTTCTGGGGTTTTACACTTTTGGAACATCTTTGGGCACATTCGAGGACGAACGTATGATTAAGTGGGGGAAGATGTAATGACCCGACCGGTGATTTTGAGCGTTTGCACTTCACTTATCAGTTCTCGGGCATGACTATCCTTGTGTGATATATTATAACTTTTGTAAATCGTCGGTTTTGGTTTTCAGGGTTATTAAAATGAATTTGAAATAACAGTTTTCAGTTTGAAGCTTAAAATTTGAAAGGTTTGACCAAGTTTTGACTTTTTAGTATTCGATCTCGTATTTGGATTTTTATGATTTGGTTAGCTTCGTTAGGTGATTTTGGATTTGGGAGCACGTCCGGAATGTAATTTGGAGGTCTGTGGCAGATTTAGGCTTGAATTGGTGAAATTGGAAAGTTGGCATTTTCCAGTCGGTAGGCAAAATTTTGATATCGGGGTCAGAATGGAATTCTGGAAGTTGGAGTAGGTCCATTGTATCATTTTTGATGTGTGTGCAAAATTTCAGGTCATTCGGACGAGGTTTGATAGACCTTTTGATCGAATTCGGAATTCGGAAGTTTTTGGGATTCTTAGGCTTGAATCTGATGATGATTTGATGTTTTTATGTTGTTCTGAGCGTTCCAAGGGTTGGAAAAAGTTTGGATGTGGTTATGGGATATTTTGGCATATTTGGTTGAGGTTTCGAGGACCTCGGGTGAGTTTCGGGTGGTTAACGGACCAATTCTTGGTTTTGAGTGTTAGCGGATTTTTGCTAGTTTTCTTTTGCAGAAGGGTTGTTCATCGCGTTTGCGGGAGGGCCTCACGTTTGCAAAGAATGTTTTTTGAGATGGTAATTTTGTTCTTCGCGTTCGTGAAGGTGTGGACGCGAACGTGAAGGTTGATCTGAGTATTCAACGTGTTCGCGATCGCGATGGTTGAGCTGGTAAAGGTTTGCCTTTGCGAGTGGGTCATCACGTTCGGGTAGAAGGATTTCTGAGTCAGAGGCAATTGTGCTTCGCGAACACGAGAGAGCTACCACGTTCGCGAAGGGTTAAATCTGGGCAGCAGTGTTAAATATTAAAATCGAGGGTTTGAACCCATTTATCATATTTTGCACTAAAGACCACGAAATTGCGCAATTTTTGAAGGGAATCTCGGAGAAGTGGTTGAGGTAAATATTCTTCACTCATATGTGGTTTAGTTCCATGATTTAGTCTTGAATTTCATCATTTAACATGAGAAATTAGAGTGGAAATTGGGGAAAAATGGAAGAAAAGTTTAAGAATTCTTTTGGGGATTCGAATGGGAAATTGAGGTTGAATTTTGATGAATTTGTTATGGGTAGACTCGTGAGAGGATAAGGATTCTATTGATATGATTTTTATCGGATTCCGAGATGTGGGCCCAGGGGTCGAGTTTGGCCAATTTTGGGATTTTTGATGTAAATGGGTTATTTTCGAGTGGGCTTTGTTCCCTTAGCATATTTTAATGTTATGAATCTGATTTTGGTCAGATTTGGCACAATCGGAGGCCGATTCGAGGGGCAAAGGCATTGTGAGCTTTTGTCACGACCCAAATCGATGGGCCGCAATGGGTGCCAGAGTTCTACCTATCAAACACCTCTAAGCATGCATCTAAGATATGAACCTGAATAACATTTGCTAAATTACAAAAATAACATACATGAAGGAAACCTGGCAACAAGGCGTATGTATGTATACATGCAGAATACAGTGGGCGAGCCGGCAAGGCTGCTATAGACAACTATACATCCAAAACTGAAAGCCGACAAGGCCACATACAACCCAACTAGACATACTGTTGTCCACAGACCTCTGACAGAAACATAACTTTACAAAGACGGGACTGAGCCACGTCACACCCATAAATATATATATATATATATATATATATATATATATATATATATATATATATATACAAACGTATCGTACCAAAATTAAAAGTAACTCCGGATCAAATGGGAGCACGCCAATTCTCACTGATCAGTGATCCAAAGAAGGGGGACCATTAGCTTTCCTACCAGCATCTGCAGGCATGAAATGCAGGCCCCGTGAAATAGGGCGCCAGTACAAAAAATCTACTGAGTATGTAAGGCATGAAAATTTGTACGTAAAAGACATAGATGAAACATGGAATAAAGAAACACATCTTTAAATCTGAATGACTTTGTAAATTCTGAAACCTTTATAATGTCATGAACATGCGTATAAATGTCGTACCATGCATAGGTATGGATGTACATAATATCATCAAGCCACTGAGGGCATCCCATCGTATCGTCTTTGCCACTGTGGGCAACATCATCAACATATACCAGCTGATCAGGTGGTGGTGCGTATATAACGACGTAACCTTTTCCCATATCCCGTATACATATATTTACATATATATACGTGTATATAACTCCATTTGGTCATGGGTCAATGCACATGTATAATTGGTGAAATGCATGAAAATACGTAATAAACCTCAATATTTCTTCCAAATGAACTTTTTCAACTGCGTATTATTCTGAGACCCATGAACAAAAGATAATAATAATTCTCATGGGGAATCAAAATTGTAGACACCCCTAGTATTTCTATGAATAGAGTAATTTATGGAAACCGTGCATTTGCTCGTTTAATCTGTATAATTCGGACCATCTCGATGGCCTTAACATACCTGCTACTTGAATTATTTGAACGAAGTGAAGCTTCTGCTTATGTGAAATATGTTGAAACGAGAGAATGAAGCTTCTGCTTCTGAATTTGAACAAAATTTGCTTGGAATGAAGACTTCTAACATTTTCCTTAGCTTCAACCTTTCAAATTAAGAAAGAAATCCTTCTTGTTTTCTTTCTAAAAATGAGTAGCGTCACTTTTTGTGTCCTTTGAATTCTAAGACTTGTACATGTATCTTGCTTTTGGATAAGTATCATTTCCTAGGCTGCCACATAGGTTATTTTAATTGCTTAGTCACTTCATGTGTTGCCACATGTCTTTGGAGTATAATTACTTAAGTTTTATCCACTTATTAGTTAACCGGTTAATGTCCTGTTATCCGGTAATTAATCAATTACCCGTATAATTTAAAAATTACCACAAATTACTTAAAATTCTTCTTATTTTTAATATACTTCATGTATACTTTATATATTATACTACCGTGGTCATATGGTACCTTGCCTGGTATTATTTCATAATTATCGGATATTATCGCTCGACCCATATTTTATTCCAAATTGTCCACTTTCAACGAAACTCATTTTCTTTAATTCGTGTACCTCTTTATACTTCATTACACTTATTTATCGCTTGTTATAAATAGCGTAAGTACGTTAACGTCAAGATGATCTCATCCATGAGTCTACGTCAATTAACTGAAGACGAAGCTTTTAACGTACGAAAATGCGAGATGTAACATCCTTCCCCTCTTAGAAACATTCGTCCTCGAATGTCCGTGATCTATATAACTTTGGCAAGGTCGCCTCTGTAACAACACCACTACCAACTCTCCCCGTAGAAGCTTAATAACCCAACGCCACACAAGACCATAATTATGAATTACGACAATGGCCTCACATGACCAACGATAATAATCAACACAAGAATTTATACACGTACCTTATGGTTATGACGTCTCAGTCGGACCCTTCTCTGGAGGAGGAAATAGGTAGGGATATTTAGACTTCATATTTTCCTCGGCCTCCCAAATCATTTCTTCCACATTGTTGTTCCTCCAAAGTACTTTCACGGAGGCTACCTCCTTATTCCGCAGCTTGAGGGTTTGTCGGTCTAAGATGGCAATCGCAATTTCCTTGAATGACAAGTCCTCTGTAATTTGTACATCATCCATGGGCACCACTCGGGTAGGATCGCCAATGTAATTCTGTTACATAGATACGTGAAAAACTGGATGGATAGACTCCAACTCCGAGGGTGATTCTAACTCATAAGCTAGTTGGCCCACTCTCCAAATGATCTTATATGGCCCAATATACTGTGGGATAAGTTTGCCTTTCTTGCCAAACCTCATCACACCCTTCATAGTTGACACCTTTAAGAATACCCAGTCATCAACCCCGAACTCTAAATCTCGTTACCGCACGTCAGAATATGACTTTTGACGACGCTGAGATGTCAACAATCGATCCCAGATCAATTTTACTTTTTCTATGGCCTGTTGAACCATGTTTGGCCCATGTAATTCAGATTCTCCAACATCGAACCACCCTATAGGAGACCTACACTTCCATCCATAAAGAGCTTCGTATGGAGCCATCTTAATACTAGAATGGTAACTATTATTATATGCAAATTCAATAAGCAGCAGATAATCATCCCAGCTACCTTTGAAATCTATTACACAGGCTCGTAACATATCCTCCAATGTCTGAATAATACGCTCAGCCTGTCCGTCTGTCTGGGGATGAAATGAAGTACTAAGACTTACTTGAGTCCCTAATCCTTTTTGGAAGGACCTCCAGAAGTTAGCTGTAAATTGAGCTCCTCTATCCGAGATAATAGATACAGGGACACCATGCAGTTGTACTATCTCCTTAATATAAAGCCTTGCATAATCCTCTGAGGAATATGTAGTTCTAACGGGCAGAAAATGGGCTGGCTTTGTAATCCTATCAACAATCACCCATATCGAATCGAACTTACGCTGGGTACGAGGTAATCCTACGATGAAGTCCATACTGATTACTTTCCATTTCCAAGTCAGAATCTCTATAGCCTGCAATAATCCACCGGATTTTTGATGCTCAATCTTAACCTGCTGACAGTTAGGACACTGAGCAACAAATCCCGCTATATCCTTTTTCATTTCGTCCTACCAATATACTTCCCTAATGTCATGATACATCTTTGTTGCTCCCAGATGGAGAGAATAACGAGAATAGTGAGTTTCTCCCATAACTTGCTGACGCAGCCCTACAATATTAGGCACACATAATCGCCATTGATATCTTAGGATCCCATCTTTTGTAATTTCAAACAGTGTCTTCTCCTTCTGAAGAGTGGTATCCCTATAATGAATTAGCATAAGATCCTCGTACTGGCGTTCCTTTACTTCAATTACTGAAGAGGATGTTGTCGTATCCTGAAGAGTAATTCCAATAACACCTGAGTCCAGTATTCGAACTCCAAGACTAGCTAGCTGATGAACCTCATGGGCTATTCCCCTCTTTTCTAGCCGTAAATGCGATAGGCTACCCATAGATCTACGGCTAAGGGTGTCGGCTACTACGTTCGACTTCCCCGAATAGTATAAAATATCAACGTCATAGTCTTTAAGTAGCTCCAACCATCTCCTTTGATGAATATTCAATTCCTTTTGCTTGAAGATGTACTGGAGGCTCTTATGATCCGTATAGATATCAACATAAATGCCATACAAGTAGTGCCTCTGCATCTTTAGTGAATGAATCACCACAGCTAACTCTAAATCGTGGGTCAGGTAGTTCTTCTAGTGCTTTCTTAGTTGTCTAGAAGCATAAGCCACAACCTTACCATGCCGCATCAGCACATAACCCAATCCAATGCCTGAAGCGTAACAATAGATCACATAACCATTGGTCCCTTCTGGGAGCGTTAGAACCGGTGCTGAAGTTAATTTGTCCTTTAATGCCTAGAAACTCTGTTTGCAAGCATCAGTCCATTGAAACTTTGCTCCCTTCTGAGTCAATTTTGTCAAAGGTGCTGAAAGGGAAGAAAATCCCTCTACAAATCTCCTATAATAGCTTGCCAAACCAAGACCTACGTCGGTGTTGTGGGTCTAGGCTAAGTCTTTACTGCCTTAATCTTTTTTGTATCCACCCGGATGCCTTCACCCGAAATGACATGCCCAAGGAAAGCTATAGAGTTCAACCAGAATTCACATTTAGAAAATTTTGCATACAATTTACCTTCTTGTAGAACTCTGAGCACAATACACAAATGATCTGCATGCTCAGCCTATGAACGAGAATACACCAATATATCGTCAATAAATACAATTACGAACAGATCTTAAAAAGGCCTAAAATCACGATTCATCAAATCCATGAATACTGCTGGGGCATTGGTCAGATCGAACGACATAACCCGAAACTCAAAGTGTCCATATCTAGTCCTGAATGTTGTCTTCGGAATATCTTCATCCTTAACCATTACCTGATGGTACCCGGACCTCAAGTCTATCTTTGAAAAATACTTGGCACCTTGCAACTGATCAAATAAATCATCAATTCTCGAAAGTGGGTACTTATTCTTGATCGTCACCTTATTCAGCTACCTATAATCAATACACATTCTTAAGGAACCATCTTTCTTTCTCACAAACAAAATAGGTGCTCCTCACGGTGATGTACTAGGTCTGATAAAGCCTTTTTCAAGTAAGTCCTTTAATTGTTCTTTCAACTCTTTCAGCTCTGCGGGGGCCATTTTATAGGGAGGAATAGATATTGGGTGAGTATCTGGTAGTAGGTCAATAGAAAACTCAATTTCTCGCTCTGGCGGGAGACGCGGAAGCTCATTGGGAAAAACATCGGTAAACTCATTCACCACAGGGATGGACTGAATGGTTGGTGACTCCACTTCCATATCTTGAACCTGAACTAGGTGATAAATACAACCCTTTCTGATCATCTTCCTTGCCTTGAGATAGAAAATGAATCTTCCTCTCGGTGATGCCGTATTACCTTTCCACTCTAAAACAGGCTCCCCCGAAAATTTAAATTGGACTATCTTTGATCAACAATCAACATTGGCATGACAATAAGCCAACCAATCTATACCCATTATAACGTCAAATTCTACCATATCTAACTCGGTAGTTCGACCATGCACTACTATTATACAACCCCTATATACTTGCTTAGCTACCACCGAGTCCCCAACAGGTGTAGATACCTCAAAAGGTTTAACCAATTCAGGTTTTATTCCAAACTTACCAGCAACTAATGGAGTAACGTATGATAAGGTGGAACCTGGGTCAATCAGTGCATATACATCATATGAGGAGACTGATAATATACCTGTAACAACATCAGGCGATGACTCATAGTCCTATCGTCCTGCCAACGCATAAATGTGGTTCTAAGGGATGCTCGAGCTTGTTGCTACACCTCTACCTCTACCATGACTCATTGGTTCTTGGGGACCTTGCCCAAGGGGGTGTACTGATGATGACAAACCATCTGCAGATCCCGATGGCTGAGCTATGCTTGCATCACCTCTCATTGGACAATCCCTCATAACGTGGAACGGATAACCACAAGTATAACAAACACCTAACCCTATACGGTATTGCCCGGTATGTTGCTTACCACATTGAGTACATCATGGAAAGGGTGGCTCATCTGATTTGACTTACCTCTATACTGAGAACCTGAGACCCTGAAATTATGACCAGACCCTGAATATGTAGAACGATCAAATCTCTTACCGCCAAACTGAGGTGGTGCGCTAGCCGAGGAATGGGATGGATACCTCGAGTACTGCTGCCTCTAACCACCTCGAAACTCACCAGAAAGACCTGAAGACCTCGCTCTTTTATTCTAGGCCCTATCGTGCTCACGATCGGCCCTCTGTTTCTGTTTACGCTCCTCTACACCCTGAGTGTATGCCTGAATACGAGAAATATCCATGTCTGACTGAAGTGATACCAACATATAATAGTTAAGCAAGTGAGGCTCTAACCCCATCACAAACCGGTGCACCCAATCCTCCATCTTAGATACAATAGTGGGAGCATACCTAGCCAATAAATCAAACTGAAGGTTGTACTCCGAACACTCATGTTACCCTGCCGAAGGGTCAAGAACCTATAAACTTTGGCCCGTCTAAGCTCTTGTGGCAGATAATGACAAAGAAAAACTTCTGTAAACTCCTGCCATACCACTGGAGGGGCATCCTCAATCTAGATAATTCCCAAGACTCATACCAATTAACTACAACATCTCGGAGTCTATAGGAAGCTAGATCAACTAACTCAGTCGCAGTGGCCTTCATTACCCGTAACGTCCTCTGCACTCTATCAATAAATACCGGAGGGTCCTCGTTTGGATCTGCTCCAATGAATACTGGAGGGTCTAAATTAATAAATTCATGAACCATCGCACTTACGGACCTATATGTGTGACCAATACCTATTTCATGACGTCGAGCTTGTGTGGCTACTAATCGGGTCAATAACTGAATAGCATCCCTCATCTCCTGACCCGGCGCATCCGACTAAGGTGCTGAATGTACAGGGACGGGCACTGGAGCCGGTGCCCCTCGAAGCTCTTCTGGAAAAGCGGGATATATGAAGTCTGAGATGGAACCTCACCATGAGACTCTCCCCGAGCCCTGGTAACTCGTGGCGCTCGACTAGTAGTCTCACCAGCTACAGACTTTCCCTTCTGGGCAGTCGTAGTCTTTGGAGGCATCACTGAAAATATAACATATCGTTAGGAACATGAATTCTTGTATCGCACGATTTGAGATAAAAAGAGAGGACAACATCCTATACATCCTGTAGCCCCCTGTTTATAAGTGTGGTGTACAACACACCCATAAACAAGACTCTACTAGACACGGTCTGTAGACAACCCTTGGACAAAATTGCTCTGATACCACTTTTGTCATGACCCAAACCGATGGGCCGCGACGGGTGCCTGAGTCATACCTGTCAAACACCCCTAAGCATGCGTCTAAGAAGTGAACCTGAATAATATCTACTGCATTACGAAAATAAAATACATGAAGGAAACCTTCCATCAAGGTATATGTACGTATACATGCAGAATACAGTGGGCGAGCCGGCAAGGCTGCTATAGACAACTATACATCCAAAACTGAAAGCCGACAAGGCCACATACAATCCAACTAGACATACTATCCACAAACCTTTAACAAAATCATAACTGTACAAAGACGGGACTGAGCCACGTCATACCCATATAAATATATATACAAACGTATCGTACCAAAATCAAAAGCAGCTCCGGATCAAATGGAGCACGCCAACTCTCGCTGATCAGGGATCCTAAGATGTGGGACAGTCAGCTTACCTACCTGCACCTGCGGGCATGAAACACAGGCCCCGTGAAATAGGGGATCAGTACGAAAAATGTACCGAGTATGTAAGGCATGAAAATTTGTACGTAAAAGACATAGATGAAACATGGAATAAAGAAACACATCTTTAAATCTGAATGACTTTGTAAATTTTGAAACATTTATAATGTCATGCACATGCGTACAAATGTCGTGCCATGCATATGTATGTGTGTACATAATATCATCAAGCCACTGAGGGCATCCCATCATTTTGTCTTGGCCACTATGGGCAACATCATCAACATATACCAATTGATCAGGTGGTGGTGCGTATATAACGTCGTAACCTTTTCCCATATCCCATATACATATATTTACATATATATGCATATATAACGCCATTTGATCATGGGTCAATGCACATGTATAAATGGTGAAATGCATGAAAAATACGTAATAAACCTCAATATTCATTCCGGATAAACTTTTTCAACTGCGTATTATTCTGAGACCCATGAAGAGAAGATAATACTAGTTCTCATGGGGAATCAAAAATATAGACACCCCTAGTATTTCTATGAATAGAGTAATTTATGGAAACCATGTGTTTGCTTGTTTCTTCTGTATAATTCAGACCATGCCAAAAGAAAGAAGGGATGGTCATAACATACCTGTTTCTTGAATTATTTGAACGAAATGAAGCTTCTACTTCTGTGAAATATGTTGAAACGACAGAATGAAGATTCTGCTTCTGAATTTGAACGAAATTTTCTTGGAATGAAGACTTCTAACATTTTCCTTAGCTTCTAACCTTTCAAATTAAGAAAGGAACTCTTCTTGTTTTCTTTTTGAAAATGAGTAACGTCACTTTTTGTGTCCTTTGAATTCTAAGACTTGTACATGTATCTTGCTTTTGGATAATTATCATTTCCTAGGTTGCCACATAGGTTATTTTAATTGCTTAGTCACTTCATGTGTTGCCACATGTCTTTGGAGTATAATTAATTAAGTTTTATCCACTTATTAGTTAACTGAGTAATGTCCTGTTACCCGGTAATTAATCAATTACCCGCATAATTTAAAAATTGCCACAAATTACTTAAAATTCTTCTTATTTTTAATATACTTCATATATACGTTATACATTATACTACCATGGTCATATAGTACCTTGCATGGTACTAGTTCATAATTATCGGATATTATCGCTCGACCCATATTTTATTCCAAATGGGTCACTTTCAACGAAACTCGTTATCTTTAATTCGTGTACCCCTTTATCCTTCATTACACTTATTTATCGCTTGTTATAAATAGCGTAAGTACGTTAACGTCAATATGATCTCATCCCCTAGTCTACGTCAATTAACTAAAGACGAAGCTTTTAACATACGAAAACACGAGATGTAACAAGTTTTGACCGGATTGAGGTAAGTAATGATTGTAAATATTGTTCTGAGGGTATGAAACCACGGATTTCACATTGTTTCACTACTTTGAGGTGACTCACACGCTAGATGACGAGCGTGGGGTCGTGCACTATTGGGAATTATGACTTGGTCCTTCCCTTACGACTGTTAAGTCGTGTATTTGATTTAAAACTATTTGATACTATTGTGTTTTGGAAAGAATTATTTGCTAAATGCCATATTTGGGCCTCGTGCCAACTGTTTGGACCCTTAATGGATTTTTTTAACTACTATTCCTCACTGTTTTGACTTAATATTTGTGCTCAGTCATGCTGTGTTTTACTGATTTCATAACTCAGCCTTATTTACCCAGTTTTGATGCTATAAGTGATATTTTGGGCTGAACGCCCTGTTTTACTGATAGTCTGAGTGGCTTGTGAGGCTGATGGCTGAGAGAGGCCGAGGGCCTAATTGTGAGGTTTTATATATATATATATATATATATATATATATATATATATATATACATATATATGTATATGGATCGGGCTGCACGCCGCAGCGATATGTTGGATCAGGCTGCACGCCACAGCAATATAGTGTTTGGGCTGTAGGAGCCCCTCCAGAGTCTGCACACCCCAAGTGAGCGCAGTCGACTACAGATATGGATCGGGCTACACGCCGCGATGATATATGGATCGGGCTGCACGCTGCAGTAGTTATGATAAGGTACCTATTGAGCGTGAGTGCTGAGTGTGAGTGCTGACTGTTGAGAGTTGAGTCATGAGTGACTGAGAGACCTGCCCGAGGGGCTATATATATACACATATACGAGTGATGCTTTGCCTGAGGGGCCTGTTTATAAATTTACTGTTTTCACTCCTCCTTAAAGTAAGTCTCTATTGAATATGTTGATTAAATTACGGCTTTCCCTCATCTTTATACTAAGCCTCTATTGAAAATATTAAACAAATATTTTAAACAAATTTCATTTAAATTGAAGTTTTTACGAGGTGTTCGGAATTTAGTTACTAATTTAGCTTTGTTACTTCCACTGAGATTTTTAAGTTATGAGATGGTTATGAATTTCTGTTTGCCCGAGGGGAGGTATACGAACTATGTTTTAGTCGAGGGGCCGATTATGATTTTACCACTTTTACTATAAATTGCATTGAACTTCTGCTAAAATTATTAGAAAGACATTTTTCAAAGGATTTTCCTAAAATGGGAGTTGAACGAGATGATTTCATTTGTATCCTGTTTTGGAAAAATGTTGTACCCACTGTGGTGCTATGATGTAGTTTACGTGATTTCTTACTGCTCAGTCTTTATTTACTTTTATTACTTACTGAGTTAGCGTACTCACATTACTCCCTGCACCTTGTGTGCAGATTCAGGTATTTCTGAGCTCGGTGGTAGGTTCATCGGAGTTAGCAAGGTAGCTACCTGGTGGTCGTAGCACTACTTTTCTCCCTCCTTATTCTCCCTTAGTGTATTCTTGTGATTTTTCCAGCCATATTGGTCTTGATATTGTTAGACAGTTGTAGTAGATGCTCTTGACTAGTGACACCCCGATGTCGGGCTTGTTTATTTATTCTGCACTATTCATTTAGACTTACATCATGAGATTATTGATTAATAAATGGTATAAAAATGCCTTTTATTTAATAATGGTTGATTCAGAATTGTATCAGCTGACCTAGTTTCACGATAGGTGCCATTACGATAGGGTCAGTTTTGAGTCGTGACAACACTTAATGATTAAAAGCTGAATAATTAAGACTCAGACTTTAAAAATAAACACACTTAATGTTTGAGATCTGAATGATTAATATTTAGACCTTTATTAAGTGAAAACAGATGAGGCCTTAGAGTTTTTCAAAAGAAGGTGAGGAGTGCTGATAATCTCATCAAGCAAATTGTGCAAGATATTCATTGTAGAAGAAGTAGATGGCCAAGAATTGCTAAGCAGTTGGAGAAAGTGAACTATTATCCTTAGTTTCTAGCTGATAGATAGAGATGAAATAGGAGTCTGTATAGTGCATTGATAGTTGGGGCCTTTTGTCCATCTTTAGAGGTTTTAGTGGTCTTGTTTGTAAATACTTTGTAACGACCCGGCCGATTGTTTCATGAGTTGCCGCTCCGTTTTCCCCATTTCTGCTTCTTATTGCCTTTTCAGCTGTATTATATGTTATCGAGTTGGTTGGTTCGGGTTCAGAGAGCTTTTGGTAAGGTTTGAGACACTTTGTCTCTTTTAAGTAAGCTTAAGTGGATAAAGTCAACCGGATGTTGACTTATGTGAAAAAGGGCTCGGATGAAAATTCTGATGGTTTGGATTGGTTCGAGAGGTGATTTGGGACTTAGGAGCGTGATCGGAATGTGTTTTGGAGATCCGGAGTAGATTTAGGCTTGAATTGGCGAAATTGAAATTTTGTCATTTTCCGGTTGATAGGTGAGATTTTGATATAGGTGTTGGAATAGAATTCCAAAAGTTGAAGTAGGTTTGTTGTGTCATTTGTGACGTGTGTGTAAAATTTAAGGCCATTCGGATGAGGTTTGATAGACTTTTTGATCAAAAGCAGAATTTGAATGTTTTTGAAATTCTTAGGCTTCAATCCGATATGATTTTGGTGTTTTGATATTGTTTTGAGCGTTCCGAAGGTTGGAACAAGTTTGAATGAGGTTATGGGATATGTTGGCATATTTGGTTGAGGTCCCGAGAGCCTCAAGTGAGTTTCGAGTGGTTAAACGGATCAAATTGTATGTTAAAAAGTTGCAGATTTTGGCTTCAGTTATGTTGCAGGTTTTCCTTCTTCGCGATCGTATGAGGAGGCTCGCGATCGCGTAGAGCTTGGGTAGGGGGACCTCCAGGTTGTTCACCGTGTTCGCGTATCTGGAGTCGTGATCGCGTATCTGGAGTCGCGATCACGTGAGTTGTGCAGGTGATGAATCGCGAACACGTGGGTTCATTCGCGATCGTGTAGGGGTAAGACCCTGTGCATCACGTTCCCATGGGAGATGACGCATTTGCGTAGAGTGAAATTTTGGGCCAGCAGAGTTTGTGCTTTGCGATCGCGATGGATTATCCGCAATCGCGATTAAGTAAATTTAATAGCTGGGCAGAATGTTTAAAAGGGCCATTTTCGCAATTTTTGGCCTAAGTTCACCATTTTTTACTCGGTTTTGGAGCTTCTTGAGAGAGATTGAAGAGGGAATCAAAGAGAACTTCTTGGAGGTAAGAATTATATACTTAATACTCAATCCTATTGTGATTTTTACCTAATTAAACATGAAATTTGGGGGATTTGAAGCCTAAAATTGGGGAGTTAGGACTTAGAAACAAGAGACCTTAATCTAGGGATTTGAGGGGCCATTTTTGGTCGGATTTTGGTATTCTTGGTATGTATGAACTCGTGGGAAGATAAGGATTCCGTTGATGTGATTTGTATCAAATTTTGAGATATGGGCCCGGGGTTTAGGTTGGACCAATTTCGGGATTTTCGGTATAACTTGATTATTTTCGCATGGGCTTCGTTCCCTTAGCATATTCTAATGTTATAATTCTGATTTTGGGTAGATTCGACGCGAGTTGAGGCCGAGGCAAGAGGAAAAGGCATCGTGGAGTAGTATTTCATCCGGTTTGAGGTAAGTAACCATTGTAAATCTGGACTTGAGGGTATGAATCCCCGGTATTTCGTATTGTTTTGATAAATAAGTTGACACACATGCTAGGCGACGAGCGTGTGGGCCTGCAACAGCAGGGATTGTTACTTGGTCCGTCCCGTAGCGACTATTAAGCTGCGTATTTGATTTGAAATCTTATGATATTCTGTATTTTAGAGATTGATACTACATATTTTGGGTTGTATGCCATGTTTGGGGCCTTGTACTGACCTGTTGAGACCCTTAGGGGAATTTTTACTATTTTCCACTCTATTTGTTTTGAAAGCATCCTCAGTCATGTTTTACCTGTTTGTTGTTTAAATCTGGTTTTATCACTCTACTTCTTAAAATGTGAAAAACGTTTGGGCTGAGTTTCCCTAATTTCCACTGTTATGCCCGAGTGGTTGTGAGGTTAATGACTGAGAGAGGTTGAGGACCTAATGGTGAGGATTATATATATTATGGATCGGGCTGCACGCCGCAGCAATAGTATATATATATTATTGATCGGGTTGTACATATATATATTGGATCGGGCTGCACACCGTAGTGATATGATGCTTGGGTTGTAGGATCCCCTCCGGTGTCTGTACACTCCCAGTGAGTGTAGTCGACTTTAAACTATGGATCGAACTGCGCGCCGCAGTGGTTATTATGATTATTACTATTATGAGATATTATTGAGCCGTAGTGCTGAGTGTGAGTACTTTGTGATGAGATCCGAGTCACGAATGACTGAGAGGCTTTCCCAAGAGGCTATATTTATGAGTGATACATTACCCGAGGGGCCCCTTTATGATATTTTTGCTTATTTCACTCTTCTTCTATAATGAGCCTCTGTTGAAAACTACTAAGTAAATGATTTAAAAGTATTTCAATTGAAACTGAAGTTTTACAAAGTAATTGGATATTAAACTGTGGAGTTTGACTTGATATTCTGTTGAATACCTTTACATATATGATTTTTAACTGCTCGTCACTACACTCAGACCTTATTTACTTTAGTTACTTACTGAGTTGGCGTACTCACGTAACTCCCTGCACCTTGTGTGCAGATCCAGGTGCCCGAGCAGCAGAGTGAGGGTCCCCAGCATTTTAAGAGCTTACCAGAGACTGCAAGGTAGCTGCACGGCATCCGCAACCCTGCTTTCCTCCTTCCTATCTTAGTTTTCTGCATTTTTAGACTTATTATGTATTAGTTAGTCAGATTGGGTTGTATTTAGAGGCTCTTGACTTGTGACACCGAATTGTTGGGTTGTGTTGGTATATTTTTGAACTGTTTTTCGCACATTTTAGTGATTTATATATTTCTAATGAAAATTCGAGACTTACTCAGTTTTAGAAAATGTTTTTATAAAAAGAATTCACTATGGTTACTTTTTTGGGTTGGCTTGCCTAGTATTGTGATAGGCGCCATCACGCCCAAGGTATTTGGGGTCGTGACAAGTTGGTATCAGAGCCTAGGTTACATAGGTCTCTCAAGTAATGAGCCGGTTTAGTAGAGTCTCGCGGATCGGTACAGAGACGTCTGTATTTATCTTCGAGAGGCTGCAGAACCTTTAGGAAAACTTCTAATTCTTGAATTCCTGTCGAGCGAATCTATTGATTCTAGTACTAAACTTTTGTCATTCTATTCTCTTATAGATGGTGAGGACACGTGCTACCGGTCAGGCTGGACTACCACCAGTACCACTAGTTGGGGACACTAGAGGCCAAGGACACAGTCGAGGCCGTGGTAGGGTCAGGGGTGTAGCCCGCACAGCAGCCAGGGTAGCACTTGCAGATCCACCAGTCGCCCCAGTTTAGGATCAGGTCCCAGTTGTGGACGCTCCAGCAGCACCAGCTCAGGCACCGGCTGTGCCATTGTGATTTCAGGCCTTCAGGAGGCTCTAGCTCAGATTCTATCAGTGTGTACTGGCTTGGCTCGGGCGGTCTTAGTTACTACGGTCATAGCTAATTCTTAGGCTGGGGGAGGCACTCATACTCCCATTGCTCGCACACCTAAACAGGTTGTGCAGGGACTTCTGACATAGGGGGAACCTCCAGCCCAGTCGGTTGCACCAGCTCAGGAGTATGTGGTACAGTTATGCCTGACAACAAGCAGCATCGATTGGAGAGATTTGGTACACTTCATCCTCCAACTTTCAGTGGTATTGAGGGCGAGGAAGCCCAGGGTTTCTTGTACAAGTGTTAGAGGCTCCTTCGTATAATGGGTATTCTAGAGACCAGTGGTGTAGCATTTACTACTTTTCAGTTTTCTGGAGCTGCCTTTACTTGGTAGGAGGCTTATGAGAGGTGTAGGCCTGTTGGTGTAGCGCCCCTTACCTGCCAGCAGTTCTCCATTCTCTTTTTGGAGAAGTATGTGCCACAGTATCATAGAGAGGAGCTGTACAGGCAGTTCGAGCAGTTGTGTCAAGGAGATATGACTGTGACACAGTATGAGATGCAGTTATCTGAGCTAGCTCATCATACGGTCTGGTTGGTTCCCACAGATCGAGAGAGGATCTGGAGGTTCGTTGATGGCCTCACATATCAGCTGCATATTCTTATGACTAGAAAGAGGGTGTCAAGTGCTACTTTTGAGGAGGTTGTTGACATCGCCCACGAGATTAAGTCAGTTCGTCGCTAGGAGTAAGAGAAAAGGGAGGCCAAGAGGCCTCGGGGATCTTGTAACTTTGATAGTGCTCCTTTGAGAGGTCAGTTTCTGCACGACAGAGGCCGCCCATTTAGGCATGCTGAGTCAGCTTGCCCAGGTTATCGTGGGGCATCGTCAGGTCATGGGTCTCACAGTTCTCATTAGGGCCATTCATCACTCGATGCTCTTCCAGCCCACAGTTCGTCCCGTGCTCCATCAGTTTAAGGCTCTTTTATGCTAGGTGTATCTGCTAGTCATCCTGGTGCTAGGGGTTCCCTTCAGTCCCCGTTTCCAGCACCGAGGAGTTGTTACAAATGTGGAGAGTTTAGGCATATGAGGAGGCAGTGTCCTCGTCTTTTTGAGGGTCCGTCTCAGCAGAGGGGTCAACCCTCGACTTCAGCTCCAGTTACTTCACCACCCGCTTAGGTAGCTAGGGGTAGGGGTCAGTGAGCTAGGGGTCGCCCTAGAGGGGGAGGTCGATCAGGTGGTGGTCAGGCTCATTTCTATGCACTCCCAGCTAGACCAGATGTTGTTGCTTTAGATGTTGTGATTACAGGTATTGTCTCAGTCTGCACAGAGATGCCTCTATATTATTTGATCCTGGTTCTACTTTTTCATATGTATCATCATACTTTGCCCGTTATCTGGATATGCCCCGTGAGTCTCTTGTTTCATCTGTTCATGTATCTACTCTGGTGGGCGATACTATAGTTGTGGACCGTGTATATCGGTCGTGTGTGGTGACTATTGAGGGTCCGGAGACCCGAGTGGACCTATTGTTGCTCTGCATAGTGGACTTTGATATGATATTGGTCATGGATTGGCTATCTCTGTGTCGTGCTATATTAGACTGTCATGCTAAGACAGTGACGTTTGCTATGCCGGGTGTGCCATGTATTGAGTGGCGAAGTTCGACTGATTTTGTCCCCAGTATGGTGATTTTGTTCTTGAAAGCCCAACGGGTGGTTGGGAAAGGTTGTATTTCATACTTAGCCTTTGTGAGGGATGTCAGTGCAAAGACTCCTAGTATTGATAATGTTCCTATTGGGAGGGATTTTCCCAATGTGTTTCCTACAAATCTGTCGGGCATGCCACCAAACAGGGATATTAATTTTGGTATTGATCTGGTGCCGGGAACCTAGCCCATTTCTATTCCACCGTATCGTATGGCACCAGCGGAGTTGAAAGAATGGAAGGAGCAGCTTCAGGAACTCCTTGATAAGGGGTTTATTCGGCCTAGTGTGTCACCTTGGGGTGCGCATGTTCTATTTATGAAGAAGAAGGATGGCACGATGAGGATGTGCATTGATTACAGGCAGTTGAACAAAGTAACAATAAAGAACAAGTACTCTTTGCCTCGCATTGATGATTTGTTCGACCAGCTTCAGGGAGCGAGAGTGTTCTCTAAGATTGATCTCCGTTCAGGTTATCACCAGTTGAAGATCATGGACTCGGATATTCTTAAGACAACTTTCAGGACTAGATATGGTCATTTTGAATCCTTGGTGATGTCTTTTGGGCTGACCAATGCCCCAGCAGCATTCATGCTTTGATGAACAGCGTGTTTCGGCCTTATCTTGACTCGTTTTCCATAGTCTTCATTAATGATATTCTGGTGTATTCGCATAGTCAGGAGGAGCACGTGGAGCATTTGAGGGTTGTGTTGTAGAGATTGAGGGAGGAGAAGCTTTATGCAAAGTTCTCCAAGTGTGAGTTTTGGCTTAGTTCAATAGCTGTCTTGGGGCATGTGGTGTCTAGTGAGGGTATTCAAGTTGATCCGAAGAAGATAGAGGCGGTTCAGAGTTGGCCCAGACTATCCTCAGGCATAGAGATTCGCAGTATTCTTAGTTTGGCAAGTTATTACCGCCATTTGTTCAGGGATTTTCATTTATTGCATCACCCTTCACCAAGTTGACTCAGAAAGGTGCTCCATTCAAGTGGCCGGATAAGTGTGAGGGGAGCTTTCAGAAGCTCAAGACTGTCTTGACCACAGCTCTAGTGTTAGTTTTTCCATCAGCTTCAGGTTCATATACCATGTATTGTGATGCTTTGAGAGTTGGTATTGGGTGTGTGTTGATGCAGGAGGGTAGAGTTATTGCTTATGCTTCCCGTCAATTGAAGCCCCATGAGAAGAACTACCCTGTTCATGATTTAGAGTTGGATACCATTGTTCACGCATTGAAAATTTGGAGGCATTATTTGTATGGTGTGTCTTGTGAGGTGTTTACTAATCATTGTAGCCTCCAACACTTGTTCAATCAGAAGGATCTCAATTTGAGGCAGCAGAGATGGTTGGAGCTGCTAAAATACTATGATATCACTATCTTGTAGCATCCGGGGAAGGCCAATGTGGTGGCCGATACCTTGAGTAGGAAGGCGGTGAGTATGGGGAGTTTGGCATATATTCCAGTTGGGGAGAGACCTCTTGTAGTTGATGTTCAGGCCTTGGCCAATCAATTCTTGAGGTTGGATATTTTGGAGCCCAGTCGGGTATTAGCTTGTGCGATTTCTTGGTCTTTCTTATTTGATCGCATCAGAGAGAGACAGTATGATGATCTACATTTGCTTGTCCTAAAGGACAGAGTTCAGCACGATGATGCCAGAGATGTGACTATTGATGATGACGGAGTATTGAGGATGTGGGGCCGGATATGTATGCCTACTGTGGATGGGCTTCGGGAGTTGATTCTAGAGGAGGCCCATAGCTTGCGATATTCCATTCATCCAGGTGCCGCGAAGATGTATCAAGATATGAGACAGTATTATTGGTGGAGGAGAATGAAGAAGTACATTGTAGGATTTGTAGCTCGGTGTCTCAATTGTCAGCAGGTGAAATATGAGCATCAGAGACCGGGTGGCTTGCTTAAGCAGATGGACATTCTAGAGTGGAAGTGGGAGCGGATCACCATGGACTTTGTAGTTCGGCTCCCATGGACTTTGAAGATGGTTGATGCTATTTGGGTGATTGTGGATCGGCTGACCAAGTCCGCGCACTTCATCCCAGTGTGTAATACCTATTCTTCAGAGCGATTGGCAGAGATATACATCCACGAGATTGTTCGTTCGCATGGTGTCCCAGTTTCCATCATTTGAGATAGAGGTACTTAGTTTACTTCATAGTTTTGGAGGTTTGTGCCGCGAGAGTTGGGTACTCAGGTTGAGTTGATCGTAGCTTTTCACCCTCAGACAGACGGGCAGTCCGAGTGCACTATTCAAATATTGGAGGACATGTTACGCACCTGTGTCATTGATTTTGGAGGTTCATGGGATCAGTTTCTACCGCTCGTAGAGTTTGCTTATAATAACAACTATCAGTCGAGTATTCAGATGGCTTCATATGAGGCTTTGTATGGGAGACGGTGTAGATCTCCGGTCGGTTGGTTTGAGCCGGGTGAGGCTAGACTATTGGGTACAGACTTGGTGCAGGATACGTTAGAGAAGGTGAAGGTTATTCAGGAGAGGACTTGGATAGCGCAGTCGAGACAAAAGAGTTATGCTGATAGGAAGGTTTGGGATATGTCCTTCATGGTTGGTGAGAAGGTTCTGGTTGAAGGTTTCACCCATGAAGGGTGTTATGAGATTTGGGAAGAAGGGTAAATTGAGTCCTCGGTTCATTGCGGTGCTTCGGAGGATTAGGGAGATGGCTTATGAGCTTGCTTTGCCACCCAGCTTATCGAGTGTGCATCCGGTATTTCATGTTTCTATGCTTCGGAAGTATGTTGGCGATCCGTCTCATGTTTTGGATTTTAGTACGGTCCAGTTAGATGATGATTTGACTTATGATGTGGAGCCAGTGGCTATTTTGGAGCGTCAGGTTCGAAAGTTAAGGTCAAAGGATATAACTTCAGTGAAAGTGCAGTGGAGAGGTCAGCCCATGGAGGAGGCTACCAGGGAGACCGAGCGAGAGATGTGGAGTAGATATCCTTACTTATTTGAGGCTTCAGATATGTTTCTTGACTTGTTCGAGGACAAACGTTTGTTTAAGAGGGGGAGGATGTAACGACCCGGTCGATCGTTTCATGAGTTGCCGCTCCATTTTCCCCATTTCTGCTTCTTATTGCCTTGTTCAGTTGTATAATGTGTTATTGGGTTGGTTGATTCAGGTTCAGAGAGGTTTTGGTAAGGTTTGAGACACTTAGTCGCTTTTGAGTAAGCTTAAGTTGAAAAAGTCAATTGGATGTTGACTTATGTGAAAAAGGGTTTGGATGTGAATTTCGATGGTTCGGATAGCTTCGGGAGGTGATTTGGGACTTAGGATCGTGATCGAAATGTGTTTTGGAGGTCCGGAGTAGATTTAGGCTTGAATTGGTGAAATTGGAATTTTGGAATTTTTCGGTTAATAGGTGAGATTTTGATATAGGGGTTGGAATGGAATTCCTGAAGTTTGAGTAGGTCTGTTGTATCATTTATGACGTGTGTGTAAAATTTTAGGTCATTCGGACGAGGTTTGATAGACTTTTTGATCGAAAGCGGAATTTGGAAGATTTTGGAATTTCTTAGGCTTGAATCCGATGTGATTTTGGTGTTTTGATGTTGTTTTGAGTGTTTCGAAGGTTGAAACAAGTTTGAATGAGGTTATGGGATATGTTGGCATGTTTGGTTGAGGTCCCGAGGGCCTCGGGTGAGTTTCGAGTGGTTAAACGGATCAAATTTCATGTTAAAAAGTTGCAGATTTTGGCTTTAGTTCTGTTGTAGGTTTTCCTTCTTCGCGATCGCGTGAGGAGGCTCGCGATCACGTAGAGCTTGGGTAGGGGGCTTTCCAGGTTGTTCATCGCGTTCGCGTATTTGGATTCGCGATCGCATGAGTTGTGCAGGTAATGAATCGTGAACCGTGGGTTCATTCGCTATCGCGTAGGTGTAAGACCTTGATCATCGCGTTCGCGTGGGAGATGACGCATTCGAGTAGAGTGAAATTTTCGGCCAGCAAAGTTTGTGCTTCGCGATCGCGATTAAGTAAATTTAATAGCTAGGCAGAATGTTTAAAAAGGTCATTTTCGGGATTTTTGGCCTAAGTTCACCATTTTGACTCGGTTTTGGAGCTTCTTGAGAGAGATTGAAGAGGGAATCAAAGAGAACTTCTTGGAGGTAAAAATTATGGACGTAATACTCGATCCTATTTTGATTTCTACCTAATTAAACATGAAATTTGGGGGATTTGAAGCCTAAAATTAGGGAGTTAGGGCTTGGAAACTTGAGACCTTAATCTAGGGATTTGAGGGGCCATTTGTGGTCGGATTTTGGTATTCTTGGTATGTATGAACTCGTGAGAGGATAAGGATTCCGTTGATGTAATTTGTATTGAATTTCGAGACGTCGGCCTTGGGGTCGGGTTAGACCAATTCCAGAATTTTTGGTATAATTTGATTATTTTCGTATGGGCTTCGTTCCCTTAGCATATTCTAATATTATGATTCTGATTTTGGGTAGATTCGACGTGAGTTAAGGCCGAGGCGAGAGTCAAAGGCGTCGTGGAGTAGTATTTCATCCGGTTTGAGGTAAGTAACCATTGTAAATCTGGACTTGAGGGTATGAAACCCCGATATTTCGTATTGTTTTGATAAATGAGGTGATGCACATGCTAGGTGATGAGCGTGTGGGCATGCACCGGTAGGGATTGTGACTTGGTCCGTCCTGTAGCGACTATTAAGCCGCATATTTGATTTGAAATCTTATGATATTATGTATTTTAGAGATTGATACTATATTTTGGGTTGCATGCCATGTTTGGGGCCTCGTGTCGACCTGTTGAGACCCTTAAGGGCATTTTTACTATTTAAAAATCATATATATAAAGGTATTCAACAGAATATCAAGTCAAACTCCACAGTTTAATAGCCAGTTACTTTGCAAAACTTCAGTTTCAATTGAAATACTTTGAAATCATTTACTTAGCAGTTTTCAATAGAGGCTCATTATAAAAGTAGAGTGAAATCAGCAAAAATGTCATAAAGGGGCCTCTCAGGCAAGGTATCACTCATAAATATAGCCTCTCGGGCAAGCCTCTCAGTCACGCGTGACTCAGATCTCATCACAAAGTACTCACACTCAGCACTCCGGCTCAATAATATCTCATAATAGTAATAATCATAATAACCGTTGCACCGTGCAGCCCGATCCATAGTTTATAGTCGACTACACTCACTGGGGGTATACAGACTCCGGAGGGGCTCCTACAGCCCAAGCGTCATATCGCTGCGGTGCACAGCCGGATCCAATATATATATCGCTACGGCGTGCAGCCCAATATATATATATATATCTACGGTGTGCAGCCCAATCCATATAAGTATTGCTGCGGCGTGCAGCCCGATCAAATATATATACATATAATATTGCTACAGTGTGCAGCCTGATCCATAATATTTATAATCCTCACCATTAGGTCATCAACCTCTCTCAGTCATTAACCTCACAGCCACTCGGGCATAACAGTGGAAATCGGGGAAACTCAGCCCAAACAGTTTTCACATTTAAGAACTGCTCGTCACTCCACTCAGACCTTATTTACTTTAGTTACTTTCTGAGTTGGTGTACTCACGTTACTCTCTGCACCTTGTGTGCCGATCCAGGTGCCCGAGCGGCAGAGTGAGAGTCCCCAGCATTCTAAGAGCTTACCTAAGAATGCAAGGTAGCTGCACGGCATCCGCAGCCCTACTTTCCTCCTTCCTATCTTAGTTTTCTGCATTTTTAGACTTATTATGTATTAGTCAATCAGATTGGGTTGTATTTAGAGGATCTTGACTTGTGACACCAGATTGTTGGGCTGTGTTGGCATATTTTTGTACTGTTTTACGAACATTTCAGTGATTTATATATTTCTTATGAAAATTCGAGACTTAATCAGTTTTAGAAAATGGTTTTATAAAATAAATTCACTGTGGTTACTTGTATGGGTTGGCTTGCCTAGTATTGTGATAGGCGCCATCACGACCGGGGTATTTGGGGTCGTGACATACTTTTACCTTGGTAATAAAAATTTTATAATTACCACAAAAAAAACTAATAGGATTATAAGGTTAATATCTAGAATTCTGATTATGTCATTTTATTATGAGTTATTATGCTTAATATTATAAGGTTATTTTTGTAAACCGATATTGTATTCATGCTTTTATAATAATATCGAAAGATATAAATTACCAAAAAATAATAGTTAATAATGTGAATATACTTGTTACCAAAAAAGTGTTAATATGAAACTCATGATATTAAGACTTACTTTTAGCTAATTCATTTTCTTTATCACTATTAGTCTTTTTAGTTACTTTTTTTTTTTGTCTTTTTAGTTACTTATACGAAAAAATGGGTAAGAAAGACTTTCGTGCATATTAGAAGACTTGAGAGATTGAACCATAAGAACTTACTTGGTGTCGTATCTTTTACAATATAAAGAAGAAAAAACGTTTGGTCTTTAAATATGTCAACATGACCTTGCAATTTATTTAGAATTGTTATCATTCATACTCTCATATAATTAATTAACCATTATTATTTTTGCTCTTTCTCCTTTATGTATGCAAGACGATTCGAACATCTAGGCGGTTCGAAGTGATTTTAAGCATCCAAAATGTATCCCTTTTTTGTTGTCGATTTTTCTGATAGTACAAAACATGGGTTATGATATAGACATTACCAAGATCAGTCATATAACGTTTAATGTTTGTTTACATGACTTATTTATGCATAAAAATATATAGTACACGAGTAAATAATGTTTGCTTTGGATTAAACAATTAATATTTAAATTTTAATGGGTTTTTAAACCTTTTTCCTGGGGATTAATATTCTCCCAAGGGACCACTTTGCTAATGGAACTTTTATGAAATAAATAAATTTAGTCGAAATAGCAACAACCAAATAAATAAATACACACAATAGAGCTTAAAGGAGTACTCCTACACTTCAACACATCCATAGAAAAAAAATAACTAATTGGTTGTTACAAAATTCAGTGTAGCAATTGAAAACACCGAGGGTTGTTTGGTAGGGTGTATAAGAATAATGCTGAACAGGGTGCATTAATTATGCTTGTATAAGTTATAGTAGTATTAGTTATGCTAACATATTTCTTATCTATTGTTTGGTTTGATGTATTAAAGCATTGCACAGTTTCTAAAAGAATTGTTTGTTTAAAAAATGCCCTCAAAGCTAGTCCACACTCTAACTTTTTAAAAAAACATATGTTGAGAAATGTTTTTATATGAAAAAGTTTTAAAAAAATTATTTTATTTGTCTACCTAATTGTAAAATAAAATTAAATATTTATTTATAAAAAGAGAAATATGCTAAGTATTTATTTATTTACTAGGGATATAATTTTATTTCTCATTATTTGGATTATTTTGAATTTGCATTAATATACTAACTAGCATATTTTAATCAAGCATAAATTTTGAAGGACAATTTTATCTTTAACTAAGCTAATGCATGTATTAAAACTTATTGCATTGTTAATACCATTGTTTTCTATGCATTAGTTATGCGTAGGCTAATACCAAATAAGATGTATAACTAATGCTTGCATAACTAATGCATAAATTAAAAATATCTACCAAACAATATATTATTAATACACAAAGCTAATACATGCATTAGCTTATCTAATACATCCTACCAAACGACCCCAAGTTTCTTGGAATTCCGACTAAGTTTGATAAGATGAATGCAGGGAGGTCTGATAATACCAAGCCACAAGTTACACAAATTAGTTGACACAAGTCATTCCTTCTCAAATTGAGACTCCTTTACCGAACAGTTTTCTTATCATTTAATCGATTTCCTTTCGACTTCAAATCCTAGATATTAGAGTATTACATATTAGGTAAAGTTTTGGGTGTTACAATTTTATCCATCATGGAGTTATTTATTTGAATAAATAATTCAATTTCATAAGGGTAAAAAAGTCTGTTAATATTTCAATGATATTTTGTCGTTCAATATTTGGCGTTTTACATTCGTGTTTTTTTAATAACTAGTCAATATTTTATGTAAAATATTACAAAACGCGTAGTAAAATTAAAAACTTTCACTTATCTAAAAATTCTAATTAACCTAGCTACTTGTTAGTGAATATGTATAAAAGTTCAATACCCATTTCCTTAAAACCAAACATATATATTATATAATTCTGACAACTCATTAATAAAAGTTTTACAACAATGTAAGGACAAAATGGAATTAAACATTATGAATGTTATGTTAAAAGTAGTAAAATCATTTTAAAATCCAACTTATAGGGATATTATTTTGCTTCAATTTTGTAATACTCCTAATAAATTTAATTTCAGTATTTTAAAAATATCTGACTATATACAATTGATCTAACTTCACCTGAATTGGAATGGACGTACTCTATGTTTACCTAGAGGAAAGTTTTGTATATTTAATCTTAGGTTTCGAATTTCACATAAGTTATTAAAGGATAACTTTTAGTTGAATTTAAAGTCGTAAATATTGGATAAACTTTTCATAACACAATCTTATCCAATATAGAATTGTCTTTAGAGGGAACTTAACTTTGAAAAGACATAAAAATCGATGAAGTGATATATATATTTTTAGGAAAAAAATTGATTTAATATATATTACTATAGTTTAAATATTAAATAAATATCTGTTGAACGTAAAAGCATAGCATAGGAGTAAGTACAAGCTCTTTGATCATTCAAATTTATAGCTTGTTTGATCAAGTTTTTGGGAAGCCAATTTCCTTAAAAAGTGCTTATTTTGGAGAATTGAGGTGTTTGACCAAGCTTTTAGGGGGAAAAATTACCTTTCAGTAGCAGCATAAGCTATTTTCAAAAGATTAAAAAAAGTAGTTTTTCCTTGGAAACATATTTTAAACTTAGCCAAACACAATTTGATGCTCTAATATTAGAAAATGTACTCTTCAAATTACCTAGACAAATTATAATTTTTTTTTAAAAGTACTCTATCGAAAAACACTTCAAATAAAAAAAATACATTTCAAAAAAAGTAAATTTTAAAAGCTTGATTGAACAAACTATTAATTTCTAATTTGTTTCCTAACCATATAGGCCAGAAAGCAGACCGAACACAATAACTAAGAAACAGTCAAAATTATTCATTACCGTCAAATTCATTGACCCAAATCCAAATACATGCTCAATTTCCAAAAAGGAAAACAAAAGGCAAAAGAGAGCTAAGAATAACTTCAAGAACTTTACCGTGTTTTGTCTGAAACTCCCTAAAAAGATTGGTGATGAATAATGTGGAATAATAATATTTTTTAAATAAAGTATTTGGCTTATCCTTTTTGTACATGAATTGATGTAATATATTTAATTTTCATACAAATTGGAGAACCGAAAATCAAGCGTACAACATGCATATTGCTATCCATAAAGTATAATGATACTATCCTTTAAGCCATATGCATATTGGCGGTGAGTACGATAGTAGTCCAAAACTAATTAGAATTTTATGTTCATGTGTAGTTAATATCGAATAAGAAGTTTATCCGCCGATAATGTTTTAAAAATTACATTTACATCCATTTTTAACTTGATTCATTAACAAATATTTTAATTTTTTAAGGGCATAAAAGTCTATCAATATTATAGGAATATTTTTGTCGTTCAACATTTAGCGTAAATTATTCATGCTTTTATAATAATATAGATATAGATACATATAGATTATCTTTATTTTATACAATTCTTTTTTACAAAATTTAAACATTTTCTTTGATATAGTCTCTCACAACGTTACAAAAAATAAAACATATTAATACTTCAGCTTTTAGTTCAATCGAACGCTGTTTTATAAAATGAATGGAGAGTAGTCTACTTTTTTTTCTTACATCTACCTACAGAATCTATGACGAGATCATATATTACTGCCACTAACTAGAAGATTAAGATAGTGGGATACATCAAATAACTCCCAGTGAGTTTCGGTTATACTTAGGTTGTCACTTGTCAGCACTATAATATAATTAATGTGATTTGGATCTCTTTCCAGTTGATTTCCTCAGATTATTTGCGCAACTGATCAAGAATGACAGTATTATAGTATTATCTTTTCGGGAAACCAAATATATCGAATATATGTTTTCATTAACTTTTCAATCTAATAAAACTTCCTGCGCTTCCTTTCTCTGCAGTTTTTAAGGATAGTACAAAGGGCAGCACAGCTGCAAAATTTTAACGTGTCCGAAACTTAAATGTTGTATTTTTGGACACAAAATACATAAATAGGTGAAAAAAATTTAGTGAACAAAATATGTAAAACACAGTTTTGAACCACGTTTTACCTTAACGGCCGTTTAGGACGATAAGATAAAACGCGGTTCATTAACGCATTTTATATAAAACACCTTTTGTAAGTATGTTTTACTTGTTTTGTGGGCCCACCAATAACTCTTCTGTGCTTAACTGACATAATAATAATTCAAATATGTAAAACGTCCTTTTAAAATGCGTTTTACTTCCAAAAATTTGATCTCCCCCCCCCCCTTGAGTATTCCTTATTTAAAGGCGTTAAGGGTTTTGCAAAAATTCATTCAAAAATACTCCAACTTCATGATAAATTTTTCTTATTGCTAAATTCTCATCCTTTTTTTCATAATGTCTGAAGAGCGAAAAGTAAGGTTTCATTATATTGGGGTGGGGGTGGGGGTTGAGGTTTTGGTGGCGAATAACTTAGTGAGCTATAGTTTATCTCCACAGAGTCATGTTAAGTTGTCACTTACAATGGAGCATAATAGACTGATATCGTTGTTATGCAATAAAATGAGGTTGAGCAAACGTTCGGCGAATCTTAAAATAACCGAAAGATATCCGTATTTTGTGGCTCCGCTAGGGGTTTCTTATTACGCTAAGTTTACATCGAGGATGATGAAACTCTGAGAGATTTTTTGGGACTCCGGATGAATACCGGGAACTTATTTTGATAAAAATGTTGGAAATATATGTGAAGGTTGAAGACATTCGCAATAATGAGGTTGCGCAAAGCAGGGATACCCCTCAATCATCGGATGGTTATTCTGGAGCAGTTTTAGCCGAACAGGTTCCGGCTGAAAGAGTTTGGCCGGATCTAAACTTATCTCCACGGGCGAACGAGGAGCGAGGAAATAATTTTTCTCCTACTTTACATAATGCACAAGACGACTAGTAAACTTCAATTTTCCTTTGTGTTACGATGTTTATTTTTGTTGTATTGAATTTGTATTATCACTCGTATATTCCACAGGGGATACCGTCCAGATATGAATTTTACAAGTTATGAACCCACACCCAATTGGAAAATGCGTAGTTTTGGTGTGTTAGATTACGATGGTCCATCCGGGAGTCATCACCAACAGGATAATGTCCATCATGGAATATCAACACATTACGACTTGCAAGTGAAGTGATATAGCTATATTTAAAGTATTTATCAATTTGAGTAGCTTATTATTTTGTTGTGTGTGCAGTGAAAATGAGCAACTTGATGATCATGTCCTCACTCAGTTTCCCATAGACGAAGTATTTACTCGGAATTTGGTAGATGTGTAGAGTCAAGAAAATAATAGTGATTATGACAACAATGCTGTCACGACCCTAAATCCAGACTCGGTCGTAATGGAGCCTCTCGTGAAGACAAGGCCAGCCGACACACTCCCAATTCAATTTAAGAAATTAAAATAATACAAATTAAGTCTTTAACATAATAATAATCCCAAAATAAGGTAAAACAGTACAATTGCGGAATAGACATAGCCCGACATCGGGGTGTCACCAGTCATGAGTTTCTACTAACCGATTTAAAAATAGGAAGGGTCTACATAGTCTGCCTTCGCGTTCGCGAAGATGGTTCCGCGATCACGAAGGGGTGAGGTCAATGGCCACCGCGTTCGCGAGGTGTATGCCGCTTTCGCGTAGAGGAAGAGGAATAGCTGGGTCCCCAAGGCGATTGTTCTACTCGTTCGAGTAGTAGAGGTCGCGTTTGCGAAGAGTTGAGTCAGCTGTGCATCGCATTTGCGTAGAAGGAATTCCGGTCAATGAAGCTGTGTGCTACGCTAACGCGAGGGAGATGTCACGTTCGCGATGAAGAAAAATCTGGGCAGACAGTTTATATTTAAAAATCGAGGATTTAAGTCCAATATCATAAAAGCCACTGGAGAGCTCAGGAGAAGGTGAAATTTGAGGGGATTTTCAGTGGAGCAATTAGGGTAAGTATTCTTCACTCATATTTAGTTTAATTCCATGATTTAGTCTTGAATTTCATCATTTAATTTGAGAAATTAGAGTGGAAATTGGAGGAAAATGGAAGAAAAGTTTGAGAATTCTTTTGGGGATTTGAATGGGCAATTGAGGTCGGATTTTGTTGAATTTAATATGGGTAGACTCGTGAGAGGATGAATATTCTATTAATGTGATATTTATCGGGTTCCGAGATGTGGGCCCGGGGGCGAGTTTGAGCAATTTCAGGATTTTTGATGTAAATTGAATATTTTCGAGTGGGCTTTGTTCCCTTAGCATATTTTAGAGGTTATGTACTGATTTTTGTTAGATTTGGAGCATCCGGAATTCGAGAGGGCAAAGGCATCATGGGCTAGAGTTTGGACCGGATCGAGGTGAGTAATGATTGTAAATGTTGTCCTGAGGGTATGAAACCCCGGATTACAGATCGTTGTGCTATATTGAGGTGACGTACATGCTAGATGACGAGCGTTGGGTCGTGCACCGTTGGGGATTGTGACTTAGTCCGTCCCAAATGACTGTTTTACTGCGTATTTGATGGAAAATTGTTTGCTATCATTATCTTTTGGGAGAAATGCCATATTTGGGCCTCGTGCCAACTATTTGGACCCTTAGGGGATCTTTACTGATATTTCCTCATTGTTTTGACTTTATACTTGTACTCAGTCATACTATATTCTACTATTTTCATAACTCAGCCATGTTTACTCTATTTTAATATATTAAATGATATTTTAAATGATAATTTAGGCTGAGCATCAAGTTTTACTGTTGTCCGAGTGGCTTATGAGATTCTGACTGAGTAAGGCCGAGGGCCTGTGTTGTGAGAATACACTGATTTTTGATTATGTGGTCGAGGGCCTGAGTTGTACGCCACGAGGTGGCTTGAGATGAGGCCGAAAGCCTATTGATTATGCCACGAGATGGCTTGATATTGCGCTTGGGCCGTAAAGAACCCCTCCCGGAGTCTGTACACCCCCAGTGAGCGCGGGTACCCATTGTGATATGAGATATAGCCCGATGGGCTGGTGTTGTTCCATGATATTGCCTGAGGGGCGAATTTTGTTGACATTGTGCTCAAGGGGCGGATTTTATGTGTTTATCTATTCTAGCTGCTTTTCATTTGATTGTTTAATTGTTAAAAAGGTATTTTAAAGAAGCTTCTTCTGAACTAAGGTGTCTTTATATGTTTTCACTGTTTCATTGATTTTTACTGGTTTTATACTGTTTCTTTACAGCATGTTGATGTGCTCTTACGTGATTTCTTATCACTCATCCTTTATTTATTATTATTACTCACCGAGTTGGAGTACTCACTTTACTCCCTGCACCCTGTGTGCAGATTCAGGCGTTTCAGGTCCCGCTAGCGAGTGTTGATTCTTCCAGCTCAGGCGGATTCGGAGATTCACTAGGTAGTTGCTCGGCGTTCGCAACCCAGTGCTTCTCCCTCTATCTTATTTTCTCTTGTTTTAATTCTGTAATCCAACTCCACATCCTCACACCCTAACCCATCGCGAATGCGGGACATGCATCGCTAACGCGAAGGCCAAAAACCTGCAACACCAACAGCAGTAATTCTACAATTTCCACCAACATGAAACGATCCATTTAACCTCTCGAAACTCACCCGAGGCCCTCGGGACCTCAACCAAACATGCCAACATATCCCATAACCTCATTCAAACTTGTTCCAACCTTTGGAACGCTTAAAACAACATCAAAACACCAAAATCATATCGGATTCAAGCCTAAGAATTCCAAGAACTTCCAGATTCCGCTTTCGATAAAAACATCTACCAAACATCGTCCGAATAACCTAAAATTTTGCACACATGTCACAAATGACACAACGGACCTACTTCATCTTCCGGAATTCCATTCCAACCCCTATATCAAAATCTTACCTATCAACTAGAAAAGGCCAAAATCTCAATTTCGCCAATTCAAGCCTAAACCTTTTGCGGACCTCCAAAACACCTTCTGACCATGCTCCTAAGTCCCAGATCACCTAACGGAGCTAACCAAATCATAAAAATTCTAATCTAAGGTCATCTACTAACAAGTCAAATCTTGGTCAAACCTTTCAAATTTTAAGCTTCAAACTGAGAACTGTTTCTTCCAAATTCATTTTGATTACCCTGAAAACCAAAACCGATGATTTACATAAGTCATAATACATCACACGGGTCTAGTCATGCCCGAGAACTGGCGAGCAAAGTGCAAAACCTCAAAATGACCGATCGGGTCGTTACATCTTCCCCCCACTTAAACATATGTTCGTCCCCGAACGTGCCCGGAGTTGCTTCAAAAGCCAGCCAATCGCTGAATAACCTTACCATGCACATACCCGGGGGTGATCCCACATCACCCTATCTCATGTATGTCTGATAACACAATGTAACTGAAATTTCACAATCCAACCTAGCCCATAAACCTTAGAACCACATTTCTACTTTTGAAATCATCCACAAGATCAGAATCTCACATCTATACTCTAAATAAGCCCGAACAAGCTGTAATAACCCATACACGCAACCTCAGATGCAATTACATGATATACCACATAACTCAAACATTTGTAACGATAACTTCTAATCATAACAGTTGCATACAAAAACCGAATACCGATAGTAAACCTCTTATCAACTAAAGTCTCATTCCAACACTTTCATATACTGCCAATGATAAATGAAACACGTAGAAAGTCAATAACCATTCCTCAGATCAACCATTCATGAAGTCACTCCTCTTTTGACAAGGACCGTAGCAAATTTTTGAGCCGAACATCGATATTATCCTTCCAACATATTGAAACCGAATCCGTTTGTATTCATTTTAGATCCCGGCAATCTCATCTAATCCAACACAACTACTCTGGTGACACAACACATCAATACAATCTAAAGCCACAACTCGTGCAACCCGCGCATCAATAAGCAACAATCCGAACGTACTCAAATCATAAAAAATGACTCAAAGAAGAGAGATGTAACGCAAGCTCAAGAGTACCACCACACACAATGCTGAGAACCCGTCACACATCGTAGAAACAGAGCATACACATCTAACCCGAAGGGTCATACCTCCACTTAACTTCGCTGCAATGCACGACCCTATCCAAACACTGGTCCACATGAAACACCTCAAGTCACTATGCTCAAAATCGACAACCATGTGCAACTTGATGTCTGGAACCAAAGCAAATCATCATACCCACAGTGAAGCAAATAACATACACGCCACACAAACCCAAAAGGAGACAACTGATACGCCATCCACTGAGTAATACCCAATACTCTTCTCGCTCGAACTCCACTGAGAGACCCTAATAAAACCGCACCACATGTGCCTATAACCAACAAATTCCAATGTCTCGCAACACATAAAGGTAACTTATAGATCTCTCCAGGTCACTAATAAGCTCAAAAACAATTGAATCAACACATCCCTCAATAATACAACTCGGAGTCAACCAAGCCGACTCAAGTTGGAACTCACATCCACATTGGTCTGCCAATGAACCCCTTATTAAGGAATCCCTGAAGTTGTTCCATATAATACGGTGCCCGGCACCAAATCAATACCGAAATCAACAACCCTGTCCGGCGACATGCCCAATAGCATGATACATATCCGGAAAACCCCTCATCACCGGAACTAAATCAGTGGTAGGAGTCTCTGCACTGATATCCATCACGAAGGCCAAATAGGAAAGACAACCCTTCCCAGCCATCCGCTGGGTCTTCAAAAATGAAACCACCCTACTGTGAACATAATCCGTCGAACTTCGCCACTCAATCCGTAGCATCCCCGGTGTTTCCAACGTCGTTGCCTTAGCGCAACAGTCCGGAATAATACGACATAGAGACAACCAGTTTATACCCAATATCACCTCCAAAACCTAACATACCAAGCAACAAAGATCCACTCGGGTCTCCAAACCTCTCATAGTTACCACACAAGACCGATATACGCGGTCCACAACCACGAACTAACCTGTTTATGAGAACTCCCAGTGTCCAACTTCATATAGCACACAAATCACCCTATCTGATCCTAACTCCGCTGTCCGAATATACAACACACATATAATATCCAATCATCCCAAGAGAGGTACTACTATAATTCTTCTATGCCACCAAGCAAACTCGAATATCAGTAGTCGATCCATCAAGAGAGTGCCACAATACTAATAATGTATCCTCAACTCAAACACATCGCCCTTTCTAAAATGTATACCCTCCTCAAGGCACACCAATCCGTGATCTCATTTATCTAGTCATCTAAAACTACCCATTCTATCTAAGAATTTGCGACCTTCCTTTCAAATCTGAACCGTGACCTTACACATACAAATCTCAATACTACACAACATATTACGCATACCATATCATCCTAGGATACACATGAGAACTTTATACCCCTTACGGGCTTCAAGCAGCTACGTACTCAACTAGCCAAGGACTTTCCATTGATCCCATCTAGAAGAAAATCATTAAACATCCCATGCTTCTCACACTAATAGAAAATATGCATCTCTAACCGTGGTAGACACAATCAAGAACTCTCTGAATTCCATTTGCACAAAACTAAACCGTCAGTACTAAATACTTCTAACTCAACCTAGCTACGCAGGCCACTAAAACCCAAGAACATTGCCATGAAACACTTGTGTAAACTCACTACCTCATAAACATCCAAAGAACTAATCATATCCTTACCATGTCGATCCGGCCTACTACCAAGCTATCCCATCTATCCGAGTTTCCTTTTGATTTACTTCAACTTGATACTCCTTCTTGCTATAACACCACAATTCCTCAACCCAGACTCACCACACGAGACCCAACCATAAAACTACATCGTCTAAGGCTCATAAGCCGCTGAGTACTCTCTTAAATATTTCCAAAAGCACTACGTTCAAAATACCTACCCCAAAGAGACTTCCTGCAAATCCAAAGTCATTATCTTCACCTTCCTGATACTGCTATATAGAATCCCCTAATGATATAGAAATACCACGAGTCTTGATACCCTCCAATGCAAACCTCAATTTCTAGCCAAACATACAACCTGAAAATCTCCGATTATTACATGTAAAATCTCTAACCCACTAGAACCATTCTCGAGAGTCATCCACTCTACTCAAACTTAAATTAGACTAATCAAATGAACCGAACAACCTGTGCCTCATTAGCACTCCGACGCCGCAGGATGTAACCTCACCTACAACCAAGTAGCTTCCTGCTCTATGCACCGCACATCCTTTACCAATAACCACTCAAGACATTTCGTGATTCTCATACACCTATGAAGCATAATATAACCTTTGTCAAAATTTTTCTTTACTCGAGCCATCCTCTGTCTCAATCTCCGTAAGCCATAACTGATTCACCAGCACGCCTCAAACTGGAACCAACATAGCACATAACAGTGCAATCAACTAATCAATAGCAGACTCCCCCACTTGGCTCGAAGCCATAGATCAAAACACATACAATAACTCATAACGCATATACTCTATTGCTACCATAATACCATAGTGAGATTAAACTCAATCCTTCATAAGCTCGTGAAGCACAGACCATCTAGTACTTTAAATCTTCTGCAAATCTCGCATTCACTCTCGTAACAGTTAAACCCACTCTCTTATGCGACCCAAATTCAAATTGCAACACATATATTTCCCTGGTAACAGAGATCTTCCAATAAACGACATAAAGGGTTACGCAAACTTTAGAACAATCCGCAGGAGATAACCCATATGCTTCGCCTCAACTAACATCTCTTTATATCCTTCCACCATCATAGACATTACGCAGTCACTTGATCTTCCTGAGTCTGAACTCATATCACAATGTGAAGTCCACTTCACTCCCCCAGATAGAAAATATGAAAAGATTCTTCACACACCCATAACTTGGGGCTATACCTCAAATCAAGATGGAAATCAAGCATCTAATAGTTCTTCTATCCTCCAGCAGACCCTTCTCGTCGCTTCCAAATCATATGAATACATTTTGCAGTCATAACATACTCATCACAAAGCCATCCAGCCATCACTTCTACTAATAGGGATACTACTGAACATATAAGTTCAAAAACACATGCTCACACAATCAGCACCTCGGTGCTCAAGCTGCAGGCAAAACCCGGCCTCAAGTCCTCCAGACTGGCCCAACATCAACGCACAGAAAATCACATCTTGCCCCTCGATCAAAGAATCAAAAGCCATCAATGCACATCTGATACTGAGCGCTCATGCGCGCATACGAATGCATGGAAGGAATCCAAAGAGTTACATTCCAAGCTTAATCAAGGACGCACGATAAGAATTCAAGAATGTAAAGTTTTTCCTAAAGGTTCTGCATCCTCCCGAGGATAAGTACAGACGTCTCCATACCGATCCGCAAGACTCTACTAAACCTACTCATGACTCGTGAGACCTATGTAACCTAGGCTCTAATACCAACTTGTCACGATACTAAACCCAGACCCAGTCGTGATGGCACCTCTCGTGAAGACAAGGCCAATCGACACACTGCTAATTCATTTTAAGCAATTAAAATAATACAAATTAAGTCTTTAACATAATAATAATCCCAAAATAAGGTGAAACAATACAATTGCGGAATAGACATAGCCCGACATCGGGGTGTCACTAGTTATGAGCATCTACTAACCGATTTAAAAATAGGAAGGGTCTACATAGTCTATTACAAAACTGGGTTTAGAATGCTGAGTAGCTACCTAGTGAATCTCCAAATCCGCTTGAGCTGGAAGAATCAATACTCGCTAGCGGGACCTGAAGCGCCTGAATCTGCACACAGGGTGCAGGGAGTAAAGTGAGTACTCCAACTCAGTAAGTAATAATAATAAATGAAGGCTGAGCGATTAGAAATAACATAAGAGTACATCAACATTCTATAAAAAGCAGTATAAAACCAGTAAAACGCAATGAAACAGTGAAAACATATAAATACACCTTAGTTCAGAAGAAGCTTCTTTAAAACACCTTTTTAACAGTTAAAAAAAAATCAGCTAGAACAAATAAACACATAAAATCCACCCCTCGGGCACAATGTCAACAAAATCCGCCCCTCGGGCAATATCATGGAACAACACCAGCCCCTCGGGCTATATCTCATATCACAATGGGTACCCGCGCTCACTAGGGGTGTACGGACTTCGGGGGGGCCCTTACGACCCAAACGCAATATCACGCCATTTTGTGGCATAATCAATAGGCTTTCGGCCTCATCTCAAGCCACCTCGTGGTGTACAACTCGGGCCCTCGGCCTCATAATCATAAATGAATGTATCCTCACAACACAGGCCCTCGGCCTTACTCAGTCAGAATCTCATAAGCCACTCGGGCAACAGTAAAACATGATGCTCAGCCCAAATTATCATTTAAAATATCATTTAATGTATTAAAATAGAGTAAACATGGCTAAGTTGTGAAAATAGTAGAATATAGCTTGACTGAGTACAAGTATAAACTCAAAATAGTTAGAAAATATCAGTAAAGATTCTCTAAGGGTCCAAATAGTTGGCACGAGGCTCAAATATGGCATTCCGCCCAAAACATAATGATAGCAAACAATTTTCGATCAAATATTTGGCAAAATAATCATTCAAGACGGACTAAGTCACAATCCCCAATGGCGCATGAACCCACGCTCGTCATCTAGCGTGTGTGTCACCTCAAAATAGCACAACGATCTATAATCCGGGGTTTCATACCCTCAGGACAACATTTACAATCATTACTCACCTCGATCCGATCCAAACTCTAGCCTGCGATGCCTTTGCCTCTCGAATCGACCCCGGATGCTCCAAATCTAACCAAAATCAGTACGTAACCATGAAAATATGCTAAAGGAACAAAGCCCACTCGAAAATATCCAATTTACATCAAAAATCCTGAAATTTCTCAAACCCGGCCCCCGGCCCATGTCTTGGGACCCGATAAAAATCAGATCAATATAATCCTCATCCTCTCACGAGTCTACCCATATCAAATTCATCAAAATCCGACCTCAATTCCCCATTCAAATCCCCATAAGAATTCTCAAACTTTTCTTCCATTTTCCCCAATTTCCACTCTAATTTCTCAAATTAAATGATGAAATTCAAGACTAAATAATGGAATTAAACCAAATATGAGTAAAGAATACTTACCCCAATTTCTCCACTAAAAATTCCCTCAAATTTCACCTTGGACTTAAACCCTCGATTTTTAAATATAAACCGTCTGCCCAGATTTTTCTTCATCGTGAACGCGGTATCTCCCTCGCGTTCGCAAAGCATACAACTTCACTAACCAAAATTTCTTCTACGCGAACGCGATGCACACCTGACTCAACTATTCGCGAAAGCGACCTCTACTACGCGAACGCGTAGAACAATCGCCTTTGGGACCCAGCTATTCCTCTTCCTCTACGCGAACGAGGCATAAGCCTCGCGAATGCGGTGGCCATTGACCTCACCCTTTCGCGATCGCGGAACCATCTTCGCGAACACGAAGGCTAACTCCACAGCCTCACACCCTAACCCTTCGCGAATGTGGGACATGCATCGCGAACACGAAGGTCAAAAACCTGCAACACCAACAACAGTAATTCTGCAATTTCTACCAACATGAAACGATCCGCTTAACCACCCGAAACTCACCCGAGGCCCTCAGAACCTCAACCAAACATGCCTCCCATAACCTCATTCAAACTTGTTCCAACCTTCGAAACTGTCAAAACAACATCAAAACACCAAAATCACATCGGATTCAAGCCTAAGAATTCCAAAAACTTCCAAATTCCTCTTTCGATCAAAAAGTCTACTAAATCTCATCCGAATGAACTAAAATTTTGCACACATATCACAAATGATACAACGGACCTACTCCAACTTCCGAAATTCCATTCCGACTACTATATCAAAATCTCACCTATCAACCGGAAAACGCCAAAATCTCAATTTCGCCAATTCAAGCCTAAACCTTCCGAGGACCTCCAAAATACATTCCGACCACGTTTCTAAGTCCCAAATCACCTAACGGAGCTAACCAAATCATAAAAATTGCAATCCGAGGTCATCTACTAACAAGTCAAATCTTGGTCAAACATTTCAAGTTTTAAGCTTCAAACTGAGAACTGTTTCTTCCAAATTCTTTCTGATTACCCTGGAAACCAAAACCGACGATTTACATAAGTCATAATACATTATACGGGGCTATTCATGCTTGAGAACTAGAGAGCAAAGTGCAAAATCTCAAAACAACCGGTCGGATCGTTACAAATGCCGACGAGTCTGGATATGGAACACCCTTCCTTGACGAGGGTGATGAGGAGGAGGAAGAGAATGCCGAACCTGAGCTGACAAGGGAGCATGCTCCACCTCCCGTTAGAATAAGAGTGTACCAGTCCCACTTGTCGTTTCATTCAAGGCATATTCCCTACCTTGATCATTTGCCAAGTATGCCGGATGTGGATGCCCTCACAACGGATCTTGATGAAATTCGGACAACAATGTGGGATGAGTCTAAACCAACGGTGCTAGCAAAGGTCATGCTTTTTCCTGACAAAGCTCGCCTAACAAGGGCTGCAAAAATGTACAGCATAAGAGAGTATCATGAGATGATAGTATGAGAGTCAAGTCTGAATGTATACAAGGTTGTTTGCCGTATATGGTTTACGGGTTGTCATTGGATACTGCATGTGAGCAAGAAGGAAACAGGGTTCTAAAAAGTGGGTAAATATATTGGCACCCACAACCGTGAAATGGACACATTCAATGGGAACCACTTCAACTTGGATGTTGACTTGATTTCTCTTCAACTCATTCTACACAATGAAGCGTCCATAAGATACAAGATCAAAGAGTGTATTACATCCTCCACCAGGAATATTGGTGTACTATTACCAAAAGAAACACATATCTCGGGCGCAAACGTGCATTTGAAATTGAGTATGGTGACTAGGATAAGTCATTTGCATCTTTACCGAGCTACATGGCCGCATTGAAACACTTTAAACCCAGGACTATTGTTGAATGGAAGCTTGAGCGAAGTGCAGAATTACCAGAATATATATTCATATACATGTTCTGGGCATTTAAACCAGCAATTGATGTTTTTATGCATTGCTGTTCGGTAATTTCCATAGACGGTACTCATGTCTATGGAAAGTATGATATTAAGTTGTTGATCGCAGTTACAGTAGATGCCAATGGACGTGGACAATATTTTTGAACCACTTGAAGCAGCACATTGTTAAATAACGTTCAGGTATTTGTCTAATATCTGATCGGTATGGTGGTATATTAAGTTCTGTAGAGCATTTGCCTGAATAGCAAGAACCTTATGCATACCACCGTTACTGTGTGAGGAACCTAAATGCCAATTTTTAGAAAAAATATCCCAACAAGGACATATATGATTTAATGTGGATGGCTGCAACTGATCACCAACAATGCAAATTCAGGATGTGCATGGAATCGATCTGGCAGTTAGACAAAAGAGCCTATCATTGGTTGATGCGACATGAGCTTCACAAGTGGACATTGTATGCGAATGGTGGCTGATGTTGGGAAACTCTAACTACAAATATGTCGGAGTCTTTCAACGGATTATTGAAGTTTGTATATGGATTGACTATCACTGCCATGGTACGAATGTCATTCAAACAGATGGCAGAGAGGTTTGTTGAAAGGCATAGAGGTGCATTAGAATTGATGGAGATCGGTGTTAAAAATTTATGTCAATACCAATAAAAGGATTTGAGAAATACAGGAGGCGAGCATATTGGCCTTTATTTTTACAATATGATCACGACTGGAGTATTTTTGAAGTTCACACCACTATCCATCAATACCAGGGGAATAATGTACACACCATAAATGAAGCCAGCAAGTTTGTTCTTATGGGAAATGGTCCATCTACCACATGATATGTTCGCATGCCATGAAGTGCTTTTAACATACAGGTTTAGGACCAACCAACTATGTTGATAGGCAATACAGTGTTGCTGCATACTTAAACACGTATAGTGGACAGTTGCAGGCAGTGGGTACTGAGAATTATTGGCCGCTGGAATAATTTAAAATAGTGCATAACAAGGACTATTTGCGTAAGCTACAAGGGCAAAAAAGAATGCGTATACGAAACCAAATGGATGTTGGTGATACCATTTATGCGCGTAAATATGGCATATGCTCGCAAACAGGACACGACCATCATAAATGTCCTTCAGCTGGTTGGGGTGACGGTGGTAATCCATCTCCTGGTGGAAGTTCATCTAATGTGCCCAACTATCAAGGATACACGTAGTGTTTTATTTTCTTAATTTGGTTGTAATAAGTGTATGTACTTGTTTATGTTGCAGGATATATCAAATAAAATTATGTTTTCATTGTTGTTAAATCTTATTAATATTTAACATTTTTCAGTTGAGTAAATTAATGAATTTCTCCCTCCCATTCATGTAATCAAAAATAGTATTGGATTAAAAAATGGAAAATTTTTACGTTCACTTTCGAATTTCACTCTAAAATTATTAGAAAACTACACTATCAGAGGAGGAAGATGTTTGATAAATAAGTGAATATATATAGCGCGATTAAATACTACGTTATGTGTGTTGTCTTGTCGATCTGAAAAGCTGCCCGACTGGGAAATAGCTGTTTTGTATCAGAAAGAATCTTTAACACGCGAAGCATAGCGCGGTTAAATACTATGTTATGTGTGAGCATATATAGCGCAGTTATATAATGTGTGTTTTCTTGTTGATCTGAAAAGCTGCCCGCCTACGAAAAAGTTGTTTTGTATCCGAAAGAATCTTTAACACGCGAAGCATAGCGCGGTTAAATACTACTTTATGTGTTAGCATAGCGCGGTATACTACGTTATGTGTGTTGTCTTGCCTATAAAAACGGGCGCATTCTAGTTATTTTATGCGCTTAACCATAACAAATAGCAATACTTTCCATAAAAGTAGGTTTTTTTCACTTTAACAAATGTCTAAATGCATGTATGTACCAATGTGCCAATGCGGCAAATGTTGTATGTGGCGGACTATGATGGTGAAGTTGGGCGCAGATACTGGATGTATGTGAACAGGTTTAGAGGCAACAACGAAAATTTTTGCAATTTTAAGGTATGGTTTGAAGAACCCTGTAAGAAGAAATGCTACAATAAGTCTTTGCAGTATTATCATGATTTGACCATAAAACAGTGGGAATATAAACGAGAAATTGCGGAGTTGAAGGAGAAACTCAAATAAACGGAAGAAGAAAAAATAAGCTGGAAGAGAAATTTAAGTGATTGGAGCAAAGAATAATAGGTGGTGGTGACTAAACAATGACATGTATGTGTTGAGTGTAGTGACGTCACTTTTTGTGTCCTTTGAATTCTAAGACTTGTACATGTATCTTGATTTAGGATAATTATCATTTCCTAGGTTTCCACATAGGTTATTTTAATTGCTTCGTCACTTCATGTGTTGCCACATGTCTTTGGAGTATAATTAATTAAATTTTATACACTTATTAGTTAACCGGGTAATGTCCTGTTACCCGATAATTAATCAATTACCCGCATAATTTAAAAATTATCACAAATTACTTAAAATTCTTCTTATTTTTAATATACTTCATATATACTTTATACATTATACTACCGTGGTCATATAGTACCTTGCATGGTACTAGTTCATAATTATCGGGTATTATCGCTTGACCCATATTTTATTCCAAATTGGCCACTTTCAACTAAACTCGTTTTCTTTAATTCGTGTACCCCTTTATCCTTCATTAAACTTATTTATTGCTTGTTATAAATAGCATAAGTACGTTAACGTCAAGATGATCTCATCCCCGAGTCTACATCAATTAACTGAAGACGAAGCTTTTAACATACGAAAACGCGACATGTAACAAGTTTGGACTGGATTGAGGTAAGTAATGATTGTAAATATTGTTCTGAGGGTATGAAACCCTAGATTTCACATTGTTTCACTACTTTGAGGTGATGCACACACTACATGACGAGCGTGGGGTCGTGCACTATTGAGAATTGTGACTTGGTCTGCCCCTTACGACTGTTAAGTCGCGTATTTGATTGAAAACTATTTGATACTATTGTGTTTTGGAAAGAATTATTATGTTTTGAGCTAAATGTCATATTTGGGCTTTGTGCCAACTGTTTGGACCCTTAGGGGCTTTTTTTAACTACTATTCCTTACTGTTTTGACTTAATATTTGTACTCAATCATGCTGTATTTTACTGATTTCATAATCAGCCTTATTTACCCAGTTTTGATGATATAAATGATATTTTGGGCTGAACGCCCTGTTTTACTGATAGTCCGAGTGGCTTGTGAGGCTGATGGCTGAGAGAGGCTGAGGGCCTGATTGTGAGGTTAACGACTGAGAGAGATAGAGGGCCTGGTTGTGAGGAATATATATTTATGGATCGGGATGCACGTCGCATCAATATATATATATATATATATGTGTGTGTGTGTGTGTGTGTGTGTGTGTGTGTGTGTGTGTGTGTGTGTGTGTTTGTATGGATCGGGCTGCATGCCGCAGCGATATGTTGGATCAGGCTGCTCGCCGCAGCGATATAGTGCTTGGGCTATAGGAGCCCCTCCGGAGTCTGCACACACCCAGTGAGCGCATTTGACTATATATATGGATCGGGCTACATGCCGTGACGATATATGGATTGGGCTGCATGCCGCAATAGTTATGATAAGGTACCTATTGAGCGTGAGTACTGAGTGTGAGCGCTAACTGCTGAGAGTTGAGTCATGAGTGACTGAGAGACCTGCTCGAGGGGCTATATATATACACATATACGAGTGATGCTTTGCCTGAGGGGCCTGTTTATAAAATTACTGTTTTCACTCCTCCTTAAAGTGAGTCTCTATTGAATATATTGATTAAACTACGGCTTTCCCTCATCTTTATACTAAGCCTTTATTGAAAATATTAAACAAATATTTTAAACAACTTTCATTTAAATTGGAGTTTTTACGAGGTGTTCGGAATTTAGTTACCTATTTGGCTTTGTTATTTCCACTGAGATTTTTAAGTTATAAGATGGTTATGAATTTCTGTTTGCCCGAGGGGTTGTATACGAACTATGTTTTGGCAGAGGGGCCGATTATGATTTTACCACTTTCAATATAAATTGCATTGAACTTCTACTGAAACTGTTAAAAAGACATTTTTCAAAGGATTTTCCCATAATGGGAGTTGAACGAGATGATTTCATTTGTATCTTATTTTGTAAACAAGTTGTACCCACTGTGGTGCTATGATGTGGTTTACGTGATTTCTTACTGCTCAGTCTTTATTTACTTTTATTATTTACTGAGTTAGCGTATTCAGATTACTCCCTGCACCTTGTGTGTAGATTCAGGTATTTCTGAGCTCGGTGGCAGGTTCATCGGAGTTAGCAAGGTAGTTGCCTGGCGATCGCAACCCTGTTTTTCTCCCTCCTTATTTTCCCTTAGTGTATTCTTGTGATTTTCCCAGCCATATTGGTCTTGATGTTGTTAGACAGTTGTAGTAGATGCTCATGACTAGTGACACCACAATGTCGGGCTTGTTTATTTATTCTGCACTGTTCATTTAGACTTGCATCATGAGATTATTGATTAATAAATGGTATAAAAATGACTTTTATTGAATAATGGTTGATTCAGGAATTGTATCGGCTGACCTAGTTTCACAATAGGCGTCATTACGATCGGGTCGGTTTTGGGTCGTGACAACACTTAATGATTAAGGGCTGAATAATTAAGATTCAAACTTTAAAAATAAACACACTCAATGTCTGAGATCTGGATGATTAAGATTTAAACCTTTTTTAAGTTCAAATAGATGAGGCCTTAGTGTTTTTCAAAAGAAGGTGAGGAGTGCTGATAATCTCATCAAGCAAATTGTGCAAGATATTCATTGTAGAAGAAGTAGATGGCCAAGAATTGCTAAGCAGTTGGAGAAAGTGAACTATTATCCTTAGTTTCTAGCTGATAGATGGAGGTGAAATAGGAGTTTGGTTAGTGCAGTGATACTAAATTTGGGGCCTTTTGTCCATCTTTAGAGGTTTTAGTAGTCTTGTTTGTAAATACTTTGTAACGACCCGATCGGTCGTTTCATGAGTTACCGCTCCGTTTTTCCCATTTCTGCTTCTTATTGCCTTGTTCAACTATATTATATGTTATCGGGTTGGTTGGTTCGGGTTCGGTAAGGTTTTGGTAAGGTTTGAGACACTTAATCACTTTTGAGTAAGCTTAAGTTGGAAAAGTCAACCGAATGTTGACTTATATGAAAAAGATCTCGGATGTGAATTCCAATGGTTCGGATAGCTTCGGGAGGTGATCTGGGACTTAGGAGCATGATCAGAATGTGTTTTGGAGGTCCGGAGTAGATTTAGGCTTGAATTGGCGAAATTGGAATTTTGGCGTTTTTCGGTTGATAGGTGAGATTTTAATATAGGGGTCGGAATAGAATTCCGGAAGTTGGAGTAGGTCTTTTGTGTCATTTTTGATGTGTGTGTAAAATTTCAGGCCATTCGGACGAGGTTGATAGACTTTTTGATCAAAAGCGGAATTTGGATGTTTTTGGAATTCTTAGGCTTCAATCTGATGTGATTTTGGTGTTTTGATATTGTTTTGAGCGTTCCGAAGGTTGGAACAAGTTTGAATGAGGTTATGGGATATTTTGGCATGTTTGGTTGAGGTCCCGAGAGCCTCGAGTGAGTTTCGAGTGGTTAAACGGATCAAATTGTATGTTAAAAAGTTACAAATTTTGGCTTCAGTTTTGTTGCAGGTTTTCCTTCTTCGCGATCGTGTGAGGAGTCTTGCGATCGTGTAGAGCTTGGGTAGGGGGCCCTCCAGGTTGTTCATCGTGTTCGCGTATCTGGATTCGCGATCGCATGAGTTGTGCAGGTGATGAATCGCGAACATGTGGGTTCATTCGCGATCGTGTAGGTGTAAAACCATGTGCATCGCGTTCGCGTGGGAGATGACGCATTTGCGTAGAGTGCAATTTTGGGCCAGTGGAGTTTGTGCTTCGCAATCGCGATGGATTTCCCGCGATCGCGATTAAGTAAATTTAATAGCTGGGCAGAATGTTTAAAAAGGCATTTTCGCGATTTTTGGCCTAAGTTCACCATTTTGTACTCGGTTCTGGAGATTCTTGAGAGAGATTGAAGAGGGAATCAAAAGGAATTTCTTGGAGGTAAGAATTATGGACTTAGTACTCGATCCTATTGTGATTTCTACCTAATTAAACATGAAATTTGGGGGATTTGAAGCCTAAAATTGGGGAGTTAGGGCTTGGAAACAAGAGACCTTAATCTAGGGATTTGAGGGGAAATTTGAGGTCGGATTTTGGTATTCTTGGTATGTATGAACTCGTGGGAGGATAAGGATTCCGTTGATGTAATTTGTATCTAATTTTGAGATATGGGACCGGGGGTCGGGTTGGACCAATTTCGGGATTTTCTGTATAATTTGATTATTTTCGCATGGGCTTCGTTCCCTTAGCATATTCTAATGTTATAATTCTGATTTTGGGTAGATTCGACGCGAGTTGAGGCCTAGGCGAGAGGTAAAGGTGTCGTGGAGTAGTATTTCATCCGGTTTGAGGTAAGTAACCATTGTAAATCTGGACCTGAGGGTATGAAACCCCAGTATTTCGTATTGTGTTGATAAATGAGGTGACACACATGCTAGGAAACGAGCGTGTGGGCGTGCACCGGTAGGGATTGTGACTTGGTCCGTCCCGTAGCGACTATTAAGCCGCGTATTTGATTTGAAATCTTATGATATTCTGTATTTTAGAGATTGATACTATATATTTTGGGTTGTATGCCATGTTTGGGGCCTTGTGCCGACCTGTTGAGAACCTTAGGGGCATTTTTACTATTTTCCTCACTCTATTTGTTTTGAAAGCATATCCTCATTCATGATTTACCTGTTTATTGTTTAAATCTGGTTTTATCACTCTACTTCTTAAAATGTGAAAACCGTTTGGGCTGAGTTTCCCTAATTTCCACTGTTATGCCCGAGTGGTTGTGAGGTTAATGACTGAGAGAGGTTGAGGACCTAATGGTGTATATATATATATATATATATATATATATATATATATATATATATATATATATATATATATATATGTATATATATATATATATATATATGCACACCGTAGCAATATTATATGTATATATTATGGATCAGGTTGCACGTCGCAGCGATACTTATATGGATCGTGCTGCACGCCGCAGCGGTACTTATATGGATCGGGTTGTACGCCACAACGATATATATATTGGATCGGGTTGCGCGCCGCAGTGATATGATGCTTGGGCTATAGGATCCCCTCCAGTGTCTGTACACTCCTAGTGAGCGTAGTCGACTATAAACTATGGATCGGACTGCACGCCACAACCGTTATTATGATTATTACTATTATGAGATATTATTGAGCCGGAGTGCTGAGTGTGAGTACTTTGTGACAAGAGCCGAGTCACGAATGACTGAGAGGCTTTCCTGAGAGACTATATTTATGAGTGATACCTTGCTCGAGGGGCCCCTTTATGACATTTTTGCTGATTTCACTCTTCTTTTATAATGAGCCTATGTTGAAAACTGCTAAGTAAATGATTTCAAAGTATTTCAATTGAAACTGAAGTTTTACAAAGTAACTAGCTATTAAACTGTAGAGTTTGACTTGATATTCTGTTGAATACCTTTACATATATGATTTTTAACTGCTCATCACTGCACTTAGACCTTATTTACTTTAGTTACTTACTGAGTTAGAGTACTCACGTTACTCCATGCACATTGTGTGCAGATCTAGGTGCCCAAGCAGAAGAGTAAGGGTCCCCAGCATTCTAAGAGCTTACCAGAGACTGCAAGGTAGCTGCACGGCATCCGCAGCCCTTCTTTCCTACTTCCTATCTTAGTTTTCTGCATTTTTAGACTTATTATGTATTAGTTAGTTAGATTGGGTTGTATTTAGAGGCTCTTGACTTGTGACACCGGATTGTTGGGCTGTGTTGGTATATTTTTGAACTATTTTTCGCACATTTCAGTGATTTATATATTTCTTATGAAAATTCAAGACTTAATCAGTTTTAGAAAATGGTTTTATAAAAAGAATTCTCTATGGTTACTTTTTTGGGTTGGCTTGCTTAGTATTATGATAGGCGCCATCATGCCCAGGGTATTTGGGGTCGTGACAAGTTGGTATCAGAGCCTAGGTTACATAGGTCTCGCGAGTCATGAGGCTGTTTGGTAGAGTTTCGCGTATCGGTACAGAGACGTTTGTATTTATCCTCAGGAGGTTGCAGAACCTTCAGGAAAACTTCTCATTCTTGAATTCCTGTCATGCGAATATATTGATTCTAGTACTAATCTTCTATTATTTTATTCTCTCATAGATGATGAGGACACGTGCTACCGGTCAGGATGGACGACCACCAGTACCACTAGTTGGGGCCACTAAGGCCGAGGACACAGTCGAGGCCGTGGTAGGGAAGGGGTGTAGCCCGCACATCAGCTAGGGCAGCACCTGCAAATCTACCAGCCACCACAATTCAGGATCAGGTCCCAGTTGTGGATGCTCCAGCAGCACCAGCTCAGGCACCGACTGTGCCTATTGTGATTCCAAGCCTTGAGGAGGCTCTAACTCAGATTCTATCAGTGTGCACTGGCTTGGCTTAGGCGGTCTCAGTTACTATGGTTGCAGCTACTTCTCAGGCTGGGGGAGGCACTCAGACTCCCGTTGCTCGCACACCTGAGCAGGTTGTGCAGGGACTTCAGACATTGGGGCCACCTCCAGCCCAGTCGGTTGCACTTACACAGGAGTATGTGGTACCAGTTATGCCTGACGACGAGCAACATCGATTGGAGAGATTTGGTAGACTTCAGCCTTCGACTTTCAGTGGTATTGCGGGTGAGGATGCCCAGGGTTTCTTGGACAAGTGTTAGAGGATCCTTCGTACAACGGGTATTCTAGAGACCAATGGTGTAGCATTTACTACTTTTCAGTTTTCTGGAGATGCCTTTACTTGGTGGGAGGCTTATGAGAGATGTAGGCCTGTTGGTGCAGCGCCCCTTACCTGGCAGCAGTTCTTCATTCTTTTTCTGGAGAAGTATGTGCCATAATCTCGTAGAGAGGAGCTGCACAGGCAGTTCGAGCAGTTGCGACAGGAATTTATGACTTTGACACAGTATGAGATGCGATTCTCTGAGCTAGCTCATCATGCGGTCTGATTGGTTCCCACAGATCGAAAGAGGATCAGGAGGTTCGTTGATGGCCTCACATATCAGCTTCATATTCTTATGACTAGGGAGAGGGTGTCAGGTGCTACTTTTGAGGAGGTTGTTGACATCGCCCGTGAGATTGAGTCAGTTCGTCACCAGGAACGAGAGGAGAGGGAGGCCAAGAGGCCTCGGGGGTCTAGTAGCTTTGGTAGTGCTCCTTCGAGGGGTCAGTTTCAGCACGGCAGATGCTGTCTATTCAGTCATGTTGAGTCAGCTTGCTCAGGTTATCGTGGGGCATCGTCGGGCCATGTGTCTCACAGTTCTCATCAAGGCCATTCATCACTCAGTGCTCTTCTAGCCTAGAGTTCGTCCTGTGCTCCATCAGTTCACGGATCTTTTATGCTAGGTGCATCTGCTAGTCATCCCGGTGCTATAGGTTCCCTTTAGTCCCCATCTCCAGCACCGGGGAGTTGTTATGAGTGTGGAGAGTTTGGGAATATGAGGAGGCAGTGTCCTCGTCTTCTTGAAGGTCCGTCTTAGTAGAGGGTTCAACCCTCGACTTCATCTCAATTTACTTCACCACCCGCTCAGGCAGCTAGGGGTGGTAGTCAGGCTCATTTCTATGCACTCCCAGCTAGAGCAGATGTTGTTGCTTCAGATGCTGTGATTACAAGTATTGTCTCAGTCTGCCATAGAGATGCCTCTATATTATTTGATCCTGGTTCGACTTTTCCATATGTATCATCATACTTTACCCATTATCTGGATACGTCCCGTGGGTCTCTTGTTTCATCTGTTCGTGTATCTACTCCGATGGATGATACTATAGTTGTGGACCATGTATACCGGTCGTGTGTGGTGACTATTGAGGGTCTGAAGACCCGAGTGGACCTATTGTTGCTCTGTATGGTAGACTTTGATGCGATATTGGGCATGGATTGGCTATTTCCGTGACGTGCTATATTGGACTGTCATGCTAAGACAGTGACATTGGCTATGTCGGGTGTGCCATGGATTGAGTGGCGAGGTTCGACTGATTTTGTCCCCAGTAGGGTGATTTCGTTCTTGAAGGCCTAGTGGATGGTTGGGAAGGGTTGTATTTCATACTTAGCCTTTGTGAAGGATGTCGGTGCAGAAACTCCTAGTATTGATTATGTTCCTGTTGTGAGGGATTTCCCCGATGTGTTTTCTACAGACCTGACGGGCATGCCACCAGACAGGGATATTAATTTTGGTATTGATATGGTGTCGGGCACTCAGCCCATTTCTATTCCACCGTATCGTATGGCACCAGTGTAGTTGAAGGAGTTGAAGGAGCGGCTTTAGGAACTCCTTGATAAGGGGTTTATTCGGCCTAGTGTGTCGCCTTGGAGTGCACCTATTCTATTTGTGAAGAAGAAGGATGGCACAATGAGGATGTGCATTGATTACAGGCAATTGAACAAAGTAACAATCAAGAACAAGTACCATTTGCCTCGTATTGATGATTTGTTCGACTAGCTTCAAGGAGCGAGAGTGTTCTCCAAGATTGATCTCCGTTCAGGTTATCAACAGTTGAAGACCAGGGACTCGGATATTCTTAAGACAGATCTTAGGACCCGAATGGTCATTATGAGTTTTTGGTAATGTTTTTTGGGCTAACCAATGCCCCAGCAGTATTCGTGCATTTGACGAACATCGTGTTTCTGCCTTATCTCGAATCATTTGTCATAGTTTTCATTGATGATATTCCGGTGTATTCGCATAGTCAGGAGAAGCACGCGATGCATTTGAGGGTTGTGTTGCAGAGATTGAGGGAGGAAAAGCTTTTTGCAAAGTTTTCCAAGTGTGAGTTTTGGCTCAATTCAGTGGCTGTTGGGGCACGTGGTGTCTAGTGAGGGTATTCAAGTTGATCCGACGAAGATAGAGGCGGTTCAGAGTTGGCCCAGATTGTCCTCAGCCATAGAGATTCGCAGCTTTCTTAGTTTGGCGGGTTATTACCGCCGTTTGTTCAGGGATTTTCATTTATCGCATCACCCTTCACCAAGTTGACTCAGAAGGGTGCTCCATTCAAGTGGGCGGATGAGTGTGAGGAGAGCTTTTAGAAGCTCAAGACTGCCTTGACCATAGCTCCAATGTTAGTTTTGCCATCAGCTTCAGGTTCATAAACTGTGTATTGTGATGTTTCGAGAGTTGGTATTGGGTGTGTGTTGATGTAGAAGGGTAGAGTTATTGCTTATGCTTCCCGTCAGTTAAAACCCCATGAGAAGAACTACCCTGTTCATGATTTGGAGTTGGCTGCCATTGTTCACGCGTTGAAAATTTGGAGGCATTATTTGTATGGTGTGTCTTGTGAGGTGTTTACTGATCATCGTAGCCTCCAGCACTTGTTCAAGCAGAAGGATCTCAATTTGAGGTAGCAGAGATGGTTGGAGCTGCTAAAGGACTATGATATCACTATCTTATACCATCCGGGGATGGCCAATGTGGTGGCCGATGCCTTGAGTAGGAAGGCAGTGAGTATGGGGAGTTTGGCATTTATTCCAGTTGGGGAGAGACCTCTTGTAGTTGATGTTCAGGCCTTGGCGAATCGGTTTGTGAGGTTGTATATTTCGGAGCCTAGTCGGGTATTAGCTTGTGTGATTTCTCGGTCTTCCTTATTTGATAGCATCAGAGAGAGCCAGTATGATGATCCATATTTTATTGTCCTAATGGACAAAGTTCAGCATGATGATTCCAGAGATGTGACTATTGATGATGATGGAGTATTGAGGATTCAGGGCCGGGTATGTGTTCCCACTGTGGATGGACTTCGGGAGTTGATTCTAGATGAGGCCCATAGCTCGCGATATTCCATTCATCCGAGTGCCGTGAAGATGTATCAGGATCTAAGACAGCATTATGGTGGAGGAGAATGAAGAAGTACATTGTAGGATTTGTACCTCGGTGTCTCAATTGTCAGCAGGTGAAATATAAGCATTAGAGACCGGGTGGCTTGCTTAAGCAGATGGACATTCCAGAGTGGAAGTGGGAGCGAATCACCATGGACTTTGTAGTTGGGCTCCCACGAACTAAGAAGTTTGATGCTATTTGGGTGATTGTGGATCGACTGACCAAGTCCGTGCACTTCATCCCAGTGTGTACTACCTATTCTTTGGAGCGATTGGCAGAGATATACATCCAGGAGAATGTTCGTTCGCATGGTGTCCCAGTTTTCATCATTTCAGATAGAGGTACTCAGTTTACTTCACAGTTTTGGAGGTCTGTGCAGCGTGAGTTGGGTACTCAAGTTGAGTTGAGCGCAGCTTTTCACCCTCAGACGGACGGCCAATCCGAGCGCACTATTCAAATATTGGAGGACAAGTTGCGCACCTGTGTCATTGATTTTGGAGGGTCATGGGATCAAGTTCTACCGCTCTCAGGGTTTGCTTATAACAACAACTATCAGTCGAGTATTCAGATGGCTCCATATGAGGTTTTGTATGGGAGACGGTGTATATCATTGGTCGGTTGGTTTGAGCCAGGTGAGGCTAGGACATTGGGTACAAACTTGGTGCAGGATACTTTAGAGAAGGTGAAGGTGATTCAGGAGAGGCTTTGTATAGAGCAGTCGAGACTAAAGAGTTATGTTGACAAGAAGGTTCGAATGTGTCCTACATGGTTGGTGAGAAGGTTCTATTGAAGGTTTCACCCATGAAGGGTGTTATGAGATTTGGGAAGAAGGGTAAATTGAGTCCTTGGTTCATTGGGCCTTTTGAGGTGCTTCGGCGGATTGGGGAGGTGGCTTATGAGCTTGCTTTGCCACCCAGCTTATCGAGTGTGCATCCGGTATTTCATGTTTCTATGCTCCGGAAGTATGTTGGCGATCCGTCTCATGTTTTGGATTTCAGCACGGTCCAGTTAGATGATGATTTGACTTATGATGTGGAGCCAATAGCTATTTTGGAGCGTCAGGTTCGAAAGTTGAGGTCAAAGGATATAGCTTCAGTGAAAGTGCAGTAGAAAGGTCGGCCCCTGGAGGAGGCTACCTGGGAGACCGAGTGGGAGATGAGGAATAGATATCCTCACCTATTTGAGGTTTCAGATATGTTTCTTGACTCGTTCGAGGATGAACGTCTGTTTAAGAGTGGGAGGATGTAACGACCCGGCCGGTCATTTCATGAGTTGCTGCTCCATTTTTCCTATTTCTGCTTCTTATTGCCTTGTTTAGTTGTATTATGTGTTATCAGATTGGTTGATTCGGGTTCAGAGAGGTTTTGGTAAGGTTTGAGACACTTAGTCTCTTTTGAGTAAGCTTAAGTAAGAAAAGTCAACTAGATGTTGACTTATGTGAAAAAGGGCTCGGATATAAATTCCGATGGTTCGGATAGTTTTGGGAGGTGATTTGGGACTTAGGAGCGTGATTGGAATGTGTTTTGGAGGTCCGAAGTAGATTTAGGCTTGAATTGGCGAAATTGGAATTTTGGAGTTTTCCGGTTGATAGGTGAGACTTTTGATATAGAAGTCGGAATGGAATTCTGGAAGTTGGAGTAGGTCTGTTGTGTCATTTGTGACATGTGTGTAAAATTTCAGGTCATTCGGACGAGGTTTGATAGACTTTTTGATCGAAAGCGGAATTTGGAAGTTTTCGGAATTCTTAGGCTTGAATCCGATGTGATTTTGGTGTTTTGATGTTGTTTTGAGCGTTCTGAAGGTTGAAACAAGTTTGAATGAGGTTATGGGATATGTTGGCATGTTTGGTTATGGTCCCGAGGGCCTCGGATGAGTTTCGAGTGGTTAAACGGATCAAATTTCATGTTAAAAAGCTGCAGATTTTGGCTTCAGTTCTGTTGCATGTTTTCCTTCTTCGTGATCGCGTGAGGAGGCTCATGATCACGTAGAGCTTGGGTAGGGGCACTCCAGGTTTTTCATCACGTTCGCGTATCTGGAGTCGCGATCGCGTGAGTTGTGAAAGTAATGAATCGGGAACGCGTGGGTTCATTCGCGATCGCGTAGGTGTAAAACCCTGTGCATTGCGTTCGCGTGGGAGATGACGCGTTTGAGTAGAGTGAAATTTTGGGCCAGCAGAGTTTGTACTTCGCGGTCGCGATTAAGTAAATTTAATAGCTGGGCAGAATGTTTAAAAAGGTCATTTTCGCGATTTTTGGCCTAAGTTCACCATTTTGACTCGGTTTTGGAGCTTCTTGAGAGAGATTGAAGAGGGAATCAAAGAGAACTTCTTGTAGGTAAGAATTATGGACTTAATACTCAACCTATTTTGATTTCTACCTAATTAAACATGAAATTTGGGGGATTTGAAGCTTAAAATTAGGGAGTTAGGGCTTGGAAACTTGAGACCTTAATCTAGGGATTTGAGGGGTCATTTGTGGTCGAATTTTGGTATTCTTGGTATGTATGAACTCGTGGGAGGATAAGGATTCCTTGGATGTTATTTGTATTGAATTTCGAGACGTGTGCCTGGGGGTCGGGTTGGACCAATTTCAGAATTTTTGGTATAATTTGATCATTTTCGCATGGGCTTCGTTCCCTTAGCATATTCTAATGTTATGATTCTGATTTTGGGTAGATTCGACGTGGGTTGAGGCCGAGGCAAGAGGAAAAGGCATCGCGGAGTAGTATTTCATCCGGTTTGAGGTAAGTAACTATTGTAAATTTGGACCTGAGAGTATGAAACCCCGATATTTTGTATTGTTTTGATAAATGAGGGATGCACATGCTAGGTGACGAGCGTGTGGGTGTGCACCGGTAGGGATTGTGACTTGGTCTGTCCCGTAGTGACTATTAAGCCGCATATTTGATTTGAAATCTTATGATATTCTGTATTTTAGAGATTGATACTATATTTTGGGTTGTATGCCATGTTTGGGGCCTTGTGCTGACCTGTTGAGACCCTTAGGGTCATTTTTACTATTTTCTTCACTCTATTTGTTTTGAAAGCATATCCTCAGTCATGTTTTACCTATTTATTATTTAAATCTGGTTTTATCACTCTACTTCTTAAAACTTAAAAACCGTTTGGGTTGAGTTTCCCTGATTTCCACTGTTATGCCCGAGTGGCTGTGAGGTTAATGACTGACTGAGAGAGGTTGAGAACCTAATAGTGAGGATATTATATGTATATATATTATGGATCGGGTTGCAAGCTGCAGCGATACTTATATGGATTGGGCTGCACGCCGCAGCGATATATATATTGGATCGAGTTGCACGCGCGCAACAATATATGTATTGGATTGGGCTGCACGCCGCAGCGATATGATGCTTGGGTTGTAGGAGCCCCTCCGGACTATGGACCGGGCTGCACGCTCGCAACGATTATTATGATTATTACTATTATGAGATATTATTGAGTCGGAGTGTTGAGTATGAGTACTTTGTGATGAGAGCTGAGTCACGCATGACTGAGAGGCTTGCCCGAGAGGCTATTATTTATGAGTGATACCTTGCCCGAAGTGCCCCTTTATGACATTTTTGCTGATTTCACTCTTCTTTTATAATGAGCCTCTGTTGAAAACTACTAAGTAAATGATTTCAAAGTATTTCAATTGAAACTGAAGTTTTACAAAGTAACTGGCTATTAAACTGTGGAGTTTGACTTGATATTCTGTTGAATACCTTTACATATATGATTTTTAACTGCTCGTCACTGCACTCAAACCTTATTTACTTTAGTTACGTACTGAGTTGGCGTACTCACGTTACTCTCTGCACCTTGTGTGCAAATCCAGGTACCCGAGTGGCAGAGTGAGGGTCCCCAACATTCTCAAAGCTTATCGGAGAATGCAAGGTAGCTGCACGGCGTCCGTAGCCCTACTTTCCTCCTTCCTATCTTAGTTTTCTGCATTTCTAGACTTATTAAGTATTAGTCAGTCAGATTGGGTTGTATTTAGAGGATCTTGACTTGTGATACCGGATTGTTGGGTTGTGTTGGTATATTTTTGTACTGTTTTTCGCACATTTCAGTGATTTATATATTTCTTATGAAAATTCGAGACTTAACCAATTTTAGAAAATGGTTTTATAAACAGAATTCACTGTGGTTACTTGTTTGGGTTGGCTTGCCTAGTATTGTGATAGGCGCTATCACGACCGGGGTATTTGGGGTCGTGACATACTTTTACCTTGGTAATAAAATTTTATAATTACCACAAAAAAACTAATAGGATTATAAGGTTAATATTTAGAATTCTGATTATGTCCTTTTATTATGAGTTATTATGCTTAATATTATAAGGTTATTTTTGTAAACCGACATTGTATTCATGTTTTTATAATAATATCGATAGATATAAATTACCAAAAAATAATAGTTAATAATGTGAATATACTTGTTACCAAAAAAGTGTTAATATGAAACTCATGATATTAAAGACTAACTTTTAGCTAATTCATTTTGTTAATCACTATTAGTCTTTTTAGTTACTTTTTTTTTTTTTTTGTCTTTTTAGTTACTTATACGAAAAAATGGGTAAGAAAGACTTTCGTGCATATTAGAAGACTTGAGAGATTGAACCATAAGAACTTACTTCGTGTCGTATCTTTTACAATATAAAGAAGAAAAAACGTTTGGTCTTTAAATATGTCAACATGACCTTGCAATTTATTTAGAATTGTTATCATTCATACTCTCATATAATTAATTAACCATTATTATTTTTGCTCTTTCTCCTTTATGTATGCAAGACGATTCGAACATCACGGTCATCAAGACAATCTAGGAGGTTCGAAGTGATTTTAAGCATCCAAAATGTATCCCTTTTTGTTGTCAATTTTTCCAATAGTACAAACATGAGTTATGATGTAGACATTACTAAGATCAGTCATATAACGTTTAATGTTTGTTTGCATGACTTATTTATCCATAAAAATATATAGTACACGAGTAAATAATGTTTCCTTTGGATTAAAAAAATTAATATTTAAATTTTAATGGGTTTTTAAACCTTTTTCCTGGGGATTAATATTCTCCCAAAGAACCACTTTGCTAATGGAACTTTTATGAAATAAAAAAATTTAGTCGAAATAGCAATAACCAAATAAATAAATACACACAATAGAGCTTAAAGGAGTACTCCTACACTTCAACACATCCATAGAAAAAAAAAAAAAAACTAATTGGTTGTTACAAAATTCAGTGTAGCAATTGAAAACACCAAGTGTCTTGGAATTCCGACTAAGTTTGATAAGATGAATGCAGGGAGGTCTGATTATACCAAGCCACAAGTTATACAAATTAGTTGACACAAGTCATTCCTTCTCAAATTGGGACTCCTTTACCGAACAGTTTTCTTATCATTTAATCGATTTCTTTTCGACTTCAAATCCTAGATATTAGAGTATTACATATTATGTAAAGTTTTGGGTGTTACAATTTTATCCATCATGGAGTTATTTATTTAAATAAATACATCAATTTCATAAGGGTAAAAAAGTCTGTTAATATTTTAATGATATTTTGTCGTTCAATATTTAGCGTTTTAATATTCGTGCTTTTTTAATAACTAGTCTCTATGTTCATGCGTTGCACGAAATATTTTATGTCAAATATTACAAAACACGTAGTAAAATTAAAAACTTTCACTTACCTAAAAATTCTAATTAACCTAGCTACTTATTAGTGAATATGTATAAAAGTTCAATACTCATTTTCTTAAAACCAAACATATATATTATATAATTCTGACAACTCATTAATAAAAGTTTTACAACAATGTAAGGACAAAATGGAATTAAACATTATGAATGTTATGTTAAAAGTAGTAAAATCATTTTAAAATCCAACTTATAGGGATATTATTTTGCTTCAATTTTGTAATACTCCTAATAAATTTAATTTCAGTATTTTAAAAATATCTGACTATATACAATTGATCTAACTTCACCTGAATTGGAACGTATGTACTCTACGTTTACCTAGAGGAAAGTTTTGTATGTTTAATCTTAGGTTTCGAAATTCACATAAGTTATTAAAGAATAACTTTTAGTTGAATTTAATGTCGTAAATATTAGATAATCTTTTCATAAGACAATCTTATCCAACATGAAATTGTCTTTAGAGGGAACTTAACGTTGAAAAGACATAAAAATCGATGAAGTGATATATATATTTTTAGGAAAAAAATTGATTTAATATATATTACTATAGTTTAAATATTAAATAAATATTTGTTGAACGTAAAAGCATATCATACGAGTAAGTACAAGCTCTTTGATCATTCAATATTATAGCTTGTTTGGTCAAGTTTTTGGGAAGCCAATTTCCTTAAAAAGTACTTATTTTGGAGAATTGAGGTATTTGACTAAGCTTTTAGGGGGAAAAATTACCTTTGAGTAGCAGCATAAGCTGTTTTCAAAAGATTTAAAAAAAAAGTAGTTTTTCCTTGGAAACATATTTTAAACTTAGCCAAACACAATTTGATGCTCTAATATTAGAAAATGTACTCTTCAAATTACCTAGCCAAATTATAATTTTTTTTTAAAAGTACTCTATCGAAAAACACTTCAAATAAAAAAAATACATTTCAAAAAAAGTAAATTTTAAAAGCTTGATTTAACAAACTATTAATTTCTAATTTGTTTCCTAACCAGATAGGCTAGAAAGCAGACCGAACACAATAACTAAGAAACATTCAAAATTATTCATTGACCCAAATCCAAATATATGCACAATTTCCAAAAAGGAAAACATAAAGCAAAAGAGAGCTAAGAATAACTTCAAGAACTTTATCGTGTTTTGTGAAACTCCCTAAAAAGATTGGTGATGAATAATGCGGAGTAATAATATTTTTTAAATAAAGTATTTGGCTTATCCTTTTTGTACATGAATTGATGTAATATATTTAATTTTCATACAAATTGGAGAACCAAAAATCAAGCGTACAACATGCATATTGCTATCCATAAAGTATAATGATACTATCCTTTAAGCCATATGCATATTGGCGGTGAGTACGATAGTAGTCCAAAACGAATTAGAATTTTACATCCATGTGTAGTTAAAATCGAATAAGAAGTTTATCCGCGGATAATGTTTTGAAAATTACAATTACATCCATTTTTAACTTGATTCATTAACAAATATTTTAATTTTTTAAGGGTATAAAAGTCTATCAATATTATAGGGATAATTTTGTCATTCAACATTTAGCGTAAATTATTTGAGCTTTTATAATAATATAGATATAGATAGATATAGATTATCTTTATTTTATACAATTCTTTTTTACAAAATTTAAACATTTTCTTTGATATAGTCTCTCACAACGTTACAAAAAATAAAACATATTAATACTTCAGCTTTTAGTTCAATCGAACGCTGTTTTATAAAATGAATGGAGAGTAGTCTACTTTTCTTTCTTACATCTACCTACAGAATCTATGACGAGATCATATACTACTGCCACTAACTAGAATATTAAGATAGTGGGTTACATCAAAGAACTCCCAGTGAGTTTCGGTTATACTTAGGTTGTCACTTGTCAGCACTATAATATAATTAATGTGATTTGGATCTCTTTCCAGTTGATTTTCTCAGATTATTTGCGCAACTGATCAAGAATGACAGTATTATAGTATTATCTTTTCGGGAAACCAAATATATCGAATATATGTTTTCATTAACTTTTCAATTTAATAAAACTTCATGTGCTTCCTTTCTATGCAGTTTTTAAAGGCGTTAAGGGTATTCCTTATTTAAAGGCGTTAAGGGTTTTGCAAAAATTCATTCAGAAATACTCCAACTTCGTGATAAATTTTTCTTATTGCTAAATTTTCAACCTTTTTTTCATAATGTCTGAAGAGCGAAAAGTAAGGTTTCATTATAGTGGGGTGGGGATGGGGGTTGAGGTAGTGGTGGCGAATAACTTAGTGAGCTATAGTTTATTTCCACAGAGTCATGTTAAGTTGCCACTTATAATGGAGCACGATAGACTGGTATCGTTGTTATACAATAAAATGAGGTTGAGCAAACGTTCGGCGAATCTTAAAATAACCAAAAGATATCCGTATTATGTAACTCCGCAAGGGGTTACTTGTTACGCTGAGTTTAACATCGAAGATGATAAAACTTTGAGAGATTTTTTGGGGACTCCGGATGTGCGATGACCCAAAAGGTCACCTCGATTTGTGTACGCAGTCCGGGCGCGTAGTCGGAAAGCTTAAATATGAAATTTTGTGAAAAATGATAATTTTTGACTGTAAAATGAATAAATTTGACTCCGGTCAACATTTTGGGTAAACAGACCCGAAAATATGGGACTTGGGCGTATGCCCGAAATCAAATTCCGAGGTCTCGAACCCGAGAAATGAATTTTAAAGGAAATTGTTTTCTGAAATTTTTTAAGGAAATTTTAAATGAAGTTTGATTAGAAAGAGATGATATCGGGCCCGTATTTTAGTTCTGGCGCACGGTACAGGTCTTATATATGGTTTAAGTCATTTCTGTAAAGTTTGGTCGAAAACAGATGTCGTTTGACGTGATTCGGACCTAAATTGCTAAATTTGATACTTGATGAAGTTTGAGAAAAAGTTCTTGATTTTGAGGTTTGATTCATTGTTATTGAGGTTATTTTGGCGATTTGATCGCACAGATAAGTTCATATGATGTTTTTGAGTTAGTATGACATTTGGTTTGGAGACCCGAGGGCTCGGGTGAGTTTTGGCATATTTTTACACTTAGGAAAAAGTTGCAGATTCAGAGAAGTTGAAGGTCTCTGAAGCCAGGTCTCGGGGTCCGCGGTGGAAGCTTCGCGGCCGCGGTGAGGACTTCGCGACCACGGTGGGATATGTTCGGTCCGCGGTGAGCAAGGCCAAGCCTTCGCAGCCACGCTCGATTTCTTGCGGTCCGCAATGGAGCTCCGCGGCCACAGTCCTTTTTATGCGGTCCGCGGAGAGGGTCTGAGTGGAGTATATTTAAACGGACTTTTCAGTTATTTTTCACTTTTCAAAACCCCAAAAACATAAGAGGCGATTTTTCAAATAACCTTTCTTCTCCAAATCAATTTTAAGTCATTTCTAACTAGTTTTCTTTAATCATTAACATCTTTTAACATGATTTCAACTTCAAATCAATTATTTTCATGGGGGAAATTGGGTGTTTTGGGTAGAACCTAGGTTTTTCAAAAAAAAAAATGGGGATTTGGACCTCGATTTGAGGTCCGATTTCAAAACAAATTACATATTTGAGCTCGTGAGGGAATTGGTAATCGGGTTTAGGTCCGAATTTCGGGTTTGGACCAAGCGGCCCGGGGTCGATTTTTGACTTTTTGGGGAAATCTTTATAAAACCTATTTTCATGCATTAGAATTGATTCATTTAGCATTTATTGATATCGTTAAGCAAATTGTGGCTAAATATAATCGAGTTGGTGATGGAAACAAGAGGTAAAGCGGTAGTTGAGGCTTGAATTGTGTTCGTTGCATCGAGGTAAGTGTTTGGTCTAACCTTAGCTTGAGGGATTAGGAGTTGTGTCATGTTTGCTATTTGCTTCTTGTCGAGTACGACGTACAGGCAAGGTGACGTGTATCTATACGTTGGTGTCAAGCATGATCGTGTGTCTTATATTGTGGTTTTCATGATTTCATTGTATTATCCATGCCTTGATGAAGATTCCTAATTGTTGTATAAAGCTTGTGGAAAGAATTGTGACCTATGAACATTGAGGAGCGTTGGCTCAAATTGTATAGTAAAATTGTGAAAGTACAAGTGACAATTGATCTTCTAGAGCATTGGCTCGAGTTGTGAAATGAGTTGTGAAAGAATAAGTGATAATCGAACCTCTAGAGCATTGACTCGAGTTGTGAAGTGAATTATGAAGTAAAATTGAGAAAAAGTTATTAAATTGTTCCCTTGCCAGGATACTGTTGCTTTGTTAATTATCTCCCTTGCCGGGATGTTGAGATTATTGATGTTGTTCTCTTACCGGGATTTAATTGTTTAATTGTGTTCCCTTGCCGGTATTTCTATTATTATTTTGTTTATTCCCTTGCCATTTTGTTTGTGATTGTTATTTGGGTGAGGAAGAGTGTTAAAGCACGAAGGGTGATACTGTACATTGTTTGTTATTGTGAAGAAAGAGTGTAAAGCACGAAGGGTGATGCCGTGCATTGTTTGTTATTGTGAGGAAAGAGTATAAAGCACGAAGGGTGATGCCGTGCCGCACAACGTACCATTCCGTGCCGATTCTATTGATTATATGGTGAGGAAAGAGAGTAAAAGCACGAAGGGTGATGCCATGCACATTTTGATTATATGATTATTTTGGTGAGAACGAGAGTAAAAGTACGAAGGGTGATGCCGTGCAAATTGTTGATTTCTGCTTCCTTGTTGATATTCTAGTTATGTTCTTTCATTCCTTACTTGATGCCTTTCTATTCGGAACTATTATCTCCCCCACAGCATGTTTCCCTCTCCCACATTGACTGGTTATTTTTTGTATTTCTTTTTCGTGTATATATATATATATATATATATATATATATATATATATATATATATATATATATATATATATATATATGAACTGCACAGGTTTATTTGGTAGTCTGGTCCTAGCCTCGTCACTACTTCGCCAAGGTTAGGCTAGACACTTACCAGCACATGGGGTCGGTTCTGCTGATGCTACACTCCACACTATGTGCAGATCCCAGAGCAGCTCTTAGACCGTAGTTTGGAGGCTACCTTCAGTCCACGCGGAGACCCAAGGTAGACCTGCAGGCGTCCGCAGGCCCTGGCGTCTCCCTCTATCTCTATTTCCTGTTTCATTTCCTTTTGTTCAGAAACAATGTATTGTATTTCTTCAGACCTTGTATATAGTAACTCTTAGACAGTCTGTGACACCAGGTTTTGGGGTATTTGAGGTTTTAAAAGTTGTAATAGATGTAGCCTTAAGATATATAATTGTTGACTTCCGCTTATTTATTTAAAATTTCGCTTTTATCATATTATCGACTTGTGTTTGTTAAAAGGAAGAAAAAAAATGAAAGTGTAGCAATTAGTTAAGGATTGGCTTGCCTAGCTCCCATTAGTATGCACCATCACGACTCCCGATGGTGGGAAATCCGGGTCGTGACAGGATGAATACCGGAAACTTATTTTGATAAAAATGTTGGAAATATACGTGAAGGTTGAAGACATTCACAATAATAAGGTTGCGTAAAGTAGGGATAGCCCTCAATCGTCGGGTGGTTATTCTGGAGCAGTTTTAGCCGAACAGGTTCCAGCTGAAAGAGTTTAGCCGGATCTAAACTTATTTCCACAGGCGAACGATTAATGAGGAAATAATTTTTCTCCTACTTTACATAATCCACAAGACGACTAGTAAACTTCAATTTTCCTTTGTGTTACGATGTTTATTTTTGTTGTATTGAATTTGTATTATCCCTCATATATTCCACAGGGGGTACCGTCTAGATATGAATTTTACAAGTTATGAACCCACGTCCAGTTGGAAAATGCGTAGTTTTGGTGTGTTAGATCACGGTGGTTCATCCGGGAGTCATAACCAACAGGATAATATCCATCATAGAATGTCAACACATTACAACTTGCAAGTCAAGTGATATAGCTATATTTAAAGTATTTATCAATTTGAGTAGCTTATTATTTTGTTATTTGTGCAGTGAAAAATGAGCAACTTGATGATCATATCCTCACTCAGTTGCCCATAGATGATGTATTTACTCGGGATTTGGCAGATGTGCAGAGTCATGAAAATAATAGTGATTATGACAACAATGCTGTCATGACCCTAAATCCAGACTCAGTCGTGATGGAGCCTCTCGTGAAGACAAGGCCAACCGACACACTCCCAATTCAATTTAAGAAATTAAAATAATACAAATTAAGTCTTTAACATAATAATAATCCCAAAATAAGGTAAAACAGTACAATTGCGGAATAGACATAGCCCGACATCGGGGTGTCACCAGTCATGAGCATCTACTAACCGATTTAAAAACAGGAAGGGTCTACATAGTCTATTACAGAACTAAAACAAGAGAAAATAAGATAGAGGAAGAAGCACTGGGTTGCGAACGCCAAGCAACTACCTAGTGAATCTCCGAATCTACCTGAGCTGGAAGAATCAACATTCGCTAGCGGGACCTGAAGCGCCTAAATCTGCACACAGGGTGCAGGGAATAAAGTGAGTACTCCAACTCGGTGAGTAATAGTAATAAATGAAGGCTAAGCGATAAGAAATCACGTAAGAGCACATCAACATGCTATAAAGAAACAGTATAAAACCGGTAAAAAATAATGAAATAGTGAAAACATATAAAGACACCTTAGTTCAGAAGAAGCTTCTTTAAAACACATTTTTAACAATTAAACAATTAAATGAAAAGCAGCTAGAACAGATAAACACATAAAATCCGCCCATCGGGCACAATGTTAACAAAATCCACCCCTCGGGCAATATCATGGAACAACACCAGCCCCTCGGGCTATATCTCATATCACAATAGGTACCCGCGCTCACTGGGGGTGTACAGACTCCAGGAGGGGCCCCTTATGGCCCAAGCGCAATATCAAGCCATCTCGTGGCATAATCAATAGGCTCCCGGCCTCATCTCAAGCCACCTCGTGGCGTACAACTCAGGCCCTCGACCTCATAATCATAAATCAATGTATCCTCACAACACAGGCCCTCGGCCTTACTTAGTCAGAATCTCATAAGCCACTCGGACAACAGTAAAACATGATGCTCATCCTAAATTATCATTTAATGTATTAAAATAGAGTAAACATGGTTGAGTTATGAAAACAGTAGAATATAGCATGACTGATTACAAGTATAAAGTCAAAACAATGAGAAAATATTAGTAAAGATCCCCTAAGAGTCCAAATAGTTGGCACGAGGCCCAAATATGCCATTCCGCCCAAAACATGATGATAGCAAACAGTTTTCCAACAAATACGCAATAAAACAGTCATTCGGGACGGACTAAGTCACAAACCCCAACGGTGCATGACCTCACGCTCGTCATCTAGTATGTGCGTCCCCTCAATATAGCACAACGATCTGTAATCTGGGGTTTCATACCCTCAGGACAACATTTACAATCATTACTCACCTCGATTCGGTCCAAACTCTAGCCCGCGATGCCTTTGCCCTCTCAAATCGACCTTTGGATGCTCTAAATCTAACCAAAATCAGTACATAACCATTAAAATATGCTAAGGGAACAAAGCCCACTCGAAAATATCCAATCTACATCAAAAATCCCGAAATTGCTCAAACCCGGCCCCCGGGCCCACGTCTCGGAACCCGATAAAAATCACATCAATAGAATCCTCATCCTCTCACGAGTTTACCCATATCAATATCATCAAAATCCGACCTCAATTGCACACTCAAATCCCCAAAAGTATTTTCAAACTTTTCTTCCATTTTCCCCCAATTTCCACTCTAATTTCTCAAATTAAATGATGAAATTCAAGACTAAATCATGGAATTAAACCAAATATGAGTGAAGAATACTTACCCCAATTGCTCCACTGAAAATCCTATCAAATTTCACCTTCTCCCGAGATCTCCAATGGCTTTTATGATATTGGACTTAAACCCTCGATTTTTAAATATAAACTATCTGCCCAGATTTTTCTTCATCGCGAACGTGACATCTCCCTCGCGTTCGCGAAGCACACAGCTTCACTGACCGGAATTCCTTCTACGTGAACGCGAGAACCCACTCGCGAACGCGATGCACAGCTGACTCAACTCTTCGTGAACGCGACCTCTACTACGCGAACGCGTAGAACAATCGCCTTGGGGACCCAGCTATTCCTCTTCCTCTATGCAAACCCGACATAAGCCTCACGAACGCGGTGGCCATTGACCTCACCCCTTCGCGATCGCGGAACCATCTTCGCGAACGCGAAGGCCAACTCCACAGCCTCACACCCTAACCCTTCACGAATGCGGGACATGCATTGCGAACGCGAAGGCCAAAAACGTGCAACACCAACAACAGTAATTCTGCAATTTCCACCAACATGAAACGATCCGTTTAACCATCCGAAACTCACCCGAGGCCCTCGGGACCTCAACCAAACATGACAACATATACCATAACCTCATTCAAACTTATTCCAACCTTCAGAACGCTCAAATAACATTAAAACACCAAAATCATATCGGATTCAAGCCTAAGAATTCCAAGAACTTCCAAATTTCGCTTTCTATCAAAAAGTCTACCAAACCTCGTCCGAATGACATGAAATTTTGCACACACATCACAAATGACACAACGGACCTACTCCAATTTTCGGAATTCCATTCCGACCCCTATATCAAAATCTCACCTATCAACCGGAAACGCCAAAATCTCAATTTTGCCAATTCAAGCCAAAACCTTCCGCGGACCGCCAAAACACATTCCGACCATGCTCCTAAGTCTCAAATTACCTAACAGAGCTAACCAAATCATAAAAATTCCAATCCGAGGTCATCTACTAACAAGTCAAATCTTGCTCAAACCTTTTAAATTTTAAACATCAAACTGAGAACTGTTTCTTCCAAATTCATTCTAATTACCCTGAAAACCAAAACCAACGATTTACATAAGTCATAATACATCACACAGGGCTAGTCATGCCCGAGAACTGGCGAGCAAAGTGCAAAAGCTCAAAACGACCGGTCGGGTCGTTACATCCTCCCCCACTTAAACATACGTTCGTCCTCGAACGTGCCCAGAGTTGCTCTAAAAGCCAACCAATCGCTGAATAACCTTACCATGCACATACCTGGGGGTGATCCCACATCACCCTATCTCATATAGGTCTGATAACATAATGTAACTGAAATTTCACAATCCAACCTAGCTCATAAACCTTTGAACCATATTTCCACTTCTGAAATCATCCACAAGATCAAAATCTCACATCTCTACTTTGAATAATCCCGAACAAGCTGTAATAACTAATACCCGCAACCTCAGGTGCAATTACATGATATACCACATAACTCAAACACTTGTAATGATAACTTCTAATCACAACAGTTGCACACAACAACCGAATACCGATAGTAAACCTCTTATCAACTAAAGTCTCATTCCAACACTTTCATATATTGTCAATGATAAATTAAACACGTAGAAAGTCAATAATCATTCCTCAGATCAACCATTCATGAAGCCCTTCCTCTTTTGACAAGGACTCTAGTTAATTTCTGAGCCGAACATTGATATTATCCTTCCAACATACAAAAACTGAATCCGTTTGTATTCATTTTAGATCCCGACAATCTCATCTAATCCAACACAACTACTCTGGTGACACGACACATCAATACAATCTAAAGCCACAACTCGTGAAACCCGCGCATCAATAAGCAATAATCCGAACGTACTCAAATCATAAAAAATGACTCAAAGGAGAGATATGTACCGCAAGCTCACCAGTACCACCACACACAATGTTGAGAACCCATCACACCTCGTAGAAACAAAGCACACGAATATAACCGGAAGGGTCATACCTCCACATAACTTCGCTACAATGCACGACCCTATCCAAACACTAGTCCACATGAAACACCTCAAGTCACTATGCTCAAAATCGACAACCACGTGCAACTTGATGTCTAGAACCAAAGTAAATCATCATACCCACGGTGAAGCAATGACATAATGCCACACAAACTCGAAAGGACACAGCCGATACACCATCCACCGAGTAATACCTAATACTCTTCCCCCTCAAACTCCATTGAGAGACCCTAATAAAACCGCACCACATGTGCCTATAACCAACAAGTTCCAATGCCTCGCAACACGTAAAGGTAACTTATAGATCTCTCCAGGTCACTAATAAGCTCAACAATAATCGAATCAACACATCCCTCAATAATACAACTCGGAGTCAACCAAGCCGACTCAAGTTGGAACTCACATCCACATTGTCCTGCCAATGAACCCCTTATTAAGGAATCCCTGAAGTTGTTCCTTCAATTCTTTTAACTTCGCCGGTGCCATACGATGCGGTGCCCGACACCAAATCAATACCAAAATCAACAACCCTGTCCGGTGACATTCCCGACAGCAGGATACATATCCGGAAAACCCCTCATCACCGGAACTGAATCTATGGTAGGAGTCTGTACACTGATATCCATCACGAAGGCCAAATAGGAAAGACAACCCTTCCCAGCCATCCGCTGGGTCTTCAAAAATGAAACCACCCTACTGAGAACATAATCCGTCGAACTTCGCCACTCAATCCGTAGCATCCCCGGTGTTGCCAACGCCACTACCTTAGCACAACAGTCCAAAATAACACGACATAGAGACAACCAGTCTATACCCAATATCACCTCCAAAACCTAACATACCAAGCAACAAACATCCACTCGGGTCTCCAAACCTCCCATAGTTAACACACAAGACCGATATATGCGGTCCACAACCATGAACTAACCTGTCTATGAGAACTCCTAGTCTCCAACTCCATATAGCACATGAATCACCATATCCGATCCCAACTCCGCTGTTCGAATATACAACACACCTATAATACCCAATCATCCCACGAGAGGTACTACTATAATTCTTCTGTGCCACCAAGCAAACTCAAATATCAGCAGTCGATCCATCAAGAGAGTGCCGCAATACTAATGATGTATCCTCAACTCAAACACATCGCCCTTTCTAAAATGTATACCCTCCTCAAGCCACACCAATCCGTGATATCATTTATCTAGTCAACTGAAACTGCCCATGCAGTCTAAGAATTTGCGACCTTCCTTTCAAATCTTAACCGTGACCTTACACATGCAAATCTCAATACTACACAACATATCACACATACCATATCATCCTAGGATACACATGAGAACTTTATACCCCTTGCAGGCTACAAGTAGCTACGTACTCAACTAGCTAAGGACTTTTCATTGATCCCATCTAGAAGAAAATCACTACACATCCCATGCTCTTCACACTCGTAGAAAATACGCATCTCTAATTGTGGTAGAGACCATCAAGAACTCTCCGAATTCCATTTAAACAAAACTAAACCGTCAGGACTGAATCCTTCTAACTCAACCAAGCTACGCAGGCTACTAAAACCCAAGAGCATTGTCATGAAACACTTGTGTAAACTCACTACCTCATAAACATCCAAAGAACTAATCATATCCTTACCATGCCGATCCGGCCTACTACCAAGCTATCCCATCTATCCGAGTTTCCTTTTGATTTACCTTCAACTTGATACTCCTTCTTGCTATAACACCACAATTCCTCAACCTAGACTCACCACACAAGACCCAAGCATAAAACTACACCATCTAAGGCTCATAAGTCGCTGAGTACTCTCTTAAATATTCCCAAAAGCACCACGTTCAAAATACCTACCCCGAAGAGACTTCCTGCAAATCCAAAGTCATTTCTGATACTGCTATATAGAATCCCCTAATGATATAGAAATACCACGAGTCTTGACACCCTCCAATGCAAACCTCAGTTTCTAGCCAAACATACAACCTGAAAATCTCTGATTATTACATGTAAAATCTTGAACCCACTAGAACCATTCTCGAGAGTCATCCACTCTACTGAAACCTCAATTAAACTGATCAAATGAATCGAACAACCTGTGCCTCATTAGCACTCCGACACCGCAGGATGTAACCTCACCTACAACCAAGCAACTTCCTGCTCTATGCACCACATATCCTTTACCAATAACCACTCAAGACATTTCGTGATTCTCATACACCTATGAAGCATAATAAAACCTTTGTCAAAATTTTCCTTTACTCGAGCCATCCTCGGTCTCAATCTCCGTAAGCCATAACTGATTCACCAGCACGCCTCAAACTGGAACCAACATAGCACATAATTGTGCAATCAACTAATCAATAGCAGACTCCCCCACTTGGCTCGAAGCCATTGGTCAAAACACACACAATAACTCATAACGCATATACTCTATTGCTGCCATAATACCATAGTGAGATTAAATTCAATCCTTTATAAGCTCGTGAAACACAGACCATCTAGTATTTTAAATCTTCTGCAATCTCGCATTCACTCTCGTAACAGTTAAACCCACTCTCTAAGGCGACCCAAATTCAAATTGCAACATATATATTTTCCTGGTAACAGAGATCTTCCAATAAACGACATAAAGGATTACGGAAACTTCAGAACAATCCGCAGGAGATAACCCACATGCTTCGCCTCAACTAATATCTCTTTATATCCTTCCACCATCATAGACATTACGCAGTCACTTGATCTTCCTGAGTCTGAACTCATATCACAACTTGAAATCCACTTCACTCCCCCAACTAAAAAACATGAAAAGATTCTTCACACATCCATAACTCGAGGTTATACCTCAAATCAAGATGGAAATCAAGCATCTAATAGTTCCTCTATTTTTCAGCAGACCCTTCTCGTCGCTTCCAAATCATATGAATATATCTCGCAGTCATAACAGACTCATCGCAAAGCCATCCAGCCAGCACTTCTACTAATAGGGACACTACCGAACATATAAGTTCAAAAACATATGCTCACACAATCAAAGAATAACAAGCCATCGATACACATCTGATATTGAGTGCTCATGCACACATACGAACGTGTGGAAGGAATCCAAAGAGTTACATTCCAAGCTGAATCAAAGACGCACGATAAGAATTCAAGAATGCGAAGTTTTTCCTAAAGGTTCTGCAGCCTCTCGAGGATAAGTACAGAAGTCTCCGTACTGATCCGCGAGACTCTACTAAAACTGCTCATGACTCGTAAGACCTAGGTAACCTAGGCTCTAATACCAACTTGTCACGACCCTAAACCCAAACCCGGTCGTGATGACGCCTCTCGTGAAGACAAGGCCATCCGACACACTCCCAATTCATTTTAAGCAATTAAAATAATACAAATTAAGTCTTTAACATAATAATAATCCCAAAATAAGGTGAGACAATACAATTGCGGAATAAACATAGCCGGACATCGGGGTGTCACTAGTCATGAGCATCTACTAATCGATTTAAAAATAGGAAGGGTCTACATAGTCTATTACAGAACTAAAATAAGAGAAAATAAGATAGAGGGAGAAGCACTAGGCTTAGAACGCCGAGTAGCTACCTAGTGAATCTCCGAATCCGCCTGAGCTGGAAGAATCAACACTCGCTAGGGGGACCTGAAGCGCTTGAATCTGCACACAGGGTGCAGGGAGTAAAGTGAGTACTCCAACTCAGTGAGTAATAATAATAAATGAAGACTGAACGATAAGAAATCACGTAAGAGCACATCAATATGCTATAAAGAAGCAGTATAAAACTAGTAAAAAGCAATGAAACAGTGAAAACATATAAAGACACCTTAGTTCAGAAGAATCTTCTTTAAAACACCTTTTTAACAGTTAAATAATTAAATGAAAAGCAGCTAGAACAAATAAACACATAAAATCCACCCCTCAGGCATAATGTCAACAAAACCCGCCTCTCGGGAAATATCATGGAACAACACCAGCCCCTCGGATTGAAGTTATGAAAACAATATATATAGCATGACTGAGTACAAGTATAAACTCAAAACAGTGAGGAAATACCAGTAAAGATCCCCTAAGGGTCCAAATAGTTGGCACGATGCCTAATTATGACATTCCGCCCAAAACATAATGATAGCAAACAATTTTCCATCAAATACTCAATAAAACAGTCATTCGGGACGGACTAAGTTACAATCCCCAATGGTGCACGACCCTACGCTCGTCATCTAGCATGTGCGTCACCGCAATGTAGCACAACGATCTGTAATCCGGGGTTTCATACCCTCAGGACAACATTTACAATCATTACTCACCTCGATCCAGTTTAAACTCTAGCCTGCGATGCCTTTGCCGTCTCGAATCGACCTCCGGATGCTCCAAATCTAACCAAAATCATTAAAATATGCTAAGGGAACAAAGCCCACTCGCAAATATCCAATTTACATCAAAAATCCCGAAATTGCTCAAACCCGGCCCCCATGCCCACGTCTCGGAACCCGATAAAAATCACATTAATAGAATCTTTATCCTCTCACGAGTCTACCCATATCAAATTTATCAAAATCCGACCTCAATTGCCCATTCAAATCCCCAAAAGAATTCTCAAACTTTTCTTCCATTTTTCTCCAATTTCCACTCTAATTTCTCAAATTAAATGATGAAATTCAAGACTAAATTATGGAATTAAACCAAATATGAGTGAAGAATACTTACCCCAATTGCTCCACTGAATTTCACCTTCTCCCGAGCTCGCCAATGGCTTTTATGATATTGGACATAAACCCTCGATTTTTAAATATAAACTGTTTGCCCAGATTTTTCTTCATCGCGAATGTGGTATCTCCCTCGCGTTCGCAAAGCACACTGCTTCACTGACCGGAATTTCTTCTACGCAAACGCGAGAACCCACTCACGAACGTCATGCATAACTGACTCAACTCTTCCCAAACACGACCTCTACTACGCGAACGCGTAGAATAATCGCCTTAGGGACCCAGCTACACGAATGAGGCATAAGCCTCACGAACGTGGTGGCCATTGACCTCACCCCTTCGCGATCGCGGAACCATCTTCGTGAACGTGAAGGCCAACTCCACAGCCTCACACCCTAATCCTTTGCGAATGCGGGACATGTATCGCGAACATGAAGGTCAAAAACATGCAACACGAACAGCAGTAATTCTGCAATTTCCACCAACATGAAGCGATCCGTTTAACCACCCGAAACTTCCCCGAGGCCCTAGAGACAACCAAACATTCCAACATATCCCATAACCTTATTCAAACTTGTTCCAACCTTTGGAACTCTCAAAACACCAAAATCACGTCAGATTCAAGCTTAAGAATTCCAAGAACTTCCAAATTCCGCTTTCGATCAAAAAATCTACCAAATCTCGTCCGAATGACCTAACATTTTGCACATACATCACAAATGACATTATGGACATAGTCCAACTTCCAAAATTCCATTCCGACACCTATATCAAAATCTCACCTATCAACCGAAAAACGCCAAAATCTCAATTTAGCCAATTCAAGCCTAAACCTTCTGCGGACCTCCAACACACATTCCAACCACGCTTTTAAGTCCCAAATCACCTAACAGAGCTAACCAAATCATAAAAATTCCAATCTGAGGTCATCTACTAACAAGTCAAATCTTGGTCAAACCTTTCAAATTTTAAGCTTCAAATTGAAAACTGTTTCTTCCAAATTCTTTCTGATTACCCTGGAAACCAAAACCGACGATTTACATAAGTCATGATACATCACACGGGGCTAGTCATGCCTAATAACTGGAGAGCAAAGTGCAAAAGCTCAAAACGACCGATCGGGTCTTTACAAATGCCGACAAATCTAGATATGGCACACCTTTCCCTGACGAGGGTGATGATGAGGAGGAAGAGAATGCCGAACCTGAGCTGACAAGGGAGCATGCTCCACCTCCCATTAGACCAAGAGTGTACGAGTCCCACTTTCTGTTTCATTCAAGGCACATTCCCTACCTTGATCATTTGCCAAGTATGCCGGATATGGATGCCCTCACAAGGGATCTTGATGAAATTCGCACAACAATGTGGGATGAGACTAAACCAATGGTGCTGGCAAAGGTCATGTTTTTTCCTGACAAAGCTCGCCTAACTAGGGCTGCAAAAATGTACAGCGTAAGAGAGTGTCGTGAGATGATAGTATGGGAGTTAAGTCTGAATGTATACAAGGTTGTTTGCCATAGATGGTTTATGGGTTGTTATTGGATACTACGTGCAAGCAAAAAGTAAACAGGGTTCTGGAAAGTTGGTAAATATATTGGCACCCTCAACTGTGAAATGGACACATTCAATGGGAATCACTTCAACTTGGATGTTGACTTGATTTCTCTTCAACTCATTCCACACATTGAAGTGTCCATAAGGTACAAGATCAAAAACTGTATTACATCCATCCACCAGGAATATGGGTGTAGTATTACCAAAAGAAAGGTATATCTCGGGCACAAACGTGCATTTGAAATTGATTATGGTGACTGGGATAAGTCATTTGCATCTCTAGCGAGGTATATGGCCGCATTGAAACACTTTAACTCCGGGACTATTATTGAATGGAAGCTTGAGCGGAGTGTAGAATTACCGGAATATATATTCAGATACGTGTTCTGGGCATTTAAACCAGCAATTGATGGTTTTGTGCATTGTCGTCCGGTAATTTTCATAGACGGTACTCATGTCTATGAAAAGTATGATATTAAGTTGTTGATCGCAGTTGCAGTAGATGGCAATGGACAAATATTTCCACTAGACTTTGCCATCTGTGCCAATGCGATGCACAACTGACTCAACTCTTCGCGAACGCGTTCTCTACTATGCGAACACATAGAACAATTGCCTTGGGGACCCAACTATTTCTCTTCCTCTACGCGAACGAGGCATAAGCCTTGCGAATGCGGTGGCCATTGACCTCACCCTTTCGCGATCGCGGAACCATCTTCGCGAACACGAAGGCCAACTCCACAGCCTCACACCCTAATCCTTCGCGAATGCAGGACATGCATCGCGAACACGAAGGTCAAAAACTTGCAACACCAACAGCAGTAATTCTGCAATTTCCACCAACATGAAACGATACGTTTAACCACCCAAAACTCACCCGAGGCCCTCGGGACCTCAACCAAACATGCCAACATATCCCATAACCTCATTCAAACTTGTTCCAACCTTCAAAACTCTCAAAACAGCATCAAAACACCAAAATCACATCGGATTCAAGCCTAAGAATTCCAAGAACTTCCAAATTCCGCTTTCGATCAAAAAGTCTACCAAATCTCATCCGAATGACCTGAAATTTTGCACACACATCACAAATGACACAACGGACCTACTCCAACTTCCAGAATTCCATTCCAACCCCTATATCAAAATCTCACCTATCATCCAGAAAATGCCAAAATCTCAATTTTGCCAATTCAAGCCCAAACCTTCTGCGGACCTCCAAAACACATTCTAACCACGCTTTTAAGTCCCAAATCACCTAATGGAGCTAACCAAATCATAAAAATTTCAATCCGAGGTCATCTACTAACAAGTCAAATCTTGGTCAAACCTTTCAAATTTTAAGCTTCAAACTAAGAATTGTTTCTTCCAAATTCTTTCTGATTACCCTGGAAACCAAAACCGACGACAGGTCAGGTCATTACAAATGCCGACGAGTCTGGATATGGCACACCCTTCCCTGACGAGGGTGATGATAAGGAGGAAGAGAATGCCGAACCTAAACCGACAAGGGAGCATGCTCCACCTCCCATTAGAATAAGAGTGTACGAGTCCCACTTGCCGTTTCATTCAAGGCATATTCCCTACCTTGATCATTTGCCAAGTATGCCAGATGTGGATGCCCTCACAAGGGATCTTGACAAAATTCAGACAACAATGTGGGATGAGTCTAAACCAATGGTGCTGGCAAAGGTCATGCTTTTTCCTGACAAAGCTCGCCTAACCAGGGCTGCAAAAATGTACAGCATAAGAGAGTGTCGTGAGATGATAGTATGGGAGTCAAGTTTGAATGTATACAAGGTTGTTTGCTGTAAATGGTTTTCGGGTTGTCATTGGATACTGTGTGCGAGCAAGAAGGAAAAAGAGTTCTGGAGAGTGGGTAAATATATTGGCACCCACAACTGTGAAATGCACTCATTCAATGGGAATCACTTCAACTTGGATGTTGACTTGATTTCTCTTCAGCTCATTCCACACATTGAAGCGTCCATAAGGTACAAGATCAAAAAGTGTATTACATCCATCCACCAGGAATGTGGGTGTACTATTACCAAAAGAAAGGCATATCTCGGGCGCAAGCGTGCCTTTTAAATTGATTATGGTGACTGGGATAAGTCATTTGCATCTCTACCGAGGTACATGGCCGCATTGAAACACTTTAACCCCATGACTGTTGTTGAATGGAAGCTTGAGCGGAGTTTAGAATTACCAAAATATATATTCAAATACGTGTTCTGCACATTTAAACCAACAATTGATGGTTTTGTGCATTGTCGTCCGGTAATTTCCAAAGACGGTACTCATGTCTATGGAAAGTATGATATTAAGTTGTTGATCGCAGTTGTAGTAGATGCCAATGGAGAAATATTTCCACTAGCCTTTGCCATCTGTGCCAATGAAAGCCAAGAGACGTGGATGCTATTTTTGAACCACTTGAAGCAACACGTTGTCAAACAAACACAAACTGGCCTGAGGCGCATCCCATCCCGCCCGGATACGCTATTAGGATAATCCTCATCACGTTGCCTCTTTATCGCAGGATGCGCTGTAGCATGATTGTGAGTAGTGCTGGTAGGAACGGTAGAAGGGGATATCGGTCCATCAGCAACCTACAGAAGAATAAATCAGCTCAGTATATAAAAATATATATTAGTAATGTACGTGTTAAGTCAACAAAATTTTAAATTATTTTACCATGGTCTCGTCGGTCTCCTGAATAAGTATCCTTTGCATCCTACTCAACATCGCACAAAGTGGCCTCCGTAACGGGCTAGGATGAAGCCTTAATAAGAAAATTATAATGTTATTTATGGCGAATCAATGAGATAAAAACAAATGTAAATTTAATAGTAATACAAACATACCTACGTCTGTGAAAGATCCCCAGCACCCGTCGACGATAAGCCATAACTCAGCCGGCGCCCACCATCCATATCTTTGGTCGACCGATCCTCAGCAATGGTCGCTAGGCCTGAAAAGTACTTCTCCCAATCATCTCCGGTAATGCTCATGACCGTGATCAACAATGGATCTGACGGGGTCACCTGCGATGCTGTTGGAGTGAACGACAACTGAAGGCTGAATGACGGCATGCTGCAGTGATGCTCGTCTGGCTGATGGAGGTTACCCAGCAGATCACCTCCAACATCCTCAATAGGTGCCTCAACGCCCCCTTGCTGGGGACCACCTCCTTGTCGGCCCCCACGACCCCATGGGACAGCCCTGCCTCATGGGAAAACCCTACCTCGTGCTCCCCTACCTCGTGGGACAGGCCTACCTCGATGGTACTGCTCTGGAACCACATAATCAGGGACGTGCACTAAGCGATCATTCTCTCGGGCTCGTTGTAGTGTCCGGGCAACTAGATTTGTAACCTGCTGGCCATACTCGTGCAAAATGGTCGCTCCCTCACCGGCATGCTGATGCATCTACAGTCCCAACCGGTGGAATAAATGTAGGCCAATAGCCTACACAACATGTAAAATATAAACTACGGAACGCTAGGTGATAGTTATAAGTAAGAATACCAAATAACATACCAGTGCCTCGTGCCTCCCGACGTATGGGACGTATCGACCGCCAGCTCGATGAATGGTATTCCCAATGAAAAGTCGGGTAATGCCGCGGTACCAGCCCATATAATCATGCCCAATATCCGGCCGACTCGGTAAATGGGGCAGAATCAGGTCAAATCACCGGTCCCAAGTAAATATTTGCTCCTGTAGCCATGCCAAATATTCGGCGTCCACTTTGGTACGATCATCCAGCTGGTAATGTGTGGTTTGTCAGGTGGGCAGTGTTGATACTATGACAACCAGGCCAGTCGTCTCATGAGTTACCGCTCTGTTTTTCTCATTTCTGCTTCTTATTGCTTTGTCTATCGGTTCTATATGTGATCGGGTTGGTTGGCTCGGATGTTGACTTATGTCTTAAAGGGCTCGGATGTGAGTTCTGATGGTTCGGATATTTTCGGGAGGTGATTTGGGACTTAGGAGCATGATCGAAATGTGTTTTGGAGGCCCGGAGTAGATTTAGTCTTGAATTTGCGAAATTAGATTTTTGGCGTTTTCTATTTAATAGGTGAGATTTTGATATAGGGGTTGGAATGGAATTCCGAGAGATGAAGTAGTTCCGTTGGGTCATTTGTGATGTGTGTGCAAAATTTCAGGTCATTCGGATATGGTTTGGTTGGATTTTTGATCAAAAGTGTAATTTAGAAGATTTTGAATTCTTAGGCTTGAATCCGATGCGAATTTGGTGTTTTGATTTTTTTTAGCATTCCGAAGATTGGAGAAAGTTTGAATGATATTATGGGATATGTTGGCATGTTTGGTTGAGGTCCCGGGGGCCTCGGGTGAGTTTCGGGTGGTCAATTAGACCATTTCATGTTGTTGAGAATTGCAGAAATTGCTAATAAGTGTTGCAGAAAAATGGACTTCACATTCGCGAGTAGGCCCTCGCGTTCGCGAAGGGTTAGTTGAGGAGGCAGATGATTTAGCCTTCGCATTCGCAAGGAAGGCTCCGCATTCGCAAAGGGCTGTAATCAGGTGCATCGCGTTCGCTAGGTGGAGTCGCATTCGCATAGAGGGAATTGAACAACTGTTTTTCAAGGTATTTTGTTCATCGCGTTCGCGAGAGAGGGAGCACGATCGCGAAGGGTCAAGCTGAGGAGCCATCGCGTTCGCGAGTGGCTGGTCGAGTTCGCATAGAGGATTTTTCTAGTCAAAATTGGTTTGTGCAATGCCTCGCGTTCGTGAAGAAGAAATTAAGGCCTGGGCAGAATGTTTAAATAGTCATCTTGTCCGCGATTTTTGGGGTTTATTTCCACCATATTTGAGAAATTTTGGAGCTTTTTGAAGAGGATTGAAGAGGGATTCAAGGGGAAACGCTTGGAGGTAAGGTTCATGGACTTAATACTCTATTCTAATGTGAATTCTACCTAATTAATCATGGAAACTAAGCCTAAAATTGAAGAACTAGAGCTTGAAATTGGAGACCTAGAATTTGGGATTTGAGGGGTCGTTTGTGATTGGATTTTGATGCTTTTGGTATGAATGAACTCGGGGAGTGATAAGGAGTACACTTATGTAAATTTTATCGGTATCTGATACGTGGGCCCGGGTGTCGGGTTTGGCCAATTTCGGGATTTATGTTGTAATTTGATTTCTTTCGAGTAGGCTTTGTTCCCTCAGCATATTTTGATAGTTTTGCACTGATTTTTGTTAGATTTGGAGCATCTGGAGGCTGATTCGAGGGGCAAAGGCATCGCGAGCTAGAGATTTGGACCGGGTAGAGGTGAGTAATGATTGTAAATATTGTTCTGAGGGTATGAAACCCCGGATTGCACATCGTTGTGCTATATTGAGGTGGCTCACATGCTAGATGACGAGCATGGGGTTGTACACTGTTGGGTATTGTGACTTAGTCCATCTTGAATGATTGTTTTACCGCATATTTGACTGAAAGTTATTTGTTATCATCATGTTTTGGGCTGAATGTCATATTTGGGCCTCATGCCCACTATTTGAACCCTTAGGGGATTTTTATTGATATTTCCTCACTGTTTTGACTTTATACTTGAACTCAGTCATGCTATATTCTACTGTTTTCATAACTCAGTCATGTTTACTCTGCTTTATCACTTAAATGAGATTTTAAATGATATTTTGGACTGATCACCACGTTTTACTGTTGCCCGAGTAGCTTGTGAGATTCTAACTGAGTTAGGCTAAGGGCCTATGTTGTAAAGGAAACACTGATTATGATTATGAGGCTGAGGGCCTGAGATTTGTACGTCGCGAGGTGGCTTGTTGATATGAGGCCGAGAGCCTAGTGATGATGCCACGAGATGACTTGATATTGCGCTTGGGCCATAAGGGGCTCCTTCAGGAGTCGGCACACCCCCAGTGAGCGCGAGTACCCATTGAGATGTGAGATATAACCCAAGGGCTGGTTATTATTCCATGTGTTGCCCGAGGGGCTGATTCTGTTGGTATTGTGCCCGAGGGGCGTTTCTTTATGTGTTTACCTTTTCTAGTTGGCGTCTTTACTTGCTTAACTGTTTTAAAAGGGATTTTAAGAAGCTTAAACTAAACTAAAGTAACGTTGCATAATTTCACTGTTTCATGACTTTTATTGGCTTTTACTGCTTCCTTATAGCCTGTGATGTGCCTTACGTGATTTCTTACTTCTCAGTCTTTATTTATGATTATTACTCATTGAGTTGGAGTACTCACTTTACTCCCTGCACCTTGTGTGTCGATTTAGGTGTTGTTGATCTTGCTTACGAGGGTTAAGAGATCCCGGCAAATTTCGGAGTTCACGAGGTAGCTGCTCGGCATTCGCAACCCCGTGCTTCTCCCCCTTTATCTCGTTTCCATTCTCTTGTTAGTGATTCTTTAATAGCTTGATAGACTCTTCAGACTTGTAGTACATTGTTAGATGCTCATGACTAGTGACACCCCGATGTCGGGCTGTATTCGTTTTAATTTTGCAAATTATACTGTTCACTGCTTATTTTGGGATTTTATCATGTTTAAGACTAATTACTTATTATTTTAATTGCTTAAAATGAAGTGAGAATGTGTCGGCTGGCCTTGTCTTCACGAGAGGAACCATCACGATCGGGTCCGGTTTGGGATCGTGACAAGTTGGTATCAGAGCCTAAGTTACATAGGTCTCATGAGTCATGAGCAGGTTTAGTAGAGTCTCCCGGATCGGTACGGAAACGTCTGTATTAATCCTCGAGAGGTTGTAAAACCTCTAGGAAAAAACTTCACATTCTTGAAGGGGTGTGGCCTGCACAGTAGCTAGGGCATCACAGTTGCAGATTAGTGAGGCCCGTTTCTATGCACTTCTAGCTAGACTGGATGCTATTGTTTCCGATGCTGTTATTACAAGTATTGTCTCAGTCTGCCACAAAGATGCTTTTGTATTATTTGATCCTGATTCCACCTTTTCTTATGTGTCATCATAATTTTCTCGTTATTTGGATATGCCTCATGAGTCTCTTGTTTCACCTGTTCATATATCTACTTTGTTGGGAGATAACGTTGTTGTAGACCGTGTGTACCGGTCATGTGTAGTGACTATTGGGGGCCTGGAGACCCGAGGGATCTGTTGTTATTATGTATGGTAGACTTCGATATTATTTTGGGCATGGATTGGCTATCTCCGTGTCATGCTACTGTCATGCTAAGACAGTCATATTGGTTATACCGGGTGTGCCACAGATTGAGTGGCGAGGTTTGACTAATTATGTTCCCAGTAGAGTGATCTCATTCCTGAAGGCCCAGCATATAGTTGGGAAGGGTTGTCTTTCGTATCTAGCCTTTGTGAGGGATATCGGTGCAGAAATTCCCAGTATTGATTTTGTTCCAATTGTGAGGGATTTTCCCAATGTGTTTTCTGCATACCTGTCAGGCATGCCATCGGACAGGGATATTAACTTTGGTATTGACCTGGTACTGGGCACTCAACCCATTTCTATTCCGTCGTATCATATAGCACCAGCGAAGTTGAAGGAGTTAAAGGAGCAGTTTTAGGAACTCCTTGATAAGGGGTTCATTCGATCTAGTGTGTCACCTTGGGGTGCGCCGGTTCTATTTGTGAAGAAGAAGGATGACACTATGAGGATATGCATTGATAGGCAGTTGAACAAAGTAACAGTTAAGAACAAGTAGCCTTTGCCTCGCATTGATGATTTATTCGACTAACTTTAGGGAGCGAGAGTGTTCTCCAAGATTGATCTCCGTTCAGGTTATCACCAGTTGAAAATCAGGGACTCGGATATTCTTAAAACAGCTTTTAGAACCCGATATGGTCATTATGATATCTTGGTGATGTCTTTTGGGCTGACTAATGCCCCAACAACATTCATGCATTTGATGAACAGTGTGTTCCGGCCTTATCTCGACTCATTTGTCATAGTCTTCATTGATGATATTCTGGTATATTTGCATAGTCAGGAGGAGCACACAGAGCATTTGAGAGTTGTGTTGTAGAGATTGAGGGAGGAGAAGCTTTATGCAAAATTCTCCAAGTGTGAGTTTGGCTCAATTCAGTGGCTTTCATGGGGCACGGGGTGTCCAGCGAGTGTATTCAGGTTGATCCGAAGAAGATAGAGGTAGTTTAGAGTTGGCCCAGACCGTCCTCAGCCACAAAGATTCGTAGCTTTCTTGGTTTGGCAGGCTTCTTCAGGGATTTTCATCTATAGCATCACCCTTAGCCAAGTTGACTCAAAATGGTGCTCCATTCAGGTGGTCGGATGAGTGTGAAGCGAGCTTTTAGAAGCTCAAGAGTGCCTTGACTACAGCTCCAGTGTTAGTTTTGCCATCAGCTTCAGGTTCATATACAGTGTATTGTGATGCTTTGAGGGTTGGTATTGAGTGTGTTTTGATGTGGAAGGGTAGAGTTATTGCTTATGCTTCTCGTCAGTTGAAGCCCCATGAGAAGAACTACCCCGTTCATGATTTGGAGTTGGCTGCCATTGTGCACGCGTTGAAGATTTGGAGGCATTACTTGTATGGTGTGTCTTGTGAGGTGTTTACTGATCATCGTAGCCTCCAGCACTTGTCCAAGCAGAAGGATCTTAATTTGAGGCAGCGGAGGTGGTTGGAGTTGCTAAAGGATTATGATATTACTATATTGTATCATCCGGGGAAGGCCAATGTGGTGGCCTATGCTTTGAGCCAAAAGGCGGTGAGTATGGGAAGTTTGGCATATATTCCAGTTGGGGTGAGACCTCTTGCAGTTGATGTTCAGGCCTTGGCCAATCGGTTCGTGAGGTCAAATATTTTAGAGCCCAGTTGGGTATTAGCTTGTGTGGTTTCTCGGTCTTCCTTATATGATCGCATCAGAGAGCGCCAGTATGATGATTTGCATTTGCTTGTCCTTAAGGATAGAGTTCAGCACGATGATGCCAGAGATGTGACTATTGGTGATGATAGGGTGTTAAGGATGCAGGGCCGGATATGTATGCCCAATGTGGATGGGCTTCGGGAGTTGATTCTGGAGGAGGCCCATGACTCAAAATATTCCATTCATCCGGGTGCCGCGAAGATGTATCAGGATTTGAGGCAGCATTATTGGTGGAGAAGAATGAAGAAGGATATTGTGGGATTTGTAGCTCGGTGTCTCAACTGTTAGCAGGTGAAATATGAGCATCTGAGACCTGGTGGCTTGCTTCAGCGGATGGATATTCCAGAGTGGAAGTGGGAGCAGATCACCATAGACTTTGTAGTTGGGCTCACACGGACTTTGAAGAAGTTCGATGTTATTTGGGTGATTGTGGATCGGTTGACCAAGTATGTGCACATCATTCCTGTGTGTACTACCTATTTTTCAGAGCGGTTGGCAGAGATCTATATCCGAGAGATTGTTCATTTGCATGGTGTCCCAGTTTCCATCATCTCAGATAGGGGCACTCAGTTTACTTCAGAGTTTTGGAGGTCGGTGCAGCGAGAGTTGGGTACTCAGGTTGAGTTGAGCACAGCTTTTCACCCTCAGACGGACGGGCAGTCCGAGTGCACTATTTAGATATTGGAGGACATGTTGCATGCTTGTGTCATTGATTTCGGAGGGTCATGGGATCAGTTTCTACCACTTGCAGAGTTTGCTTATAACAACAGCTACTAGTCGAGTATTCAGATGGCTCCATATGAGGCTTTGTATGGGAGGCGGTGTAGATCTCCAGTTGGTTGGTTTGATCCAGGTGAGGCTAGGCTATTGGGGACTGACTTGGTGTAGGATGCTTTAGAGAAGGTGAAGGTAATTCAGGAGAGGCTTCGTACAGCACAGTCGAGACAAAAGAGTTATGCTGTATTTCAGCACGGTTCAGTTGGATGATGATTTGACTTATGATGTGGAGCCAGCAGCTGACTTATGATGTGGAGCCAACAGCTATCTTGGAGTGTCAGGTTCGAAAGTTGAGATCAAAGGATATAACTTCAGTGAAAGTGCAGTGGAGAGGTTGGCCCGTGGAGGAGGCTACTAGGAGACCGAGAGAGAGATGTGGAGCAGATGTCCTCACCTATTTGAGGCTTCAGGTATGTTTCTTGACTCGTTCAAGGACGAACATTTGTTTAAGAGGGGGAGGATGTGACAACCCATCTAGTCGTCTCATGAGTTACCGCTCTGTTTTCCCCATTTCTGCTTCTTATTGCTTTGTCTATTGGTTCTATATGTGATCGGGTTGGTTGTCTCGGGTTCGAAAAGGATTTGGTAAGGCTTGAGACACTTAGTCTCTTTTGAGGAAGCTTAAGTTGAAAAAGTTAAGTGGATGTTGACTTATATGTTAAAGGGCTCGGATATGAGTTCTGATGGTTCAGATAACTTTGGGAGGTGATTTGGGACTTAGGAGCGTGATCGGAATGTGTTTTGGAGGTCCGGAGTAGATTTAGGATTGAATTGACAAAATTGGATTTTTGGCATTTTTCGGTTGATAGGTGAGATTTTGATATAAGAGTTGTAATGGAATTCCGAGAGTTGCAATAGTTCCGTTGTGTCATTTGGGATGTGTGTGCAAAATTTTCGATCATTCGGACGTGGTTTGGTTGGGTTTTTTTATCAAAATCATAATTTAGAAGATTTTGAAATTCTTAGGCTTGAATCCGATGCGAATTTGGTGTTTTGATGTTGTTTTGAGCGTTCTGAAGATTGGAGCAAGTTTGAATGATGTTATATATGTTGGCATGTTTGGTTGAGTTCCTGGGGGCCTCAGGTGAGTTTCAGGTGGTCAATCGGACCATTTCATGTTGTTGAGAATTGCAGAAAATTGCTGATCAGCGTTGCAGAGAAATGGCCTTCGCGTTCGCGAGTAGGTTCGCGTTCGCGAAGAGTTAGTTGAGGAGGCAGATGATTTAGCCTTCGCGTTCGCGAGAAAGGATCCGTGTTCGCAAAGGGATGGAATGAGGGGCATCGCGTTCGCGAGGTGGAGTCGAGTTCACATAGAGGGAATTGAGCAGCTGGGTTTCAAGGTATTTTGTTCATCACGTTCGCGAGAGAGGGAGCGCGACCGCGAAGGGTCAAGCTGAGGAGCCATCGTGTTCGCGGCTGGTTGCGTTCGCGTAGAGGATTTTTCTGGTCAAAGTATGTTTGTGCTTCGCGAACGCGAGGCGTTGACCGCATTCGCGAAGAAGAAATTGAGGCATGGGCAGAATGTTTAAATAGTCATCTTGTCCGCGATTTTGGGGTTTATTTCCACCATTTTGAGCGATTTTGGACCTTTTTGAAGAGCATTGAAGAGGGATTCAAGGGGAAACTCTTGGAGGTAAGATTCATGGACTTAATACTCGATTCTAAAGTGAATTCTACCTAATTAATCATGGAAATTAAACCTAAAATTGAAGAACTAGGGCTTGAAATTGGAAACCTAGAATTTGGGATTTGAGGGGTCGTTTGTGATTGGATTTTGATGCTTTTGGTATGAATGAACTCGGGGAGTGATAAGGAGTCTATTGATGTAAATTTTATCAGAATCCGAGACGTGGGCCCGGGAGTCGGGTTTGGCCAATTTTGGGATTTGTGTTGTAATTTAATTTCTTTCGAGTGGGCTTTGTTCCTTTAGCATATTTTGATGGTTTTGCACTGATTTTTGTTAGATTTGGAGCATCCATAAGCCGATTCGAGGGGCAAAGGCATCGCAAGCTAGAGATTAGGATTAGGTAGAGGTGAGTAATGATTGTAAATATTGTCTTGAGGGTATGAAACCCCGAATTGCACATCGTTGTGCTATATTGAGGTGGCGCACACCCTAGATGACGAGCGTGAGGTCGTGCACTGTTAGGGATTGTGACTTAGTCCATCCCGAATGATTGTTTTACCGCATATTTGACTGAAAGCTATTTGCTATCATCATGTTTTGGGGTGAATGCCATATTTGGGCCTCATGCCAACTATTTGAACCCTTAGGGGATTTTTATTGATATTTCCTTACTGTTTTGACTTTATACTTGAACTCAGTCATGCTATATTCTACTGTTTTCAAAACTCAGCCATGTTTACTCTGCTTTAACACATTATATGATATTTTAAATGATATTTTGGGCTGAGCACCATGTTTTACTGTTGCCCGAGTAGCTTATGAGATTCTAACTGAGTTAGGTCGAGGGCCTGAGATTTGTACGCCGCGAGGTGGCTTGTTGATATGAGGCCGAGAGCCTAGTGATGATGCCACGAGTTGGCATGATATTGCGCTTGGGCCGTAAGGGGCTCCTCCACGAGTCTGCACACCCCTAGTGAGCACGGGTACCCATTGTGATGTGAGATATATCCCGAGGGGCTGGTTATTGTTCCATGTGTTGCCCGAGGGGCTGATTCTGTTGGTATTGTGCCCGAGGGGCATTTCTTTATGTATTTACCTTTTCTAGTTACGTGTCTTTTACTTGTTTAACTGTTTAAAAAGGGATTTTAAGAAGTTTAAACTAAACTAAAGTGACTTTGCATAATTTCACGGTTTCATGACTTTTACTGGCTTTTACTGCTTTCTTATAGCCTGTGATGTTTACGTGATTTTTTACTTCTCAGTCTTTATTTATGATTATTACTCACTGAGTTGGAGTACTCACTTTACTCCCTGCACCCGGTGTTCAGATTCAGGCGCTGCTGATCCTGCTTGCGAGGGTTGAGTGCTCCCGGTAGGGTTCGGAGTTCACGAGATAGCTGCTCTCCGTTCGCAGCCCCGTGCTTCTCCCCCTTTATCTCATTTCCTTTCTCTTGTTAGTGATTCTGTAATAGCTTGATAGACTCTTCATACTTGTAGTACATTGTTTGATGCTCATGACTAGTGACACCCAATGTCGGGCTGTGTTGGTTTTAATTCCGCAAATTGCACTATTCACTGCTTATTTTGGAATTTTATCATGTTTAAGACTAATTACTTATTATTTAATTGCTTAAAATAAAATGGGAATGTTTCGGCTCGCCTTGTCTTCACGAGAGGCGCCATCATGACCGGGTCCGAGTTTAGGGTCGTGACTGATACGAGCTGTGAACTGCCAAATTGGCGAAATACCCGCTTGGTGGCATGATGCTCCACTATATCAAGGCAGATCAATGGGACAGAAGAGCCCCACATAAGCCGGCCGGCCGAGCAATAACTGGGCAAGCCAACTATCAATACGTCGATGTATGACGTCCAGATGAACTATTAAGTAAGAACAGAAAACATCAGTATACGCAACTTGTATTTGAATCTATGAAAAGTAAACTTAGATATACATTTACCTATGCGCCATCCAGCAAATCCAAAATATCCCTGCACAAGGAGAGACTATGCTGAGCCTCGTACTCGCGCGTATGTCCCTGCCGGAGAACCCACCTCCTAGCTAGAGGGAGCAACGCTGGTGGTACACCCAGATATAATAGTGGTAGAGGTGGCTGCAATTGTAGAAACTGCTCCCAGGCCCAAACCTAACATAAAAAGTTGACGTAAAATTTAAAATACATTTTTATTAGGCATGTTAAAATGAATAGAGTATTCGAATATGTTGTCATTTGTAGTAGCGGTAAAAATCCAGCAACGTCATGCTGGGTGCCCATGCTCGCCCGACACATCTTCTTGTACAAGTAGGCGAGAACAGCAGCACCCCAACTGTACGGGGGTAAATCATCTAGATGCTCAAAATGATGAAGAAATCTCAAGCTGACTAGGTTCCCCGAAGTGTTCGGGAACAAGTCCCCTCCAAACATAAGGAGTAGCAGCAACCTTGTATACCCGCGAAGCAATCTACAAAGAATTGGAGTTCATGCTTGGCGTAATTATCAATCAGGATGTGTATATTTGGCAGTGGAAAGTCGTCCTTGGGACTTGCTCTGTTTAAGTCTCGATAGTCAACACATACTTTGACTTTTCCATATTTCTTCGGAACTGGTACAATGTTGGCTAACCAGGTTGGGTATTCAACTACCTTGAGGACTTTGGCTTTGATCTGCGTACTAACTTCCTCCTTGATTTTCAGGCTCATATTTGGTTTAAATTTTCTGAGTTTCTGCTTCACCGACGGACACATGGGATTGGTAAGCAACTTGTGAGTCACTATGGACGTGCTCAAACTGGTCATGTCATCATATGACCATGCAAAGATATCCTCATACTCCTTCAAGAAACGAATGTACTCCTCCTTCTCTATCGGTGATAAGTGAATGCTTATGTGAGTCTTCTTGACGGTTTCGGCGTCTCCCAAATTTACTGCTTCAGTTTCGTCCAGGTTGGACTTAGGCTTATTTTCAAAGTTCTCAACCTCTCTGACAATCTCCTCAACTATTTCATCTTCTTCATCCGAGTCGCTATCCTTACATTGCGTTGCCTCATTACATATCACAGTCACTGGTTCATCAGGAAAAGTAATAATAACGTTGTAGAAAGAAAAGTGTGGAAGATAATAATGAATAGTAAATAGCAATGCATTGATTAAAACTGAAAACACCCAAAACAAGTACGGTTCGATGAATCGAGCAATTATTTTGAAACAAGTGATTCTTTAAAACAAAATTACTGAAAATATCTTAGATGCCTAGCATGGCTATAGAAATAAAATTAAGTTGATTGCCAAGTAATCCCGGGACTCGGCGGGCCCGGGATGGTGTGGCAGTCCAGTTCGTGAGAACAACTCCCTTCTCCACAGTCTGAATAGTGAGGCCTTCTTCCTCCTCCTCAATTATTGCACTGCAATCCATGTCTTCGTCCTCCAGGAACAGATTCCTCAGCCCAGCTAACAATTCTTCTTCTGCAGTTCCCAATATTGTATCAGCTTGGTGAAAAGTCTGACCCAGATATGGCACTAGTTGCTCGAGAGGATAATAAGATCCACGCCATGGAGGCGACCAGTCATCATACTCTTGCCATGTATACTGGTATCCGAGCCCGAAGGTAGGACCATGACGTTTTAGCTGTATTGGTTTGGTGATGCCTTGGAGATTCTTCCCAAGCCCTTTGCCGGGTTCATACCCAGACCATGCTAGTATGATTTCTATTTTGTTACTCCACCATTTGTCTTTCTCAACGGCATTGACGCGTTCGATGTGATGATAGGTTTCCCCTCCTAGCCTTCTTCTGTTCCCGATAGCTGGGATGGTTTGATTGGTGTAAATGGAGTTACTCCCGTCCTCGTGAAAGTTCACCCCCTAATGGTTACATTCGAACTTCATGGCCTGGTGTAGTGTGGAAGCCACAGCCACAGCGGCATATATCTACGGTCGGCCCAACACAAGATTTTATGAAATTGATATGTCAAGCACTTGGAATTCAGCGTCGAACCAAGTGTGCCCCATCTGCAGACAAACACTAATCTCCCCAATCATGGCCCTTTGAGACCTATCAAAGGCTTTCACGTTCATGCTTCCTGCCCGTATTTCATGGAAACCTTTGAACAATCTTTTAAGAGTATCCAACGGACAAATATAGAGTTTTGAACCTCTATCAATCAGAACTCTGGCAATGAATTTGTCTTCAAATTATACCGTGATATGCAATGCTTGGTTATGATTCAACCCTTCAGGCGGTAGTTCGTCCTCGTGGAAGATTATTTTATGACTTTCCAGCACCTGTCCTACCATGTTGGCCATCTCTCTGCAGGTGATATTGTTGGGTACATAAGCTCCACTTAACACCTTCATCAAAGCATTTTTGTGCGCCTCTGAATTTTGCAACAGTGATAGAATGTATATCTGAGCTGGGGTTTTGCTCAAATGATCAATGAGGGAGTATTCCCTCGCTTGTACTTTCCTCCAAAGGTCATCTGACCTGTTTCAATGACATGTTGCTTGGTAGTGGCATCCTTACTTGGTCCTCCCAAGTGTTCAGGTGTATAGATTCTTCCAGTCCTGGTCATTCCTTATGCAACATCAGATTCTTTCATCTTTGCCTTTCCTTTTCGATTAGCTTCGACAACGTAATCCCAGGGTATTGCTTTTGAATCGAAAGGAGGTGTGGTTGATACTGTCACTGTGAAAGTTGTGGCCACTTCTACTTCAAATGGAACAGGGGTGGCTGTAGATGGAGCTACCTCTACCTCAAATGGAACCGATGCAGCTACCTCAACCTTGACTGGTGACTGAGTCTGTACTACAAAAGGAGTAAGTGTGACTGCGCGTTTAAAGTCATCGCCTTCTCGAATAAGCCCGATTGACCCCTTAGGATCTCATTCTTCATCCATCCCGATCACATGTATTCCACCGCCCCTATGATTCAGGAGAGGATTATTGCGGATATTGGGTGTAGCTTCTTTCGCATGTATGACCTTGTTGTCAATCAGTGTCTGGATTTTATCATTCAATGTTAGGCACTCGTCAATGATGTGCCCCTTCATACTAGAATGGTATGCACATGTTTTGTTTGGGTTGACCCATTGGGATGAGTTCTCCACTGCCACAGCAGGAATAAGAGTGACGTAACCAGCGGCCTTTAACCTTTCATACAGCTGGTCGATGGGTTCATCAATGGCTGTGTATTGTCTGGGTGGTTTGCGATCAAAATTGGGTCGTGGTCTTGGATAATTTTGGCGAGTTGGAGGAGATTGGAATTGAGATGGTTGAGAATTATAGGTGTGATAGACAATGGTTGGTTGGGGATATCTGGGAGATGAGGGTTGATATGTAGGTGGAGGTGTTTGGTATGTGGGTGGAGGTGTTTGGTATGTGAGTTGAGATTTTAGGCCCTGAGCCACCATTACTGCCTCGACGTCTTTTTTTATCGATATGCCTCCTGATTGTAATGCTTTGTTTGCGGCCTGTAGTGCCTCAAAGTTTGTTACCATCCCGCTTTTGATGCCTTCTTCGATCCTTTCACCAAGTTTGATGATATCAGAGAATTTATGGTTTTCAATAACCATCAACCTTTCATAGTATTGCTGGTCCTGTGCTTTGACGAAGAACTTGTTCATCTGTTCCTCGTCCAATGCTGGCCTGACCTTGGCCGCTTTTGACCTTCAACGAGTAGCAAACTCGCGGAAAGTCTCGGTGGGCTTCTTCTTAAGGATTTGAATGTAGAAAACATCTGGTGCATTTTCTGTATTGAACCTGAATCAGTCCATGAAATCAGACGCCATACTCACCTATGGCTTGGCTTTCAACCTGCTACTATCTAGCCTTGGCTTTCAACCGGCTAGACCCACAATTAGCACAAATAGCAAAGAAAGAAGAGAGAGCTTGAATGTATGTGTGTGTATTCTGAACTACTGTTTTTGTTTAGGAGAATCAGAATGAGAGTATATATAGCACTTAGTGAGGTAAGAACAAATAAGGTAAGGATATGTCAGTTCATAAGACAAGGGTAATCGAATAAATCAACCAGTTAATTGGGGATTTAACCAATCAAATCATGCAGAAGAATCTGGGAAAGACCCTTTAGAATAGGGAGAGCCAATCAATGGTACAAATTAGGGCTCAAATAAGGTAAGAGAATCAATCATACCATATAAAACTTCTGAATCAGAATAATAGTCTAATTAAGGAAAATTGTACTAATTAAAGTCACGAATAAGGTAAACAAGAAAATCACAAAGAAATACTAATTTGAACGGGAAAATATGATTCAAATGACTAATAAAATCATCCATGATGATTAATTGACAAAAATAAATAGATAACGGAAGAAAATTTGAAGAAATTAGTGCCATAAACAGAAGTACCTAGGGTTTAAGCATATACATGAAAATCGGCCCAACCAGTAAAGGAATAATCAGGTTTAACACTTGAAAATTAAGAAAAAATCATTTGAAGAGAACTTAGGACAAACCCTAGCTCTGAGAAGTCACTGAAATTGAATAATGATAAGGAAAATAGAAATTTTTTCCGAAGAAAATACCAAATAATGTTCAAAACGTTTCAAATCTACAAAGATCTGAACAGACCCAATTAGCCATGAGATTAGGGTTTTGAATATAACAGATGTGAAAGAGACTTGGTCCAAAGTCATAGATTCGTATTGAAAATAGGAAGAAATAGCAATCACAAACGATAATGGCCATAGGTAGACCTTTGAACGGTCTTTGAACAAAATATGAGTTGGATCCTTTCAAGATCCCTTCATGCAACAAAAGGGTCGAATAACCAGGAGAGGTAAGAGGCCGGTAGGGAATCAAATCACCATGGAATCTCATGGAATAGGTAGGAATCGAAGGGATTTAGGGTAGATTTTAGGTGACGACGCTAGGGTTTGGGCGAGTCTATGAGAGAATAGGGAGACGAGGGATTCAAGGGCGTCGAAAGTGATAAATGAGTCGGGTTAGGGTGTCCTAATGCACCATAATCATTAGGTGAAGACTCTTCAAATTCAAACCCAGTTCCCAAAAGGAATGAGTTGTCCTTCCAAATATCATAAACCCGATTTCGCTCTAGAAAAAGGGAGCGCGTCAGCGTGGCGACTCTGCTGGGGATATTTAGGCTTTTACCATTTCAGACTATTATTGTGGATTCATAACTCATTATGTGCAATTACTTGTTTAATTCTTTTAAGCATTCAATTCCCTTTTCAACTGCAAAACTGACTTGTCTTCTTTGTTTCTTTCCTTACTACTACTTTAAATTATGAAGTTGCTGTATTTACTACTATCTTAACGTGAAATTACGTGACAACATGCTTTTAATTATTGCATGATCATGCTCAACATCATACTTCACTCGTGGGAAATAAATACCATAGCAACGCTTATAATGAGTGGTTGTGATCTTCCTATATTATTACCCCCTAAATCCGAAAAAGGCATATTTGCGGTAAAACCAGTCGATCAACGGTGTAGTCGACGGTTCTGTGCCTTTCCCCCTTGAGTTGTCCGCTCAAGGGTACCAGTCTAAAACCCCATAGAAACATTACTCTATTTAAATTACGCATGCATCATGGCCAAACCTAGCTGGGTCAGTTATGTTGTCCACATAATGATCCTTTAAGATAGTCTTGTCCAAAGTCCACTGGGTTTCCCTAAACCCAAACGGATATCATCACGTTCTGTGCATATATTTGCAGAACTAAAGGCTTCATGCTAATTGTTGATATTAAATAGTCGAGTTTGGTAGGGGTATGGTCTTAACCCTTTTGTTTTGTAGAAAATGAAGAACGAGGTCCCTAATTTCGGTATGGTTAGCACGCCCCCACTCTAGCTAGACTGTTGGAGGAGTCTTCCATCAGATGACCAAATCAATGAGTGGAAAGAGAGGGTCGCCAGAGCTAGCGAAAAGTTGGAATATCTGGAATACAGTCTGCTGGAATTAGAAGGAAAAGTGAGGAAGAGAGTCACCGACTGCCAGAACGCTAAGGGAAACGAAGGAGAACACCTGGCAAAGACATTTTTACTGGTGAACCTAAGTGAACTGGAGGATTTGATCAACGAGAGCATTCAACCTGAGGAAGGTCCTTCTGGGACCAAGTAGATAGGAGTTTTTCTTTTCGCTTTATAAAATGTAATAAGGCCAATGGCCATTAGTAATTTTCATTTCCTGTTTATTTAGTGTCATTTTGGGATTCGTCTACTTTTTATCAATGAAATGAGGCATTTAGCATCCTAAGTTCTCCAAATCAATTTGTCGCTAGGCCTAACTCGGGCACTAAGAGGTTCCCAAATTAGGACATGCTTTACATTCTTGCACTATGTGTTTAAATATTGCAATACTTTTTATAAACCTCACTAACTTGGTTACCTTTTTGTTTTTACTTTTTGTTTTATTATTCCCCTCCCCAAAGGTTAGTTCGTGCACTCTGGCAACATTATCCTATTCCACGAGATCCAGGGGCCCTCCACCCACTCCTCCTCTTAGTCCCATTAAAGGCAAGAACAAAGGGCTTGGCAAGAACCTTCAAGGAATCTCTAAACCCATAAAACTCAAGAAACATGGCACTACCTTCGGTTTAGGATATGGATACACTTGGGAGGAATTCGGTCGCCACCATGGCGTGGTCCTTATTATCCACTAGAGCAGCCAATACCGCATCTGGAGCAGACTTTCCAACAGGCTGACATTATTTATGGATCAGATGAAGAAGAAGCACTTGCAACGGTGAAGAACTTGTTCCTAGAAGACAATGATATGGACTGTTGTGTTGTTCTCGAGGAAGAGGGGGAGGAAGGCCCTTCCATACAGGCTGTAAGTAGAGGGGCATGCCTCAATAACTGGACCATCAGGACAACCAGAGCCCGATGAGCCTCGGGGTAGCAAGGCTAAAACAAGCATTGTCTTCTTTACTAAAAGATTTTATTTTTCGCATATTTTCAATTCCCGCAATAAGATCTCCAATGTTCAAAACGATTATGCAATTTATCAAAGCATTTTTTATCTTATGAATCGACGCACATTATTATTTTTCTCTCATTAGTTTACTTATACATCATTACTATTACTTATTTTGGTGAACCAATGACTGTGACATGCAACGAGACAACGCAACAAATGGACATAGATTCAGAGGAAGATGACATACTAGAAAAGATTGTTAAAGATGTTGAGAATTTTGAAAATAGACCGAAGTCTAACCTGGACGAAACTGAGATTATCAACCTGGGAGATGCAGAAAACGTCAAAGAAACACGAATCAGCGTTCACTTATCGCCGTCAGAAAAGAAGGAAAACACAGAATTTCTAAGAGAATATGAGGACATATTCGCCTGGTCGTATGATGACATGACTGGTCTGAGTACATCTATTGTGGCTCACAAACTGCCAACCGATCCAACATGTCCGCCGGTAAAGCAAAAGTTCAGAAAGTTCAAGCCTGATATGAGTTGGAAAATCAAAAAAAAGTCACTAAGCATGTCAAAGCTAAGGTTCTCAGGGTAGTAGAATACCCGACATGGTTAGCCAACATTGTACCGGTGCCAAAGAAGGATGGGAAGGTCAGAGTCTGTGTCAACTACCGGGATCTCAATCGGGCCAGTCCAAAAGACGACTTCCCTTTGCCAAACATACACATCCTGATCAACAATTGCGCCAAGAATGAGTTGCAATCATTTGTAGATTGTTTCACGGGTTATCATCAGATCTCTGGATGGATGAAGAAGATGCTGAGAAAACAGCTTTTATTACGCCATGGGGAATGTATTGTTACAAGATGATGTCGTTTGGGTTGAAGAATGCAGGGGCCACCTACATGAGGGCCATGACCACCATTTTCCACGATATGATACACAAAGAGATTGAGGTATATGTAGATGATGCCATCATCAAGTCCAAGAAAGCTACCGATCACATGGAAGATTTGAGGAAGTTCATCAATAGACTAAGAAGGTACAACCTAAAACTGAATCCCGCAAAGTGCGCATTTGGGGTTCCTGTTGGAAAATTACTTGGGTTTATTGGGAGTCGCCGAGGAATAGAACTAGATCCATCAAAGTCAAAGCCATTCAAGAACTACCACCGCCAAAGAACAAGAAGGATGTGATGAGTTTCTTGGGAAGGCTTAACTACATCGGTCGGTTCATAGCACAGTCTACAATTATCAGTGAGCCAATCTTTAAGATATTGAAGAAAGACACCGCTACCAAATGGACTGATGACTGCCAAAAAGCTTTCGACAGGATCAAGGAATACCTGTCAACACCACCAGTTTTAGTCCCGCCTGAGCCGGGTAGACCCTTATTACTCTACCTTGCAGTATTGGATGGAGCTTTCAGTTGCGTTCTAGGGTATCATGACAAAACGGGGAGGGGGAGGGAGGGAAGGAGCAGGCCATCTATTACCTCAGTAAGAAGTTCACCCCGTACGAGGCCCGGTATTCTCTATTAGAACGCACTTGTTGTGCTTTGACTTGGGTAGCTCAGAAGCTGAGGCATTACTTCTGTGCCTATACTACATATCTCAGATCAAGGATGGATCTTTTGAAGTACATCTTTCAGAAGCCCATGCCCACTAGCAAGCTAGCCAAGTGGCAAATCCTGTTGAGTGAGTTTGACATTGTTTACGTCACTCAGAAGGCAATCAAGAGACAGGCACTAGCAGATCACCTTGCTTAAAACCCCGTGGACGGAGAATATGAACCCCTAAAAATGTATTTTCTTGATGAAGAGGTATTGTTCATTGGAGAAGACATTGCAGAATCCTATGACAGTTGGAGAATGTTTTTCGATGGAGCAGCAAATTTCAAAGGAGTTGGCATAGGAGCAGTCCTTGTATCAGAAACCTGTCAGCATTATCCGGTGTCCACCAAGCTCAGGTTTCCCTGCACCAACAACATGGCCGAGTATGAAGCCTGCATCCGAGGGCTCAAAATGGCCGTTGACATGAACATTCAAGAGTTTCTAATGATCAGAGATTCAGACCTACTTATAAATCAGGTCTGGGAAGAATGGGCAACCAAGAACTCCAAGATACTTCCGTATCTGCATTATGTACATGAATTGAGAAAGAGGTTCGTAAAGACAGAATTCCAACATGTTCCCAGGGTTCAGAATGAGTTTGCCGATGCATTGGCTACCTTATCATCCATGATACAACATCCAGACAAGAACTTCATTGATCCCATTCCAATAAAGATCCATGATCAGCCTGCTTATTGTGCGCATGTTGAAGAAGAGGCAGACGAAAAACCTTGGTTTCATGATATCAAGGAATACTTGGCGAAAGGAGAATACTCAGAACTTGCAAATCCTACTCAGAAACCTTTTAGGATTAGTAGTCCTAAGTGCCTCCAGGACTGATAGGAATGGGACAAGTAATAGCATGCAATAAGTAATCGAGACTAACCCGCGCTTTAAATACCTTAACAGGGTGGGAAGGGTAGATATGGATATGATGACCGCGCGATAACGTCACGTGTAGCCCCTCATTGAGGAGTGATTACCGGACGTTGTGTCGGGTGATCCATATTTTTAGTAAACCTAGGACCGACCCCCCCTTTCCTTTACTCTTATTTCTTTAACATTTTCATTCTAGAATCCGCTTCCTCAAACTGCTCTTTAAACTTTGTCTATTTTCAAACTTTTATATGTGAAATCCCCTCCTATCTGAGCTTTATTTGTCTACATGTTAATTGTACCCCAAATTCACAATAATTGTCTGGCCGGGAACCACACTAGTGGATTCTGAGGGGTGCCTAATACCTAAGGGCTTGGAATAATTTCAAGCCCTTACCCTATCTCTGGTTTTTCAAAATCAAACTCTTTTGGTGTCCTAATGCACCCTAATCATTAGGTGGAGACTATTTAAATTCAAACCCGTTCCCAAAAGGAACGAGTTGTCCTTCCAAATGTCATAAACCCAATTTCGCTCTAGAAAAAGGGGGCGCGACAACACTCAAATCACTCAGCACTCGGCACTCAATCACTCGGCACTCGGTACATGCACTCACTGCTAGTATGTCAAACTCCGGATGGGCGGATCTTGCCCAAGCGCTAAAATAAGCCATCATGGTCTGTTGCGCCGTGCAGCCCGATCCCATCATGAATCAATAAAACCTATTGCAGCGTGCAGCTCGATCCCATCAATAATAATATATATAAAGCCAATATTGCCGGTTGCGGCATGCAGCCCAATCCACAATATCTCTCATAACACGACCCTCAGGCCCCAACTCAGTCATCAATCTCTCCAGTCTCTCGGGCTAACAAATCTCATGCCAATCAACCCAAACAATGATAACATGATGTGACAACAATTGATAACAAAGACTGAGATATGATATGCAAATGAATAGATATGACTGAGTACATAACTGTAATTTAAGCAAATAACTCAACAGCAGAAATGACCTCGGTGGGTCTCAACAGAATAAGCATGTAGCCTAAACATGATTTCTAACATGATTCACAGCTCATATAATCAATCAAGTAGGGATAACATGGAGGTAACAAGATATAACAGCAAAACAAGTCTGATCATAGTGTAATAGTCGACTAGAATCATGATTTCCTCAGTGCATGTCCGCACGCTCGTCACCTAGCATGTGTGTTACCTCAATACATCTCTTATAACACAGTTTCCATGGTTAAATACCCTCAAATTTAAGTTTAGATATGTTTCTTACCTCGAGCAAGCCAAATCCAATACCGAGCAAGCCAACCCATACTCTAGGAATGCCATCCCACGCATATCAACCTCCGAACGGCTCGAAACTAGCCAAAAGAAACTCAACTACATCAAATAATGCATAAAGAAACAATCCCAAATGATATTGGTGGTATCTCAAAAATAAAAAGCCCAAAGTTAACCAAAAAGTCAAAACAGAGCCTACACCTCGGAACCCGACAAAACTCACAAAATCCAATGACATATTCAATTATGAATCCAGCTATACTAGTTTCACTCAAAATCTGGCTCGGAATCGATATTCAAAACTCAAAAATTCACATTATGAAAGTTTAGTCAAAACCCTCGATTTCTCTTTCAAAATTATCAATCAAATGCCAAAAACGAAGATGAAATCACAAAATAAAATCAATACCGAATAGAAAATACATACCCCATTCCATGTGGTGAAAATCGCCTCCAAAATTTCCTAAATCCCAGCTTCATAGCTCCAAATATGATAAAATGCCCGAAACCTTCGAAATAGAGTACTTTAAGGTCTGCTCCAAGTATACTTTTCACGCACGCGGAAGGACCATCGCGTTTGCGATGCACAAAAATACTTTGCCACAAAAGACCCGACGCGTTCGCGGCATAGACCTTGCGAACGCGATCTGCACCAGATCCAAACCTTCGCGAATGTTGCTGATACTTCACGAATGTAAAGGCATTTCTTCTAGTCCCCAGCTTCTCAACTCACTCTATGCGAACCCGAGCTAAAGAAGGCGAACACGATGCTCAGGTCTCACAAAGGTACGCAAACGTGAGAACACAATCGCGAACATAATGAAGAAAAAAAGGTTAGATCCAATAATACACTATGCAATGAAAAGGGTCAGCTACACCAGAAATTAGCAGTGCCAAAGAACATGGAAATTATCTGAAACTTACTTGAGCCCCTCGGGATCCCGTCCAGACATGCAAACAAGTCCCAAAACATAACACGGACCTTCTCGAGGTCTCAAATCACACATAACAAGATCAAAAATCACGAATCGCACCTCAAATCGAACTTAATGAATGGTTGACTTTTAAACCTACAAAACTTGTGCCGAACAATATCAAACCAACTCAGAATGAACTCAAATTTTGCACACAAGTCCCAAATAATATAATAAAGTTGTTGAGATTCCAAATCATCAAAGTCAACTCTCAATAAAACTTATGAATATTCCAAACCTTCAAATTTCCATCTTTCGCCAAATAGTGCCAAAACCTTCTAGAAATATCCAAATGCAAGTCCGGGCAAACGCCCAAGTCCAAAATCACCATACGGACCTAACAGAACTATTAAAACTTTGATCCGAGTTCAAATACTAATAAGCCAAATTTGGTCAATTCTTCCAACTTAAAGCTTTCTAGTTGAGAATCACTTTTCCAAATCAATTCTGAATCACCTGAAAACCAAAATTGATGATTCACGCAAGTCATAAACATCATACGAAGCTACTCAAGACTTTAAATAGCTGAATAGAATGCAAATGCTCAAAACGACCAGTGGGGCCGTTACATTCTCCTCCCACTTTAATGTACGTTCGTCCTCGAACGCGCCTAGAGTCGTTCCAAATCCATCAAATCGCCGTGTAACTTTACCACGCACATATCCGAGGGTGATCCCACGTTACTCCAATCCATGTAAGCCTGAAAACACAACATAATTGAAGATCATTACTTTAACCTTAGTTCATAAGCCTTAGAACCCAATTTCCAACATCCAAAATTCCTTACAAGACCTGAACTCGCATTTACACACTGTATAAGTCTCAACAAGCAGTATCAAGCCATAATAATCACCCAAGATATAATCACATGATATACCACACAACTCGCATACTCGTAGCAATAATTGCTGATCACAGTAGCTGTTCAAAACAAACCCGACACTGGTAGTAAACCTTATATCAAATAAAAACTCATTCAAAACCTTTGTACACTGCTGAGGATGAAAGAAACACGCATAAACTCATAACCACTTATTAGATCAACAAGTCATGGAGCTCTCTCTCTTGTCCGACAAGAACCAAAGCCAAATCCCAAGCTGACTTCCGATATTATTCTTTCAAACATACTGTAATCAATTCCGATAGTATCCATTTTGGGTCCAATGACCATATATCATCAAACACAACTATTCTATTGACATGCCACACCAATACAACCTAAAGCAACAACTGTACAATCTGTGCACCAATAAGTAACAATTCAAAAGTATTCAAACATGGAAAATGACTCAAATGAGAGAACCATCCCGCAAGCTCAACAAGTGCCACCACAAACGCAATGCTACGAACCCATCACACATAGTAGAACCAAAACACATGAATCTATCTAAAATGATCATATCTCAACATAACTCTGTTGCAACACGTGACCCCATCCAAACAATGGTCCTATGAAATACCTCAAGCCACAATGCTCAAAATCGACAATCAGACGCAATTCCACATCAAGTACACGAAGTGCATGACCATAACCATGGAGGAGTGAATAACATTATATACCACGGCCCGAAAAGACCATAGCCAAGGCACAATCAACCATTCAACTCCCCAATAACTATCTCACTCAAAATTCGCTACAAGGCCCAAATAAAACCGCATCTTATAAGCATATACCCAATAAATCACAAGCCCTCGTAGCATAGAAGAGTAATATATAGAACATATCCGAACACGAGCAAGATCAACTCTAACTGAATGACACACCTTTCAGTAATAACAGTGCTGAGTCAACAAATCCGACTCGGTGTAGAATACACATCCTCATTGGGCCTACCAATGGGCCGCCAAATCAACTCCAGTCATCCCCAAATGGACAAATGGCCCTCCAAAAGTCCACAATGACCTAACCATAACACATACTACCTTCTAGTTAACTTTGGGCACGTCTTCACAATCCACAAACACGTCCCAGTCTCCAAATCCATAGATAACATGAATTACCATAGCCGGTCCCAACTCCACCACACCATATGAAAACACGAGAACTGCATTATCGACCCTTGGTCACAAGCAAATTACATACTCGATTAGTTGGAAACCTTCCTTGATCCCATCCAGGAGAAAATCATAACATGTCACATATCCCTCATACCTGTAAATAAATCCATCTCAAGTTATGGCAAAAATCACCAAGAACACTTCGAAACCCATTTACACATAACCAAGCCATTAGAAACTCTCTCAGAAGGTGCTGATAACTATTACCCATCAGCACCTTCTGAGTAAGAATGCTCTGGCGTGCATGATAACTAACCTGTGCACGCCATGGGTAAGAGTGCTCAGATTCTTACTCAGAAGGTGCTGATGATGCAAGCAGTAACTTTGCAATGAGGTATTCAGGCTAGGAAGAGAGGAAACAACGCAAAAACAACATCAATTGAAAAACAAAGCATAACCGAAGAAGAGATTAGCCAAATCGAGGAGGTAATCATAGAAGAAAAGGAAATTCCTAAATCCCCCTTGTTAATAGAATGGGATCGAATTGTGCAATCCCCGATGAGTAGCCGCAAACTCACATGGGCGGAAGAGGTGATGCAGCAGAAAGCCAAGTGAAATGACCATCAATTTGGGATAATTTTGATGTTACAAAAAATTTCAAACGCAGGTTTCAAGTTGGAGTATGTTCAACCGGAAGTACATGGACAAACAAAAGTTTGCGCAATTGATGTTGAGAATATCAGTTCAGAAATAGATTACTTGAGTACTGTCGTTGTATGTTACGTACTTGGTGCCCGCCCCCATTCTCTATTTTGAATGGATTCATCCAGCGACTGTGGGAAAAATATGGTATAAACAAAATTTCAATGTTGAGGAATGGCATAATTTTGGTGAGGTTCAACTCAGAAGCAGGGGAAAATGATGTCCTTGAAGGAGGAATTTATCACTTTGACAACAAGTCGTTCATTGTTAAAGCATGGAGTGCCGCCATGGAATTCACAAAAGAGGAATTACAAACGCTACCAATTTGGATTAAGCTTCCTAGGCTTGATTTCAAATGTTGAAATCCAAAAGGGCTCAGTAAGATAGGAAGCTTAATTCGAAAACCATTAATGGTGGATCGTAACACTAAGAAGAAGAAGGGTTTAAATTTTTCTAGGCTACTGGTTGAAGTGGAACTAGATTCCAATCTACTGGGCACATTATTTTTTAGAAATGAGAAAAGGGATAGTGATTAAACAAAAAATACAGTATGACTAGAAGCCAACCCTATGCAAATTTTGTCAAATATATAGACATTCAGAGGATGAATGTAAGAAGAAGAAAGCTCCCAAACCAAAGGTGCCCAAAGAGCAAGGGGAACACCCTGATCAAGCTAATTATAGGAACAAGGGAGTCGAGCAAAAAGAAGGTACAAAGGCAGTAAAGGGGAAAAAATAGGTGGAAGTTAATGTACAAGAAAGGGCGGGCACATAGAGAACAAATAAACAGGTTGACAAAGGCAATACACCAACAGCTGGTTGGGTTACCCCTGTGAATAGGCATGCAGCAAGACAAAATCCATAATTGACAAAGTAAAATTAGATAGTGGTAGCACAAAATTCGTTTCAGGCACTTGGTAAAAAGGAACAACGAAGGAAACAGTTGGTGAGTCAAGCTATAAATGAGGGAGGACATGACTTTCCTCCCTTAGCTAATGGTTAGCATCCTAGCATGGAATGTTAGTGGCCTCAATGCCCCTAACAAACAAAAGGAGGTTAGACTCCATTGTAATGAACAAAATATTGGTCTAATAAGATTGTTGGAAACTAAAGTTAAGGTATGAAGACTTGATAATGTGATTAACAATATGTTAGGGGGTTGGCAGTACATCTAATTTGGAGCAGCATTAGAATTGAAAAATTTGTATTGTGTGGAGGCAAGATATTTATCATGTTATAGATGTACCTAAGTTAGCCCAAGCTATAACATGTCAGGTGACTAGTATAGCTGAACATGTGGAGTTTTATATAACTTTTGTGTATGCTTATAATCACAGAAGTGAAAGAAGAGAATTATGGGAATACTTAATTAGAGGTATGGTGGTATGCACTGGTGCTTGGATAGTATCAGGTGAATTTAGTTTAGTCCTTGATTTAAAGGATAGATTAGGAGGCAATCTAGTTACAGTGGCTGAGGTGGTGGAGTTTAAGGAATGCGTGGAAGATTGTGAGATCATGAAACTTCCACATCATGGGAACAGGTACACCTGGAATGACAAGCAAGGTACAATGTCTCCACTGAGTGACCATTTTCCAGTGAAAATAGCAGCACTAAGTGACTCCTCAAGAACAAAGAAAGCCTTTTAGTTTTGTAATATTTGGGTCAGTCATCCTCAATTTTTGGAAAGGGTGGAAAATGTGTGGGATACAGAGATTCTGGGGGTATAAGATGTTTCAAGTTATCAAGAAATTAAAACTTTTGAAGGGGAACTTAAAGAAGCTAAATGGTCAGCAGTTCAGCAGATTCATAACTGATGCTGAAAAGAATAAAATAGCTTGTTAAAAATTCAAAGCGCATTGCAAGAGGATCCTATGAACATGCAGCTGCAACAAGCAGAACAAGCAAAATATCAGGAATACAGAAGAACCTCTTACTTGGCTGAAATATTTCTGAAGCAAAGAAGCAAGGCTAGATGGATACGACTTGGGGATGATAACACTAAGTACTTCTTCTCTGTCATTAAACACAGGAAATTGTAGCATGCCATAGTACAACTACAAGATAAGAACGCTATCACTCAGAATGATCCAATAGCTATTGCAAATAAATTTGCTTAGCATTATGAAGAACTAATGGGCAAAAGGAGGAATCAAGATGTAAGGCTAATGTAGGTGTATTAAAAATGGGTACATACTAATAGTGGAGTAGCAGGTATAGCTATTACAAAAGTATAATGCAAATGATGTTAACAGGGCTATGTCTGAGATAGATAGCAATAAAAGACCAGGTCCAGATGGATATGGAAGTGGCTTTTATAAGGCTGCATGGAATGTAATTGGTCAGGACATCTCAACAGCAATTTTGGAGTTCTTTGACAATGGGCAGTTGTTGACACAAATTAACTCCACCATGATAGCACTCAACCTTAAGGTGAAAGTTACTACTATTAATTCAAACCAATATAGGCCTATTTCACGTGCAATGTTATATACAAATGCATCTCAAAGATGACCTGTCAGAGATTAAAGAAAGTTTTTGGGCACATAGTAGTTGAAAACCAAGCAATGTTTGTTGAGAGGAGATCTTTGGTACATAATGTCCTAATATGCCATGATTTACTTAGGAATTATAATAGAAAAACTTCTCCTAAATGTCTAATGAAAATTGATCTATGGAAAGCATATGACATGGTTAGCTGGGAGTTTGTAGAAGAAGATCTGAAAGGGTTTGGTTTCCAGATAAATATTTCTTCTTAGTAATGGCTTGTATTTTATCCACAAAATTCTCTGTAATGTTCAACGGTGAGGGGCATGGATATTTTGAAGGCAAGAGGGAATTAGACAAGGTGACCCAATGTCACCCATGCTATTTGTGATTGTTATAGAGTACCTGTCCAGAACTCTTAAAAAATGAGTCATTTACCTGATTTTATGTTTCTTCCCATGTGTAAAACACTCAGTCTTACTCACTTGATATTTGCTAATGATTGTACGATCTTTTCTAAATGTGATCATACATCAGTAACACGAGTTATGGAGGCACTACAACACTTCGATCATGCTACTAGGCTAAAGGCTAACTTAGACAAGTCGAGTATGTTTCTTGCTGGAGTGATGAACAAACAAAGCAGGTGCCACTAGCTCAAACACGTCTCACATTAGGTACATTTCCCATAAGATATTTGGGATTGCCATTGTCAAAGAAATGGAGTAGAATGGAATGTCACCAACTGGTGGAAAAACTCACAAATAGGATAAACGTTAGTTACTCTAGGCAGTTATCATATGCTGCGGGTTGCAAGTCATAAGTGTTGTTCTGTTTTCTATTTTTAATTTCTGGGGTACAATGTTTATTCTTCCCCAGTGTATTTTGAAAGAGGTGGATCAAAAATGCAGAAGCTATCTATGGGGTTCCTCAACTGAGAAACGAAAGGTGGCACTAGTAGCATAGGAGAAAGTTTGCATACCTAGGAAATTTGGTGGACTCAATATTAAAAGCAACAGGTGTTGGATTGTGGCTTCTATTGGGAAATTAGTATGGTAGTTAGCTCTAAATATAGATGTGTTGTAGGTAAAGTGGGTCAATGGCCTCTATATGAGAAATCAAAACGATATTTGGAATCATTCTCCTTCTCAAGATTCTAGCTAGTACTGGAAGAAGATTACTGCTATAAAACAGGACATGTCAACTTGGGATTAATTGACACCTAATGGGAACTACTCTATTAGCAATAGCTACATTTCTTTGCAAGGGACTTTGAGCAAAATGAAGGCGGCAAATTTAATTTAGTGCAGAGTTATACAACCTAAACATAGAGTTATCTTATGGTTAGTAGTACAAAGCAAATTATTACCCAAAGATAGAACGGTAAAGATGAATATTCATGTAGATGATGGTGAAGATGAATATTCATGTAGTTGATACCACATATTGCCTATGTGATGAGAATGTCACTGAATCACACCTGCACTTGTTCTCAGAGTGTGGATGGTACAAAGAGATAAGAGAGACTTGCAGCATGGACTAGAATCAATGGACAACAACAAGGAGTGAAGCATAGGCTAGAATGGTTGAAGCGGATGAGATGGGGTCTGTTCAAGAATGAAGTCATTGTTGTTGTTTGGAGTGCTACAATATATCACATCCGGAGGGCTAGGAATTGGAAGTTATTTAGAGATTAATTTGTAAATAGCTGTTATATAGTAGCACAGATAAAAAAAAGAGGTCGTAGATAGAATTATATTTTTGAAAGAGACTAGGAAACCCCAAAACATAAGAGGCAATTTTTCAAACAACCTTTCATCTCCAAAACGTTGGTAAGTGATTTCTAACTCATTTTCTTCACTCATTAACATCTTTTAACATGATTTCAACTTCAAATCAAAGATTTTCATGGGGGAAATTGGGTGTTTTGGGTAGAACCTAGGTTTTCTAAAATTGGGGATTTGGACCTCAATTTGAGGTCCGATTTCAAAACAAATTATATATTTGGATTTGTGGGGGAATGGGTAATCCGTTTTGGTCCGAACCTCGGGTTTTAACCACGTAGGCCCGGGGGGGTGATTTCGTGATTTCTGACTTTAGGGTAAAACTTTAGAAAACTCATTTTCATGCATTGGGGTTGATTCATTTAGCTCGTATTGATGTAATTAAGTAACTTATGACTAGATTTGAGCGGATAGGTGGTGGAATCAAAGATTAAAGCTATAGTTGAGACTTGAGTGGTGATCAAGGCGTCGAGGTAAGTGTTTGGTCTAACCCTAGCTTGAGGGATTAGGAGTTGAGTCATACTTGCTACTTGCTTCTTGTTGAGTACGACGTATAGGCATGGTGACGAGTATCTATACGTTGGTGTCAAGCATGACCGTGAGTCTTAAATTATAAGTTGTTGTGTTCTTAAATGACACTTGGGTGCTTTACTTAATGATCTTCTATGATTGAGCATTTTCAATAATTGAACTGAGTACAAGTTGAGTTGAGGTTGGTTATAGCTAATTCTCTCTTGCCAGGATGACTAATTCAATATTGTTGTTCCCTTGCAGAGAAAATTATAACATTGTTGTCTTCCCTTGCCGGGAAGTTATTATATTATTTATGTTCCCTTGCCGGGATTTCTTGTGATTATGTGATGAAATGTAAAAGGGAGCGGGTGGTACGCCTACCACGAGATATAATGAAATGGGAGCGGGTGGTACGCCTACCACGAGATATAATGAAATAGGAGCGGGCGGTACGCCTACCGCGAGATATAATGAAATGGGAGCCGGTGGTACGCCTACCACAAGATATAATGAAATGGGAGCGGGTGGTACGCCTACCACGAGATATAATGAAATGGGAGCAGGTGGCACGCCTACCACAAGATATAATGAAATGGGAGCGGGTGGTACGCCTACCACAGGATATACTGAAATGGGAGCAGGTGGTACGCCTACCACAAGATATGAGAAATGGGATCGGGTTGCACACCTGCAACAAGATGAAACTGAAAGTGAAAGTTGCCTTATTTCTCTTTATCCGTCTTAGAAGTTAAATTGTAGTTTCTTTACTATTCTTTGTTATTCTATTTTACCTGCTACCCCCGGAGCATGTTTCCCCTTTCCCAGCTTTGATTGCTTATTGTCTGTTTACTTTCCCGTCATATAGTATATAACTGCACAGGTTTATTTGGAGTCTGGTCCTAGCCTCGTCACTACCTCTCTGGGGTTAGGCCAGACACTTACCAACACATGGGGTCGGTTGTGCTGATACTACACTCTGTGCTCTTTTGCACAGATCCAGGTCTTGGACAGTAGCAGTAGCGCGGGAGCCAGCTTTCAGTCTAGTGAGACACCGAGGTAGCCTTGTAAGCGTCCGCAGGCCCGGCGTCTCCTCTCTCTTTATTTTAGTCTGTTATCTCATGTATTCGAGACAAACAGTTTATATTTTTCTTTCAAACGGTTGTATTTAGTACTCTTAGAAGTTCGTGAGTAATGTGACACCAGTTCTTGGGTAGAGGCATATGTTGATTTCCGTATTATTGTTCCGTTTCTTTAATTTAAGTCTTCCGTACATTTACTAAATTCCGCTGTTTTCATGCTATCACTGATAATCGTTAAAAGAAGTGATTTGTTAATGAAGTAAGCTGTTAAGGATTGGCTTGCCTAGCTCATATTAGTAAGCGTCATCACGACTCCCGAGGGTGGGAAATCCAGGTCGTGACAAATTTCTTTTCTATACCTCCTAGATCTGTACAAATATAGGACAATTTGAGTTTGTTTCTTGTGTGTTTTACAATATCCTTGAGATTCTCTACCAGAATCGTTTGATTTCAAGTGAATTCTTCACTTTTTCTAAAATTAGGATTTTCAGAATTTCTTTTAAAACTTTGTTTGATGATTCTTTGTGTTTAAACTTCTGATTCTCACACGTTTTTGACTAATTTTATAAACTTGTTGCAACCCTAGCCCGTTTGTACTGAAAACCCTAATGTTAGGGTTTTTTCGTTTGGTTTCTGATATGGGTACTTCTGACTGTGTTCTTGCCTTAGTTTCTTGTGACTTCTCATGATTTACTTTTCCTAGTATGCTTCTATTGAATCTTCTTTGTTCAAACTTCCAGTGATATTATGAATTTGTGTTTGTATTATCCATTCATGCAAAACTTGCATGCTTCTCTTTGCATCAGTGTCGTTTAACCATGGGTTTTGTCGAGGCTGTGTGAAACTCTGACTGTTCATGCCTTACCTCATTTTGTATGCTAAGCATGCTGCTTCTTTCACGATTTTTTGAACCCTTGATTACTCTGAATCCCTTATTTTCTGGTTTAATTTGACTACTTTCCTTTAAACGTTTGATTCTTGCTTCTTTACTCAATTTGATTGATTTGCTTGCCTTAATTAAACTTCCCTTACCTTGTCCGCATTATGAATTGATTCTTACTGATTATTTCCCTAATTAGAACTTTATGTACCTAGCCCTTAATTACCTATTCTATACCTAAGGCTTTACTTTATTCTTTTCCTTAAATGCCTGGCATGTTTACCGTTGATTGAATTGTCCCTTGATTAAGGGAAGATCTTGCTTATTTATGGGTAACTTCCTTGATTTACTACTCAATTGATCTCTTGCCTTGTTTTGTTAAGTTTTCGACTCCTATATAAATCTCCTCTTCCTTTAAGTTAACAACCATAACAAGGCACCCTAGTTCATCTATACTATTATACTCCTAAAACCCTCTATTCTCTTCTGTTCCTTACAATTCCTACTAGTTCAGCCGGCTGTAACCCAAGGTTGACTACTGGCATTATCTTTACTCTGTATTCTGCATACTCTCCTGACTGGTATGTTCTGATTAAATTCACATTCCAAGTTATGTGTTTACTTTGTTACTGCACTTTATCAATCTTGATTTCCAGTTTTATGAGTTATTCTACTTAGATGCAATCAGTATGCCTAGATTACTGTATCACAAAGCATGTTTCAAGCTTATGATTTCATACTATTTAGCATGACCAAACCCTGCTTGTTCTAATACCTTGAATGTTTTTCATGAAATGTTTGTCTGGTACAGTTTGTTCTAATGTAATTCTGCTTGTGTCTTAAACCTATGTGTTCCCAACTTAACTTTGTAACTACCATCTCTATACTTGATTGACATCACTAAGGTGTATGCTAGGTGTTCCCCTACCTCTATCCCTTGTGTGAGATTTGTTCTGAAGCTGTATGTTCTCTAACCTGATTTCTGACTGTTTAAATGTCTTCTTAAACTATTCCTACTCTTAAAACTCTATTATGTCTTTCCTAAAAGTTCTTTCTATTACTAAGACCTTCTTTCTCTGTCTACTAAACTTTTTCTGTGTCAAGCACTCTCCATTACTCCTAGAATATTTAGATCATGCCCCTCTAGCATGTGTACTCCCTTGAGATCCATGAGATTTCTCTGAACTCTAGCATGTCAGAGCTGGCCCTTCCATACTACACTTAAATCAGTTATTTTTGAAAAAGGGTCTAGGTGTGAGCACTGCCCGGGATCCTTGAGGTCCTTAGGGAACTTTGACACACCTGGACAAGATATTGTCTATGGTACTGTGGCACTTGAGGCTATTGGAGGCTTGAGAAGTCATTTGGGCCTACTTCAGGCTCCCTATAATTAACTTCTTCTTTTTTCTTCTTTATTTGTTTATGTAATTTGTTCAGCTGGTCTGTAATAATTATTTGTAAACAACATTGGAGGTGATTAGTGAAAAGGGGTGGGTAGTTACATATCTGTGGGGTAATTCAGGAAGATACCATGTTTATAGAATTATATATTAATATACTTGCTATGTTTGCTTTACCACACTAGAAACCATGCCTATAGGGTTTAAAAGGTTCCCATATTAGAAATTATGTCTATAGGGTTTAAATGGATTCAATAATAGAAACCATGTCTATAGGTTAAAAATCAACTTCATAATTAGATACCATGGCTATATAGAGTGTAAATTGATTGAGTTCAATTCCTGCTACTGCATGTGTTTACATTTGTCTCACTAAAATCATGCCTATAAGTTCCAACATCAACTCTTAACAATTAGATATCATGCTTATAGGAATTAAAATCAGAAATTCTGCCTATAGAATTAAAATCAATTTAGTTACACAAGTCAGTCTAATTCATGTTAGTTCACTTTGAAATTGGCTTAAGCAACTATCAACTTCATTAATTGAGTTTTTTAAAACAATGCCTTAACTCATTACTGCTAGAAAGCATGCCTATAGGATCTCAAATGTCCGTTTAACATTGTTCATTGATTTACTGCACCCACATAGATACCTTGCTCTTAGGACATCACTGTTCTGCGTTTAGGCAAGCCTATAAGGTGATTTTAAATTCTGCAACTCTGAAACTGTGTTTTGCTACTTAAGCTATCCAGATTTAACAGGTTTAAACCACTAGGCAAGTTAAATAGGATTTTGATACTTTGTCCTAATTCAAGGTTGTATAACCCCTGCTCACCTAGATATCTTCTTCTAGGATTTTCTCTTAAGCATTGAAATGTTGTTTGAAGACGTACACTTACTTGCTAAGTTTGAGGAGGTAACTGTCAGCCTATAACTTATTCTTTTTTATATGAAGTCCTAACTGTTCTTGATTGACGCCTAGATTTTATCCTTTAAAACCTTAGGAAAGTCTAGAACTGTCCAAAGAATAGAGGTCCTAAAATACCTCCAAGGCCACAAGGAAGGGATGGGTAGTGCACGCGTAGGACATTGTCAAGGTTACTAGAACACTTTAGGCTATGACCAACGGGAGGGAATTGGGTAGAAAAGATATGATGACTATGCGCTAATGTCACGTGTAGCCCCTCATTGAGGAGTGTTTACCGGGCATTGTGTGGGGTGATCCTGTAGGCTAACCAACCTAGGACTCCTTTTCCAATTCCCAATGTTTAAACTTTACTCTTTTGTATGCAACTCGTTGAAATTCCTTATCTTATTGTTATTTGTGTCAAACAATGTCCAACATGCTTTTATTTACAAACTATGTGTTTCAACTTCTTGTTTGTTAAAGGACTAATTCATAAGTATAAATTCGGCCGAGACCCACTGTTGTGGATCAAGAGAGGTGCCTAACACCTTCCCCTCTAGGTTATTTCGAGCCCTTACCCTAAATCTCTGGTAATGCAAACCAATCCAAGAGTTAATCGCTCTGGGTGCCCTAACGCACCATAATCCGTTAGGTGGCGACTCTTCAAATACTCAAATCCCAAAAGAAAATGAGTTTTTTACCCCCATGAATGTCGGAACTCGGACTTTCTCTGCGGAGGAACAAACGGGGCGCGACAGGCGTAAGGAGCATGTGATGTATAGTGATTTTCTCCTGGATGAAATCAAATGGAAGGTCCTTGGATAATTGAGTATGTAGTTGCTTATACCCGGAGTGGATTATGAAGTTCTCGTATTTTTCATATGATGGCATGGTATATATGGTGTATTGTGTGGGATGGAGATTTGCATGAGCAAGGTCACAACTCAGTTTTGAAGAGAAGATCATAAAATTCTTAGGCAACATGGACGGTTTTAGATGATTAGGTAATTGATATTACTATTTGGTATGGTTTGATGATAGTGCACATTTCAGAAGAGGCGATGTGCTTTGATTTATGGATACTTCATTGGTATTAAGACATCCTCCTAGTTGATCGACTGCTGATATTTAGATTTTGCTATGTGGCACGGAAGAATTCTAGAAGTATTCCTCGCAGGATGATCCTATATGAGAGATGTGTTAGATATTCGGGCGGTGGAGTTGGGATCAGATATGGTGATTCATGTGCTCTATGGATTTGGAGACTGGGAGTTCTCATAAATAGGTTATTTCGTGGTTGTGGACTGTGAAGATGTGGGCAAAGCTAGTCAGATGATAGTATGTGTTATGATTCAGTCATTGTGAACTTTCGAAGGGTTATTCATCTATTTGTGGGTGACTAGAGCTGATTTGGGGGTCCATTAGTAGGCCCAATTTGGATGTGTATTCTATACAGAGCCAGATTGGTTGGCTCCATATTGCTATTGTTGAGGGATGTGCCATTCGGTTAGAGTTGATTTTATTCGTATCGGATATATTCTATGTGCTACTCTTCCATGTTGTGAGGGGTTGTGATTCGTTGGTTATATGCACACACGGTATGGTTCCATTTGGGCTTTATAGCGAAATTTGAGCGAGATGAGTATTTGGTTGTTGCATGATTGATTGGACATTGGTTATGTTCTTTCAGTCTTGTGTGGCATTTGCGTCATTTGCTTCTCCGTGGTTATAGTAATTCACTTTGGGAACTTGATGTCGAATCACGCATGTTGTTGATTTTGATCAAGGTGGCTTGAGGCATATGCCATGGACCAGTGGTTGGATGAGATGAGGTCATTGGACCTAGAATGAATACTATCGAAATTGATTACAACATGTTGGAAGGATAATATCGAAAGTCGGCTTAGAAAATTTGCTATAGTTCTTGTCGAAGGAGGCAGAGATTCCATATCAGGTTGATCTGATGAATGGCTATGAGTTTCTGCGTGTTTCTTTTATCATTGGCAGTATATGAAGGTGTTAGACCGAGGTTTTGTTTGATAAAAGGTTTATTACCGGCATGGAGTTGTTTTGAGCAGAACTATGATTGAAAATTATCTCTATGCGTATTTGAGTTTTGCTGTATATCATGTGATTACATCTTGGGTTATGGATAAGGCTTGATACAACTTGTTCAGACTCAAACAGTGTGTAGATGCGAGATTCTAATCTTATAGTAAATTCCGGATATTGGAAATTGAATTCTAAGGCTTATGGGCTAGGTTGAATTAAGAAATTTCAGTTATGTTATGTTATCAGACCTATATGGGATAGGGTGACATAGGATCACCCCCAGGTATGTGCATGGTAAGGTTACACTATGGTTTGATGGCTTTGAGAACAACTCTGGGCACGTTCGAGGACGAACGTATGTTTAAGTGAAGGAGGATGTAACGACCCGGCCGGTCGTTTTGAGCATTTGCACTTCGCTCGCTAGTTCTCGAGGAGAGCTTGTGAATGTCTTTTGATCTTGCATCAACTTTCCTAACTCCTGCTTCTATTTTTTTAGGTTTTGGATCATGTGCAAGATTGTGAACTGAGTGGAGTTTATACTTTCCTAACTCCTGTCTCTTGTGCAGTTTATACTCTTCTCCATTTTCTATCTTTACCATTTAACCTCCAATTTTACCTTATACAATTTGATGCACCAAATCATAGTGGAATGTCATTTAGCATTAAAAAGAATATGCGGCTATATCACCGAATGCAACGAAAAGATCATGCAGCTCTAACTGGCTTTCACCTGGCAGAAGGGTGCTAATTCTCAATGCTACTCATCGAACTAAAGCTAACCAGAAATCTATAATGTACTCCTCCCTCCATATTCTGTTTATCCTTCCTTCACATCATTTTTAGTTTCATTCTGTTTACTTAAAAATTCCTCAATCCTTTATTGAATTCTCAATTTTACTTAGATAATTCAGACAGAATAAGAAAGAGGAAAGGAAATAAGACGAAGAAAGAAAAGTCATGCATTGACGCTCACCTACAACTGCAATGTCTTTCCAGTTCACTCATTAAAGTGTCAAAGTGGCGAATGAAGCTCACTGAAATTCATCAGAGAAGAAGGTAGAATAAAGTCATGTACCATTAAAAATTACATAAATAATGAAAATATATGGATGTAAAAGCTTAAATATGGAACATAGAGAAGAGTTACTTGGATTATAGAGAAAGGTCGGGCAATTCCAAGATAGGAAAATAAATTCCACCTAATTGTCAAGTTCTCACTTCCGTAATAGGTAAATAGTAACACTTAGTCACAAGGAAACAACTCAGTATCTAATGAGAATCAGTAACCAACCAAACAAAAAATGCTTAAAAGAAATCCTTAGAGAAAACTGCTTAAAAGAAAATATTATAAAAAATGCTTAAAAGAACTAATTCTAGGGCAATCTTGAAATGTCGATTCGTGAAACCATAGCACACTTCTTCCACATAATCACACATTCATGTGCGCAACCAAGGAAATTACGCAATAAATTAATTATTGTAACAGAAAAATACAACCGAAAAGGTATCTTAGCTATAATGCAACCCTTTGAGAAGTTTTTAAACACGATCAAAAGTGTAATTATTGTTGAGCTAGATAATTCAATCATCATTACATACCGAATAGAAAAATGGATCAAAAAAAGAACTCCATGCCAGTTTGGATTGTATCTGATTTTCCCTGTTTATTTAGACAAACAGTAGTAATACTGCAATAAACATATAGGAAAATTAAATGCATTTCAAATAAATATAATGCACATTATTGCTCAGTATTCCTATCCAATAGGAATAAGTAATATACCTTTGGTGCTGCCAGATGATAGATCTCTGCCTTATAGATTACCTACAAGTAAAAAGAAATGAAATTAAAAAATTACAATAGTTGAGGCATATCGTCAAACATCTTTGCTGCATCTAAGTTCTTCCCTTTTCAGTACGATTTTTTCTTTCTGATGGTAAATTCACTGTACTTTTATAGAAGCATTTAAACAATCAACCACATGCATGTACAAAATCCACTAAGAGAACATAAAGAAAGAGCAATGTCCATATATGAAAGAACCAAATAATAAAAATTATATACGACTAACTGACAACAAAATAAAGCAAAAATACAAGGAGAATTTCAGAGGCAGAATGATAATTGTAGATCAATATTATCTAAAAAGGATAGAATCGCAGGTTTAGATGTCCGTCGAGATATAACAGATAAAACTAAGCAAAATTTACAAATGCCACTAAAAACAGGAATCAAAATGTAAATGCATAAGACTGTAACATCGTGGTTACCTCATGTTTGTACTCCTAAATCCTAATGCACAATCTATCGTCTTAGTGACATTTCTCTATTATTATTTGGAATTAGGCCTCCATAGCCTGTGCCTAAGTGACCCTTTATTTATTAGTTAGTAACAGAGAAGTGTAAGTAAGAGAGGAAGGGAGAGAAGCGAGAGAATGAGGAGATGGAATTAGGTATTAACCATTTAGTTCAGTGGGAGAGGTAAGGGTTACACGTGTTTGTAGAAGCAGTACACGTCTTGGAGTGAGAGAGGTAAAGGTATACATGTCTATATAGAAACCACATGTATATATAGAAACCAATCCAAGAATACAACTTTTAAGGCTTCTTGTACAATAACATCTAGCACATGTTCGTCCCATCAACTCTCATTTCTAAAATATAGTAATAAAGAAAAGGAATTCAATATATACAATATTGATAGCATCACTTCGATCAAAATACGAACAATGTCTACCAGAATTCTTTTTGATTAATATGTCTATCAACGTAAGATTACAAATATTGTGCTCATGATCTTACTTTTGTAAGTAGAAAATCAAAGTAATCGAATTATAAGTTGAGAGCAGACCGATAATGAAGTACTTATTAATAATGTTACTGTCCTCCACCTAAAATTGTAGCTGTGGCAAATCATTTTTTTTAACGATAAGAAAGCATATCTATATCTATATTTATCTTGTATCTATCTATTTATATTTATATTTTTATAAAAATACGAATAATTTAGGCTAAATGTTGAACGACTAAAATATCCTTGAAATATTGATCGACTTTTATAACCTTATTTATTTGTATAATTTAAGGATATAATTGTAAATTACCTAAGGCTGATTTTTCTTTCCATTTAAATTAGGTATACATTAATGTCACATAGTTAATTTTGGGTCAAATTCTACGCGCCTACTTTTTGGCCGATTTGGTTTACAATTTGGCCGATTTGGTTAGCTCAACATTTTTTTTAAGCCTTTTCCTTGCCGATTTGGTTTACGGTTGGTTTCTTTAGCTCAACTTTTTTTTAAGCCTTTTCCTTTTTTTACAAAAATATTTTTCTTTATTTATCTTATCCCATAAAATTCAGTCTCACCGCCAATGTTTTTCCTGTAGCCCTTTCCTTTTTTGACAATAATATTTTTCCTTATTTAATCTTCTCCCATAGAATTCAGCTTAAATGCACGAATCCATGTAGGAAAAGAATACGCCAATTATTTCTATAAAAGATGATATGGTTTCACATTATTCATTATTCTCTAAAGGTTTTGGCGTAGAACGAAGTAATTTTTTCCAAAGGTATTATTAGTTCTCTTTATTGTTCCCGTTTTTCGTAATTGAGTAATGCTTTAGGGTCATGTATATGAACTAGAGAGAAAAACAATGACATCTTAACTTTTATTGTAATTGTTTTTTGTCTTGTACTTCTTTCTTTTTCGGCGTAGTTTTTAGTTTTACATATCAAAGTCTTTTACATTGAAGTAGTATTATGTGTAAATTGTATAGCTTTAGAGATTAATGGTTTATGTTATTTCAACTAATGTTAGTGTAACAATATTAATTTTCAGCTATTACATAATATTTTGCAGCTTTTACTTATATATTGCAGGTATTTCACGCAGTGTAATGGAATCGAATTTGAAAAACAATGTGTCTCAATAAATAACCTTAAACTTTATGATGTTGAATGGGTAATTAAGCTATTGGTTATTCGAAGAGGACCAATAATAAAATATAAGAACGACAAAGGAGAGAGTTTGCGTTGGCATTTAACATTTGTTGACGAAGAGGTAGGCTTATTTTGTATATTATTTTGATTTAATTTATTACTTATTTGTGTTATTTTTAATTAATCTAAAATTATTTTTATATTAATTTATAAGGGACAAAGATCCAGGCAGTACTGTTCAATAAAAATGTTGAAGATTGAAAAACTTTATTTCAACAAAACAAAAGCTATTACATTATAAATGGTCGCGTGAAGGCTGCTAATTCTACATATTTATCTGTGCACAAGGAGTTGGAAATATCCTTTAGCAATTATACTACAGTTACGGAATGCACCAACCACTTTTCCACCACAAAATTTTTGAATAATTTTCTATCTTTAGAAGAGGCAACAAAATCCACTTCTATTTGTATAATCGGTGACAACGAGCCAGGCAGAGATGGAAAAGGATATAATTGTAAATTATCTAAGACTGATTTTTCTTTCCATTTAAATTACGTATACATTAATGCCACATAGTTGACTTTGGGTCAAATTCTACACGCCTACTTTTTGGCCGATTTGGTTTACGATTTGGCCGATTTGGTTAGCTCAACTTTGTTTTTAAGCTTTTTCCTTGCCGATCTGGTTTACGATTGGTTTCTTTAGCTCAATTTTTTTTAAGCCTTTTCCTTTTTTTACAAGAATATTTTTATTTATTTATCTTATCCCATAAAACTCAGTCTACTCACCGCCAACGTTTTTCCTGTAGCCTTTTCCTTTTTTGACAGCAATATTTTTCCTTATTTAATCTTCTCCCATAGAATTCAGCCTAATTGCACGAATTCATGTAGGAAAAGAATACGCCAATTATTCCTATAAAAGATGATATGGTTTCACATTATTCATTATTCTCTAAAGGTTTTGATGTAGAACGAAATAATTTTCTCCAAAGGTATTATTAGTTCTCTTTATTGTTCCCGTTTTTCGTAATTGAGTAACGTTTTAGGGTCATGTATATGAACTAGAGAGAACAACAATGACATCTTAACTTTTATTGTAATTGTTTTTTGTCTTGTACTTCTTTCTTTTTCGGCGTAATTTTTAGTTTTACATATCAAAGTCTTTTACATTGAAGTAGTATTATGTTTAAATTGTATAGCTTTAGAGATTAATGGTTTATGTTATTTCAACTAATGTTAGTGTAACAATATTAATTTTCAGCCTTTACATAATATTTTGCAGCTTTTACTTATAAATTTCAGGTACTTCACGCAGTGTAATGGAATCGGATTTGGAAAAACAATGTGTCCCAATAAATAACCTTAAACTTTATGATGTTGAATGGGTAATTAAGCTATTGGTTATTCGAAGAGGACCAATAATAAAATATAAGAACGACAAAGGAGATGGTTTGCATTGGCATTTAACATTTGTTGACGAAGAGGTAGGCTTATTTTGTATATTATTTTGATTTAATTTATTACTTATTTGTGTTATTTTTAATTAATCTAAAATTATTTTTATATTAATTTATAGGGGACAAAGATCCAGGCAGTACTGTTCATTAAAAATGTTGAAGATTGGAAAAATTTATTTCAACAAAACAAAAGCTATTACATTATAAATGGTCGCGTGAAGGCTGCTAATTATACATATTTATCTATGCACAAGGTGTTGGAAATATCTTTTAGCAATTATACTACAGTTACGGAATGCACCAACCACTTTTCCACCACAAAATTTTCGAATAATTTTCTATCTTTAGAAGAGGCAACAAAATCCATCATCGTAACATTATTTGTTAATTTTCTTCTCGCTATCTTTTGATAATACATTAATACTTTTATTTTGTTGTATTTAAGTTTCACATTAATTCCTTTTAATAGTTACTTTGTAACTTATGTGTGATTTCTCTTTATACTTTTCACAGACGTAATCTGCATACCGATAAAAGCAAATGAACCATCGATGGTGGGAGAAAAAAAGAGGCTCAAAATAATAGTTACAGATGAAATGTAAGTAAAAATTAGTTAAGCCATTTAATTTTTATATTAAGTAACTACAACAGATAAAATATTTACTTATTTCTTGCACAACTAATACATATTTCAATTGTAAAATTTAGGCATGATCGTAAAATTATAACCATGTGGGGGTGAGCTAGCTGAAAAAGATGGTGAAATTCTACAACAACTGATAGATGAGAAACTTGTCGTAGCATTTTGTGATGTGAAAGGGTCGATTTTTCAAGGTATTATATAAGAAGTTTTTATAAGAACAATTAATTCTTTATCAATTAAATTTATACTAAGCTTTATTTGTCTTTTGTGAGTAGGGGATTTTGGTATATCTACGACTCATATTAGTAGTGTGTTGATCCACCCGACATTTCAAAGAGCAAAAGAGATGCAAACTTGGTAAGATATGACATTATTTGTTGACCAAAATGTTACTTCTTAAGATGCCAGAAAATATTTGATAATCCATTAAATTTCATATTTACAGGCATGATGGTATGAAAGCACAAAATAAGGATATTACTTTAATGTCATCTAAGCTAATTAGAGAAGCCAAAGAAGTGAAGATCAAAGATATCATAAATGGTTCATCTGCAACTATGAAGGTAAGTTTTGTCAAATACTTTAGAATAATTATACTCCTTTTGAACGTGCTAAACAAAATTAAATAATTGTTATTTGTAGGATTCATATTGCAGATTTAATGCACGAATAACAACGCTTGTAGACAAAGATGAGTCGTGGTATTCTTCTTGCAAGAAATGCTATAAGAAAGTCAATATTGAAAATAAAATTGCAAATTGTAGCAGTTGTATGTCAAAAAACATTGACCACGAAGAAAGGTAATATTCATACTCATTCACTTCCTTTATATCTCTTGATATTAAGAAAGAGTCTGTATTTATCCTCGAGTGGCTGCAGAACCTATAGGAAGATTCTTCATACTCTTGAAATTTTTGTCGTGCGAACTTGTTGATCCGAATACTAAACTTCTGTTATTCCATTCTTTCACAGATGGTGAGGACACGTTCTACCGGGCAGGGTGGACGACCACCAGTTCCACCAGTTGGGGCCACCAGAGGGCAAGGATGCGGTCGAGGCTGTGGTAGGGGCAGAGCAACTAGGGTAGCACCTGCAGATCCACCAGCTGCCCTAGTTCAGGATCAGGTCCTAGTTGTGGATGCTACAGCAGCACCAGCTCAGGCACCAGCTGTGCCCATTGTGATTCTAGGCCTTCAGGAGGCTTTAGCTCAGATCTTATCAGTGTGTACCGGTTTGGCTCAGGCGATTTCAGTTACTATGGACGCAGCTACTTCTCAGACCGGGGGAGGCACCCAGACTCCCGTTGCTCGCTCACCTGAGCAGGTTGTGCAGGGACTCCAGACACGGGGGCACCTCTAGCCCAGTTGGTTGCACCAGCTTAGGAGTTTGTAGTACCAGTCATGCCGGACGACGAGCAACGTCGACTTGAGAGGTTTGGTAGACTCCAGCCTTCGACCTTCAGTGGTGCAGAGGGCGAGGATGCCCAGGGTTTCTTGGATAAGTGCCAGAGGATGCTTCATACAACTGGGATCCTAGTGACCAGTGGTGTAGCTTTTACCACCCTTCAGTTTTCCGGGGCTGCCTTCACTTAGTGGGAGGCATATGAGAGACGTAGGCCTATTGGTGCAGCGCCCCTTACTTGGCAGCAGTTCTCTATTCTCTTTCTGAAGAAGTATGTGCCAGAGTCTGACCGAGAGGAGCTCCATAGGCAGTTTGAGCAGTTGCGTCAATGAGAGATGACTGTGATGCAGTATGAGATGCGGTTCTCTAAGTTATCCCATCATGCGATTTGGTTGGTTCCTATAGATCGAGAGAGGATTCTGAGGTTTGTTGATGGTCTCACATGTTAGCTTCAGATTCTCATGACTAGGGATAGGGTGACAGGGGATACTTTTGAGGAGGTTGTTGACATCGCCCGTGAGATTGAGTCGGTTCGCCTCTAGGAGAGAGAGGAGAGGGAGGCCAAGAGGCCTCGGGGATCTGGTAGCTTTAGTGGTGCTCCTTCGAGGGGTCAGTTCCAGTAGGGCAGAGGCCATCCCTTCAGACAGGCTCATTCAGCTCGCCCAGGGTACCGTGGAGCATCACCGGGTCATGGCTTTCACAGTTCTCATCAAGGCCATTCATCCCTTAGTGCCATTCCAGCTCAGAGTTCGTTCCGTGCTCCATCAGTCGAGGGTTCTTCCATGCCAGGTCCTTCTATTGGTCACTCCGGTGCCAGGGTTTCCCTTCAGTCCCCATCTCCAGCATCGGGGAGTTGTTATGAGTGTGGAGAGTTTGGGCATATGAGGAGGCAGTGTCGCCATCTTCGTGATGGTCAGTCTCAGCAGAGGGATCAACCCTTGACTTCTGCTCCAGTTACTTCACCACCCGCCCAGCCAGCTAGGGGTGGAGGTCAGTTAGCCAGGGGTCGCCCTAGAGGGGGAGGTCGATCAGGTGGTGGTCAGGCCCATTTCTATGCTCTTCCGGGTAGATCAGATGTTGCTGCTTCAGATGTAGTGATTTCAGGTATTATTACAGTCTGCCATAGAGATGCCTCTGTATTATTTGATCCTAGTTCCACCTTTTTTAATGTGTCATCATACTTTGCTTGTTATCTGGATACGCCCCGTGAGTCTTATGTTTCACCTGTTCATTTATCTACTCTAGTGGGCGATACTGTTGTCGTAGACCGTATGTACCGGTCGTGTGTGGTGACTACTGGGGGTTTAGAGACCCGAGTGGATCTTTTATTGTTGTGTATGGTGGATTTCGATATCATTTTGGGCATGGAGTGGTTATCTCCGTGTCATGCTATTCTGGACTTTCATGCCAAGACAGTCACATTGGCTATATGGGGTGTGCCACGGATCGAGTGGCGAGGTGTGACTGATCATGTTCCCAGTAGAGTGATCTTATTCTTGAAAGCCCAGCGTATAATTGGGAAGGGATGTCTTTCGTATCTAGCCTTTGTGAGGGATGTCGGAACTGAGGCTCCCAGTATTGATTCTGTCCCAATTGTGAGGGATTTTCCCGATGTGTTTGCTGTAGACTTGCCGGGCATGCCACCAAACAGGGATATTGATTTTGGTATTGACCTAGTGCTGGGCACTCAACCCATTTCTATTCTGCCGTATCGTATGGCACCAGTGGAGTTGAAGGAATTAAAAGAACAGCTTCAGGAACTCTTTGATAAAGGGTTCATTCGGCCTAGTGTGTCACCTTAGGGTGCGCCGGTTCTATTTGTGAAAAAGAAGGATGTCACTATGAGAATGTGCATTGACTATAGGCAATTGAACAAAGTAACAATTAAGAACAAGTATTCTTTTCCTTGCATTGATGATTTATTTGACCAGCTTCAGGGAGCGAGAGTGTTCTCCAAGATTGATCTCCGTTCAGGTTATCACCAGTTGAAGATCAGGGACTCGGATATTCTTAAGACAGCTTTTAGGACCCGATACGGTCATTATGAATTCTTGGTGATGTCTTTTGGGCTGACCAAAGCCCTAACAGTGTTCATGCATTTGATAAACAGTGTGTTCCGGCCTTATCTTGACTCGGTTGTCATAGTCTTCATTGATGATATTCTGGTATATTCGCGTAGTCAGGAGGAACACGTGGAGCATTTGAGAGTTGTGTTGCAGAGATTGAGGGAGGAGAAACTTTATGCAAAATTCTCCAAGTGTGAGTTTTGGCTCAGTTCAGTGGCTTTCTTGGGGCATGTGGTGTCCAGCGAGGGTATTCAGGTTGATCCGAATAAGATAGAGGCGGTTCAGAGTTGGCCTAGACCGTCCTCAGCCATAGAGATTTGTAGCTTTCTTGGCTTGGCAGGCTATTATTATCGGTTTGTTCAAGGATTCTCATCTATCGCATCGCCCTTGACCAAGTTGACTCAGAAGGGTGCTTCATTTGTATGGCCGGACGAGCATGAGGAGAGCTTTTAGAAGCTCCAGACCGGCTTTGACCACAACTCCAGTATTGGTTTTGCCATCAGCTTCAGGTTCATATACCGTGTATTGTGATGCTTCGAGAGTTGGGATTGGATATGTGTTGATGCAGGAGGGTAGAGTTATTGCTTATGCTTCTCTTCAGTTGAAGCCCATGAGAAAAACTACCACGTTCATGATTTGGAGTTGGCTGCTATAGTTCACACATTGAATATTTGGAGGCATCACTTTTATGGCGTGGCTTGTAAGGTGTTCAATGATCATCGCAGTCTTCAGCACTTGTTCAAGCAAAAGGATTTTAATTTGAGGCAGCGAAGATGGTTGGAGTTGCTTAAGGATTATGATATCACTATATTGTACCATCCGGGAAAGGCCAATGTGGTGGCCGATGCCTTGAGACGAAAGGCGGTGAGTATGGGGAGTTTGGCATATATTCCAGTTGGGGAGTGACCTCTTGCAGTTGATGTTCAGACCTTGGCCAATCGGTTCGTGAGATTAGATATTTCGGAGCCTAGTCAGGTATTGGCTTGCGTGATTTCTCAGTCTTTCTTATATGATCGCATCAGAGAGCGCCAATATGATAATCCACATTTGCTTGTCCTTAAGGACAGAGTTCAGTATGATGATGCTAGAGATGTGACATTGGTGATGATGGGGTGTTGAGATGCAGGGCCCGATTTGTGTCCCCAGTGTGGATGGGCTTCGGGAGTTGATTCTGGAGGAGGCCCATAGCTCGCGGTATTCCATTCATATGGGTGCCGCGAAGATGTATCAGGATTTGAGGCAGCATTATTGGTGGAGGAGGATGAAGAAAGACATTGTGGGATTTGTAGCTCGGTGTCTCAATTGTCAGCATGTGAAATACGAGCATCAGAGACCGGATGGCTTGCTACATTAGATGGATATTACCGAGTGGAAGTGGGAAAGGATCACTATGGACTTTGTTGTTGGACTTTCACGGACTTTAAGAAAGTTCTATGCTATTTGGGTGATTGTGGATCGGCTCACTAAGTCCGTGAACTTCATTCCTGTGTGTACTACCTATTTTTCAGAGCGATTGGCAAGGATCTATATCCGAGAGATTTTCCGTTTGCATGGTGTCCCAGTTTCCATCATTTTGGATAGGGGCACTCAGTTTACATTGTAGTTTTGGAGGTCTGTACAGCGAGAGATGGGTACTCAGGTTGAGTTGAGCACAACTTTTCACCCTCAGACGAACGGGCAGTCCGAGCGCACTATTCAGATATTGGAGGACATGTTGCGTGCTTGTGGCATTGATTTCGGAGGGTCATGGGATCAATTTCTACCGCTGGTAGAGTTTGCTTATAACAACAACTACCAGTCGAGTATTCAGATAGCTCCATATGAGGCTTTGTATGGGAGGCGGTGTAGATCTCCAGTTGGTTTGTACGAGCCCGATGAGGCTAGACTATTGGGGACAGACTTGGTGCATGATGCTTTAGAAAAGGTGAAGGTGATTCAGGAGAGGCTTCGTATAGCGCAGTCGAGGCAAAAGAGTTATGCTGACAGGAAGGTTTGGGATGTGTCCTACATGGTTAGCGAGAAGGTTCTGTTGAATTCACCCATGAAGGGTGTTATGAGATTTGGGAAAAAAGGGAAATTGAGTCCGCGGTTGGACCTTTTGAGGTGCTTCGGAGGATTGGGGAGGTGGCTTATGAGTTTGCTTTGCCATCCATCTTGTCGAGTATGCATCCGGTATTTCATGTTTCCATGCTCCGGAAATATATTGGGGATCCGACTCATGTTTTGGATTTCTGCACAGTTCAGTTGGATGATGATTTGACTTATAATGTGGAGCCAGTAGCTATTTTGGGTCGTCAGGTTCGAAAGTTGAGGTCAAATGATATAGTTTCAATGAAAGTGCAGTGGAGAGGTCGTCCCATGGAGGAGGTACCTGGGAGACCGAGTGGGAGATGCAAAGTAGATACCCTCACCTATTTGAGGCTTCAAGTATGATTCTTGACTCGTTCGAGGACGAACATTTGTTTAAGTTGGGGAGGATGTGACGACTCGGCCAGTCGTCTCATGAGTTACCGCTCCATTTCCCCCATCTCTACTTCTTTATGCTTTGTTTATCCGTGTTATGTGGTATCGGGTTGGTCGGATCGAATTCGGAAAGGATTTGGTAAGGTTTGAGACACTTAGTCTCTTTTAAGGAAGGTTAAGTTGGAAAAGTCAACCGTATGTTGACTTATGTGATATAGGGCTTGGATGTGAATTCCGACGATTTGGTTAGATTCGGGAGGTGATTTGGAACTTAGGAGCATGATCGGAATGAGTTTTGGAGGTTCGGAGTAGATTTAGGCTTGAATTGGCGAAATCAGATTTTTGGCAATTACTGGTTGATAGGTTAGATTTTGATATAGGGGTCGGAATGGAGTTTCGAGAGTTGCAGTAGTTCCGTTGTGTCATTTGGGATGTATGTGCAAAATTTCAGGTCATTCGGACGTGGTTTGGTTGGGTTTTTGATCAAAAGCAAAATTCGGAAGATTTTAGAAAGTTTGGCTTGAATTCGATGTGTTTTGGGTGATTTGATGTTGTTTGAAGTTATTTGATGATCGAAACAAGTTTGGATAAGGTATTAGGATATGTTTGTGCTTTTGGTTGAGGTCTCGGGGGCCTCGGGGTGACTTCGGATGGTTAACAGAGAAGTTGGATTTTTGTTGCAGTTGCTGAATTTGTTGCTTCTGATATTTCCGCACCTGCGGATTGGGGACCGCAGGTGCGGCGCCGCACGTACGTGAGAGGAGTCGCAGAAGAGGATTTTGAGGACTTGCCAAGAACCGCAGATGCGGTATGGGACCGCACCTGCGGAGCCGCAGGTGCGGAAGGCCGAGCGCAGAAGCGGGAGTGGGATTTTAAGTGAAGACCACAGAAGCGGCAGTTTGGACGCATATGCGGTACCGCAGAAGCGGTTAAAGGATCGCAGATGCAAAAATCCCTGGCCAGAAGGTATATATTGTCTTCTTCGCGAAAATTTGCCAAGTTCATCATTTTTGAAGACGGGAAAGAGGCTAAGACATAGGATATCAGTTGGGTAGGTTCCCTAAGTTTAATTACTTGGGTTTAAGATCATTTTTCCATTGTTTAATCATGGTTTTAGTGGAGATTAAGGAAGAAAAAATTGGGGATTAGGGATTGAGATTAAGAGACCTTTAAGTGGGGATTTGAGGGGTCATTTGGACTCCGATTTCAGTGTTCTTAATATGTATAGACTCGTGGGAGGATAAGGATTCCGTTGATATAAAAATTATCGAATTTCGAGACGTGGGCCCGGGGGTCGGGTTTTGGTAATTTCGGGATTCTTGGTATTATTTGATTGTTTTCGCTTGGGCTTCGTTCCCTTGGCATATTTTGATGTCCTCGTTCTGATTTTGGTTAGATTCGATGCGTGTGGAGGCCGATTCGAGGAGCAAAGATGTCGCAGAGTAGTATTTTCACCGGTTTGAGGTAAGTAACCATTGTAAATCTGGAACTGAGGGTACAAACCCCGGTATTTGACTTGTTTTGATAAATGCGGTGACACACATGCTAGGTGACGAACGTGTGGTAGTGCACCGGTAGGGATTGTGCCTTGGTCCGTCCCGTAGCGACTATTAAGCTGCGTATTTGATTTGGAAATATTATATTATTTCGTATTTTGGATATTTATACTATATTATGGGTTGTATGCCATGTTTGGGGCCTTGTGCCGACCTGTAGAAACCCTTAGGGGCATTTTGACTATTCTTCCTCACTTTACTTCCTAAAAACATATCCTCAGTCATGTTTTACCTTTTCAAATGTTTAAAACTGGTTTTATCTTTCCATTTCTAATAGTGGGGACTGTTTGGGCTGAGTTCCATAATTTCTATTGTTGTGACCAAGAGGTTGTGAGGTTAATGACTGAGAGAGGTTGAGAACGTAATAGTGAGGATATGATATGTATACATTATGGATCAGGCTGCACGCTACAGCGATACTTATACGGATCGGGCTGCACGTCGCAGCGATATGTATATTGTATTGGGCTGCGCGCCGTAGCGATATGACGCTTGGGCTGTAGGAGACTTTCCGGAGTCTGCACACCTCCAGTGAGCATAGTCGACTGTGAATTATGGATCAGGCTACACGCCACAACGGTTACTATGATTTCTATTATTATGAGATACTAAAGAGTCGAGTTCTGAGAGTGAGTACTGAGTGACGAGAGTTGAGTCACGAGTGACTGAGAGGCTGCCTGAGGGTCCATATTCTGAGTGATTCCTTGCCCGAGGGGCCCGTTCATGACGATTTCACTGATTTTACTCTTCTTTTAAACAAGCCTCTGTTGGAAATATTGCTAAGTATATGATTTCAAGTATTTTAAACTGAAAATGTTGATTTATGACAAGATTGGTTTTTAAACTTTAACATTGATCCGATATTCTATTGATTATTTAGTTATATGTTTTATTCGAACTGCTCGTCACTGCTTTCAATCATTATTTACTTTAGTTACTTACTGAGTTGGCGTAATCACGTTATTTCCTACACCTTGTGTGCAGATCCAGGTGCCCGAGTAGTAGAGTGAGGGTCCTCAGCTGATTCAGAGGTTGCCGGAGATTTCAAGGTAGTTGTGTGGCGTCCGCAGCCCTGTTATCTCCTTCTTATCTTGTTCTTTTTTCTGCATTTTAGATTTTTGTTGTATCAGACAGTCAGTTATGTAATAGAGGCTCTAGACTCGTGACACCAGATATTTGGGGTTGTGTTGTCTTATGTTTTTATTGGATTTCACATTATTTTAGCTATTTTAAACACTTCTTATGAGACCAGCATTTAATCCTATGTTGGAAAAATAGTTTATCAAAGAAAGTCGATGTGATTGATGGTTTGGGTTGGCTTGCCTAGTAATGTGATAGGCACCATCACGACCGGGTATTTGGGGTCATGACATTTATCAAGAAATTCCCATCATGATTCAGCAAAAGAATGAAACTTTACACTTTTGTTAAGAAGAGTACCTTGACAACAACAAGAAAACAAACAGAAAGAAAATAGGTCTCTGAAAAGTTGAGTGAGAAACAACAGCCAACCCAAACAGAAAACCAAAATCAGCTTCCAAAAACCCAGAAATCCAAAAGATAGTGTGAAAACCAGTTGGAGTTCTTTGCTAATAGTGAAAGAAAGAGACTCCAAGGTATTGCAGAATTAGTGTATTTTTAGGTCTAAAATGCATATCCAGCCCTGTGTATAATTAAAAGAAGGTGTGTATTTATAGAATGAGGAGGTGAAAAAGGATTAGAATTTTTGTCCAAAGAATCTGTCAAAATTCCCTATAAATTAGGGAAAATGGCATCTTCTTTATAGAAATGGATAGTTGTCCAATTTCTGGCACCTTCTTTATCTCAGAAAATGGACAAGTGTCCTATTTTCGGATTTTTTTTGGATCTTATCACTTTTCTTACTCAGCATTGGGACAGTTGTCCCTATTCTAGAAAGTTCTAGCATTTTCTGAATGATTTTTTAGAATTTAGATTTCCAAAATTGACCCTTAAGGGTCTTGGAATTACCTCAAAATCGGATTGGTTTTCGGGCCTTAGTTAGATGACTCTTGGCCTAAAGAGCTTGGGCTCTTAAACTTTAACAAAGCTATGGGCCTGTCCATTTAGCCAGGCCAAATTTTAACACGAAAATAAATAAATAAATAACAACATATCTATATCTATATTTATCTTGTATCTATCTATTTATATCTATATTTTTATAAAAATACGAATAATTTAGGCTAAATGTTGAACGACTAAAATATCCTTGAAATATTGATCGACTTTTATAACCTTATTTATTTGTATAATTTAAGGATATAATTGTAAATTACCTAAGGCTGATTTTTCTTTCCATTTAAATTAGGTATACATTAATGTCACATAGTTAATTTTGGGTCAAATTCTACGCGCCTACTTTTTGGCCGATTTGGTTTACAATTTGGCCGATTTGGTTAGCTCAACATTTTTTTTAAGCCTTTTCCTTGCCGATTTGGTTTACGGTTGGTTTCTTTAGCTCAACTTTTTTTTAAGCCTTTTCCTTTTTTTACAAAAATATTTTTCTTTATTTATCTTATCCCATAAAATTCAGTCTCACCGCCAATGTTTTTCCTGTAGCCCTTTCCTTTTTTGACAATAATATTTTTCCTTATTTAATCTTCTCCCATAGAATTCAGCTTAAATGCACGAATCCATGTAGGAAAAGAATACGCCAATTATTTCTATAAAAGATGATATGGTTTCACATTATTCATTATTCTCTAAAGGTTTTGGCGTAGAACGAAGTAATTTTTTCCAAAGGTATTAATAGTTCTCTTTATTGTTCCCGTTTTTCGTAATTGAGTAATGCTTTAGGGTCATGTATATGAACTAGAGAGAAAAACAATGACATCTTAACTTTTATTGTAATTGTTTTTTGTCTTGTACTTCTTTCTTTTTCGGCGTAGTTTTTAGTTTTACATATCAAAGTCTTTTACATTGAAGTAGTATTATGTGTAAATTGTATAGCTTTAGAGATTAATGGTTTATGTTATTTCAACTAATGTTAGTGTAACAATATTAATTTTCAGCTATTACATAATATTTTGCAGCTTTTACTTATATATTGCAGGTATTTCACGCAGTGTAATGGAATCGAATTTGAAAAACAATGTGTCTCAATAAATAACCTTAAACTTTATGATGTTGAATGGGTAATTAAGCTATTGGTTATTCGAAGAGGACCAATAATAAAATATAAGAACGACAAAGGAGAGAGTTTGCGTTGGCATTTAACATTTGTTGACGAAGAGGTAGGCTTATTTTGTATATTATTTTGATTTAATTTATTACTTATTTGTGTTATTTTTAATTAATCTAAAATTATTTTTATATTAATTTATAAGGGACAAAGATCCAGGCAGTACTGTTCAATAAAAATGTTGAAGATTGAAAAACTTTATTTCAACAAAACAAAAGCTATTACATTATAAATGGTCGCGTGAAGGCTGCTAATTCTACATATTTATCTGTGCACAAGGAGTTGGAAATATCCTTTAGCAATTATACTACAGTTACGGAATGCACCAACCACTTTTCCACCACAAAATTTTTGAATAATTTTCTATCTTTAGAAGAGGCAACAAAATCCACTTCTATTTGTATAATCGGTGACAACGAGCCAGGCAGAGATGGAAAAGGATATAATTGTAAATTATCTAAGACTGATTTTTCTTTCCATTTAAATTACGTATACATTAATGCCACATAGTTGACTTTGGGTCAAATTCTACACGCCTACTTTTTGGCCGATTTGGTTTACGATTTGGCCGATTTGGTTAGCTCAACTTTGTTTTTAAGCCTTTTCCTTGCCGATCTGGTTTACGATTGGTTTCTTTAGCTCAATTTTTTTTAAGCCTTTTCCTTTTTTTACAAGAATATTTTTATTTATTTATCTTATCCCATAAAACTCAGTCTACTCACCGCCAACGTTTTTCCTGTAGCCTTTTCCTTTTTTGACAGCAATATTTTTCCTTATTTAATCTTCTCCCATAGAATTCAGCCTAATTGCACGAATTCATGTAGGAAAAGAATACGCCAATTATTCCTATAAAAGATGATATGGTTTCACATTATTCATTATTCTCTAAAGGTTTTGATGTAGAACGAAATAATTTTCTCCAAAGGTATTATTAGTTCTCTTTATTGTTCCCGTTTTTCGTAATTGAGTAACGTTTTAGGGTCATGTATATGAACTAGAGAGAACAACAATGACATCTTAACTTTTATTGTAATTGTTTTTTGTCTTGTACTTCTTTCTTTTTCGGCGTAATTTTTAGTTTTACATATCAAAGTCTTTTACATTGAAGTAGTATTATGTTTAAATTGTATAGCTTTAGAGATTAATGGTTTATGTTATTTCAACTAATGTTAGTGTAACAATATTAATTTTCAGCCTTTACATAATATTTTGCAGCTTTTACTTATAAATTTCAGGTACTTCACGCAGTGTAATGGAATCGGATTTGGAAAAACAATGTGTCCCAATAAATAACCTTAAACTTTATGATGTTGAATGGGTAATTAAGCTATTGGTTATTCGAAGAGGACCAATAATAAAATATAAGAACGACAAAGGAGATGGTTTGCATTGGCATTTAACATTTGTTGACGAAGAGGTAGGCTTATTTTGTATATTATTTTGATTTAATTTATTACTTATTTGTGTTATTTTTAATTAATCTAAAATTATTTTTATATTAATTTATAGGGGACAAAGATCCAGGCAGTACTGTTCATTAAAAATGTTGAAGATTGGAAAAATTTATTTCAACAAAACAAAAGCTATTACATTATAAATGGTCGCGTGAAGGCTGCTAATTATACATATTTATCTATGCACAAGGTGTTGGAAATATCTTTTAGCAATTATACTACAGTTACGGAATGCACCAACCACTTTTCCACCACAAAATTTTCGAATAATTTTCTATCTTTAGAAGAGGCAACAAAATCCATCATCGTAACATTATTTGTTAATTTTCTTCTCGCTATCTTTTGATAATACATTAATACTTTTATTTTGTTGTATTTAAGTTTCACATTAATTCCTTTTAATAGTTACTTTGTAACTTATGTGTGATTTCTCTTTATACTTTTCACAGACGTAATCTGCATACCGATAAAAGCAAATGAACCATCGATGGTGGGAGAAAAAAAGAGGCTCAAAATAATAGTTACAGATGAAATGTAAGTAAAAATTAGTTAAGCCATTTAATTTTTATATTAAGTAACTACAACAGATAAAATATTTACTTATTTCTTGCACAACTAATACATATTTCAATTGTAAAATTTAGGCATGATCGTAAAATTATAACCATGTGGGGGTGAGCTAGCTGAAAAAGATGGTGAAATTCTACAACAACTGATAGATGAGAAACTTGTCGTAGCATTTTGTGATGTGAAAGGGTCGATTTTTCAAGGTATTATATAAGAAGTTTTTATAAGAACAATTAATTCTTTATCAATTAAATTTATACTAAGCTTTATTTGTCTTTTGTGAGTAGGGGATTTTGGTATATCTACGACTCATATTAGTAGTGTGTTGATCCACCCGACATTTCAAAGAGCAAAAGAGATGCAAACTTGGTAAGATATGACATTATTTGTTGACCAAAATGTTACTTCTTAAGATGCCAGAAAATATTTGATAATCCATTAAATTTCATATTTACAGGCATGATGGTATGAAAGCACAAAATAAGGATATTACTTTAATGTCATCTAAGCTAATTAGAGAAGCCAAAGAAGTGAAGATCAAAGATATCATAAATGGTTCATCTGCAACTATGAAGGTAAGTTTTGTCAAATACTTTAGAATAATTATACTCCTTTTGAACGTGCTAAACAAAATTAAATAATTGTTATTTGTAGGATTCATATTGCAGATTTAATGCACGAATAACAACGCTTGTAGACAAAGATGAGTCGTGGTATTCTTCTTGCAAGAAATGCTATAAGAAAGTCAATATTGAAAATAAAATTGCAAATTGTAGCAGTTGTATGTCAAAAAACATTGACCACGAAGAAAGGTAATATTCATACTCATTCACTTCCTTTATATCTCTTGATATTAAGAAAGAGTCTGTATTTATCCTCGAGTGGCTGCAGAACCTATAGGAAGATTCTTCATACTCTTGAAATTTTTGTCGTGCGAACTTGTTGATCCGAATACTAAACTTCTGTTATTCCATTCTTTCACAGATGGTGAGGACACGTTCTACCGGGCAGGGTGGACGACCACCAGTTCCACCAGTTGGGGCCACCAGAGGGCAAGGATGCGGTCGAGGCTGTGGTAGGGGCAGAGCAACTAGGGTAGCACCTGCAGATCCACCAGCTGCCCTAGTTCAGGATCAGGTCCTAGTTGTGGATGCTACAGCAGCACCAGCTCAGGCACCAGCTGTGCCCATTGTGATTCTAGGCCTTCAGGAGGCTTTAGCTCAGATCTTATCAGTGTGTACCGGTTTGGCTCAGGCGATTTCAGTTACTATGGACGCAGCTACTTCTCAGACCGGGGGAGGCACCCAGACTCCCGTTGCTCGCTCACCTGAGCAGGTTGTGCAGGGACTCCAGACACGGGGGCACCTCTAGCCCAGTTGGTTGCACCAGCTTAGGAGTTTGTAGTACCAGTCATGCCGGACGACGAGCAACGTCGACTTGAGAGGTTTGGTAGACTCCAGCCTTCGACCTTCAGTGGTGCAGAGGGCGAGGATGCCCAGGGTTTCTTGGATAAGTGCCAGAGGATGCTTCATACAACGGGGATCCTAGTGACCAGTGGTGTAGCTTTTACCACCCTTCAGTTTTCCGGGGCTGCCTTCGCTTAGTGGGAGGCATATGAGAGACGTAGGCCTATTGGTGCAGCGCCCCTTACTTGGCAGCAGTTCTCTATTCTCTTTCTGAAGAAGTATGTGCCAGAGTCTGACCGAGAGGAGCTCCATAGGCAGTTTGAGCAGTTGCGTCAATGAGAGATGACTGTGATGCAGTATGAGATGCGGTTCTCTAAGTTATCCCGTCATGCGATTTAGTTGGTTCCTATAGATCGAGAGAGGATTCTGAGGTTTGTTGATGGTCTCACATGTTAGCTTCAAATTCTCATGACTAGGGATAGGGTGACAGGGGATACTTTTGAGGAGGTTGTTGACATCGCCCGTGAGATTGAGTCGGTTCGACTCTAGGAGAGAGAGGAGAGGGAGGCCAAGAGGCCTCGGGGATCTGGTAGCTTTAGTGGTGCTCCTTCGAGGGGTCAGTTCCAGTAGGGCAGAGGCCATCCCTTCAGACAGGCTCATTCAGCTCGCCCAGGGTACCGTGGAGCATCACCGGGTCATGGCTTTCACAGTTCTCATCAAGGCCATTTATCCCTTAGTGCCATTCCATCTCAGAGTTCGTTCCGTGCTCCATCAGTCGAGGGTTCTTCCATGCCAGGTCATTCTATTGGTCACTCCGGTGCCAGGGTTTCCCTTCAGTCCCCATCTCCAGCATCGGGGAGTTGTTATGAGTGTGGAGAGTTTGGGCATATGAGGAGGCAGTGTCGCCATCTTCGTGATGGTCAGTCTCAGCAGAGGGATCAACCCTTGACTTCTGCTCCAGTTACTTCACCACCCGCCCAGCCAGCTAGGGGTGGAGGTCAGTTAGCCAGGGGTCGCCCTAGAGGGGGAGGTCGATCAGGTGGTGGTCAGGCCCATTTCTATGCTCTTCCGGGTAGATCAGATGTTGCTGCTTCAGATGTAGTGATTTCAGGTATTATTACAGTCTGCCATAGAGATGCCTCTGTATTATTTGATCCTAGTTCCACCTTTTTTAATGTGTCATCATACTTTGCTTGTTATCTGGATACGCCCCGTGAGTCTTATGTTTCACCTGTTCATTTATCTACTCTAGTGGGCGATACTGTTGTCGTAGACCGTATGTACCGGTCGTGTGTGGTGACTACTGGGGGTTTAGAGACCCGAGTGGATCTTTTATTGTTGTGTATGGTGGATTTCGATATCATTTTGGGCATGGAGTGGTTATCTCCGTGTCATGCTATTCTGGACTTTCATGCCAAGACAGTCACATTGGCTATATGGGGTGTGCCACGGATCGAGTGGCGAGGTGTGACTGATCATGTTCCCAGTAGAGTGATCTTATTCTTGAAAGCCCAGCGTATAATTGGGAAGGGATGTCTTTCGTATCTAGCCTTTGTGAGGGATGTCGGAACTGAGGCTCCCAGTATTGATTCTGTCCCAATTGTGAGGGATTTTCCCGATGTGTTTGCTGTAGACTTGCCGGGCATGCCACCAAACAGGGATATTGATTTTGGTATTGACCTAGTGCTGGGCACTCAACCCATTTCTATTCTGCCGTATCGTATGGCACCAGTGGAGTTGAAGGAATTAAAAGAACAGCTTCAGGAACTCTTTGATAAAGGGTTCATTCGGCCTAGTGTGTCACCTTAGGGTGCGCCGGTTCTATTTGTGAAAAAGAAGGATGTCACTATGAGAATGTGCATTGACTATAGGCAATTGAACAAAGTAACAATTAAGAACAAGTATTCTTTTCCTTGCATTGATGATTTATTTGACCAGCTTCAGGGAGCGAGAGTGTTCTCCAAGATTGATCTCCGTTCAGGTTATCACCAGTTGAAGATCAGGGACTCGGATATTCTTAAGACAGCTTTTAGGACCCGATACGGTCATTATGAATTCTTGGTGATGTCTTTTGGGCTGACCAAAGCCCTAACAGTGTTCATGCATTTGATAAACAGTGTGTTCCGGCCTTATCTTGACTCGGTTGTCATAGTCTTCATTGATGATATTCTGGTATATTCGCGTAGTCAGGAGGAACACGTGGAGCATTTGAGAGTTGTGTTGCAGAGATTGAGGGAGGAGAAACTTTATGCAAAATTCTCCAAGTGTGAGTTTTGGCTCAGTTCAGTGGCTTTCTTGGGGCATGTGGTGTCCAGCGAGGGTATTCAGGTTGATCCGAATAAGATAGAGGCGGTTCAGAGTTGGCCTAGACCGTCCTCAGCCATAGAGATTTGTAGCTTTCTTGGCTTGGCAGGCTATTATTATCGGTTTGTTCAAGGATTCTCATCTATCGCATCGCCCTTGACCAAGTTGACTCAGAAGGGTGCTTCATTTGTATGGCCGGACGAGCATGAGGAGAGCTTTTAGAAGCTCAAGACCGCTTTGACCACAACTCCAGTATTGGTTTTGCCATCAGCTTCAGGTTCATATACCGTGTATTGTGATGCTTCGAGAGTTGGGATTGGATATGTGTTGATGCAGGAGGGTAGAGTTATTGCTTATGCTTCTCTTCAGTTGAAGCCCATGAGAAAAACTACCACGTTCATGATTTGGAGTTGGCTGCTATAGTTCACACATTGAATATTTGGAGGCATCACTTTTATGGCGTGGCTTGTAAGGTGTTCAATGATCATCGCAGTCTTCAGCACTTGTTCAAGCAAAAGGATTTTAATTTGAGGCAGCGAAGATGGTTGGAGTTGCTTAAGGATTATGATATCACTATATTGTACCATCCGGGAAAGGCCAATGTGGTGGCCGATGCCTTGAGACGAAAGGCGGTGAGTATGGGGAGTTTGGCATATATTCCAGTTGGGGAGTGACCTCTTGCAGTTGATGTTCAGACCTTGGCCAATCGGTTCGTGAGATTAGATATTTCGGAGCCTAGTCAGGTATTGGCTTGCGTGATTTCTCAGTCTTTCTTATATGATCGCATCAGAGAGCGCCAATATGATAATCCACATTTGCTTGTCCTTAAGGACAGAGTTCAGTATGATGATGCTAGAGATGTGACATTGGTGATGATGGGGTGTTGAGATGCAGGGCCCGATTTGTGTCCCCAATGTGGATGGGCTTCGGGAGTTGATTCTGGAGGAGGCCCATAGCTCGCGGTATTCCATTCATATGGGTGCCGCGAAGATGTATCAGGATTTGAGGCAGCATTATTGGTGGAGGAGGATGAAGAAAGACATTGTGGGATTTGTAGCTCGGTGTCTCAATTGTCAGCATGTGAAATACGAGCATCAGAGACCGGATGGCTTGCTACATTAGATGGATATTACCGAGTGGAAGTGGGAAAGGATCACTATGGACTTTGTTGTTGGACTTCCACGGACTTTAAGAAAGTTCTATGCTATTTGGGTGATTGTGGATCGGCTCACTAAGTCCGTGCACTTCATTCCTGTGTGTACTACCTATTTTTCAGAGCGATTGGCAAGGATCTATATCCGAGAGATTTTCCGTTTGCATGGTGTCCCAGTTTCCATCATTTTGGATAGGGGCACTCAGTTTACATTGTAGTTTTGGAGGTCTGTACAGCGAGAGTTGGGTACTCAGGTTGAGTTGAGCACAACTTTTCACCCTCAGACGAACGGGCAGTCCGAGCGCACTATTCAGATATTGGAGGACATGTTGCGTGCTTGTGGCATTGATTTCGGAGGGTCATGGGATCAATTTCTACCGCTGGTAGAGTTTGCTTATAACAACAACTACCAGTCGAGTATTCAGATAGCTCCATATGAGGCTTTGTATGGGAGGCGGTGTAGATCTCCAGTTGGTTTGTACGAGCCCGATGAGGCTAGACTATTGGGGACAGACTTGGTGCATGATGCTTTAGAAAAGGTGAAGGTGATTCAGGAGAGGCTTCGTATAGCGCAGTCGAGGCAAAAGAGTTATGCTGACAGGAAGGTTTGGGATGTGTCCTACATGGTTAGCGAGAAGGTTCTGTTGAATTCACCCATGAAGGGTGTTATGAGATTTGGGAAAAAAGGGAAATTGAGTCCGCGGTTGGACCTTTTGAGGTGCTTCGGAGGATTGGGGAGGTGGCTTATGAGTTTGCTTTGCCATCCATCTTGTCAAGTATGCATCCGGTATTTCATGTTTCCATGCTCCGGAAATACATTGGGGATCCGACTCATGTTTTGGATTTCTGCACAGTTCAGTTGGATGATGATTTGACTTATAATGTGGAGCCAGTAGCTATTTTGGGTCGTCAGGTTCGAAAGTTGAGGTCAAATGATATAGTTTCAATGAAAGTGCAGTGGAGAGGTCGTCCCATGGAGGAGGTACCTGGGAGACCGAGTGGGAGATGCAAAGTAGATACCCTCACCTATTTGAGGCTTCAAGTATGATTCTTGACTCGTTCGAGGACGAACATTTGTTTAAGTTGGGGAGGATGTGACGACTCGGCCAGTCGTCTCATGAGTTACCGCTCCATTTCCCCCATCTCTACTTCTTTATGCTTTGTTTATCCGTGTTATGTGGTATCGGGTTGGTCGGATCGAATTCGGAAAGGATTTGGTAAGGTTTGAGACACTTAGTCTCTTTTAAGGAAGGTTAAGTTGGAAAAGTCAACCGTATGTTGACTTATGTGATATAGGGCTTGGATGTGAATTCCGACGATTTGGTTAGATTCGGGAGGTGATTTGGAACTTAGGAGCATGATCGGAATGAGTTTTGGAGGTTCGGAGTAGATTTAGGCTTGAATTGGCGAAATCAGATTTTTGGCAATTACTGGTTGATAGGTTAGATTTTGATATAGGGGTCGGAATGGAGTTTCGAGAGTTGCAGTAGTTCCGTTGTGTCATTTGGGATGTATGTGCAAAATTTCAGGTCATTCGGACGTGGTTTGGTTGGGTTTTTGATCAAAAGCAAAATTCGGAAGATTTTAGAAAGTTTGGCTTGAATTCGATGTGTTTTGGGTGATTTGATGTTGTTTGAAGTTATTTGATGATCGAAACAAGTTTGGATAAGGTATTAGGATATGTTTGTGCTTTTGGTTGAGGTCTCGGGGGCCTCGGGGTGACTTCGGATGGTTAACAGAGAAGTTGGATTTTTGTTGCAGCTGCTGAATTTGTTGCTTCTGATATTTCCGCACCTGCGGATTGGGGACCGCAGGTGCGGCGCCGCACGTACGTAAGAGGAGCCGCAGAAGAGGATTTTGAGGACTTGCCAGGAACCGCAGATGCGGTATGGGACCGCACCTGCGGAGCCGCAGGTGCGGAAGGCCGAGCGCAGAAGCGGGAGTGGGATTTTAAGTGAAGACCACAGAAGCGGCAGTTTGGACGCATATGCGGTACCGCAGAAGCGGTTAAAGGATCGCAGATGCAAAAATCCCTGGCCAGAAGGTATATATTGTCTTCTTCGCGAAAATTTGCCAAGTTCATCATTTTTGAAGACGGGAAAGAGGCTAAGACATAGGATATCAGTTAGTGGAGATTAAGGAAGAAAAAATTGGGGATTAGGGATTGAGATTAAGAGACCTTTAAGTGGGGATTTGAGGGGTCATTTGGACTCCGATTTCAGTGTTCTTAATATGTATAGACTCGTGGGAGGATAAGGATTCCGTTGATATAAAAATTATCGAATTTCGAGACGTGGGCCCGGGGGTCGGGTTTTGGTAATTTCGGGATTCTTGGTATTATTTGATTGTTTTCGCTTGGGCTTCGTTCCCTTGGCATATTTTGATGTCCTCGTTCTGATTTTGGTTAGATTCGATGCGTGTGGAGGCCGATTCGAGGAGCAAAGATGTCGCGGAGTAGTATTTTCACCGGTTTGAGGTAAGTAACCATTGTAAATCTGGAACTGAGGGTACAAACCCCGGTATTTGACTTGTTTTGATAAATGCGGTGACACACATGCTAGGTGACGAACGTGTGGTAGTGCACCGGTAGGGATTGTGCCTTGGTCCGTCCCGTAGCGACTATTAAGCTGCGTATTTGATTTGGAAATATTATATTATTTCGTATTTTGGATATTTATACTATATTATGGGTTGTATGCCATGTTTGGGGCCTTGTGCCGACCTGTAGAAACCCTTAGGGGCATTTTGACTATTCTTCCTCACTTTACTTCCTAAAAACATATCCTCAGTCATGTTTTACCTTTTCAAATGTTTAAAACTGGTTTTATCTTTCCATTTCTAATAGTGGGGACTGTTTGGGCTGAGTTCCATAATTTCTATTGTTGTGACCAAGAGGTTGTGAGGTTAATGACTGAGAGAGGTTGAGAACGTAATAGTGAGGATATGATATGTATACATTATGGATCAGGCTGCACGCTACAGCGATACTTATACGGATCGGGCTGCACGTCGCAGCGATATGTATATTGTATTGGGCTGCGCGCCGTAGCGATATGACGCTTGGGCTGTAGGAGACTTTCCGGAGTCTGCACACCTCCAGTGAGCATAGTCGACTGTGAATTATGGATCAGGCTACACGCCACAACGGTTACTATGATTTCTATTATTATGAGATACTAAAGAGTCGAGTTCTGAGAGTGAGTACTGAGTGACGAGAGTTGAGTCACGAGTGACTGAGAGGCTGCCTGAGGGTCCATATTCTGAGTGATTCCTTGCCCGAGGGGCCCGTTCATGACGATTTCACTGATTTTACTCTTCTTTTAAACAAGCCTCTGTTGGAAATATTGCTAAGTATATGATTTCAAGTATTTTAAACTGAAAATGTTGATTTATGACAAGATTGGTTTTTAAACTTTAACATTGATCCGATATTCTATTGATTATTTAGTTATATGTTTTATTCGAACTGCTCGTCACTGCTTTCAATCATTATTTACTTTAGTTACTTACTGAGTTGGCGTAATCACGTTATTCCCTACACCTTGTGTGCAGATCCAGGTGCCCGAGTAGTAGAGTGAGGGTCCTCAGCTGATTCAGAGGTTGCCGGAGATTTCAAGGTAGTTGTGTGGCGTCCGCAGCCCTGTTATCTCCTTCTTATCTTGTTCTTTTTTCTGCATTTTAGATTTTTGTTGTATCAGACAGTCAGTTATGTAATAGAGGCTCTAGACTCGTGACACCAGATATTTGGGGTTGTGTTGTCTTATGTTTTTATTGGATTTCACATTATTTTAGCTATTTTAAACACTTCTTATGAGACCAGCATTTAATCCTATGTTGGAAAAATAGTTTATCAAAGAAAGTCGATGTGATTGATGGTTTGGGTTGGCTTGCCTAGTAATGTGATAGGCACCATCACGACCGGGTATTTGGGGTCATGACATTTATCAAGAAATTCCCATCATGATTCAGCAAAAGAATGAAACTTTACACTTTTGTTAAGAAGAGTACCTTGACAACAACAAGAAAACAAACAGAAAGAAAATAGGTCTCTGAAAAGTTGAGTGAGAAACAACAGCCAACCCAAACAGAAAACCAAAATCAGCTTCCAAAAACCCAGAAATCCAAAAGATAGTGTGAAAACCAGTTGGAGTTCTTTGCTAATAGTGAAAGAAAGAGACTCCAAGGTATTGCAGAATTAGTGTATTTTTAGGTCTAAAATGCATATCCAGCCCTGTGTATAATTAAAAGAAGGTGTGTATTTATAGAATGAGGAGGTGAAAAAGGATTAGAATTTTTGTCCAAAGAATCTGTCAAAATTCCCTATAAATTAGGGAAAATGGCATCTTCTTTATAGAAATGGATAGTTGTCCAATTTCTGGCACCTTCTTTATCTCAGAAAATGGACAAGTGTCCTATTTTCGGATTTTTTTTGGATCTTATCACTTTTCTTACTCAGCATTGGGACAGTTGTCCCTATTCTAGAAAGTTCTAGCACTTTCTGAATGATTTTTTAGAATTTAGATTTCCAAAATTGACCCTTAAGGGTCTTGGAATTACCTCAAAATCGGATTGGTTTTCGGGCCTTAGTTAGATGACTCTTGGCCTAAAGAGCTTGGGCTCTTAAACTTTAACAAAGCTATGGGCCTGTCCATTTAGCCAGGCCAAATTTTAACACGAAAATAAATAAATAAATAATAACATATCTATATCTATATTTATCTTGTATCTATCTATTTATATCTATATTTTTATAAAAATACGAATAATTTAGGCTAAATGTTGAACGACTAAAATATCCTTGAAATATTGATCGACTTTTATAACCTTATTTATTTGTATAATTTAAGGATATAATTGTAAATTACCTAAGGCTGATTTTTCTTTCCATTTAAATTAGGTATACATTAATGTCACATAGTTAATTTTGGGTCAAATTCTACGCGCCTACTTTTTGGCCGATTTGGTTTACAATTTGGCCGATTTGGTTAGCTCAACATTTTTTTTAAGCCTTTTCCTTGCCGATTTGGTTTACGGTTGGTTTCTTTAGCTCAACTTTTTTTTAAGCCTTTTCCTTTTTTTACAAAAATATTTTTCTTTATTTATCTTATCCCATAAAATTCAGTCTCACCGCCAATGTTTTTCCTGTAGCCCTTTCCTTTTTTGACAATAATATTTTTCCTTATTTAATCTTCTCCCATAGAATTCAGCTTAAATGCACGAATCCATGTAGGAAAAGAATACGCCAATTATTTCTATAAAAGATGATATGGTTTCACATTATTCATTATTCTCTAAAGGTTTTGGCGTAGAACGAAGTAATTTTTTCCAAAGGTATTAATAGTTCTCTTTATTGTTCCCGTTTTTCGTAATTGAGTAATGCTTTAGGGTCATGTATATGAACTAGAGAGAAAAACAATGACATCTTAACTTTTATTGTAATTGTTTTTTGTCTTGTACTTCTTTCTTTTTCGGCGTAGTTTTTAGTTTTACATATCAAAGTCTTTTACATTGAAGTAGTGTTATGTGTAAATTGTATAGCTTTAGAGATTAATGGTTTATGTTATTTCAACTAATGTTAGTGTAACAATATTAATTTTCAGCTATTACATAATATTTTGCAGCTTTTACTTATATATTGCAGGTATTTCACGCAGTGTAATGGAATCGAATTTGAAAAACAATGTGTCTCAATAAATAACCTTAAACTTTATGATGTTGAATGGGTAATTAAGCTATTGGTTATTCGAAGAGGACCAATAATAAAATATAAGAACGACAAAGGAGAGAGTTTGCGTTGGCATTTAACATTTGTTGACGAAGAGGTAGGCTTATTTTGTATATTATTTTGATTTAATTTATTACTTATTTGTGTTATTTTTAATTAATCTAAAATTATTTTTATATTAATTTATAAGGGACAAAGATCCAGGCAGTACTGTTCAATAAAAATGTTGAAGATTGAAAAACTTTATTTCAACAAAACAAAAGCTATTACATTATAAATGGTCGCGTGAAGGCTGCTAATTCTACATATTTATCTGTGCACAAGGAGTTGGAAATATCCTTTAGCAATTATACTACAGTTACGGAATGCACCAACCACTTTTCCACCACAAAATTTTTGAATAATTTTCTATCTTTAGAAGAGGCAACAAAATCCACTTCTATTTGTATAATCGGTGACAACGAGCCAGGCAGAGATGGAAAAGGATATAATTGTAAATTATCTAAGACTGATTTTTCTTTCCATTTAAATTACGTATACATTAATGCCACATAGTTGACTTTGGGTCAAATTCTACACGCCTACTTTTTGGCCGATTTGGTTTACGATTTGGCCGATTTGGTTAGCTCAACTTTGTTTTTAAGCTTTTTCCTTGCCGATCTGGTTTACGATTGGTTTCTTTAGCTCAATTTTTTTTAAGCCTTTTCCTTTTTTTACAAGAATATTTTTATTTATTTATCTTATCCCATAAAACTCAGTCTACTCACCGCCAACGTTTTTCCTGTAGCCTTTTCCTTTTTTGACAGCAATATTTTTCCTTATTTAATCTTCTCCCATAGAATTCAGCCTAATTGCACGAATTCATGTAGGAAAAGAATACGCCAATTATTCCTATAAAAGATGATATGGTTTCACATTATTCATTATTCTCTAAAGGTTTTGATGTAGAACGAAATAATTTTCTCCAAAGGTATTATTAGTTCTCTTTATTGTTCCCGTTTTTCGTAATTGAGTAACGTTTTAGGGTCATGTATATGAACTAGAGAGAACAACAATGACATCTTAACTTTTATTGTAATTGTTTTTTGTCTTGTACTTCTTTCTTTTTCGGCGTAATTTTTAGTTTTACATATCAAAGTCTTTTATATTGAAGTAGTATTATGTTTAAATTGTATAGCTTTAGAGATTAATGGTTTATGTTATTTCAACTAATGTTAGTGTAACAATATTAATTTTCAGCCTTTACATAATATTTTGCAGCTTTTACTTATAAATTTCAGGTACTTCATGCAGTGTAATGGAATCGGATTTGGAAAAACAATGTGTCCCAATAAATAACCTTAAACTTTATGATGTTGAATGGGTAATTAAGCTATTGGTTATTCGAAGAGGACCAATAATAAAATATAAGAACGACAAAGGAGATGGTTTGCATTGGCATTTAACATTTGTTGACGAAGAGGTAGGCTTATTTTGTATATTATTTTGATTTAATTTATTACTTATTTGTGTTATTTTTAATTAATCTAAAATTATTTTTATATTAATTTATAGGGGACAAAGATCCAGGCAGTACTGTTCATTAAAAATGTTGAAGATTGGAAAAATTTATTTCAACAAAACAAAAGCTATTACATTATAAATGGTCGCGTGAAGGCTGCTAATTATACATATTTATCTATGCACAAGGTGTTGGAAATATCTTTTAGCAATTATACTACAGTTACGGAATGCACCAACCACTTTTCCACCACAAAATTTTCGAATAATTTTCTATCTTTAGAAGAGGCAACAAAATCCATCATCGTAACATTATTTGTTAATTTTCTTCTCGCTATCTTTTGATAATACATTAATACTTTTATTTTGTTGTATTTAAGTTTCACATTAATTCCTTTTAATAGTTACTTTGTAACTTATGTGTGATTTCTCTTTATACTTTTCACAGACGTAATCTGCATACCGATAAAAGCAAATGAACCATCGATGGTGGGAGAAAAAAAGAGGCTCAAAATAATAGTTACAGATGAAATGTAAGTAAAAATTAGTTAAGCCATTTAATTTTTATATTAAGTAACTACAACAGATAAAATATTTACTTATTTCTTGCACAACTAATACATATTTCAATTGTAAAATTTAGGCATGATCGTAAAATTATAACCATGTGGGGGTGAGCTAGCTGAAAAAGATGGTGAAATTCTACAACAACTGATAGATGAGAAACTTGTCGTAGCATTTTGTGATGTGAAAGGGTCGATTTTTCAAGGTATTATATAAGAAGTTTTTATAAGAACAATTAATTCTTTATCAATTAAATTTATACTAAGCTTTATTTGTCTTTTGTGAGTAGGGGATTTTGGTATATCTACGACTCATATTAGTAGTGTGTTGATCCACCCGACATTTCAAAGAGCAAAAGAGATGCAAACTTGGTAAGATATGACATTATTTGTTGACCAAAATGTTACTTCTTAAGATGCCAGAAAATATTTGATAATCCATTAAATTTCATATTTACAGGCATGATGGTATGAAAGCACAAAATAAGGATATTACTTTAATGTCATCTAAGCTAATTAGAGAAGCCAAAGAAGTGAAGATCAAAGATATCATAAATGGTTCATCTGCAACTATGAAGGTAAGTTTTGTCAAATACTTTAGAATAATTATACTCCTTTTGAACGTGCTAGACAAAATTAAATAATTGTTATTTGTAGGATTCATATTGCAGATTTAATGCACGAATAACAACGCTTGTAGACAAAGATGAGTCGTGGTATTCTTCTTGCAAGAAATGCTATAAGAAAGTCAATATTGAAAATAAAATTGCAAATTGTAGCAGTTGTATGTCAAAAAACATTGACCACGAAGAAAGGTAATATTCATACTCATTCACTTCCTTTATATCTCTTGATATTAAGAAAGAGTCTGTATTTATCCTCGAGTGGCTGCAGAACCTATAGGAAGATTCTTCATACTCTTGAAATTTTTGTCATGCAAACTTGTTGATCCGAATACTAAACTTCTGTTATTCCATTCTTTCACAGATGGTGAGGACACGTTCTACCGGGCAGGGTGGACGACCACCAGTTCCACCAGTTGGGGCCACCAGAGGGCAAGGATGCGGTCGAGGCTGTGGTAGGGGCAGAGCAACTAGGGTAGCACCTGCAGATCCACCAGCTGCCCTAGTTCAGGATCAGGTCCTAGTTGTGGATGCTACAGCAGCACCAGCTCAGGCACCAGCTGTGCCCATTGTGATTCTAGGCCTTCAGGAGGCTTTAGCTCAGATCTTATCAGTGTGTACCGGTTTGGCTCAGGCGATTTCAGTTACTATGGACGCAGCTACTTCTCAGACCGGGGGAGGCACCCAGACTCCCGTTGCTCGCTCACCTGAGCAGGTTGTGCAGGGACTCCAGACACGGGGGCACCTCTAGCCCAGTTGGTTGCACCAGCTTAGGAGTTTGTAGTACCAGTCATGCCGGACGACGAGCAACGTCGACTTGAGAGGTTTGGTAGACTCCAGCCTTCGACCTTCAGTGGTGCAGAGGGCGAGGATGCCCAGGGTTTCTTGGATAAGTGCCAGAGGATGCTTCATACAACGGGGATCCTAGTGACCAGTGGTGCAGAGGGCGAGGATGCCCAGGGTTTCTTGGATAAGTGCCAGAGGATGCTTCATACAACGGGGATCCTAGTGACCAGTGGTGTAGCTTTTACCACCCTTCAGTTTTCTGGGGCTGCCTTCACTTAGTGGGAGGCATATGAGAGACGTAGGCCTATTGGTGCAGCGCCCCTTACTTGGCAGCAGTTCTCTATTCTCTTTCTGAAGAAGTATGTGCCAGAGTCTGACCGAGAGGAGCTCCATAGGCAGTTTGAGTAGTTGCGTCAAGGAGAGATGACTGTGATGCAGTATGAGATGCGGTTCTCTAAGTTATCCCGTCATGCGATTTGGTTGGTTCCTATAGATCGAGAGAGGATTCTGAGGTTTGTTGATGGTCTCACATGTTAGCTTCAGATTCTCATGACTAGGGATAGGGTGACAGGGGATACTTTTGAGGAGGTTGTTGACATCGCCCGTGAGATTGAGTCGGTTCGCCTCTAGGAGAGAGAGGAGAGGGAGGCCAAGAGGCCTCGGGGATCTGGTAGCTTTAGTGGTGCTCCTTCGAGGGGTCAGTTCCAGTAGGGCAGAGGCCATCCCTTCAGACAGGCTCATTCAGCTCGCCCAGGGTACCGTGGAGCATCACCGGGTCATGGCTTTCACAGTTCTCATCAAGGCCATTCATCCCTTAGTGCCATTCCAGCTCAGAGTTCGTTCCGTGCTCCATCAGTCGAGGGTTCTTCCATGCCAGGTCCTTCTATTGGTCACTCTGGTGCCAGGGTTTCCCTTCAGTCCCCATCTCCAGCATCGGGGAGTTGTTATGAGTGTGGAGAGTTTGGGCATATGAGGAGGCAGTGTCGCCATCTTCGTGATGGTCAGTCTCAGCAGAGGGATCAACCCTTGACTTCTGCTCCAGTTACTTCACCACCCGCCCAGCCAGCTAGGGGTGGAGGTCAGTTAGCCAGGGGTCGCCCTAGAGGGGGAGGTCGATCAGGTGGTGGTCAGGCCCATTTCTATGCTCTTCCGGGTAGATCAGATGTTGCTGCTTCAGATGTAGTGATTTCAGGTATTATTACAGTCTGCCATAGAGATTCCTCTGTATTATTTGATCCTAGTTCCACCTTTTTAATGTGTCATCATACTTTGCTTGTTATCTGGATACGCCCCGTGAGTCTTATGTTTCACCTGTTCATTTATCTACTCTAGTGGGCGATACTGTTGTCGTAGACCGTATGTACCGGTCGTGTGTGGTGACTACTGGGGGTTTAGAGACCCGAGTGGATCTTTTATTGTTGTGTATGGTGGATTTCGATATCATTTTGGGCATGGAGTGGTTATCTCCGTGTCATGCTATTCTGGACTTTCATGCCAAGAGAGTCACATTGGCTATATGGGGTGTGCCACGGATCGAGTGGCGAGGTGTGACTGATCATGTTCCCAGTAGAGTGATCTTATTCTTGAAAGCCCAGCGTATAATTGGGAAGGGATGTCTTTCGTATCTAGCCTTTGTGAGGGATGTCGGAACTGAGGCTCCCAGTATTGATTCTGTCCCAATTGTGAGGGATTTTCCCGATGTGTTTGCTGTAGACTTGCCGGGCATGCCACCAAACAGGGATATTGATTTTGGTATTGACCTAGTGCTGGGCACTCAACCCATTTCTATTCTGCCGTATCGTATGGCACCAGTGGAGTTGAAGGAATTAAAAGAACAGCTTCAGGAACTCTTTGATAAAGGGTTCATTCGGCCTAGTGTGTCACCTTAGGGTGCGCCGGTTCTATTTGTGAAAAAGAAGGATGTCACTATGAGAATGTGCATTGACTATAGGCAATTGAACAAAGTAACAATTAAGAACAAGTATTCTTTTCCTTGCATTGATGATTTATTTGACCAGCTTCAGGGAGCGAGAGTGTTCTCCAAGATTGATCTCCGTTCAGGTTATCACCAGTTGAAGATCAGGGACTCGGATATTCTTAAGACAGCTTTTAGGACCCGATACGGTCATTATGAATTCTTGGTGATGTCTTTTGGGCTGACCAAAGCCCTAACAGTGTTCATGCATTTGATAAACAGTGTGTTCCGGCCTTATCTTGACTCGGTTATCATAGTCTTCATTGATGATATTCTGGTATATTCGCGTAGTCAGGAGGAACACGTGGAGCATTTGAGAGTTGTGTTGCAGAGATTGAGGGAGGAGAAACTTTATGCAAAATTCTCCAAGTGTGAGTTTTGGCTCAGTTCAGTGGCTTTCTTGGGGCATGTGGTGTCCAGCGAGGGTATTCAGGTTGATCCGAATAAGATAGAGGCGGTTCAGAGTTGGCCTAGACCGTCCTCAGCCATAGAGATTTGTAGCTTTCTTGGCTTGGCAGGCTATTATTATCGGTTTGTTCAAGGATTCTCATCTATCGCATCGCCCTTGACCAAGTTGACTCAGAAGGGTGCTTCATTTGTATGGCCGGACGAGCATGAGGAGAGCTTTTAGAAGCTCAAGACCGCTTTGACCACAACTCCAGTATTGGTTTTGCCATCAGCTTTCAGGTTCATATACCGTGTATTGTGATGCTTCGAGAGTTGGGATTGGATATGTGTTGATGCAGGAGGGTAGAGTTATTGCTTATGCTTCTCTTCAGTTGAAGCCCATGAGAAAACTACCACGTTCATGATTTGGAGTTGGCTGCTATAGTTCACACATTGAATATTTGGAGGCATCACTTTTATGGCGTGGCTTGTAAGGTGTTCAATGATCATCGCAGTCTTCAGCACTTGTTCAAGCAAAAGGATTTTAATTTGAGGCAGCGAAGATGGTTGGAGTTGCTTAAGGATTATGATATCACTATATTGTACCATCCGGGAAAGGACAATGTGGTGGCCGATGCCTTGAGACGAAAGGCGGTGAGTATGGGGAGTTTGGCATATATTCCAGTTGGGGAGTGACCTCTTGCAGTTGATGTTCAGACCTTGGCCAATCGGTTCGTGAGATTAGATATTTCGGAGCCTAGTCAGGTATTGGCTTGCGTGATTTCTCAGTCTTTCTTATATGATCGCATCAGAGAGCGCCAATATGATAATCCACATTTGCTTGTCCTTAAGGACAGAGTTCAGTATGATGATGCTAGAGATGTGACATTGGTGATGATGGGGTGTTGAGATGCAGGGCCCGATTTGTGTCCCCAATGTGGATGGGCTTCGGGAGTTGATTCTGGAGGAGGCCCATAGCTCGCGGTATTCCATTCATATGGGTGCCGCGAAGATGTATCAGGATTTGAGGCAGCATTATTGGTGGAGGAGGATGAAGAAAGACATTGTGGGATTTGTAGCTCGGTGTCTCAATTGTCAGCATGTGAAATACGAGCATCAGAGACCGGATGGCTTGCTACATTAGATGGATATTACCGAGTGGAAGTGGGAAAGGATCACTATGGACTTTGTTGTTGGACTTCCACGGACTTTAAGAAAGTTCTATGCTATTTGGGTGATTGTGGATCGGCTCACTAAGTCCGTGCACTTCATTCCTGTGTGTACTACCTATTTTTCAGAGCGATTGGCAAGGATCTATATCCGAGAGATTTTCCGTTTGCATGGTCCCAGTTTCCATCATTTTGGATAGGGGCACTCAGTTTACATTGTAGTTTTGGAGGTCTGTACAACGAGAGTTGGGTACTCAGGTTGAGTTGAGCACAACTTTTCACCCTCAGACGAACGGGCAGTCCGAGCGCACTATTCAGATATTGGAGGACATGTTGCGTGCTTGTGGCATTGATTTCGGAGGGTCATGGGATCAATTTCTACCGCTGGTAGAGTTTGCTTATAACAACAACTACCAGTCGAGTATTCAGATAGCTCCATATGAGGCTTTGTATGGGAGGCGGTGTAGATCTCCAATTGGTTTGTACGAGCCCGATGAGGCTAGACTATTGGGGACAGACTTGGTGCATGATGCTTTAGAAAAGGTGAAGGTGATTCAGGAGAGGCTTCGTATAGCGCAGTCGAGGCAAAAGAGTTATGCTGACAGGAAGGTTTGGGATGTGTCCTACATGGTTAGCGAGAAGGTTCTGTTGAATTCACCCATGAAGGGTGTTATGAGATTTGGGAAAAAAGGGAAATTGAGTCCGCGGTTGGACCTTTTGAGGTGCTTCGGAGGATTGGGGAGGTGGCTTATGAGTTTGCTTTGCCATCCATCTTGTCGAGTATGCATCCGGTATTTCATGTTTCCATGCTCCGGAAATACATTGGGGATCCGACTCATGTTTTGGATTTCTGCACAGTTCAGTTGGATGATGATTTGACTTATAATGTGGAGCCAGTAGCTATTTTGGGTCGTCAGGTTCGAAAGTTGAGGTCAAATGATATAGTTTCAATGAAAGTGCAGTGGAGAGGTCGTCCCATGGAGGAGGTACCTGGGAGACCGAGTGGGAGATGCAAAGTAGATACCCTCACCTATTTGAGGCTTCAAGTATGATTCTTGACTCGTTCGAGGACGAACATTTGTTTAAGTTGGGGAGGATGTGACGACTCGGCCAGTCGTCTCATGAGTTACCGCTCCATTTCCCCCATCTCTACTTCTTTATGCTTTGTTTATCCGTGTTATGTGGTATCGGGTTGGTCGGATCGAATTCGGAAAGGATTTGGTAAGGTTTGAGACACTTAGTCTCTTTTAAGGAAGGTTAAGTTGGAAAAGTCAACCGTATGTTGACTTATGTGATATAGGGCTTGGATGTGAATTCCGACGATTTGGTTAGATTCGGGAGGTGATTTGGAACTTAGGAGCATGATCGGAATGAGTTTTGGAGGTTCGGAGTAGATTTAGGCTTGAATTGGCGAAATCAGATTTTTGGCAATTACTGGTTGATAGGTTAGATTTTGATATAGGGGTCGGAATGGAGTTTCGAGAGTTGCAGTAGTTCCGTTGTGTCATTTGTGATGTATGTGCAAAATTTCAGGTCATTCGGACGTGGTTTGGTTGGGTTTTTGATCAAAAGCAAAATTCGGAAGATTTTAGAAAGTTTGGCTTGAATTCGATGTGTTTTGGGTGATTTGATGTTGTTTGAAGTTATTTGATGATCGAAACAAGTTTGGATAAGGTATTAGGATATGTTTGTGCTTTTGGTTGAGGTCTCGGGGGCCTCGGGGTGACTTCGGATGGTTAACAGAGAAGTTGGATTTTTGTTGCAGCTGCTGAATTTGTTGCTTCTGATATTTCCGCACCTGCGGATTGGGGACCGCAGGTGCGGCGCCGCACGTACGTGAGAGGAGCCGCAGAAGAGGATTTTGAGGACTTGCCAGGAACCGCAGATGCGGTATGGGACCGCACCTGCGGAGCCGCAGGTGCGGAAGGCCGAGCGCAGAAGCGGGAGTGGGATTTTAAGTGAAGACCACAGAAGCGGCAGTTTGGACGCATATGCGGTACCGCAGAAGCGGTTAAAGGATCGCAGATGCAAAAATCCCTGGCCAGAAGGTATATATTGTCTTCTTCGCGAAAATTTGCCAAGTTCATCATTTTTGAAGACGGGAAAGAGGCTAAGACATAGGATATCAGTTGGGTAGGTTCCCTAAGTTTAATTACTTGGGTTTAAGATCGTTTTTCCATTGTTTAATCATGGTTTTAGTGGAGATTAAGGAAGAAAAAATTGGGGATTAGGGATTGAGATTAAGAGACCTTTAAGTGGGGATTTGAGGGGTCATTTGGACTCCGATTTCAGTGTTCTTAATATGTATAGACTCGTGGGAGGATAAGGATTCCGTTGATATAAAAATTATCGAATTTCGAGACGTGGGCCCGGGGGTCGGGTTTTGGTAATTTCGGGATTCTTGGTATTATTTGATTGTTTTCGCTTGGGCTTCGTTCCCTTGGCATATTTTGATGTCCTCGTTCTGATTTTGGTTAGATTCGATGCGTGTGGAGGCCGATTCGAGGAGCAAAGATGTCGCGGAGTAGTATTTTCACCGGTTTGAGGTAAGTAACCATTGTAAATCTGGAACTGAGGGTACAAACCCCGGTATTTGACTTGTTTTGATAAATGCGGTGACACACATGCTAGGTGACGAACGTGTGGTAGTGCACCGGTAGGGATTGTGCCTTGGTCCGTCCCGTAGCGACTATTAAGCTGCGTATTTGATTTGGAAATATTATATTATTTCGTATTTTGGATATTTATACTATATTATGGGTTGTATGCCATGTTTGGGGCCTTGTGCCGACCTGTAGAAACCCTTAGGGGCATTTTGACTATTCTTCCTCACTTTACTTCCTAAAAACATATCCTCAGTCATGTTTTACCTTTTCAAATGTTTAAAACTGGTTTTATCTTTCCATTTCTAATAGTGGGGACTGTTTGGGCTGAGTTCCATAATTTCTATTGTTGTGACCAAGAGGTTGTGAGGTTAATGACTGAGAGAGGTTGAGAACGTAATAGTGAGGATATGATATGTATACATTATGGATCAGGCTGCACGCTACAGCGATACTTATACGGATCGGGCTGCACGTCGCAGCGATATGTATATTGTATTGGGCTGCGCGCCGTAGCGATATGACGCTTGGGCTGTAGGAGACTTTCCGGAGTCTGCACACCTCCAGTGAGCATAGTCGACTGTGAATTATGGATCAGGCTACACGCCACAACGGTTACTATGATTTCTATTATTATGAGATACTAAAGAGTCGAGTTCTGAGAGTGAGTACTGAGTGACGAGAGTTGAGTCACGAGTGACTGAGAGGCTGCCTGAGGGTCCATATTCTGAGTGATTCCTTGCCCGAGGGGCCCGTTCATGACGATTTCACTGATTTTACTCTTCTTTTAAACAAGCCTCTGTTGGAAATATTGCTAAGTATATGATTTCAAGTATTTTAAACTGAAAATGTTGATTTATGACAAGATTGGTTTTTAAACTTTAACATTGATCCGATATTCTATTGATTATTTAGTTATATGTTTTATTCGAACTGCTCGTCACTGCTTTCAATCATTATTTACTTTAGTTACTTACTGAGTTGGCGTAATCACGTTATTCCCTACACCTTGTGTGCAGATCCAGGTGCCCGAGTAGTAGAGTGAGGGTCCTCAGCTGATTCAGAGGTTGCCGGAGATTTCAAGGTAGTTGTGTGGCGTCCGCAGCCCTGTTATCTCCTTCTTATCTTGTTCTTTTTTCTGCATTTTAGATTTTTGTTGTATCAGACAGTCAGTTATGTAATAGAGGCTCTAGACTCGTGACACCAGATATTTGGGGTTGTGTTGTCTTATGTTTTTATTGGATTTCACATTATTTTAGCTATTTTAAACACTTCTTATGAGACCAGCATTTAATCCTATGTTGGAAAAATAGTTTATCAAAGAAAGTCGATGTGATTGATGGTTTGGGTTGGCTTGCCTAGTAATGTGATAGGCACCATCACGACCGGGTATTTGGGGTCATGACATTTATCAAGAAATTCCCATCATGATTCAGCAAAAGAATGAAACTTTACACTTTTGTTAAGAAGAGTACCTTGACAACAACAAGAAAACAAACAGAAAGAAAATAGGTCTCTGAAAAGTTGAGTGAGAAACAACAGCCAACCCAAACAGAAAACCAAAATCAGCTTCCAAAAACCCAGAAATCCAAAAGATAGTGTGAAAACCAGTTGGAGTTCTTTGCTAATAGTGAAAGAAAGAGACTCCAAGGTATTGCAGAATTAGTGTATTTTTAGGTCTAAAATGCATATCCAGCCCTGTGTATAATTAAAAGAAGGTGTGTATTTATAGAATGAGGAGGTGAAAAAGGATTAGAATTTTTGTCCAAAGAATCTGTCAAAATTCCCTATAAATTAGGGAAAATGGCATCTTCTTTATAGAAATGGATAGTTGTCCAATTTCTGGCACCTTCTTTATCTCAGAAAATGGACAAGTGTCCTATTTTCGGATTTTTTTTGGATCTTATCACTTTTCTTACTCAGCATTGGGACAGTTGTCCCTATTCTAGAAAGTTCTAGCACTTTCTGAATGATTTTTTAGAATTTAGATTTCCAAAATTGACCCTTAAGGGTCTTGGAATTACCTCAAAATCGGATTGGTTTTCGGGCCTTAGTTAGATGACTCTTGGCCTAAAGAGCTTGGGCTCTTAAACTTTAACAAAGCTATGGGCCTGTCCATTTAGCCAGGCCAAATTTTAACACGAAAATAAATAAATAAATAATAACAAATCCATGGGCCTATCAATTTAGTCAGGCATAAAAAATTAACAACAATAACAAAAATGAAACATTGAGGAAGAAATGAAGCACTGTTTTTTTTATATTTTTACTTTATTTTTTATTTTTGATTAATCAGTCTAATTAATTAATTAACAAATGAAATAACAGCTACATAATAATATAAATCTAATATAATATGATTATACTAACTTTACATATACTTTAACTAATTAATTAATTATAACGGAAATAACTAAACATGATAATTAACAAAATAAATACAAAAATGCGTTAAAAATAAATAACAGAAATAAAATTATAGAAATAATTAAATAGAAAAACAGAATGCGTAAATAAATTAAAAAAATAAAATAAAATGCAGGAAAAAATAATAGAAATAAATGTGGAAATTAACGGAAATAAAAAATGCGTAAATGACGGAAATGAATAACAAATGGTTAAATAAAATTACAAAATTAAAAAGGGTCTAATTGTGAAAAAACCCTCAAGCCAAGACTCCTGTGTTGGATCTAAGATCCTTGATGGAAGATCTTGACCAGATGATTTTTTAACGGCTAGAAAACTGGAAAAGGGGTAGATCTAAGGTTTTGGCTTTTTTAGATCCAAGATTTACGGATTTTTGTTGTATTTTTGGGGATTTGGTTGGTAGGATGAGGTTTAGGAGGATGATAGGAGTGTATGGTGTGAGTTTGAAGGGTTTTGGAGTTCCACCGCTGCCTTGGGCAATTTTCGGTGGCGGAGTATTAGTGGTGGGAGAGTTTCAGCCACTTTTTGGTTTTAGGGGGGTTGATTTTCTATGGATTTAGGTTGTGGGATGAGGTAGAGGAGAAGAAGAGGAGAAGATTAAAGTTATTTTGAAGTTTTTTGGAGGTCGGTCGCCGCCGGTGGAGAAAATTGAAGAGAAGATCATTGGGTAACAATTCTTTGATCCTTTCTAGTTATATTCCATCAATCTATAGTTAGTTTCCTCATTTAATTTCGGATTGGAGATGAAAATTGGGGAAAAGTTGGAAGAAAGTTCTTAGACCTAGAATTCGACTTTTGATTGGGAATTTACCTTAGATTTGGATAATTTTGGTATGCATGAACTTGGGAGAGTGTGAAGATTTTGAAAATATAAATTTTACCCGATTCTGAGACGTGGGCCCGAGGGGTGTTTTGGTTATTTTACCTAATTTCACGTATTAGCTTAGAATGTCTTTGTAGAATCAGTTACTTGAAGTGTTATTTACATTATGCAATTGAATTGAATAGATTTGGGCCATTTGGAGTTGAGTACTCATGGCAAGAGCGTGGTTTCGGTTTGATTATTGAGCCGGTTTGAGGTAAGTGGCTTGTCTAACCTTGTGGGGGGGACCTTCCCCTTAGGATTTGGTATATTTGATATTTGAAATGCCTTGTACGTGAGGTGACGAGTGCGTACTTGAGCTAATTGTTGAAAATCCGGTTTTCTTTAAGTAATTTCGATTGTGTCCCTTTCCCTGTTTCATTTTACTTGCAATTTAAACCTGATGTTAGCTTAGAAAAAGCATGTCTAATTGTCTTAACTATTTGTTTACTTAAACTACCTTAATTGAATTATGTGAAGCATGTTGGATTAGAATTACCTGTTTACTTGATACGAAATTGAGCTTAATTGAGTATTCTTGTGTTTGCTGCTGTGTGTTTTACTTTGGGACTACAGAACGACATCCCGGGAGATCCCCTATACGTATTTATGATTTGAACTGAGGTGCGGTATACCGAGAGATCCCTAACACTTATATTGAGGATACCAAGGGATCATCGGGATGCCGAGAGATCCCTAGCACATATTGAGGATACCAAGAGATCCCTAACGTATATTGAGGATACCGAGAGATCCTGGGGATACCAAGAGATCCCTGGCATACATTGAGGGTAATGAGAGTTCCTCAGGATACTGAGAGATCCCCCGGTTATTTCCTTGTGATTGTTTATGCCTCTATTTCAGTTATTGAATTCTTTGTTTTCCTATATTAGATTCTTATCATTAGTTTTCAACTATACTGCTTATTTTATACTATCATGACTTATATTCTTTATTTTATCTCAGTAGGGACCTGACCTTCCTTGTCACTACCCGACTGAGGTTACGCTTGACACTTATTGAGTAACGATGTGGGGTACTCATGCCCCTTATGCGCATGTTTTTTATGTGCAGATCCAGGTACTGCGACTCAGTCCTATCACCCTTGAGGCGAGGCAATTGCTCCAGCAACTTCGAGGTATATAAGCCCCGTTCGCAGACTAAGGAGTCCCTTTCCATTCTAGCTTTTAAACATTTGCCCTTCTATATTTCTTTCCTTGTTAGATATTCTGGAGTTAGAGTACTGTGTAGTGATCTTTAGCTTGTGATTCATGGGTTTCCGTGTCTTGGAGATATGTATTGGTTTCTGAGAGTTAAATATTGTGTATGCCGAGCGACACTTTTAAACACTGTCTTATTATTCTAATTCTGTTTTAAATCATTTTACTTCCGCAACTTGGTTTATTTTCCGCAATTTAAGATTACCTAGTGGTAGGGACTAGGTGCCTTTACGATGGTTCATGGAGGGCGAACCGGGGTCGTGATAAGTGGAGACCCTATGTCTAAAATAAAATCAACTAGGGAGTGGAGAACCTATGTTGGAAAAGCGACTAGGGAGTGCAGACCCTATGACTAAAATAAAATCAACTAGGGAATGCAGACCCTACGTTGGAAAAACGACTAGGGAGTGGAGACCCTATGCCTAAAATAAAATCAACTAGGGAGTGAAGACCCTATATTGGAAAATCGACTAGAGAGTGGAGACCCTATGTTAGAAAAGCAGACTAGGGAGTGGAGACCCTATGCCTAAAATAAAATTAACTAGGGAGTGGAGACCCTATGTTGGAAAAACGACTAGGGAGTAGAGACCCTATGTCTAAATTAAAATCAATTAGGGAGAGGAGACCATATGTTGGAAAAGCGACTAGGGAGTGGAGACCCTATGTCTAAAATAAAATCAACTAGGGAGTGGAGACTCAATGTTGGAAAAGCGACTAGGGAGTGGAGACCCAATGTTGGAAAAGCGACTAAGGAGTGGAGACCCTATGTCTTAAATAAATTCAACTAGGGAGTGGAGACCCTATGTTGGAAAGGTGACTAGGGAGTGGAGACCCTATGTCTAAAATAAAATCAACTAGGGAGTGGATACCCTATGTTGGAAAACGACTAGGGAGTGGAGACCCTATGTCTAAAATAAAATCAACTAGGGAGTGGAGATCCTATGTTGGAAAAGCAACTAGGGAGTGGCGACCCTATGCCTAAAATAAAATCAACTAAGGAGTGAAGACTCTATGCCTAAAATAAAATCATCTAGGGAGTGAAGACCCTATGTTGGAAAAGCGACTAGGGAGTAAAAACCCTATGTCTAAAATAAATTCAACTAGGGAGTGGAGACCTTATGTTGGAAATGCGACTAGGGAGTGGAGACCATATGTCTACATAAAATCAACTAGGGAGTGGAGACCCTATGTTTGAAAAGAGAATAGGGAATAGAGACTCTATGTCTAAAATAAAATCAACTAGGGAGTGGAGACCATATGTTGGAAAATAAGACTTAGGAGTGGAGATACTATGCCTAAAATAAAATCAACTAGGGAGTAGAGGCTCTATGTTGGAAAAGCGATTAGGGAGTGGAGACCCTATGTCTAAAATAAAATCAACTAGGGAGTGGAGACTCTATGTTGGAAAAGCGACTAGGGAGTGGAGACCCTATGTCTAAAATAAATTCAACTAGGGAGAGGAGACTCTATGTTGGAAAAGCAGACTAGGGAGTGGAGACCCTATGCCTAAAATTAAATCAACTAGGGAGTGGAGACCCTATGTTGGAAAATCGACTAGGGAGTGGAGACCCTATGTCTAAAATAAAATTAACTTGGGAGTGGAGACCCTATGTTGGAAAAGCGACTTGGGAGTAGAGACCCTATGTCTCAAATAAAATCAACTCGGGAGTGGAGACCCTATGTCTAAAATAAAATCAACTAGAGAGTAGAGATCCTATGTTGGAAAAGTGACTAGTGAGTGGAGACCCTATGTCTAAAAAAAGTAGACTAGGGAGTGGAGACCCTAGTTGGAAAAGCAGATTAGGGAGTGGAGACCCTATGCCTAAAATAAAATCAACTAGGGAGTGAAGACCCTATGTTGGAAAAACGACTAGGGAGTGGAGACCCTATATCTAAAACAAATTCAACTAGTGAGTGGAGACCCTATGTTGGAAAGACGACTATGGAGTGGAGACCCTATGTCTAAAATAAGATAAACTAGGGAGTGGAGACCCTATGTTGGAAAAGTGACTAGGGAGTGGACCCTATGTCTAAAATAAAATCAACTAGGGAGTGGAGGCCTTATGTTGGAAAAGCAGACTAGGGAGTGGAGACCCTATGCCTAAAATAAAATCAACTAGGGAGTGGAGACTCTATGTTGGAAAAAATGTAACTAGAGATTGAGGAACCTAGGCTACCATGTTTTTGAAATTTCTTTTTCTTTTCTTCTCTTTTTTCATCATTTTTCTTCTTCTTCTTCTTCTTTTTTTGTATTTTATAGAATGGGTAAATGCGGGAGAGAATTTTGGATGGGACTTCCCTTTTTAGATTGTTGTTACAAAGTTGTTTCAAGACCTTGTGCAGTTTCTCTTTGGTTGCACTTGCTTCTTGCAATGTTCATTTGGATTTCACCTATTTCATGTTTTAATACAAAGAACAATTGTTATTTTGAAACGGTGGTTGGTTTTGTGGACTTGATTTTTCTGATCACTTGATCTCGGCCCAACTCTTTCGATGAAATCTTTGCTGCTCGCTGGCTTTCTGGAGATCAATCTCTCTTCTAAACCTAAGGATCTTAACCTTCCAAAATTTCACATGATGGTTCACCCGTGTGGGGCTTTGGTCTTTTCATCTTATTTTGCCTTTATGGGTACTTGACTTTGGATTTCTTTCCTTTTTAATAATTTTGACTCTGAAGCATCGGCCATCATGGTCAGTCGAGATCGACTTGATGCACCTGCTGAGGCTGGGTGCTTTTCCTTGAATTTTGCTTTTTGTTAATCAGAAACCTGTAAGACCAATCTTGCCATCTTTTCTTTGTATTAGTTTCGGATAAGGATTAAACTGAAAGGGATTCAAAGAAAGGTAAACCAAGGATAGGATAATGAATTTAACAAGAAGTGACCCTTTCGGGGGAAGAAAGAAGGACTTATCTGGAGTGCATGCAGACTTCAATAGACATGACATGCTTCTTGGACTGGATACCCGATCTTGTGCAAACATCCAATCTCCCACAAACCCATCATAACTCTTATCTTAAAACCAAGAAACTTGGCCGGGATTCTATCAGTGCCGATGGTTGTAGGGAATTCCTTCTTTTCGATCAGTGGCGCCCTTTGTGGGTTTTCGCCAATTGACCTCTCTCATTTCTCTTCTTATCGTCGCCTTATAGTGCTCTTTGTGTGTTTTCACTATCAAGACTCTCATTTTCAGTTCTCTACTCACCATCGCCTTACGGTACCCGTACGGGTTTTCACCAATAAGACTCTCTCATTTTGATTGCATTGGATCCAAGTAGCTGCATTCTCCGATTCTTGAACATTCTCACCGATTGATCGGAAGGACTTGAACAAGGTTTGGGGTAAAAAGAATTTGGATCAAATTACAACTTTGGAACCATTCAGGCGGGATCATCGCCGAACCATTATAACCTCTGCCCCCGTTTCACTTTGGGGAAATTTAGATTTTTGTTTTGGTATGACTGAACCCCAGAGAGAGGCTGCCTACGTATCCTTTAGGAATTAAGTCAAACGTAGTTCAAGGAACTTTGTTTTTGATTTTCTTTTCTTTTTTCTGTTTTGTTTTGTTTTCTCTTTCTTTTTCCTTTCCTTTTTTCTCTTTTTTTTTGTTTTTTTGGTCTTTTCTTCCTTTTTTTGTATCTTTCTTTTTCTTCTCCTTTTTTTTCACTTTTCATCTCATTTTTTTGGATTTTTTTTCAATAACACTTTCAGGTTCCAAAGAGGGTAATCAAAGAAAAGTAACCGGCTCAAAGGGTTGATAGTGTTTGAGTAGCGAGAATAAAAGCCTTCTTCATCTCAACCGGAGAACATTTATGTTATATAGAGGATCCAACGTAGTACCTTTCGGCTGCATTTGCATTGACAGTTGTCTTAGGGACATTTCTTTTGATATGTCCCAAGTACAACGCACACTTTTGGCAGTACTCTTGTTGTAATATATGGACCTTTCCAATCTGAAACCAATTTTCCTTCAGCTGTTCCAAATCTTTGTTTTATTTCCTTAAACTTATCCTCATTGCGATCTAATTCTTGATTCATTACTTCGAGGTCTGATAGTGTTTCAGGATCTGGGAATGAAATCCGCAAGCATGTCATGTTATTGGAATCTACATTTAATAGAACTGAAAAGAGAATAAGAAAAGCGACAAGATTAAGAAAAAAGATATTCCTGAACAGTGAAATATTAATTTTATTTGATTTTTTTTATTTTTGAAGATAGAAGGGTTTACCTCGGAAAGTAAGACAATAAAGTAAAACATCTGTATCACACCCTGAGATAATCCAGACGCAGAATGGATAGTAAGACTGGCTACCGAGACTCCCATATGATGGGGAACTTTCAGGCTTGGCAACAGTTTTTCGGTTTTTCTTCTGTTTTGGCAATGGCCTTCAGTGCCGGATCAAATTCCTCAGCTTCACAAATCATTTTGACTATTGGCCTGATGTTATGGGCAGGCAACAGATTGTTCATCACATCAGGAGCTTCTACATCCCGAAAAAGGATTCTTTCAACTTCAATCAAATCTTCAACTGTCCTTTTGAGGGTCCAATAGTCCTCTGTACTGTGTCCCATTTCTCCAGAGTGGTATTCATATCTAGCATTAGCTCAGTGCGAGGGGGACTTGGGGTTCGGCCGGTTCGGGACCACTGGTTACAATAAATCTAGCCTGATTAGCTTTTTGGAACAAGCTTGAATATGATTCACCAATAGGGGTGAACTGATTCTTTCTGAACGGTTCTCTTAGGCGAGGATTGTACTGGGGAACATCTGGTTGGGGATTATATGGAGCTTGGTAAGGATGGGCATTTATGGGAGGTGGAGCTCGGTTTTGTGTATGATGTTGTGGCCGAGTGTAAGGTTGCACGTTCATCACCGTATAAGGAGGTGGTGCCACGGCATAAACAACATCTTGAAGAGGCTAATAATGTTGAGGGACCTCAGGAAGCATATATGATCGGCTGGATGACCTGCGGGTCCCCCTCGAGCTCGAAACCATCATGGCTAATTCTTCTCTCCCGTTTCCATTTATCAAATCCTCTAAACCATTTTGAACATCTGGTGATGTGGCTTTAAAAGCAACATGACTCAAGATTCGACCCATTTTTAGCCCATTTTCTACCATCTTCCTAATTTTGATAGCCTCAGTGAACGGCTTACCCACAGCAGACATCATGTTCTGGAAGTAGTCATCCTCTTGGGCCTGCAGAAAAACCATGACCATTTCAGTTTCGTCCATTGGAGGCTTTACCCTAGCAGCTTGCTCACGCCATTTGACACTATATTTGCGGAAGCTTTCCATGAATTTCTTTTTCAAATTGGACAAAGAGTTTCTGTCGAGAGAGATATCCACATTATACTGGAACTGGCGAACAAAATCTCGGGCCATATCATCCCACATGTGCCAATGGGTAATTTCTTGATCTATATACCACTCAGAAGCGATTCCAGTGAGGCTTTCGCCAAAATAGGCTTTTAGCAACTCCTCTTTTCCACCAGCACCCCTCAATTTGTTACAGTATCATTTCAGATGAGCGACCGAGTCTTCGTGCCCATTGTACTTTTCACATTTTGGCATCTTGAAGCCAACATGCAAGTGGACATGGGGAAACATACAGAGGTCAGAGTATGAGTGTCATGAACCCGGTTCGCCCTCCGTGAACCATCGTGACGGTACCTAGTCTCTATGACTAGGTAAGTCTAAACTTGCGAAAGATAACCAAAACTTACGAAAGATAACCAAAACTTGCGGAAGTAAAATAATTTAAAAACAGAAATAAGGCAATAACAGTGTTAAATGTGCCGCTCGGCGTACACCATATTCATATAGATCTCAAAACCAATATCTAAATCTAAGACCCGAAAACCCACGAATCACAAGCTAAGATCAATACTACATGGCTCTAACTCCGGAATGTCTAATAAGAACAGAAAAATACAGAAGGGCTAAAATACTAAAATCAGGAATAGAAAGGGACTTCTCGGTCTACGGACGCGGCAGATGTACCTCGAAGTCTCTAGAGCAATCGCCTCCTTAAGGATGATAGGCCTAAGTAGAAGTACCTGGATCTGCACATGAAAAACATGTGCAGATGAGGCATGAGTACACCATAGCGATACTCAGTAAGTGCCAAGCCTAACCTCGGTTGGGTAGTGACGAGGAAGGTCAGGGCCCTACTGAGATTAAATAAATATAAATTTGACAGGATAAGAGAAGCAGTGCAATTGAAAATCTACAGTAAGAATATACACAGGATAATAAGAGTATAATAACGGAAACAGAGATGAAGGCAAACCATAAGGAAGTACCACTCATAACAAGGATGATAATCGGGGATCTCTTGGTATCCCAAGGATCTCTTGGTATCCTCAATATGTGCTAGGGATCTCTTGGTATCCTGAGGATCTCTTGGTATCCTCAATATATGCTAGGGATCTCTTTGTACCCCGAGGATATCTTGGTATCCTCAATATATGTTAGGGATCTCTTGGTATCCCGAGGATCTCTTGGTAACCTCAATATATGCTAGGGATCTCTTGGTATCCCGATGATCTCTTGGTATCCCGATGATCTCTTGGTATCATCAATATATGTGCCAGGGATCTCTTGGTATCACGCACCTCAGTCAAGATCATAAATACATACAGGGAATCTCCGGGATGCCGTCCCAAAGTAAAACACACAGCAGCAACACAAGAATACCCAATTAGGCTAAATTTCATACCAAGTAAACAATTAATCATAGCCTAACATACTTCACGTAATGCAATTAAGGAAGTTTAAGCAAATAGGCAATTAAGTCAACTAAACATGCTTTTCTAAACTAGCAACATGCTAAATTCACAAGTAGAATAAAACAGGAAAAAGAACTCAACTGAAATACTTAAGGAAAAACTGAATTTTCAACAATTAGTTCAAGTACACATTCGTCACGTCACGTACAAGGCATTTCAATTATCAAATATATCATATCCTAAGGGGAAGGTCCCCCGCACAAGGTTAGACAAGCCACTTACCTCGAACCGACTCAAAATCAACCCAACACCACGTTTTTGCCACGAGTACTCGACTCCAAATGGCCTAAATCCATTCAATTCAATTGCATAATGTAAATAATACATCAAGTAACTGATTCTACAATTAAATTCTAAGCTAATTCGCAAAATTATGTAAAATGACCAAAATGCCCCTCCGACCCACATCGCGGAATCAGGTGAAATTTACATTTTCAGAAACCTCGTACTCTCACGAGTCTATATATAATAAGAACACTAAAATCGGAGTCCAAATAACCCCTCAAATCCTCATTTAAAGGTCTCTTAAACTCAAGCCCTAATTACTCATTTTTCCCAAATTTTTCACCACTAATTAGGTCCTTAATCACATAAAAATGAGTTATGAAGTCAAAAATGTTGCCTCCAAGTGATTCCGCTTGAACCCCTCTTCAACCCTCTTCAAAAAGCATCAAAATCGCCTAACAATGGAGGAAACTAGTCTAAAATTTGCGAAATAACCCTTTTAAAACATTTTGCCCAGGCATTTAATTCCTTCTTCGCGAACGTGGTTCAAAAGTTTCCAGCCCTTTGCGAACGCGGAGCCTTCCTCGCGAACGCGAAGGCTAAAATTTCACTAACCTCCACTGACTCTTCGTGAATGCGAGGGTCCACTCGCGAACGCGAAGAGTAAATCTCTACAACAGCTGAACCTGCAATTCTGCAACTTTTTAACAACTAAAAATGATCCGTTGAGCATCCGAAACACATCCGAGGCCCCCAGGACCTCAACCAAAGGCATCAACATATCCTAAAACCTTATTCAAACTTGTACCAATCTTCAAAACACCTCAAACGACATCAAATCAACTAAAACATAGCAGATTCAAGCCTAAGTTTTTCAACATCTTCCGAATTACGCTTTTGATCAAAAACCCAACCAAACCACCTCCGAATGACCTAAAATTTTGCACACACATCCCAAATGACACAACAGAACTACTGCAACTCTTGGAATTCCATTCCGACCCTCGGATCAAAATCTTGCTATCAAACCGGAAACTTCAAAAATTCAACCTTCGGCATTTCAAGCCTAAATTAGTTACGGACCTCCAAAACACAATTCAAACACGCTCCTAAACACTAAATCACCCAATGGAGCTAATAGAACCATCAGATTTTCATTCCGAGGTCATCTTCACACTGTTCCGACTACGTTCAACTTTCCAACACTTAAGCTCTTATTTAGGGACTAAGTGTCCCAAAACTCCCCGAAACTCAAAACCGAACATCCCGACAAATCACATTAGCAGAAATAAACTTGGGGAAAGCAGTTAACAGGGGATCGAGGCGTTAATTCTTAAGACGACCGGCTGGGTTGTCACATCCTCCTACTGTCACATCCCCAGGTTGCCTCCTTGATCGGCTGACCCTGCCATTGAACCTTCACTGATGCAATGTTCTTTGACCTTAGCTTTCTAACCTGTCTATCCAATATTGCCAATGGCTCCTCAACATAAGATAGATCCTTGTCCAACTGGACTGAATTAAAATCCAACACGTGCGACGGATCACCATGATACCGCCGGAGCATCGAAACATGAAATACCGGGTGAACTCCTGCCAAGCTGGGAGGTAAGGCAAGTTCATAAGCAACCTCCCCAACACATCTCAGTATCTCAAAAGGGCCAATAAAACTCGGTCTCAACTTCCCTTTCTTCCCAAATCTCATAACGCCCTTCATAGGCGAAACCTGAAGCAGAACCCGCTCTCCAACCATATAGGAAACATCTCGAACCTTCCGGTTCGCGTAACTCTTCTGTCTGGACTGGGATGTATGGAGTCTATCCTGAATCACCTTAACCTTCTCCAAAGCATCTTGAACCAAGTCTGTGCCCAATAGTCTGGCCTCACCCGGCTCAAACCAACCCATCGGAGATCTGCACCGCCTACCATATAAAGCCTTATACGGTGCCATTTGAATGTTGGACTGATAGTTGTTGTTGTAAGAAAACTCCGCCAATGGCAAGAACTGATCCCAAGACCCTCCAAACTCAATCGCACACGCACGAAGCATATCCTCGAGAATCTAAATAGTACGCTTGGACTGTCCGTCCGTCTGAGGGTGAAAATGATGTACTTAACTCTACCCGAGTACCTAAATCACGCTGAACGGCTCTCCAGAACCGTGATGTGAACTGGGTATCTCTATCTGAAATGATGGAAACTGGAATACCATGCAGACGAACAATTTCTCGGATATAGATCTCCACCAGCCGCTCCGAGGAATAAGTAGTACACACAGGAATAAAGTGAGCGGACTTGGTCAACCAATTCACAATCACCCAAATAGCATCAAACTTCCTCAACATCCGTGGGAGACCAACTAAAAAGTCCATGGTGATCCGCTCCCACTTCCACTTTGGAATCTCTATCTGCTGAAGCAACCCACCCGGTCTCTGGTGCTCATATTTCACCTGCTGACAGTTAAGGCACCGAGCTACGAATCCAACTATATCTTTCTTCATCCGCCTCTACCAATAGTGCTGTCTCAATTACTAATACATATTCGCGGCACCCGGATGAATGGAATGCCGCGAGCTATGAGCCTCCTCCAGAATCAACTCCCGAAGCCCATCAACATTGGGTACACATATCCGACCCTGCATCCTCAATACCCCATCATCACCAATAGTCACATCTCTGGCGTCACCGTGCTGAACCTTGTCCTTGAGGACAAGCAAATGAGGGTCATCATACTGCTGCTCCCTGATACGATAAAATAAGGACGACCGAGAAACCATGCAAGCTAGAACCCGACTGGGCTCCAAAAGATCCAATCTCACAAACTAACTGGCTAAGGCCTGAATATCTATCGCTGTATGCCTTTCTGATGCTGGTAAATAAGACAAACTCCCCAAACTCTCTGCCTGGCGACTCAAAGCATTAGCCACCATATTGGCCCTGCCCGGTGATACAAAATAGTGATATCATAGTCCTTCAGCAACTCTAACCACCTCCTCTGGCGCAAATTTAGATCCTTTTGCTTGAACAAATGCTGCAAGCTCTGATAGTTAGTATAAATCTCACAGGGAACCCCGTATAAATAATAGCGCCAAATCTTTAGGGCGTGAACAATTGTAGCTAACTCAAGGTCGTGAACAGGGTAGTTCTTCTCATGTATCTTTAACTGTCTGGACGCTTAGGCAATCATCCTACCGTCCTGCATTAACACCGCTACGAGGCCAACCCTTGAGGCATCACAATAGATCGTATAAGACCCCAAACCTGTAGGTAGTATCAAAATTGGGGCTGTGGTCAAAGTTGTTTTGAGCTTCTGAAAGCTCGTCTCACACTCCTCCATCCACTAAAACGGAGCACCCTTTTGGGTGAACCTGGTCATAAGGGCTGCAATCAATAATAACCCCTCCACAAAACGACGGTAGTAGCCCGCCAAACCAAGGAAACTGCGGATTTCTATAGCTGAGGATGGTCTGGGCCAACTCTACATGGCCTCTATTTTCTTCGAATCCGCCCGAATACCCTCAATCGATACCACGTGGCCTAGGAATGCCACTAAATCCAACCAAAACTCACATTTCGAGAATTTAGCATATAACTTCTGCTCTCTCAAAGTCTGAAGCGTAGTCCTCAGGTGCTGCTCATGATCTTCCCGATTCCGGGAATACACTAGAATATCATCAATAAAGACAATGACGAACGAGTCAAGATATGGCCGGAACACACTATGCATCAAATGCATAAAGGCTGCTAGGGCATTGGTCAGTCCAAATGACATAACAAGGAACTCGTAATGACCATACCGAGTCCTGAAAGTAGTCTTCGGGATATATGGCTCCCAAATTTTCAACTGATAGTAACCTGAGCGGAAATCAATCTTAGAAAACACCCGTGTGCCCTGAAGCTGGTCAAACATATCATCAATACGAGGCAAATGATAATGCTTCTTCACTGTAACCTTGTTCAACTGGCGATAATCAATACGCATACACATAGAACCATCCTCTTTCTTCACAAACAAGACAGGAGCATCCCAAGGTGATACACTAGGCCGAATAAAACCCTTATCAAGCAATTCTTGTAACTAATACAGAGGATTAAAAATGGGTTGAGTTTCCGGAAACAGATCAATGCCAAAATCAATATCTCTATCAGGCGGCATGCCTGAAAGATCAGCTGGAAATACATCGGGAAAATCCCGTACTACTGGAACTGAATCAACTAAAGGGGTATCAATATTGACATCTCTCATATAAGCTAAATACGTGTCACACCCCTTCTCAACCATATGCTATGCTTTAAGAAAAGAAATAACTCTACTGGGAGTGAAATCTAAAGTACCTCTCCACTCAACACGTGGTACAGCTGGCATAGCCATCATCACGGTTTTGACGTGACAATCAAGAATAGCATAATGGGGTGACAACTAGTCCATGCCCAAGATAATATCAAAATCAACCATGCTGAGTAATAACAGATCAGCTCTGGTCTCAAAACACTACAAAAAAGCTTGAATTAGCTACGAATGTCGTCGCTAATCTATCGCTAAAATGCTCATAACTAGTAGAATTTTTTGATAATTCATCGCTAATCTATCACTAAATGAGATTAGCGTCGGATTTTTCTATCTAGCTACAGATTTTGTCTGTCGCTAAAATATGATTTTTTAGTAGTGAAACCACTAAGAGCAACCAAACACGACCGATAAACGCGGTTCACAACAAGAGAATCTCCCACAGGAGTAGAAACATAAGCAGGGAACTCAAAGAATCCCGAGGTACACCCAAATGCGGATCAAAATAAGAAGAAACATAAGAGTAAGTAGAGCCTGGATCGAATAGAATCGATGCATCTCTGTGGCAAACCAATATAATACCTATGATGACAGAATCGGAGGAAACAACCTCGGAATGGGCAAAAAGGGCATAGTATCTGGCCTAGACTCCCCTTCTAGGGTGACTTCTACCTCACCGACCTCCATCTCTAGCTGGCTGAGCAGGTGGGGTAGCAACTGGAGCTGTAACCATAGCTTGAGAACTCTGCGGGGCATGCTGTGGCTGAGAAATCTGTGGAGGTGCACTCCTCCCAAGTTTAGGGCAATCCCTCACCACGTGGCGTGTGTCACCACACTCAAAACAAGCTCTGGGAAGACGTGGTGGCTGTGACTGGCTAGGGCCAAGTTTGCTAGACTTACCACTGGAAACACCCCGCGCAGGAGGTGCACTAGATACTGGTGGTGCATAATAAGGCTCCTGAGGTCTAAGAGGAGCTGGAGCACTACTGGCTGCTGGAAGAGCTGAATGAACAAGGCGATTCATATAACCCCTACTATGATGACCTACAGCTGGGGTACATGCACCAAAATAATGGCCCGACTCTCGAGACCTCTGGCCTCCCTCTCATCTTTCTTCCTAGCATGCATACCCTCAATCCTTCTAGCAATGCTCACCACCTGCTGATAAGAAATATCCATCTCCAACTCATGATCCATGCTAGATCTGATGCTGGGAATAAGCCCCTCAATAAACTGGCGAACTCTCTCGCGAATAGTAGAAACCAAGGCTGGTGCATGCCTAGCCAAACTGGTGTAACAGACAACATACTCTGAAATAGTCACCCTGGTGCAAATGCTCAAACTCGATGCGCCATGCATCCCTGAGGCTCTGAGGGATATACTCTCTCAGGAACAGATCTGAAAACTGAGTCCAAGTCAGTGAAGCAGCCTCATCTGGTCTGTCTAACTCATAGGTGTGCCACCACTCATAGGTGGCTCCTCGAAGTTGGAAGGTAGTGAAATAAACCCCGGTCAATCCTGAGATACCCATGGTACAGAGAATGCGGTAACACTCATCAAGAAATACCAGAGCATCCTCCGATGCTAGACCACTAAATATAGGAGGCTTGTACTTCTTGAACCTCTCAAGCCTCAACTGCTCATCCTCGAAAGCAGCTGCCCTGTCCTCGGGCTGAGCTGGCACTGCAGGCGGTACATGAATAATCTCAGGGACCTGCTCAACATGCACTCGCTGATCAGGAGTGCGGGCGGCGGGAGTTTATGCTCCTCCCCCTGCCTGAGATGTAGCTGCAACAAGGGGAATCAACCCTGCCTGAGCCAGAGTGGTGTACATGCTCATGATTTACGCAAGAGTCTCCTGGAGAGTTGGAGTAGTAGCAACAGTAGGCGTAACAGGTTCCTGGACTCCGACTGGATCCATTGGTGGTACCTCGGCGGCAGCTCGTGCAAGTGCTCTGGTTGCACCACGTGCGCGTCCTCGCCTCTACCCCAGCCCCGTCCTCTGACGGCTACAATAGGGGGGTGCGGGTGCCTGATCATCTCGAGTAGCACATGTCCTCACCATCTATGAGAGAATAGAAGACAGAAGTTTAGAGTGGTGAGGTCAAAATATCGCACGACAAGGAAATCAAATGAAGTGGAATTTTTTTCCTAACGGTTACATAGCCTCTCGTAGATAAGTATAGACGTCTCCGTATCGATCAACGAGACTCTAATAAACCGGCTTGTGATCCATGACTCCAATGAACCTAGATCTCTAATACCAACTTGTCACGACCCCGATTCGGCCTCCGTGAACCATCGTGACGGCACATAGTCTCTACGACTAGGTAACCTAAACTTGCGGAAGATAACAAAAACTTGCGGAAGTAAAACAATATAAAAATAGAAATAAGGCAATAACAGTGTTAAACGTGCCACTCGGCATACACCATATTCATATAGATCTCAAAACCAATATCTAAATCCAAGACCCGGAAACCCACGAATCACAAGTTAAGATCAATACTACATGGCTCTAACTCTAGACTGTCTAATAAGAACAGAAAAATATAGAAGGGCTATAATATTAAAAGCAGGAATAGAAAGTGACTTCTCGGTCTGCGAACGCGGCAGATGTACCTCGAAGTCTCTAGAGCAGTCGCCTCCTCAAGGATGATAGGCTTGAGTAGAAGTACCTGGATCTGCACATGAAAAACATGCGCAGAAGAGGCATAAGTACACCACAACGGTACTCTATAAGTGCCAAGCCTAACCTCGGTTGGGTAGTGACAAGGAAGGTCAGGGACCTACTGAGATTAAATAAATATAAAGATGAAAGAATAAGATAAGCAGTGCAATTGAAAATCTACAGTAAGAATATACACAGGATAATAAGAGTACAATAACGGAAACAAAGATGAAGTCAAACCACAAGGAAGTACCACTCATAACAAGGATGATAACCGGGGAACTCTTGGTATCCCGAAGATCTCTTGGTATCCTCAATATGTGCTAAGGATCTCTTGGTATCCCGAGGATATCTTGGTATCCTCAATATATGCTAGGGATCTCTTGGTACCCCAAGGATCTCTTGGTATCCCTCGGTATCCCAAGGATCTCTTGGTATCCTCAATATATGCTAGAGATCTTTTGGTATCCCGAGGATCTCTTGGTATCCTCAATATACGTGCCAGGGATCTCTTGGTATTCCGCACCTCAGTCCAGATTTATAAATACGTATAGGGGATCTCCCAGGATGCCGTCCCGTAGTCCCAAAGTAAAACACACAGTAGCAACACAAGAATACCCAATTGGGCTAAATTTCGTACCAATTAAATAGTTAATCATAGCCTAACATACTTCACGTAATGCAATTAAGGCAGTTTAAGCAAATAGGCAATTAAGTTAACTAAACATGCTTTTCTAAACTAGCAACAAGCTAAATTCACAAGTAGAATAAAACAGGAAAAAGAACTCAATTGAAATACTTAAGGAAAAACCGAATTTTCAGCAATTAGCTCAAGTACGCGCTCGTCACCTCACGTACAACGCATTTCAATTATCAAATATATCATATCCTAAGGGGAAGGTCCTCCACACAAGGTTAGACAAGCCACTTACCTCGAACCGGCACAAAATCAACCCAACACCACGTTTTTGCCACGAGTACTCGACTCCAAATGGCCCAAATCTATTCAATTCAATTGCATAATATAAATAATACTTCATGTAACGGATTCTACAATTAAATTCTAATCTAATACGCGAAATTATGTAAAATGACCAAAATGCCCCTCAGGCCCATGTCGCCAAATCGGGTGAAATTTACAATTTCAGAAACCTCGTACTCTCACGAGTCTATACATTACAAGAACACTGAAATCGGAGTCCAAATGACCCCTCAAATCCTCATTTAAAGGTCTCTTAAACTCAAGCCCTAATTACCCATTTTTCCCAAATTTTTCGCCACTAATAAGGTCCTTAATCACATAAAACAAGTTATGAAGTAAAAAATGTTACCTCCAAGTGATTCCCCTTGAACCCCTCTTCAACCCTCTTAAAAAAGCTTCAAAATCGCCTAACAATGGAGGAAACTATGCTAAAATTCGCGAAATAACCCTTTTAAAACATTCTGCCCAAGCATTTAATTGCTTCTTCACGAACGCGGTTAAGGCCTCGCGTTCGCGAAGCACAAAAATGACGTTGACCAAAAGTCGTCTTACGCGAACGTGACAAGGCCCTCGCGAACGCGATGATTTACCCAGACAAGCCTTCGCGAACGCGATGAGTAAATTCTATTGGGCCAATTTTCCTCCTACGCGAACGCGAAGCCCAATCGCGAACACGGTTCACAAGTTTCCATCCCTTCATGAACGCGAAGGCTAAAATTTCACTAAAATCCACTGACTCTTCGCGAACGCGAGGGTCCACTCGCGAACGCGAAGAGTAAATATCTGCAACAGCTGAACCTGCAATTCTGCATCTTTTTAACAACTAAAAATAATCCGTTGAGCATCCGAAACACACCCGAGGCCCCCGGGACCTCAACCAAAGGCATCAACATATCCTAAAACCTTATTAAAACTTGTAACAATCTTCAAAACACCTCAAACGACATCAAATCAACCAAAACACAGCAGATTCAAGCCTAAGTTTTCCAAAATCTTATGAATTACGCTTTTGATAAAAAAACCCAACCAAACCACCTCCGAATGACATGAAATTTCGCACACACATCCCAAATGACACAACGGAACTACTGAAACTCTCGAAATTCCATTCTGACCCTCGGATCAAAATCTCACTATCAAACCGGAAACTTCAAAAATTCAACCTTCGGCGTTTCAAGCCTAAATTAGCTACGGACCTCCAAAACACAATCCGAACACGCTCTAAACCCCAAAATCACCCAACGGAGCTAACAGAACCATCAGATTTCCATTCAGAGGCTGTCTTCTCATTGTTCTAACTACGGTCAACTTTCCAACACTTAAGCTCTCATTTAGGGACTAGGTGTCCCAAAACTCCCCGAAACTCAAAATCAAACATCTCGGCAAATCACATTAGCAGAAATAAACTTGGGGAAAGTAGTTAATAGGGGATCAGTGCATTAATTCTTAAGACGACTGGCCGGGTTGTCACAATGAGACACTCTTCTGGCCACTCAGACCTTGCTTGTTTTTCAGGCTTTGTTCCAGGCTCTTCATCTTCCGAGCCATTTCCTCTTGCTCAGGACTTTTAACAACCTTTTCTTGCTCCACTGAGAAATCATATTGCGGAGGATGAGTGAAAGAGTACGGGGTCGCATATGCTATTTCTGATTAAAGTTGTGGACCCTGAAAGGTGAACATTGGAGGCTCAACATACAGTCGTGGTAAAGTTGGTTGTGTTCTGGTGCAAACTGGTGCTGTAGAGAATAATATTGGAGGTGCTCTAGAAAATATTTTTTGGATTTTTCTTAAATCCAAAATATTTTCTTAAAAGTCCCTCTTTTGAAATATTTTCTTAAAAGTCCAAAATATTTTTTATTTTATTTCCTTTTTCTTATGAAAGACTTCAGAAAGAAGGAAACTACTTGTTTTTTTTGAGTTTAAAAATTTCTTTTTTTTGAATTTTATAAGGAAAGATTTCTAAAGAAGGAACTAATGGAAAATATTTTTTGGATTTTTAAAAACTAGGGCTTGAACCGATGAGGTTTACCTACGTATCACACATCAGGTGAGAATTAGACCTGCGTAGTTCGGTCAATTTTGACATAATTGGGAAAAAGCATGATATTGACTCACTTTTTTTTTGAAATACATTTTCCTTTTTTTCCCTTTTTTTATTTTTTTTAGGGTTTCGAGACATTTCCAAGTATCGGGATTTTTAGAACTGTGTAAGTTCTCTATCCTACCTCACTCTTTGTTTTTCTCTTGATTTTCTTTTCCTAGCTGGTCAACATGCAAGTCGAAACAAATAAATATTCATATAGCACGTAGGATGCATCAGGATGGTCTGTTATTTTGGGTACACCTGTCCTAGACGGACCCAACCCCTGTGTTGAGTCCCCAAAGTCAAATGCTCGTGATGAAAATAAACGTTCCTACTAGGGATCCGGCATGAGGTTATGTTATTCTAAATTTAAACCTGGGGTTGTGTTCTAAACCTAGCTTACCCGAGTGGACAAACTCGAGTCGAGGAGGGGACAACGTACCGGGAGCACGAAAGTCTGCCCGGCCTTATTGCTTGCCCATCCCCGTTCTATTTGGCATAACTCTACCAAAAAAGTGAGCTACGCGAACATGACCATCCTTTTTTAGAAGACTCAGAAGGGAGGCGTCAGAAGACACTTAAACAGTTCAAGTAACATCAAAGTGGTAAATATCATATTAAGTCCAGAAATACAATAATATCAATAATAAAGCCAAATAAAAATCACATTAACAAACTCGAATTCTTGAACCCTGAATCGGAAGTTCTGGGTTCTTATTCCCCAGCGGAGTCGCTAGAGCTGTCACACCTCCTTTTTACACACCCGAGGGTATATGGGAGTTTTTTCAATTAAAGTGACATTAATCAAAATGGGATTATTTAATTTATCATAGTCGCCACTTGGAATAGTTTATTTAGTGTCCCAAGTCACCGGTTTATTTTAAAATCCCAAATCAAGAATTTTTTTATTTTTTTAAAGTCTACGAACCAGAAATTCTAGATAAGGAATTCTGTTAACACGGGAGAAGGTGTTAGGCATTCGTGGGTTCCGTGGTTCTAGCACGGTCGCTTAGTGATTATTACTTGGCTTAAATTGTTTAACTGCTCATTTTTAGGACCTATGTGCATTTTATCTTTTTACTGCTTTTAATTGCTTGATTATTCGTAATTAAAGAATTGAGTTATGCGTACGTATAATCTTTTCCTTTGGTGCGTCAAAAATCATGTCATGCGAATGTATCCATAATTAATCACGCTTTAATTCAGATGAATCTAGCCCAAATAAATTACTAAACATTCAATCAATTTAAACATAATGGATTCAAGAAGATTTGGGCCTACTAAGTAACTCTGGCCCAATATCCATTTGTGGACAAATAAATATATTTAATAATAAGTCCAAGTGAACTCTAGCCCAACACATAGTTGAAGGAATTTGAAAATTAACATTAGTAATGACAATATGCAAAATTTTACCTATATTTTTTTTTATCTTTTAAAACAGAAAAATAAAAAGGAGTTTTTGAATAAATCGAAATTTGTTAAATTTTAGACAATCTTCCTACTAATTTGCCTAAGTCTTTACTTTCGGAATGTTGGTTTTAAGCTTATTTGTATTTCAAAAATCTTGAAGTGTAAATGCTATTGATCAACTCATTGTTTTAGTAAAAATCAAAACACAAATTCATAAAACCAATTGATTTTGGGTCTGAAAATGTATTAAGGTTATCAATTAGTTACTTTGTAAAAATATGATTTTTATGACTTCAAGCTAATAATAATCCAATATTATTTAACTATTAAAAATAATGTGGTAAATTGCTAATCTATTAAGCTGGTTTAAACACAAGGAAATGCAGTAAAATTATTACATTTTTTGCTAACTGAATAACCAAACTGCTTATGCTAGTCTAATAGAAATTCTGGAAAATGATTTATTTGATACTACTACATATGAACATACAAATTTTATTAATGTATGAACCTTTAAGCAGATTCTGTAATTTTCAGAACACTTTTAAACTAATACATTTGCCTAAAATATTGTAAACAAATTTACAACATAACAAACAAACAAGCTTCAAACTAACATGGTTCATGCAATATTCCAACTAATTGCATATTTATCAACAAATTCCTATCATGATTCAGCAATAGAATGAAACTTTACACTTTTTGTTAAGAAGAGTACCTTGACAACTGTTGATACCCAATTTTTTCCTATGTATTTTAATATACAAAATACTTTCAAAATAGCATATATATGCATATATAAGTATGTCCAAATATTTTAGTATTTTTTCTAATTTTTAAAAGATTTTTAAATCAATTTATTCCCCTATTTTAACAATACAAAAAACTAATAATTATTTCCAAAATTATCATTTTGGTGAATAACTTATTTTATTCTCACATTTATACCAAAATATATCTAAGGTAATTTTTAGACATTTTTACAAATTTATTTAGTATTTTTAAAGATAAATTGCATATAATTGCAATTTTAGCCTATTTTAAGATTTAATAGCATTTTATAATTATGAAATTGATTCTAGTATTTTTAGTTTAATATTTATATATTATTAATTAATTTAGTACCTTTAATCTATTTTTAGAAATCATTTTACTATTTTTTATAAAATAAAAAGGGAAAAAGTGGCTATTTAAAATCTAGCCCTAACTATTTCAATTTAGGCCTAAAATCAACCCCCAATTAAACCCCAATTTCATTTTTTAAATGAACCAGCCCAATTCAATTTAGCCCGCCCCTGACCCAACTAAAATCTACCCGACCCAGACCCCCTCTTATCCTGGCCGTTGATCTCTGAGATCAACGGCCCCTACCCATTCTTGCCTTTTTTAATCCAAATGACTACCCTAATCCCCTCAGTTCTCTTCTATCAGATGCCTCTAAACGCTCCACTCCCTCAATCTCTCTCAAATGTTCTCAAAACCTAATCGCCTCCTACCGTCTTCAACCTCAAAACCACCGGAATCCATGGCTTCTCAGGCCATGGAAGCCCTACACTCACCCCTCTTTGATCTTATACGCCTGATACTTGGAGGTTCGAGGTCTGACCTCAAAGGTTTCCTCTTAGATCTTCCCCAATCCAAGGTTCTACGGCCATCTCCGGGCTTGCTCCGGCGTACAATGGTGTTTTGAGCCTGGTTCTGACTTCTCCGACTCAGATCGGACCTTTTCCAAGCCTTTCTCATTTCTAGGGCTCTTATGAAACCCTAACTCTTCGAGGTTTCTTCGATCTTTTTAGATCTGTTATGTATCTATGCTCTATTTGAGTTTTCAAATGATTTCCCCAACTTTCTTTCAAAAATTACTTCCGAAATCGCTTCCTTTTTGATTTAGGGTTTTCTGAAATGCTTAAAATGTTTCTCTGACTTTTCTTTTCCTTTTCTTTGTGTGTATTTGTCTCTACTGTGCTTATATGTTTCCTTTTTACCACACATGTTCTTCTGTGCTTTCTGTCTATCATTTTCCTACTGTGTTTCTATACCATGCTCACACATGTTTATCTCACTGTGTTTTCCTATATGTTCTTTTGCTATACTTTTCAGGTGTTCTTGTGTTCTTCTACTGTATTTCTCTACTATGTTCTTAAGTCTCTTTGTTTGCCTTCTACTGAACCTTGTTTTAAGTTTCTTCTAAAAGACCCGTTTAAGCATGTTTTCCTCTACTGTTTCTTCTACTCTCATTATGCTTCGAATTTCTTCACTCTGTTTGCTTTGAACTTTCTACTGAAGTTGCTTGTTTTCTCATGAGTTTCTGAAAGAAATCTCTGAGCCTGTTTTAACTACTTTCTTCCTCATCTCTGTACTTGATTCGAGGTGGAAACCCAAGAATTTGGGGGTTCTGCCGAGGTTTGGTCATGTGATTGAACTAGGGTTCTATTTGAGAACCCTTGACTCTTTCAGACTAATATATGAGTCTATGAACTATGTTTGAACTTCTTTGTTTGCACACAATTCTGAGTTTTTTTTAAATTCTTCTACACTAGACTCTTCTACTGATTGGCATGATAAGTTTCTCTCATGTTTAATGTGTTTGTTTGCTTTTATATGTGATGAATCTTTCTTCAAAAGAGTTTTCCAACTTGTGATTGATTTAGAATTCCTTTAATAGGTCTAATAGATTGTTGCTGATTTTACTTAAGTAAAATCTTTCTTCACCTTTTCTGACTGGGTTCATTCCTACAAATCTTTGGACTTTTGATTTCTTGGCTGTTAACCAATTCTCTTGCCTTATTTGCACAAACCGTGTACTGTCAAGACCTTGTCCTTAAATAGACCTTTATGTGTTTATCCCTATTATACTACTTTGCACAAAGTGTTTGTTTAATTTTTTTCCTTAATGGGTTTATACCCGTTGTAATCTGAACCCCTTAATTAAAGGGAAAACTTGTGTAATTGATTGACAATCGATTTTTAAACTATTCTCTTACCTTATTTCTGCTTGCCTTCTACACAATAAAAGGGCACGACCCCTTTCTCACCAGAGGACACACTTTCAACTCAACACTTTTACACTTCAGACTTCACAGTTTCACAATCTCTTCTGAACTCACACTTTAGTATTCTGACTTCCTGTTTGCACTTTGGCTATTACAAGACTACTGCTTTTTCTACTTGTTTTCTTTGAGACTAGTATGGCCTAATTTAAGTTTTAGCGTCTCCCTCAATGTGTTTACTTACAGCTTTCTATATCCATATCTACTTTATACTACTGTAGAATTAAATATTTAACTAGCATGTTAATATCTTTTGCTTGTTTCTGCTGTGAATCCTTGTCCCTATTTCCCTTTATGTGCTTTGAGTTATAGTTTAAAACATGGAAATATGCAAGTTATTGTTCATGGTTTGAACTTGATCCCTTAGGGGATCCTAACCTCTAAAACAATGTGTTCTAACAGGCTTATGGGGTGTGCCAGCATTTCCCATTGCTGGGTATGCCCACTAGCCTGTCCTTGCTTCTTTACCACTTCCCCTTTCCCCTTCTCAGAATTCTGCACTTGCACTCACTCTTAGCTTCTAAGTTCTGCCCCCCTCCTGTGAGCCTTGCCTTGGGACCTTGAGTTCCCTCTAAACTTGGACACTTGAGGGTTGGCCCTTCCGCATTGCACTATGTCTTAATCCTGTAATTCATTTGGGTGTGAGCACTGCCCGGAGTCCACTTGAGGCTCTTAGGGAACTCTGACACATCCAAATGAGAGAAAGGCTTTGGATCCTAATCTTTAGAGTTGGTTTACTTCATGCTTCAGACAGGAAGTCTGAATCAGGCTCTCCTTGGTTGTAATTTTCAATTTCTGATGTATTTCCTTTACTTTACTTTTGGACTGAAATAACTTTGTAATAAACTTTTGGGGTGATTAGTGAAAAGGGAGGGGTAACCATGCATGCAAGGGGTAGATATCCTGCTCATAGGGTTTTCTCCATTTCTACATTCGTATAGATATCCTGCCTATAGCTCCTGCACTCCTGCATTCATATAAATATCCTGCTCATAGTTTTTTTTGGCATTTCTGCATTCGTATAGATATTTTGCCTATAGGTTTCTGCACTATCTCATATAGATACCATGCTAGAAATCCAAATCCTGCATATGCATCTATTACTAAGCAAACCTGTTTATAGGGTTTAAATAACTAACAACATTTAGATACCATGCCTATAGGATTTCTGCACTCTTGCTACGTCTGTAAAAAATGTTTAAAATCAACAATGCCTAGAAAGCATGCCTATAGGAACTATTAACCAAATCTGAATCGTTTCACTTTCTTATAAGTCTGAAATCAGTATCAATAATGCCTAACGTCTGTAGAACTTAAACTCACCTTTCCTGATTAACTGACAATTTCTTTTCCTAAAATTAGCATACTTCTTTTGGGAAACCAGTAGATATCATGCCTATAGGTTTTGTCTAACACTTAGGCAAGCCATAAGGTAAACTTGTAAACTGAATCAGATTTCGTTAATTACAACTAGCAGGCATGCCTGATTCGGATTTCTTATTTGAAATATGTAATAAATCAGTCTGCCTAACCCTTTTAAGTTTAATCAAACCTTAATCAGTACGTGCAAGACATGCTAAACCATATGCTTTCTTTGATTTAAGGAGATTTGTTTGGGCCTTATTTGTTTATGTGTCTCCCCATACTTGTTATACGTATTTTTGTTTGTCGCCTTAGTATTTTTACCTTTAAAACAACAAATAAGCCAACTTTTCCTCCATTATAGGATTAGTAGTCCCAAGTACCTCCGGGGCTGATAGGATTGGGGCGAGTAATAGCATGCAATAAGTAAACGAAACTATTCCGCGTTTTAATACCTTAACGGGGTGGGAAAGGGTAGATATGGATATGATGACCACGCGATAATGTCACATGTAACCCCTCATCAAAGAGCGATTACTAGACATTGTGTGGGGTGATCCATATTATTTATAAACCTAGGACCCCCTTCCCTTTACTTGTTTATTTCGTTGTTTACCTTTCAGAATTTCAAACCATTTTTCTCAATTTCACCTTGCCTTTCGCTTCTTTTAATTTGATCTATTTGCAACCATTATATGAAAACCCCCTCATATTTGAAACTCTTACTTGCTTACTTAAAGTCACGATTATAGTATGGCCGGGAACCATACTAGTGGATCTTGAGGGGTGCCTAACACCTTCCCTTCGGGATAATTTGAAGCCCTTACCCAATCTCTGGTTTTCTAAATCAAACTCTTCTTAGTGTCCTAATGCACTTTAATCATTAGGTGGCGACTCTTCTCTTTTAATAACCGTTAAAAGAATTGTCAATGTCATAAACCCGATTTTGCGAGAAAAGGGCGTGACAGCATGATGACTCTGCTGGGGATACTGTAGGCTTTTACCATTTCATGCTATTTGTGACCTTACGTTTCTTTCGTGTCTTCTTTTAATGCCTTTAAGCATTTAATTCTTTCTTCTACTATGAAACTGACTTGGCTCTTTGTTTCTCTCTTTTCTTTTAACGCTTTCCTTTACCACTTTCCTTTAATACTATTGTAAATTATGAGGAATTGTTGTAATTATTACTTTATGAACGTGCAAATACGTGACAACTTGTTTGATTATTGTAACTGCATATTCAACATCATATTCCACTCGTGTCGTTGCTATGAATGAGTGGTTGCGCTCTTCTGATATTATCACCTATCTGGCAAAGGCATATTTACGGTAAAACCAATCGATCAACGGTGTAGTCGATGGTTCCATGCCTTTCCGTCTTGAGTTGTCTGCTCAAGGGTACCAGTCTAATACCCCATAGAAACCTTTAATCTATTTAACTGTGCATGCATCATGGTCAAACCTAGTCGAGTCAGTTATATTGTCCGTATAATGACTTTTTAAGATAGCCTTATCCAAAGTCCACTGGATTTCCCAAAAACCCAAACAGACACTATCACATTTTGTGCATTTATTTGGAGAACTAAATGCTTTTATGCTAATTGTTGATATTAAATAGTCGAGTCCGGTAGGGGTATGGTCTTAACCCTTTTATTTTGCAGAAAATGAGGCATGGGGTCCCCAGTTTTGGTATGATTAGCACACCCCCACTCTTGCTAGACTGGTGGAGGAATCTTCCATCAAATGACCAAATCAATGAGTGGAAAGAAGGGCCGCCAAAGCTAGCGAAAAGTTGGAATATCTGGAATATAGTCTGCTAGAATTGGAAGGAAAAGTGAGGAAGAGAGTCACCGACTGCCAGAACGCTGAGGGAAATGAAGGAGAACACCTAAGGCATTTTTATTGATGAATCTACGCAAACTGGAGGATCTGATCAACGAGAGAATTCAACCTAAGGAAGGTCCTTTTGGGACCAAATAGATAGGAATTTACTTTTCGCTTTATAAAATGTAATAAGGCCCATGGCCACTAGTGATATTTTATTTCCTGTTATTTAGTGTCGATTTGGGATTCGTCTACTTTTTATCAATAAAATGAGGCATTTAGCATTCTAAGTTCTCCAAATCAATTTGTCGCTAGGCCCTCGGGCACAACGAGGCTCCTAAATTAGGACGTGATTTACATTCTTGCATTATGTGTATAAATATCGCAATATTCCTTTTCATAATCCTCACTAACTTGTCACCTTTTTGTCTTTACATTTTATTTTTATTCCCCTCCCCAAAGGTTAGTTCGTTCACTCTGGCATCATCATCCTACTCCACAAGATCCAAGGACCATCCACCCACTCCTCCTCCTAGTCCTATCAAAAGCAGGAACAAGGGAAAGATGGAAGATTTGAGCAACATCAGAAAGAAAAACTCAGTTGAACGGGTAGAAATCACTCAGGGTACTCAGGTCTCCAAAGAAAGTGCGTCTCAACTCGAGCAAAAACTATTGAAATTTCAGGAGGAACTTGATCAGGTCCGGAACTTGGCGAGCTATCATTTTCCCTCACCACTCCAGATGTCAATTTTCCTAACGCTCAGTACCCCACACCTCCACAAAGCATCTCGAAACCACAAAACCATCCTGCTCATCACCATCACTGCAACACGTGCCATACTTCCAACAATGCTCCACTGCTCATCCCAGAACCTCTGAACTCCATAAATGACCATTTCCACACTCATAACACCCCCATCTATGTGGAGACTATGTCACACTCCACTCAACCCATTTCAAGTACACCCGAGTCTGATGGCAAAGACTCTCTCATCAGGAACCTGGCTGCAGAACTCAAGAAGTTGACTAGTCGAATTCAGGGTGTCGAAGGAAGTAAGGGGATTGAAGTGTTGAACTACGAAGACCTTTGCATACAACCAGATGTCGAACTGCCCGAGGGGTACAAACCTCCTAAGTTCGAGATGTTTGATGGTACAAGGGATCCGAGAGTTCACCTAAGAACATACTGCGACAAGCTGGTCGGAGTAGGGAAGGACAAAAGGATTCGAATGAAACTTTTCATGAGAAGTCTGAAAGGAGATGCTCTGTTTTGGTACATTAGCGAAGACCCAAAGAAATGGTTGAACTGGGCGAGTATGGCATCTGACTTCATGGACAGATTCAGGTTCTACACCGAAAATGCACCGGATGTGTTCTACATTCAGAACCTAAAGAAGAAGCCCACGGAAACATTCCGCGAGTATGCCACTCGCTGGAGGTCAGAAGCTACTAAAGTCAGGCCTGCTCTAGAGGAAGAACAAATGAACAAATTTTTCATCCGGGCTCAGGACCCGCAATACTATGAAAGACTGATGCTGATCGATAATCATAAATTTTCTGACATCATCAAACTGGGATCGAGGAAGTTATCAAAAGTGGTATGGTTACGAACTTGGAAGCCTTGCAAGCTACCAATAAGGCTCTACAGTCTGGTGGTACATCCAAGAAAAGGGATGTAGGTGCCGTAATGGTTGCACAGAGAACCAAATCCCCTGTCAAATACCAAACCTACCCAATGCCTCCACTCATATATCAACCTACTCCAAATTACCAAGCACCCTCACCTTCTTACCAAACCCCACCACCCACTTATCAATCACCTCCCCCTCCTACATATCAACCTACCTCATCTAGATATTCCCAACCCGCGCATGTCTACAAAGCATGCAATGCTCAGCCATCCCACTATCAATCACCTCCCGCACGTCAAAACTTTCCTAGACCTCGACCAAATTTCGATCGCAGACCCCCCAAACAGTATACCACCATTGCTGAATCGATTAACCGACTGTATGAAAGGCTCAAAGCTGCCAGTTATATCACCCCTATCCCTGCTATAACCCCTGAAATCCCTTCTCAGTAGGTTAATCCGAATAAATCCTATGCTTACCATTCCGGCATGAAAGGGCATACCATTGATGAATGCCGCTCTCTGAAAGACAAGGTCCAGACTTTGATTGATAACAAGATCATTATGGCAAAGGAGCCTACTCCAAATGTCCGCAACAACCCTTTGCCGAACCATAAGGGTGGAGGTGTTCACATGATTGAAATAGAGGATGATTTGGATCCCAAAGGATCGATCGGTTTAATCACAGAAGGTGACGAACCAAAAAAGCCAATAGTCACCCTTAATCAGATTGTAGTCCAGACTCAGCCTTCTGGGGATGCCGAGGTAAACATATCTGTACCACTTGAGTTTGAAGCACCACCCCCTGCAAAGAGGCCAACACCAATAGAGGTTGAGTTTGGGTCTCCAGCAAACGCACCCGCACCATTTGAAGTTGCAGTTTTACCCTCCAAAATACATGCTCTATTCGGAGTGAAGGTGCCCATTCCTGTAGCAATGTCGGCCGTAACACCGTTCCAAACAAATGCCATACCTTGGGATTACACAGCCAAGGCGAGAAGAAAAGGGAAGGTCAAGTTCGTGGAAGCCGTTGCGGCATAGGGTATGAAAAGAACCAGCAGGGTTTATAATCTGAAGCATTTAAATGAGTCGAGTAAGCAGGCCTCTGGTCAGCCGACCATCACTGAAACCAGGCCCGACGATCTCTAGAGAAAGATACAAGCTAAGGAATACTCAGTCATTGATCAGCTGAACAAAACACCAACATAGATTTCTATCCTAGCTTTGCTGCAAAGTTTCGACGTACATAAGAATGCCTTGTTGAAGGTGCTGAGCGAGGCATATGTACCAAGCAACATCACCGGAGGAGAAATGGCAAAAATAGTAGGGTAGGTATTGGAAAGTCACAAGATCACTTTTCATGAAGATGAGCTGCCACCAGAATGGTTGAGTCACAACAAAGCATTGCACATCACCGTGCAATGCGAAGATTATTTTATCAGTAGGGTCCTAATTGATGGAGGGTCCAGGCTCAATATTTGTCCCTTGGTAACACTCAGAACATCGGGAAAGGGTCTTCATGAGATCAAGGACGGGGCCATCAACGTCAAAGCTTTCGACGGTTCCCAAAGATCGACCATTGGGGAAATCAATTTGTGCTTACAAATGGGGCCTACTTGGTTCGTTGTCGATTTCCAAGTAATAGATGTGCCGGCATCTTACAATCTACTATTGGGACGGCTGTGGATTCATGCCGCTGGGGCCGTAGCATCAACACTACATCAGGTGGTGAAATTTTCATGGAACCACCAAGAGGTGATCATTCACGGTGACAGTAGCAATCCCATATACAGTTGCCAAACCATCCCAGTGATCGGATGAAGGAGAAAGATAGGCGGGGAAACCTATCACCACATCGAACGAGTCAATGCTATTGACAAAGACAAATTGTGGGACAACAAAATTGAAAGCATATTGAACTAGAGCAGATATGAACCTGGCAAGGGACTTGGAAAGAACCTCCAAGGAATCGCCAAGCCTATCAAACTGAAGAATTATGGCACCATTTTTGGTCTGGGATACAAGTATACTTGGGAGGAATTCAACAACTGGTCGCCACCATGGCGCGGCCCATACTACCCACTGGAGCAGCCAATACTACATTTGGAGCAGACTTTCTAGCTGGTCGCTGTTATCTATGGGTCGGAAGAAGAGGAAGCACTAGCAGCTATGGAAAACTTGTTCTTAGCGGACAATGACATGGATTATTGTGTTGTTCTCGAGGAGGAGGGGGAGGAAGGCCGTTCCATACATCCTGTAAGCCGAGGAGCATGCCTCAATAAGTAGACCATCAGAACTACCAGTGCCCGGAAAGCTTCGGGGTAGCAAGGCTGAACAATGCATCATGCATTATCTTTTAGTTTTACTAGTTGACTTTCCTTTCGCACTTTAAATTTTTCACAAATAAGACCTTCAAACATTCAAAATAGTTATGGAATTTATCAAAGCATTTTAGTTTCTTTAAAATCTTACTCTTATTATTTTCTCTGATATACCGGAGGAGATTGTTAAAGAAGTTGAGAATTTTGAGAATAGACCTAAGTCCAACCTGGACAAGACTGAGGTTGTTAACCTGGGAGATGTAGAAAATGTCAAAGAAACGCGCATCAGTGTTCATTTGTCACCGTCAGAAAAGGAAGAGTATACGGATTTTCTAAAGGAATATGAGGACATATTCGCCTGGGCGTACGACGACATGACTGGTTTGAGTACATCTATTGTGGCCCACAAGTTGCTAACCGATCCGTCATGTCCGCCGGTAAAGCAAAAGCTTAGAAAGTTCAAGCCTAACATGAGCTTGAAAATCAAGGAAGAAGTCACTAAGCAGGTCAAAGCTAAGGTTCTCAGGGTAGTAGAATATCCAACATGGTTAGCCAACATTGTCCCAGTACCGAAGAAGGACGGGAAGTTTAGAGTCTATGTCGACTACGGGGATCTCAACCGGGCCAGTCCAAAGGACGATTTCCCTTTACTGAACATACACATCCTGATTGACAATTGCGCAAAATATGAGTTGAAATCATTTGTAGATTGTTTTGCTGGGTATCATCAGATCTAGATGGATGAAGAAGATGCTAAGAAAATGGATTTCATTACGCCATGGGGAATGTATTGCTACAAGATGATGCCATTCGGGTTGAAGAATGCATGGGCCACCTATATGAATGCCATGACTACTATCTTCCATGATATGATACACAAGGATATAGAGGTGTACGTAGATGATGTTATTATCAAGTCCAAGAGAGCCGCTGATCACATGGGAGATTTGAGGAAATTCTTCAATAGACTGCGAAGGTACATTCTAAAACTGAATCCCGCAAAATGTGCAATCGGGGTTCTTGCTGGAAAGCTACTTGGGTTTATTCTGAGTCACCGAGGCATAGAACTGGATCCATCAAAGGTCAAAGCTATTCAAGAACTGCCACCGCCAAAGAACAAGAAGGACGTGATGAGTTTCTTGGGGAGACTTAACTACATCAGCCGATTCATAGCACAATCTACAGTTATCTGTGAGCCGATCTTTAAGATGTTGAAGAAGGAAATCGCTTCCAAATGGACTGATGATTGCCAAAAAGCTTTCGACAGAATCAAGGAATACCTATCAACACCACCAGTCCTAGTTCCACCTGAGCCAGGTAGACCTTTATCACTCTACCTCGCAGTATTGGATGGATCGTTCGGTTGTGTTCTGGGGCAGCATGATGAAACAAAGAGGAAGGAGCAGGCCATCTATTACCTCAGTAAGAAGTTCACCTCGTATAAGGCATAGTATTCACTATTAGAGTGCACCTGTTGTGCTTTGACTTGGGTAGCTTAGAAGATGAGGCACTATTTCTATGTCTATACTACATATCTCATATCAAAGATGGATCCTTTGAAGTACATCTTTCAGAAGCCCATGCCCACTGGCAAGCTTGCCAAGTGGTAGATCCTGTTGAGTGAATTTGACATTGTCTACGTGACTCAGAAAGCAATCAAAGGACAGGCACTAACAGATCACCTTGCTGAAAATCCCGTGGATGGAGAATACGAACCCCTGAAAACATATTTTCCTGATGAAGAGGTATAATTCATAGGAGAAGACATTGCAGAATCCTATGACGGTTGGAGAATGTTTTTTGATAGAGCAACAAATTTCAAAGGAGTTGGCATAGGAGCAGTTCTAGTATCAGAAACAAGTCAGCATTATCCGGCATTTGCCAAGCTCAGGTTTCCATGCACCAACAATATGGCCGAGTACAAAGCCTGCATCTTAAGGCTCAAGATGGCCATTGACATGAACATCCAAGAGTTGCTAGTAATTGGGGATTCGGACCTGCTTATACATTAGGTCCGAGAAGAATGGGCAACCAAGAACTCCAAGATACTCCCTTATCTGCATTACGTACAGGAGTTGAGAAAGAGGTTCACAAAGACAGAGTTACAGCATGTTCCTAGAGTCCAGAATGAGTTTGCTGATGCATTGGCTACCCTATCATCCATGATACAACATCCAAATAAGAACTTTGTTGATCCCATTCCGGTAAAAATCCATGACCAGCCAGCTTATTGTGCTCATGTTGAGGAAGAAGCAGACAAAAAGCCTTGGTTTCCTTATATCAAGGAATATTTGACGAAAGGAGAATAACTAGAACTTGCAAATCCTACTCAGAAACGCACACTTAGGAGTTGTCCAACAATTTCTTTCACAGCGGAGGAATCCTGTACAAGACGACTCCTGATTTAGGATTTCTAAGATGTGTCAATGTAAAAGAAGCATCTAAACTGCTAAAAGAAATCCACGCTGGGACCTGCGGTCCACATATGAATGGCTTTGTTTTAGCAAAGAAGATACTCCAGATATGGAGACGGATTACATCCAATATGTCCGAAAGTGCCACCGCTGCAAGATACATGCAGACATGTTAAAGGTGCCTCCAAATGAGCTTAATGCAACAAGCTCGTCGTGGCCATTCGCCGCCTGGGGAATGGATATTATCGGACCAATCGAACCCGCCACATCAAACTGACACAGGTTTATCCTAGTAGCAATTGATTATTTCACCAGATGGGTTGAAACAGCATCTTACATGGCAGTAACTAAGAAAGTCGTGGCAGATTTCATCTGCGACCGTACCATGTGTCGGTTCGGAAGTCCAGAGTCAATCTTTACTGACAATGGCTCCAAGCTCAATAGTGATTTGATGAAATCCATGTGTGAAACCTTCAAGATCAAACATAAGAATTCTACAGCTTACAGACCTCAGATGAGCGGAGCCGTAGAGGCCGCTAACAAGAATATCAAGAAGATACTAAGGAAAATGATAGAGAAGCATAAGCAGTGGCACGAGAAGCTACCATTTGCTTTATTGGGATACCGCACCATAGTCCGCACATTGACAGGAGCAACCTCCTATATGCTGGTTTACAATACAGAGGCAGTCATTCCCGCTGAGGTAGAAATTCCTTCCTTAAGGATCATACAGGAAGCAGAGCTCGACGACGCAGAGTGGGTGAAAAGTCTTTACGAGCAACTATCTCTTATAGACGGAAAGAGAATGAATACAGTTTGCCACAGTCAGCTCTATCAGAACAGAATGTCCAGAGCCTTCAACAAAAGAGTCAAGCCGAGACAGTTTACACCGGGGCAGCTGGTATTAAAGAAAATCTTTCCACATCAAGATTAAGCCAAAGTTAAATTCTTTCCCAACTGGTAGGGTTCGTACATGGTTCACCGGGTTCTAACATGATGAGCCCTCATACTCGCAGAAATGGACAGAGAAGTCTTGCCAAAGCCGATCAATTCAGACGCAGTCAAGTGATACTATGTGTAATCTTTATGCTTTCCTTATATGATATATTTTGAACTACGCTTGACCTGATTCCCGTTTAAGAGGGGATACGTAGGCAGCCCTATGTGTTCGGTCACAATTCAATAAAATTTTCATTTTCCATCGCAATTGGAAACTGGGGCAGAATTTTGAGAAGGACCCTCAAAATTTCGAAGTCGATTTCAGCCATTTACCCCAAGCAGCCGTCAGAAGCAGCAGCCCAGTAAACTGGGGCGGAATTTTGAGGAGGACCCTCAAAATTCTAGAGCAAGAGAGGTTGCAATGTCTTGAACCATGTCGCAGTCGTCGGTTAATCTAAATAAAACTATTCTCAATTATGTATTTATGTTATATTTTTACTAAATCATGCATGCCTGTTACCAAAAATTCTTTGTTTAGCAACGCTACCCCAAAGATACGCACAGTATCACCGAAACAAAGCCGAGCAGGTCAAGTAAAGTCAGCGGGGTACGAACTAACCTTTCCCCTTTGCAAAACTCACAATTTTCTTTGGATGCAAGCACCCAGGTCGCAAAATCACCAAATATATTATACACTCACATTGCTCAGAAATACGACTCTCAGAACCGTCACACCTATTCACCGCACACCACATCCCCAGTAGCCACGATATCGCAATCAGCTATCAGCTAAGAAATTTTATTACTATTCGCCTTTTATTTTTCGCGTTGCATAAGGCTACCATTCTGCCTTCCGAGACTAAACCCTGTCTCCATCTGCATTTCTACATTGCATAAGGCTACCATTCTGCCTTCCGAGACTAAGCACTATCTCCATCTGCATTTCTGCATTGCATAAGGCTACCTTTCTGCCTTCTGAGACTAAGCACTGTCTCCATCTGCATTTCTGCATTGCATAAGGCTACCATTCTGCTGTCGAGACTAAGAACTATCTCCATTTGCATTTCTGCATTGCATAAGGTTACCATTCTGCCTTCCGAGACAGCTCTGTCTCTATCTGCATTTTCTGCATTGCACAAGGCTACCATTCTGCCTTCTGAGGTTAAGCTCTACCTCCATCTGCATGGCTGAAAGATCGCCACCTCCACATCTACATGGCTGAAAGATCGCCACCTTTACATTTGCATTGGCTAAAAGATCGCCACCTTATTTACATTTGCATGGCTGAAAGATCGCCACTTTTACATTTTGCATCGGCTGAAAGATCGCCACCTTCTGCATCTCATTGGCTGAAAGATCGCCACCTTATTTATATCTGCATGGCTAAAAGCTCGCCACTTTATTTACATTTGCATGGCTGAAAGATTGCCACTTTTACATTTTGCATCGGCTGAAAGATCGCCACCTTTTGCATCTCATTGGCTGAAAGATCGCCACCTTTTGCATCTCATGGGCTGAAATATCGCTACTTTATTTACATCTTGCATGACTGAAATATCGCCACTTTATTTACATCTTGCATCGGCTGGAAGATTGCCACTTCATTTACATCCTGCATAGGCTGAAAGATCGCCACTTCATTTACATCTTGCATCGGCTGAAAGATCGCCACCCTCTGCATCTCATGGGTTGAAAGATCTCCATTCTATCCAAAGGCGTCATTGTTCAGATGCACCATTTTCATAGCCCGAGAACGCCATGCCATGGCCTGAGGACCCCTTTTATCTTTTGCATATCATTATTCAAAGGCGTCATAGTTCGGAGGCATCATTCTCATAGCCCGAGAGCACCATTTCATGGCCTGCGAATCCTTATTATATGTTTCATGGCCCAGGACGTCATGGTCTGAGGACATCATCCTAACCGTCCAAAGACAACATTCATGGTCCGCCAAGAATTTGCATCATGTTTAAATTTCCGAACAATATACACTTGTATTGCTTATTTGCAGGTAAACCGGAGAGAAACAACCATGTCAGCAGGAGCAGTCCCGCTCCAATTTCCGCAAGCCCTATTAGACCTTAACCGCTCATCCCATTGCGTCCGTTCTTGAAAAACCTCCATTGGCATACCTCACCGACAGATCCTAAACTACATATGGCTTGATTCCTGTAAGACCATGGATATGTAGGCAGCTTAGGAACCAGGGCACGGTCAAATTTTTCAAACCGTTTCGTTCGGTCTAATTGGCCATCATATCTTTACCCGATAACTCTTTCATCCTTCCCAGGTAAAGAGGGGCAGCTGTTGATACCCAATTTTTCCATATGTATTTAAATATGAAAAATACTTTCAAAATATCATATATATGCATATATAGGTATGTCCAAATGTTTTAGTATTTTTTCTAATTTTTAAAAGATTTTTAAATCAATTTATTGCCCTATTTTAACAATACAAAAAACTAATAATTATTCCCAAAATTATCATTTTGGTGAATAACTTATTTTATTCTTACATTTATACCAAAATATAGCTAATATAACTTTTACGCATTTTTACAAATTTATTTAGTATTTTTAAAGCAAAATTGCATATAATTGCAATTTTAGCCTATTTTAAGATTTAATAGCATTTTATAATTATGAAATTGATTCAAGTATTTTTAATTTAATATTTATATATTATTAATTAATTTAGTACCTTTAATCTATTTTTAGAAATCATTTTACTATTGTTTATAAAATAAAAAGCGAAAAAGTGGCTATTTAAAATCTAGCCCTAACTATTTCAATTTTGGCCTAAAATCAGCCCCCAATTAAACCCCAATTTCATTTTTTAAATGGACCAGCCCAATTCAATTTAACCCTCCCCTGACCCAACTAAAATCTACCCGACCCAGACCCCCTCTTATCCTGACCGTTGATCTCTGAGATCAACATCCCTACCCATTCTTGCCTTTTTAAATAAAAACAACTACCTAATCCCCTCATTTCTGTTCTATCAGCCACCTCTAAACTCTCCACTCCCTCAAACTCTCTCGAATGTTCTCAAAACCCTAATTGCCTCATACTGTCTTCAACCTCAAAACCACCGGAATCCATGGCTTCTCAGGCCATGGAAGCCCTACACTCACCCCTCCTTGCTCTTATACGCTTGGTACTTGGACGTTCGAGGTCTGACCTCAAAGTTTTCCGCTCAGATCTTCGCCGATCCAAGGTTCTACGACCATCTTCGGCCTTGCTCCGGCGTACAATGGTGTTTTGAGCCTGGTTCTGACTTCTCCGACTCAGATCGGACCTTTTCCAAGCCTTTATCATTTCTAAAGATCTTCTGAAACCCTAACTCTTTGAGGTTTTCTCCAATCTTTTTAGATCTGTTATGTATCTATGATCTATTTGAGTTTTCAAATGATTTCCCCAACTTTATTTCAAAAATTACTTCCGAAATCGCTTTTTTTTCGATTTAGGGTTTTCTGAAATGCTTAAAATGTTTCTTTGACTTTTCTTTTGCTTTTCGTTGTGTGTATTTGTCTCTACTGTGCTCATATGTTTTGGTTTTACTACACATTTTCTTCTGTGCTTTCTGTCTTTCGTTTTCCTACTGTGTTTCTATACCATGCTCTCACATGTTTATCTCACTGTGTTTTCCTATATGTTCTTTTGCTATACTTTTTGGGTTTTCTTGTGTTCTTCTACTTTATTTCTCTACTAAGTTCTTAAGTCTCTTTGTTTGCCTTCTACTGAACCTTGTTTTAACTTTCTTCTAAAAGACCCGTTTAAGCATGCTTTCCTCTACTGTTTCTTCTACTCTCATTATTCTTCGAATTTCTTCACTCTATTTGATTTGAACTTTCTACTGAAGTTGCTTGTTTTCTCATGAGTTTTTGAAAGAAATCTCTGAGCCTGTTTTGACTACTTGCTTCCTCATCTCTGTACTTGACTTGAGGTGGAAACCCTAGAATTTGGGGGTTCTGCCGAGGTTTGGTCATGTGATTGAACTGGGGTTCTGTTTGAGAACCTTTTACTCTTTCAGACTAATCTCTGAGTCTATGAACTAAGTTTGAAATTCTTTGTTTGTACACAATTCTGAGTTTTTTTTTATATTCTTCTACACTAGACTCTTCTACTGATTGACATGATAAATTTCTCTCATGTTTAATGTGTCTGTTTGCGTTTATATGTGATGAATCTTTCTTCAAAAGGGTTTTCCAACTTGTGATTGATTCAGAATTCCTTTTAATAGGTCTAATTGATTGTTGCTGATTTTAATTAAGTAAAACCTTTCTTCACCTTTTCTGACTGGCTTCATTCCTACAAATCTTTGGACTTCTGATTTCTTAGTTGTTAACTGATTCCCTTGCCTTATTTGCACAAACCGTGTACTGTCAAGACCTTGTCCTTAAATAGACCTTTTTGTATTTACCCCTATTATACTACTTTGCACAAAGTATTTGATTAATTGCTTTCATTAATGGGTTTATACCCATTTGTAATCTGAATCCCTTAATTAAAGGGAAAACTTGTGTAATTGATTGACAATCGATTTTCAAACTATTATCTTACCTTATTTCTGCTTGCCTTCTACACTATAAAAGGGCACGACCCCTTTCGCACCAGAGGACACACTTTCAACTCAACACTTTTACACTTCAGACTTCACAGTTTCACAATCTCTTTTGAACTCACACTTTAGTATTCTGACTTCCTGTTTGCACTTTGGCTTTTACAAGATTACTGCTTTTTGTACTTGTTTTCTTTGAGATTCGTTTGTCCTAATTTATGTTTCAGCATCGCCCTTATTGTGTTTAATTACAGCTTTCTATATCCATGCCTACTTTATACTGCTGCAGAATTAAATATTTAACTAGCATGTTAATTTCGTTTGCATGTTTCTGCTGTGAATCCCTGTCCCTATTTCCCTTTATGTGCTTTGAGTTATAGTTTAAAACATGGCAATATGCAAGTTATTGTTCATGGTTTGAACTTCATCCCTTAGGGGATCCTAACATTTAAAACAATGTGTTCTAACAGGCTTATAGGGTGTGCCAACATTTCCGGTTGCTAGGTATGCCCACTAGCCTGTCCTTGATTCTTTACCTCTTCCCCTTTCCCCTTCTCAGAACTCTGCACTTGCACTCACTCTTAGCTTCTATGTTCTGCCCCCCTCCTGTGAGCCTTGCCTTGGGACCTTGAGTTCCCTCTGAACTTGGACACTTGAGTGTTGGCCCTTCCGCACTACACTATGTCTTAATCCTATAATGCATTTGGGTGTGAGCACTGCCCGGAGTCCACTTGAGGCTCTTAGGGAACTCTGACACATTCAAATGAGAGAAAGGCTTTGGATCCTGATCTTTGGAGTTGGTTTACTTCATGCTTCAGATAGGAAGTCTGAATCAGGCTCTCCTTGGTTGTAATTTTCAATTTCTGATGTATTTCATTTACTTTACTTTTGGACTGTAATAACTTTGTAATAAACTTTTGGGGTGATTAGTGAAAAGGGAGGGGACTGTAATGCAAGGGGTAGATATCCTGCTCATAGGTTTTTTCTGTATTTCTGCATTCTTATAGATATCATGCCTATAGCTTCTGCACTCCTGTATTCATATAAATATCCTGCCCATAGGTTTTTTTTTTTTTGCATTTCTGCATTCGTATAGATATCCTGCCTATAGGTTTCTGCACTATCTCATATAAATACCATGCTAGAAATCCAAATCCTGCATATGCATCTGTCACTAGGCAAACTTGTTTATAAGGTTTAAATAACTAACAACATTTAGATACCATGCCAATAGGATATCTGCACTCTTGCTACGTCTGTAAAAAATGTTTAAAATTAACAACGCCTAGAAAGCATGCCTATAGGAACTATTAATCGAATCTGAATCGTTTCACTTTCTTATAAGTCTGAAATCAGTATCAATAATGCCTAACGTCTGCAGAACTTAAACTTGCCTTTCCTGAATAACTGACAATTTCTTTTCCTAAAATCAGCATACTTCTATTTGGAAACCAGTAGATATCATGCCTATAGGTTTCGTCTAACACTTAGGCAAGCCATAAGGTAAACTTGTAAACTGAATCAGATTTTGTTAATTACAACCAACAGGCAGGTCTGAAATATGTAATAAATCAGTCTACCTCACCCTTTTAAGTTTAATCAGACCTTAATCAGTACGTGCAAGACATGCTAAATCATATGCTTTCTTTGATTTAAGGAGGTCTGTTTGGGCCTTATTTGTTTATGTGTCTCCCCATACTTGTTATACGTGTTTTTGTTTGTCGCCCTAGTATTTTTACCTTTAAAACAACAAATAAGCCAACTTTTCCTCCATTATAGGATGAGTAGTCCTAAGTACCTCCGGGGCTGATAGGATTCAGGCGGGTAATAGCATGCAATAAGTAAATGAGACTATTCCGCGCTTTAATACCTTAACAGGGTGGGAAAGGATAGATATGGATATGATAACCACGCGATAATGTCACGTGTAACCCCTCATCAAGGAGTAATTATCGGACATTGTGTGGGGTGATCCGTATTATTTATAAACCTAGGATCCCCCTTCCCTTTACTTGTTTATTGCGTTGTTTACCTTTCAGAATTTCAAACCGTTTTTTTAAAATTTTAGCTTGCCTTTCACTTCTTTTAATTTTATCTATTTGCAACCATTATGTGAAAACCCCCTCATATTTGAAACTCTTACTTGCTTACTTAAAGTCACAATTATACTATGGCCGGGAACCACACTAGTGGATCCTGAGGGGTGCCTAACACCTTCCCTTCGGGATAATTTCAAGCCCTTACCCAATCTCTGGTTTTCTAAATCAAACTCTTCTTAGTGTCCTAATGCACTTTAATCATTAGGTGGCGACTCTTCTCTTTTAATAACCGTTAAAAGAGTTGTCAATGTCATAAACCCGATTTCGCGAGAAAAAGGAGGCGTGACAACAACATCAAGAAAACAAACAGAAATAAAATAGGTCTCAGAAAAGTTGAGTGAGAAACAACAGCAAACCCAAACGGAAAACCGAAATCAGCTCCCAAAAATCCAGAAATCCAGAAGATAGTGTGAACAACCAGTAGAAGTTCTTTGCTAATAGTGAAAGAAAGAGACTCCAAAGTAGTGCAGAATCAGTGTATTTTTAGGTCTAAAATTCATATCTAGCCCTGTGTATAATGAAAATAAAGAGTGTATTTATAGAATGAGGAGGTGAAAAGGTATTAGAATTTTTGTCTAAAGAATCTGTCAGAATTCCCTATAAATTAGGGAAAATGGCATCTTCTTTACATAAATGGAGAGCTGTCCAATTTTTGGCACCTTCCTTATCTCAGAAAATTGACAAGTGGCCTATTTCTTGATATTTTTTGGATCTTATCCTTTTCCTTACTCAGTATTGGGACAGTTGTCCCTATTCTTGAAAGTTTTAGCACTTTCTGAATGATTTTTTACAATTTAATTTTCCAAAATTGACCCTTAAGGGTCTTGGAATTACCTCAAAACCGGATTGGTTTCGGGCCTGAGTCAGATGACTCTTGGCCTAAAGAGCTTGGGCTCTTAAACTTTAACAAAGCTATGGGCCTGTCCATTTAGCCAGGCCCAATTTTAACACAAAATAAATAAATAAATAAATAATAACAAAGCCATGGGCCTGTCCATTTAGCCAGGCCCAAAAAATTAATAAAAATAACAAAAATGAAACATTGAGGAAGAAATGAAGCACTGTTTTTTTTTATTTTTGATTAATCCGTCTAATTAATTAATTAATAAATGAAATAACAACTACATAATAATATAAAACTAACATAATATGATTATACTAACTTTATATATATTTTAATTAAATCTGATTTTAAATAATTAATTAATTATAACGGAAATAACTAAACATGATAATTAAAAAAATAAATACAAAAATGCATTAAACTAAATAATAGAAATAAATAAATAAAAAATAGAATACGTAAATAAATAAATAAAATAGAATAAAATGAGAGAAGAAATAACAGAAAAATGAGGAAATTAACGGAAATAAAAAAATGCGTAAATGACGGAAATGAATAACAAATGCGTAAATAAAATTACAAAATTAAAATGGTCTAATCGTGAAAAAACCCTCAAGCCAAGACTCCCGTCTTGGATCTAAGATCCATGATGGAAGATCTTGACCAGAGGATTTTTTAACGGCTAGAAAAATGGAAAAGGGGTAGATCTAGGGTTTTAGCCTTTTTAGATCCAAGATCTACGGATTTTGGTTGGGTTTTTGGGGATTTGGTTGGTAGGATGAGGTTTAGGAGGATGAGAGAAGTGTATGGTGTGAGTTTGAGGGGTTTTGGAGTTCCACCGCCGCCTTGGGCTATTTCTGGCGGCGGAGTAGTGGTGTGCGAGAGTTTCGGCCATTTTTTGGTTTTAGGGGGGTTGGTTTTTTATGGATTTAGGTTGTGGGGTGAGGTAGAGGAGAAGAAGAGGAGAAGATTAAAGTTATTTTGAAGATTTTTGGAGGTTGGCCGCCACCGGTGGAGATTTTCGGCGGGCGGCGCCGCTGGTGGAGAAGGGTGGCGGCGGCGGAGAAGGGAGAGAAGGGGGACGACTAGGGTTTTGGGTTTGGGAGAGAGATGGGAGAGAATGGGGAGTTTGGAAATGAGGGAGCTGGGAAGGTTTTAGGACACTTTTATATTAAAAGGAAGGTGAGTTCTGAACTGTTGGATCTTGTTGGAGATCAATGGCCAAGATTAAAAGGGGGGAAGATGGGTTGGGATAAGATCTTTTAAGGTTTTTGGGCTTGGGGTGTCTTGGGTTAAATTAGGATTGGGCTAGTTTAGGAAGAAATGGCCCAATTCGGCCAAAAATCCTTTTTTAAATAATTTTTTAAAAACTAATTTATTTAAATAAACTCTAAACTAAGTCCTAAATTATATTTATTTGTAAAATTTATCTAATTATCTATTTATAATAATTATAAAAATTACTTGATACTAAATTTAAAGAGAAAAAATCAATAATCTAAAAATTAAAAGGTAAAAAATGTAAAATGAGCCATTTTTTATTTTAAACTTTAATAAAATAAATAATTAACTAATTAATCCTAAAAATAGAAAAACAAAACCTAAATGCAATGCATTGTATTTTTGACATTTTTCATGATTTTTAATGAAAATTAAACGTGCACAAAAAATGCAAACAATTAATAAAATCCTATAAAATGGCAAATAATAGGAAAAAATCTATTTTCTTGGATTTTATAGGAGTAATTCATATAGGACAAAAATCACATGTTCACATTTATGTGCTATGTTGGATCCAGTTTGAGGCATACGGGTGAATCAGTTATGGCTTACGGAGATTGAGACCGAGGATGGGTCGAGTAAAGGAAATTTTTTACAAAGGTTATATTATGATTCATAGTTGTATGAGAATCACAGAATGTCTTGAGTGGCTATGGGTAAAGGGTGTGCTGTGTATAGAATAGGAAGTTGCTTGGTTTCATTAAGATAACGTTACACTCTGCTGTGTCGGAGTGCTAATGAGGCACAAGTTATTCAGTTCGTTTGATCAGGCTAATTGCAGTTTGAGTAGAGTGAATGACTCTCGAGAATGGTTCTAATGTTTTCAAGATTTTACATGTGATAATGGGAAATTTTTCAAGTTGTATTTTTTGCTAGAAACTGAGGTTTGCATTGGAGGGTGTCAAGATTTGTGGCATTTCTATATCAACTATGGGATTCTATTTATCCACATCAGGAAGGTGAAGGTAACAGATTTAGATTCGCAGGAAGTCTCTTCAGAGTAAAGTATTTAGACTGTGGTGCTTTTAGGGACGTTTAAGAGAGTATTCAGCGGCTTATGAGCCTTAGACGGTGTGGTTTTATTCTTCGGTATCATGTGGTAAGTCTGGGTTGAGGAATTGTGGTGTTATAGCAAGAAGAAGTATCAAGCTGAAGGTAGATCAGACGGAACTTAGATAGATGAGATAGCTTGGTAGTAGGCCAGATCAACATGGTAAAGATGTGGTCAGTTCTTTGGATTCTTACCAGGTAATGAGTTTCTGCAGGTGCTTCGTGGTAATGCTCTTAGGTTCTGATGGCTTGCATGGCTTGGTTGAGTTAGAAGGATTCAGTCCTGACAGGTTTGGTTTGTGCAAAGGGAACTCGGAGAGTTCTTGATGATTTCTACCACGGATTGGAGGTGTATATTTTCTACTGGCGTGGGGAGCATGGTATATATAGTGATTTTATTCTAGATGAGATCAATGGGAAGTTCTTGGCTAGTTAAGTACGTAGATGTTTGTGGCTCAGAAGGGATATGAAGTTTTCATGATTATCTTAGGAGGGTATAGTATATGCGGTATGTGGTGTAGGATCGAGATTAGCATGGGTAAGGTCACAGTTTAGTTTGGAAAGGAAGGTCACAAATTCTTGGGCAGATTCAGATGATTAAGGAAATGGTATTGTTAATTGGTGTGGCTTGACGAGAGTATACGTTTCGGAAAAAGGCAATGTGGTTAAGTTAATGGTACTTCGGTAGTATTGCGGCACTCTCTTGTTAGATTTACCGCGGATATTCGAGTTTGCTTAGTGGCACAGAAGAATTATAAGAGTACCTCTCATGGAATAATTGGGTATTAGAGGTGTGTTTTATATTCGGACGGCAGAATTGGGATCAGATATAAAGATTCGTGTGCTATATGGAGTTGGAGACTGGGAGTTCTCATATGCAGGTTATGTTGTGGTTGTGGGTCGCGTGTATCGGCACTGTTTAGTGATTATCAGAGTTTGGAAACTCGAGTGGACCTTTTGCTGCTTGGTATGTTAGATTTTGATATAATATTGGGTATAGACTGGTTGTCTCCGTATCATGTTATTCTGGGCTATTGCACTAAGGCAGCGATATTGGCTATGCCGGGGATGCCATAGATTGAGTGGCGAGGTTCGACGGATTATGTTCCCAGTAGGGTGGTGTTATTTTTGAAGACCCAGCAGATGGTTGGGAAGGGTTGTCTTTCTTATTTGGCCTTCGTGATGGATGTCAGTGCAGAGACTCCTACTATTGATTCAGTTCTAGTGATGAGGGACTTTTCTAGATGTGTTTCCTACTACCGGGCATGTCGCCGGATAGGGTTGTTGATTTCGGTATTGAATTGGTAATGGGCACCGTATCGTATGGCACCGACGGAGTTAGAGGAGTTGAAGGAGCAGCTTCAGGAACTCTTTGATAAGGGGTTCATTGGTAGGCTTATGTGTATGTGTGTTCTGCATCGAGACGGCTTGGTTGACTTCGAGTTGCTTTTGGTGAGGGATGTGTCGATTCGGTTGTTAGTGAGCTATTAGTGTTCTGAGGTGAGTTGTGAATTACTTTTTTGTGTTGTGAGGCATTATGATTTGTTGGTTATAGGCACACACGGTGCGATTTTATTGAGGTCTCTCAGTGGAATTCGAGCGGGGAGAGCATTGGGTATTGCTCGGTGGATGGCTTATCGGTTCTGCCCTTTTGGGTTTGAATAATGTTATGTCAATTTCTTCGCCGTGGTTATGATGATTTGCGTTTATTCTAGACATCAAATTGCACGTGGTTGTCGATTTTGAGCAGAGTGACTGGAGGTGTTTCATGAGGACAATGTTTGGATAGGGTCGCGCGTTGCAGCGAAGCTATATGAAGGTATGATCCTGCGGGATAGATTCGTGTGTTCTGTTTCTATGATGTGTGATGGGTTCCGAGTATTGTGTTGTGGTGGTACTGGTGAGCTTGCAGTACAACTCTCTCATTTGAGTCATTTTCATGATTTGAGTATGTTCGAATTGTTGCTTATTGGTGCGCAGGTTGCACGAGTTGTGGCTTTAGCTTTGGATTGATTTGTCATGTCACCAGAGTAGTTGTGTCGGATTAGATGAGATCGTCGGGATCTATAATGAAAACAAACAGATTTGGTTTTAGCGTATTGGAAGGATAATATCGATGTTCGGCTCAGGAATTTGCTACGGTCTTAGCCAAAGGAGGAATAGCTTCATGAATAGATGATCTGAGGAGTGGTTATTGTCTTTCTAAGTGTTTCATTTATCATTGGCAGTATATGAAGGTGTTGGAATGATACTTTAGTTGGTAAGAGGTTTACTATCACTATTCGGTAGTTGTGTGTAACTGCTGTGATTAGAAGTTATCACTACAAGTGTATGAGTTATGTGGTATATCAGAATTGCACCTGAAGTTATTACAGCTTGTTCGGGCTTATTCAGAGTATAGATGTGAAATTCTCATCATGTGGATGATTTCAGAAGTGGAAATATGGTCCTAAGGTTTATGGGCTAGGCTGGATTGTGAATTTTCAGTTACATTGTGGTATCAGACCGATATGAGATAGGGTGATGGGGGATCACCCCCAGGTATCTGCATGGTAAGGTTATTCAGAAATTTGTTGGCTTTTGGAACAACTCTAGGCACGTTCGAGGACGAACGTATGTTTAAGTGGGGGAGAATGTAATGACCCGACCGGTCGTTTTGAGCTTTTGCACTTGCTCGTCAGTTCTTGGGCATGACTAGCCCTGTGTGATATATTATGACTCATGTAAAACGTTGGTTTTGGTTTCGGGGTAACCAGAATGAATTTTGAAGAAACAATTCTCAGTTGGAAGCTTAAAATTTGAAATGTTTGACCAAGATTTGACTTGTTGGTATATGATCTTGGATCAGAATTTTTATGATTTGGTTAGCTCCGTTAGGTGATTTGGGACTTAGGAGCGTGATCGGAATTTGTTTTAGAGGCCTGCGGAAGGTTTATGCTTGAAATGGCGAAACTGAGATTTTGGCGTTTTCTGGTAGATAGGTGAGATTTTGATATAGGGGTCGAAATGGAATTCCGAAAGTTGGAGTAGGTCCGTTGTGTCATTTGTGATGTGTGTGCAAATTTCAGGTTATTCGGGCGAGGTTTGGTAGACTTTTTGATCGAAAGCGGAATTTGGAAGTTCTTGGAATTCTTAGGCTTGAATCCGATGTAATTTTGGTGTTTTGATGTTGTTTTGAGCATTCCGAAGTTTGGAACAGGTTTGAATGATGTTATGAGATATGTTGGCATGTTTGGTTGAGGTCCCGAGGGCCTCAGGTGAGTTTCGGGTGGTTAAACGGATCAATTTTGGACTTTGGACTTGGCAGTTTTTGCTGGTTTTTGTTGCAGACGAATTGTTCTTCGCGTTCGTGGTCAGGGACTCGCATTCACGAAGGGTGTCCTCTGAGGCGGCGAGTTTTGTCTTCGCGTTCGCGTTTTGTGTGTCATGTTCGCGACGTTGTGATGTTGTGATTCTCCACATTCGCGAGGCTTATGTCGCGTTCGCATAGAGGAAGAGGAGTAGCTGGGCCCCTAATGCAATTGTTCTACGTGTTCGCGTAGTAGGGGTCGCGATCGCGAAGTGTTGAGAATGTTGTGCATCGCATTCGCGTAGAAGGAATTTCGTTCTATGAAGCGGTTTGCTTCGCGAATGCGAGGGATATGCTGCGTTCGCGATGAAGAAATATCTGGGCAGACAGTTTATATTTTATAATCGAGGATTTAAGTCCAATATCATAAAATACCATTGCAGAGCTCGGGAGAAGGTGAAATTTGAGGGTATTTTCAGTGGAGCAATTGGGATAAGTATTCTTCACTAATATTTGGTTTAATTCCATGATTTAGTCTGGAACTTCATTATTTAATTTGAGAAATTAGAGTGGAAATTGCGGAAAAATGGAAGAAAAGTTTGAGATTTTTTTTGGGGATTTTAATGAGCAATTTAGGTCAGATTTTGATGAATTTAATATGGGTATACTCGTGAGAGGATGAAGATTCTACTGATGTAATTTTTATTGGATTCCGAGACGTGGGTCCGGGAGCCGGGTTTGAGCAATTTCGGGGTTTTTGATGTAAATTGGATATTTTCGAGTGGGCTTTGTTTCCTTAGAATATTTTAATGGTTATGTACTGATTGTGGCTAGATTTGGAGCATCCAGAGGTCGATTCGTAAGGGCAAAGGCATCGCGGGCTAGAGTTTGGACCGGATCGAGGTGAGTAATGATTGTAAATGTTGTCCTGAGGGTATGAAACCCCAGATTACACATCGTTATGCTATATTGAGGTGACATACACGCTAGACGACGAGCGTGGGGTCGTGCACCGTTGGGGATTGTGACTTAGTCCATCCCAAATGACGGTTTTACCGCATATTTGATTGAAAACTATTTGTTATCATCATGTTTTGGGTTGAATGCCATATTTAGGCCTCGTGCCAACTATATGAACCCTTAGGGGATTTTTACTGATATTACCTCACTGTTTTGACTTTATACTTGTACTCAGTCATGCTATATTCTACTGTTTTCACAACTCAGCTATGCTTATTCTGCTTTAACACTTAAAAAGATATTTTAAATGATATTTTGGGCCGAGCATCATGTTTTACTATTGCCTGAGTGGCTTATGAGATTCTGACTGAGTAAGGCCAAGGGCCTATGTTGTGAGTAAACACGGATTGTGATTATGAGGCCGAGGGCCTAATATTTGTACGCCACGAGGTGGCTTGTTGATATGAGGCCGAGAGCCTATTGATGATTCCACGAGATTGCTTGATATTGCGCTTGGGTCGTAAGGGGCCCCTCCAGGAGTCTACACACCCCCAGTGAGCGCGGGTACCTATTGTGATATGAGATATAACCCGAGGGGCTAGTATTGTTCCATGTGTTTTGCCCGAGGGGCTGATTCTGTTGGTATTGTGCCCGAGGGGCTGATTCTGTTGATATTGTGCCCGAGGGGCAGTTCTTTATGTGTTTATCTTTTCTAGTTGTCTGTCATTTACTTGCTTAACTATTAAAAAGGCGTTTTAAAGAAGCTTAAATTGAACTAAGGTGACGTTACATGTTTTTACGGTTTCATTGTTCTTTTACTGGCTTAGTACTACTTCTTTATAGCCTGTTTATGTGCCTTACATGATTTCTTATTGCTCAGTCTTCATTTATTATTATTACTCACTTAGTCGGAGTACTCACATTACTCCCTGCACCTTGTGTGCAGATTCAGGTATTTCTGAACCCGATAGCGGGTATTTGTTGCTCAGAGGCAGAGTCATCAGAGTTTAGTAAGGCAGTTGCCCGGCGTTCACAACACTGCTTTTCTCTCTCTTAATTTCTTTAGACTGTATTTAGTACATCTTTAGACTTTTCGTTGTATTTATACCTTAGTGGATGCCCGTGACTTGTGACACCCCGATGTCGGGCTGTATCTATTTTCACACTTGTTCTATTCCGCTAAATTTATACATGTTGGGAATTTATTCTTATAAAAGACTTAAATTGACTTAGTAAATTGTTAAAAATGAATTTGGGACTTGTGTCGGCTGGCCTTGTCATCACGAGAGGCGCCATCATGACCGGGTCCGGTTTGGAGTCGTGACAGTTTCTAGTCTAAAGGTTTGTTTATGGAGGGTTCTAATTCTAGGTATTTGTTCAATTAGGATAGGGTTATGATCCGAGTAAGTTTTAGGTAGGTGAATTATTGAACTTTTAGGGAATAAATCTATCCATTCATCATTCCTAAATACCTTATCCAACCTTTCCATTATTAGACCCTTATTTTTATGCCTATGGCTAGACCAAATATATTTGCATTCCTTGAATCCAAGATCAATGAGTTTACAACTATTAAGTTTAGACCATAGGAATTTGGCTCTAGAATCATTGAGAGGTCTGCCTCCAAACTTATCATTGGCACTAAAAATATCATTGAAATCCCCTCCCACCATCCAAGGGCCTATATGATTTCTACTAATATTTTCTAGGTTTTCCCACATGGAATTTCTATTACAGATATCAGTACTAGCATATATTGTGCTAAAAAGCCATAGTTTACGAATAGGAAGTACCTCAATCGTTGCATGGATTTCTTGATTTCTACGGATAAAGTTTTGGATAGTCACCACCTCGTGGTTATACAATATCACAATTCCTCCTGCTTGGCCATCAGCTAGTACCTCTATTATCTCCATAAATCCAAAGTCGTTAAGTAGTTCAACATGGCTTCCCATTATAGTTTCTAGTAAAGCCAACATGCATGGTCTATGTGCTCGACCATTTCCCTGAAAATTCTTCTAAAGTTTTCATTATTACCTCCCCTTATATTCCAAATGATGATATTTGTTGGTCGATTCATAGAGACATTAAGTTTTTGATTTTGTGGCTCCCCGTTTTCCCTCACTGCCCCCAGTATTGGGTTCCTTCTCAATGCTGGCACTAATATCATTGCCTTGTTCCCCACCGTTGGATCCTGAGGTGGCTTGATGTCCATCGAGCATTTGTATAATGTTAGAGGGCAGTTGAGTACATGCCTCTTCACTTGCTTCTCCGTAAAAAGAAATACTTTTACCCCATCTAGGTTTGAGAACTCTAGGACTCATTCTAAAATTATATTGAGTGGTTCCTCTTCCTCTTCCATCTCTGTTTCTGGGTTTTGAGCAGGTTGATGAGGTGGTGATGGGGATTGCTGGGGTGGTTGAGGAATGTGGGGTTCCTGAACTATTGGAGGGTTCTCCTATGGCATGAATATGAGATTGAGTTGAGTTAGTATTTCTGGGGGAAAGAATGGCATATTTAGGAGAGCATTCTGTGGGTAAATGGGGTTGAAATGGGGTGGTAAATTTCAATGGTTTCTCATAGCATGCACTAGTTGAGGGTTTACGGAGGGAGATAGGGGTTGTAGGATGTTGTTTAGCCATACTTGATTGAGGTAGTTGTTCATGGGTAACCTCATGCCTTCCGCTACTAGTTGAGCTAAGTACTGCATGTTGTGTAGTATGACAATTGAGTCCTGACCATTGATTTGGAGGTTGAACGATACTTCATGGCCCATTAATCCCCTTTCCATCCATGACACATGTTGGTAGTCCTGTGCTTGTGGGGGTTGGATGTATATTATCTGTGAATTTTCTATTTGGGGAGGAAAGGGTGGTAGTGTCACGCCCCGAACCTAGGCCTGGACATAACACGACACTCGATGCCTGACTACATGTGACTGAGCGAACCAACTAGCTGGCTGAATCAACATGTGATATCATAACATACTACATGCGGAAGATAAACTAACACATGCTGATATACTGAAAGTCTGGATGATATAAATCAAAGTGTGAAAATGCTAATACAATTCTGAAACATATTTGCAACCAACATGGCTTAACATGAAAAGTATGAGACTCTGTCTAACTTTTACTCTAGTCTATGAAGCCTTTAATGAAGTACTGAAAATACCAAAAAACTACTAAAGACCGTAAGGTAATGATAATGACCCTGAAGAACTGGGATCACCAAAAAGCTGGTACGAGAATCCTAGCGCTCGGAATCATCAACCTGTAAATCATTACCTGCATTGTGAGATGCAGGCCCCGGGCAAAAAGGACTTTAATACATTTGAATTGTACTGGTATGTAAAGCAACTGAAAGAAAGAATTATAAATGCTGAAACTGAAACTAAGCTGATAACTGAGAATTTATAATTGATAACTATTCAAACTGAAAGTGAAATGATAACTTGAACTATAACTGGAAATTGAACTGATAACTGAACTGATAACTGATAATTGAACTGATAACTGATAACTGAACTGATAACTGGTAATTGAACTGATAACTAATAACTGGTAACTGATATAATAGCTGATAACTGAATGGTAACTAATTATTGAACTGAAAGGAAGTAAGGATATGAATACTCCTTCTTCTAAATGATGAAAAACCTATTTATCTAAATATTAAACTGAAGCCTCAGGCCCAATATATATATGTGCACAAACTGCGGCCTCGGGCCTAAGTATACGTATACATAACTGCGACCTCAGGTTCAAAATGCATAAAACATAATTGCGGCCTCAGGCCCAAAGATGCATAAAGCATTAACTGCGGCCTCAGGCCAAAAGATGCATAAAGCATTAACTGCGGCCTCAGGCATAAAGATCCATAAAGCATTAACTGCGACCTCAGGCCCAAATACAGATGTTCGACATTTAGGGATTTAAAATTAGGAATTGAGAATCATACTGCAATACATAATAGTGAAATACTGAATCACGCTGAGTTACATGATACTAGAATACTAGATCACACTAAGTTACATAATACTGGAATATTGAATCATACTGAGTTACATAATACTAGAATACTGAATAAGACTAGAATGAGACATGTATTCTTGAACTGATTATGAACATTGAAACTTCAACTATTTATGACATACTGAGTAAGCTATATTTAGACTTAGGGACATTAAACCCAAGTCTATATTGAATACGAACTGAGCTCACAATGTTCAGAATGAAAGTCATGAAAGAGTTATGAAGCTAGAGAATAGAAGTTCTGCATCTATTCAAGGAACTAGGCTTAACTATATTTCTGAGGCAATTGATACGTTGTAAAAGAAACGTAGTGTAAGGAGAATCATTAACATTCCCAAGCATAGAGAGTTAGCCTCACATACCTTAACTTCCTACTCTTGAGCATAATACAACATTCGCCAACCCCTTCAACTTCAATCTATATCAATACAAGTCAAAGGGATTCCGTATTAGCAATAATACTTATGTTTTGGTCACTTGGGCATTTTTTCAAACACATGGTGGCATAAAGCTTCATAATCCTTATTAATGGTGTCTCTACACCCAATAACCCATTCTTTTGCTCCTAGATACATTCTAAAGTCTCAAATAGTTATAATCAACATTATTCTTTATCTCCCATAAGGTAAACAACACCCTTAACCAATAATCAACTAAATATTGGTCTGCCATAGATACGTGAATACTGAACTAACATGGATATATGAATATTGAACTGGCACGAATATTTGAGTAATCTGACTACTAAGCTGGCATGAATGTCTAAATATTGGACTAATATGAGTAGCTGAGTATTAAGCTGACATGAGTATCTGAGTACTGAACTGACATGAATATCTGAGTACTGAACTTACATGAGTGTCTGAGTAATGAACTGACATGAGTATCTGAGTATTGGAAACTTGAATGTTATAACATGACACGTGAAATACTAGTTGTACCACCACTAATTATGGTGGCAACTCCAACTCATAAGCTAATTGACTGATCCTTCGCAAGAATCTATATGGCCCACTATAGCAGAGACTATGCTTCTCCTTCTTCCTAAATTTCATAATGCTTTTCATAAATGAAACTTTCAGAAACACCCAATCATCAACTTGAAACTCTAGGTCTCTATGTCGCACACTCGAATAGGACTTTTGGTGGCTCTGAGTTTTCTTCAAACGCTCTTGAATCAGCTTAACTTTCTCCATTGCCTGATAGACTAAATTTGGTCCTAACATTTCCTCTTCACCAACTTTGAACCAACCAATTGGCGATCTACACCTTCGCCCATACAGAGTCTCTTACAGTGCTATCTTGATACTAGAATGGTAGGTGTTATTATTAGCATGGTCAATGAGAGGTATGTGATTATCCCAATTACTTTAACATCAAGGACATATCCTCAATTGTTTGAATAATGCACTCTGCCTGGCCATCTTTCTGAGGATGAAAAACTTGTGCCTAATCCTTTCTGAAAGGACTTCTAAAAGTTCATTTTAAACTGAGCACCACAATCCGAAATGACAGACAACGAAGTCCCATATATCAGACGATTTCCTGAATGTACAACTCAGTATAATCTTCTACTGAATCTGTAGTTTTTTATTGGCAAGAAGAGTGCTAACTTGGTAAGTCGATTTACGATCATCCAATCAAATCATGCTTTTAAAATGAGCAAGATAATCCCGTTATAAATTTCCATATTTACCATCTCCACTCAAAAGTATATGTATCTTGGGATGAAAACACTAGACTTTCTACATCAGACGATTTCCTGAATGTACAAATCAGTATAATCTTCTACTGAATCTGTAGTTTTTTACTGGCAAGAAGCGTGCTAACTTGGTAAGTCGATTTACGATCATCCAATCAAATCATGCTTTTAAAATGAGCAAGATAATCCCGTTATAAATTTCCATATTTACCATCTCCACTCAAAAGTATATGTATCCTGGGATGAAAACACTAGACTTTCTACTGCTTGACTTTCACTTTCTAGCAATTCGGACAATTGGCCACAAAGTCTGCGACGTTCTTTTTCATGTCGTTCAACCAATAAATCTCCTTGGTCATGATGCATATTTGGGGAACCTATATGGAAAGAATACCAGGAATTATGGGCTTCTAATATAATCTTCCCCCTTTAAGTCCATCTATGTCTGGAATACACAATCTGTCTTGGTACCTCAAAGTACCATCATCTCCCCCTTATTCAAAAGCCATCGTCTTATACTTGTGAATCCCCTCTTTCAACTGCAACACGTAGGGATCATCACAATGTTTCTCATTCTCTTCGGCTACTAAGGAAGAACAAATTTTGTTCTGGACAATAATTCCACCATCTTCAGAATCCAAAAGCCAAACTCTTTGCTTGGCTAAACGGTGAACTTATTTTACCATAGTTCTCTTGTCTGTCTCAATCATGAGCTACACTTCCCATACTTGATTATCATTCTAAGCACTTCCTGAAAAACACTTATAGCATTGTTGCGATCTAAGTCTTTGACTTGTACTCCACAATTAGAGTCTCGTGCAATGGCTCTACTCTTATAACATATTAATAGGCATGATTTTATAGCTTTTCTTTAATCACTTTATCATCAATAACTAAGCTCGGTGATCATTCTACTCACTTTGTGTTTCTTACACATGCTATACATAATCCCTGTGGTAATTATACAATTTTCCCTTATTACCGAACTAATTTTCTTTTTCATATCCCATGCTGACTATTTGGGTTTCAAATCACTAACTGGACTTACAAAAAATTTCACACCACCCCTTAGACCAAAGGTCTTATACTTGCGGATCCTTCCTATTTTTTCGAGATGCTAAAAACTTTCTTTTCAACTCTTTGCACTTTACGTTAATGACGACTCATCTCCCAACTTACCTCTGAGAAATCTTTCATACTAGGAAAAATTAAATTATTTACATAAATGGAAAGCTTATGTCTTCATAACTATCCTACATAATCGTAATGATTTAACTCTGCCCACACTGTCAATCCTGGAGAAATCACATTTCGATAATTCCTAAAGGCTATTCTTCTATAGTATGCTCTCTCACTGCTAGCTGATTTTTTTTCCACTGCCACTGTACTTCGGGTTTAACTTAAACTCTTTGGGCTCTGACACATGCATTTGGTATTTTCAAACTGCCATCCACTTAGTAGATATAACCTGGCTAAGTGGATCAAATCTTACCTCTACTAGCTCAGCTGAAATTGCTAATTCACTGTATCTACTCAAAACTTACTTAATATCCTTTTACTAACCACCTGCTAGCATCATATTTTCTTCTCTTTCTTTGAATAACTAAAATGAAGTATAAGGTTACCCTAACTTTCCTCATCATCTGACCATATTCTTTTGCCACACACTATCATTTTTTTGAACTATGTACATGGATCACACTTAGGGAAATTCATCTATCTTAAACAAAAATAGAATATCTAACCCCAAACTTTCTATATAATACAAAATCATATCATACTATAAACATCCGCGGTAATCACTTAGTCACATAACCTAAGGGAGAACTGCCATATCTTTTATCTTATGTCAATAGCTGCTTCTTATAGTAGCTTACTAGCGTGGTACTTCTAGTTTTGATTTAAATAATTCTAAACAACTTAAAATCATTCCCTGAAATTCAATATTGGTTGCTCTTGGTTCTCATTTCATACATCATATCTTCTTGTCATTCGCATGAATTGTACGAAATCACATCTTTGGTGATAACAAACGTTTCTGACTCCTAGGTATTTTTCCCTTAGTCTCCCCTATTTTTTCCAAAACTATAACGACCAATTCTAGGCCATTTGCGGTCAAATTCATAACCTGCTACACTGTAGGGTCTGACATACAGATACACTACCACACACATCTGATAAATCTCTTCATGCACCATCTGATGAGTCTTGGGTCTTAATCCCTAAAACATGTGAAGATTTCGCTATAATCATTGTTACTTACATTTTCCTTGAGAACCCATATGCATCACTGTATACTCACAAGTCACCAGAAATTTTGATACACTAAAAATGGATAATTGGGTAACCATATAACTGAATAATGGCATACTGAATAACCATAAGCTTGCTAACTGAAAGACTGTATAACTGAAAACTGAGGTAAACTGATAACCATAAGACATGATACCTGCTTTAGTACTTTCTAATAAGGTTATGCTCTAATTTTCACTACTATCCATTGCATACCACTTTTAACATCCTCTCAAGTCTCATATTTACCAACCTGTACTCTATAATTATACCCCAATGGGCAATTATCCTCTTTAGGACCTTAGGTTTCTCTTGCGCGTTGCTAGGGCATCCAATACGTTTGGAATTCGATAGGAAGAGAAGGTTAACTATTGCTCTAAGCTTCATGGCACGATCTAGAGTAGAAAGAGATGAGACAATCCTAGATGGCTTGGTAGTTAAAAGTTTATATGAGTGGCCGACACACACATATAAAGCAAACTCCACTGGACACGGCTTCATAGACTCCCTATGACTCTTGAGCCTAGTGCTCTGATACCAAGCTTTGTCACGCCCCGAACCTGGGCCTGGACATAATACGACACTTGGTGCCTGACTACATGTGATCGAGCGAACCAACTAGCTGGCTGAATCAATATGTGATATCATAACATACTAAATGCGGAAGATAAACTAACACATGCTGATATACTGAAAGTCTGGATGATATAAATCAAACTGTGAAAATGCTAATACAATTCTGAAATATATTTGCAGCCAACATCGCTTAACATGAAAAGTCTGAGACTCCGTCTAACTGTTACTCTAGTCTATGAAGCCTCTAATGAAGTACTGAAAACACTGACTGTCAAAAAAACTACTAAATACTGTAAGGTAATGATAATGCCCCGGAAGAACTGGGATCACCAAATAGCTGGTACAAGAATCCTAGCGCTCGAAATCATCAACCTGTAAATTATTACATGCATTGTGAGATGCAGGCCACGGGCAAAAGGGACGTCAGCACATTTGAATTGTACTGGTATGTAAAGCAACTAAAAGAAAGAATTATAAATGCTGAAACTGAAACTAAGCTGATAACTGAGAATTTATAAATGATAACTATTCAAACTGAAACTGAAATGATAACTGATAACTGATAACTGATAACTTGAACTGATAACTAGTAATTGAACTGATAATTGATAACTGAACAGATAACTGGTAATTGAACTGATAACTGATAACTGAACTGATAACTGATAACTGATAACTGATATAATAGCTGATAACTGAACGGTAACTAATAATTGAACTGAAAGAAAGTAAGGATATGAATACTCCTCTTCTGAATGATGAACAACCTGTTTATCTGAATATTAAACTGCGGCCTCAGGCCCAATATATATATTTATGCACAAACTACGGCCTCGGGCCCAAGTATACATATACATAACTGTGACCTCAGGTCCAAAATGCATAAAGCGTAAACTGTGGCCTCAGGCCCAAAGATGCATAAAGCATTAACTGCGGCCTCAGACCCAAAGATGAATAAAGCATTAACTGCGGCCTCAGACCCAAAGATGCATAAAGCATTAACTGAGGACTCAGGCCCAAAGATGCATAAAGCATTAACTGCGGCCTCAGGCCCAAATACAGGTGTTCGACATTCAGGGATTTAAAATTAGGAATTGAGAATCATACTGCAATATAATAATGAATTACTGAATCACGTTGAGTTACATGATACGGGAATACAAGATCACACTGAGTTACATAATACTGGAATATTGAATCATATTGAGTTACATAATACTGGAATATTGAATAAGACTAGAATGAGACATGTATTCATGAACTGATTATGAACACTGAAACTTCAACTATTTATGACATGCTGAGTAAGCTATATTTAGACTTAGGGACATCAAACCCAAGTTTATATTGAATACGAACTGAGCTCACAATGTTCAGAATGAAAGTCATGAACGAGTTATGAAGCTAGAGAATAGAAGTTCTACAACTATTCAAGGAACTAGGCTTAACTATATTTCTAAGGCAATTGATACGTCGTAAAAGAAACGTAGTGTAGGGAGAATCATTAACATTCCCAAACATAGAGAGTTAGCCTCGTATACCTTAACTTCCTGCTCTTGAGCATAATACAACATTCGCCAACCCCTTAAACTTGAATTTATATCAATAAAAGTCAAAGAGATTCCGTATTAGCAATAATACTCATGTTTTGGTCACTTAGGCATTTTCTCAAACACTTGGTGGCGTAAAACTTCATACTCCTTATTAATGGTGTCTATACACACAATAACCCATTCTCTTGCTCCTAGATAAATTCTAAACTCTCAAATAGTTATAATCAACATTATTCTTTATCACCCATAAGGTAAACAACACCCTTAACCAATAATCAACAATCAACAAGCCAAACCTATAATTGTTCATGCTTTTCTATCAAACCCATCAACTCATATCTCATGAACTTGAGTGAATAATCATTAATCCAATGCTAGAATCAATTAGAGGGTGAAGACATTACCTTTGTGACGTTCAATCTTCTTGAATTCGAGTTCTAGGGTTTCTTCTCTCAACAATGATGCCCCAAACGAATATATAATGATATGGAGGGTTTACCCATGTTAATAAGATATTGGGATATTGAAATTAACTTAGAATCACCATTAGAACTTACCTTGGGTGGTGGAAGGACCCTTAGGGAGTTAGGTTTTTGAGAGTTCTCCTTTCTAGAGCAAGTTTTTATGTTTTGGGGCTGTGGGGGACGAAATATAGCTTTAAAACAACCCCCCACTAGCGCGCCCGCGCATCTGGAGGCCTGACCGCACTACTGCCCGTGCTAAACGGGAGTAACACTACCTCAAAATTAGCGCGGCCGCGATACCGGCGCGAATATCGTATACTGTTCTGTAAAACGCATATAACTTTTTGCACAATGATTAGTTCATGCTCCATAATATATCGTTGGAAATCTATTTCAAAGGACTACAATTTCATACTTTGAGTTTTCCCAAATGCCTTACTCATTTCAACTAAAACCTGCTGGAATACGAACCTTCTACAAACTTAGTTAATTTTGTCAAATCTTATACACCTCGCTTTCCATCTTTATTTTGAAATAACTATTTTCAACCATAGTCATACCAATGAAACTTTACATGCCCAAAATATAACCTTATTACTCCTTTAATTCATTCATACCTGAGCCGAATTTACGGGGTGTTACAGGTAGATTCTCTATGGCAATTGCTCTGTGTTGCCTTAGAATCTGTATAAGTCTGGGTCGTCTCCTTATGGTCAAGGGATGTCTGGGCATTTTGAATAGAGATAGGAATACTTAAGGTCTCCAAGTCATGCGTGGAAGAAGGGCTAGGGGTAGCGTGTGAGGGATTGGGTGGTAGGGCAATGATTTGGGATGCCAATTGCATGGCTTTTAGTTGCCCAATACCATTGTTTATAGGCTTCTCTTCCATGGATGTATCCATTGCGTGGCTATGGCTGTGGTACAAATGTAAGGCATGGCTATCCTTTTTTGCCATTTGGCTACATGCTCAGGGAAGGAAGGATTATCAAATCCTAATTAAAGATTGTTGTCCAGATTTTTGGTTAAGCTAGAATAATTACTATTTTGTTTTCTTTCATTTGTAGAAAGGGCAGTAGAGTTGGTATTAGTAGTAGGGGTAGATTTGTCGTTTACCCAGTTTTCTTGCATGGATTCATTTTTAATTTTTTAGGGATAGACATGTTATTTTCTAATATATCAAAATTCTCATTTGGGGTGGACATTTGTTCATTTGCATGGCTATTATTAGGATTATTAAAAAATAATTTATTCCCTTGGGTGGTTTCATCTAAAATCATGTGCTCATTATCTAAGAGAGTAAAATTATTTTTTATTAGTAAGGAGGTTTTTGGTTTAGCTACGGTGGCCAGATTCTTTGCCTTAGCTATTGTAGTAGGATTTTTTACTTCCTTTATGTCCATTGGAGTAATGGATTCCTTCGGATCCTTTTATTTGTATTGTAAATACTTAGTACCTAGGTACTTACCAGTGCTTGCATTGAACATCTTAACGGGGATATTTGGACCATTGTTGTTTTTGACCGGCTTGATGGTATCTTGTTGATTACTTCTCAAGACTTGTTTCCTTCTTTGTTAAAGGAAACCGTCTTCCACTCCTCTTGCTGATTTTCCAGCATTGAGATTGTTGCTTGCTCCTTGATTGTTTCCTTACTAACCTTAGCATCCAATTTAATAAAAGAACATTGTTTTGTTATGTGGCCTAGCCTGCCACAGTTTGTGCATAGGAAGTTATCTCCTTCATAGTGAATGTGTTGTTTATGTTGTCCAATGTATAGAAATGGCTGGACTGGAATTTCTAGAGGGAGTTCAACACAAAGTCTTGCATATCGGCCCCTTAATGTGGTTGAAATACAAACATCAATCTTTAATAAGCGACCAATTACATTGCCAATTTTTTCAAGTATTTTGCCATCATTAAATTCTGTAGGCAGTTGTGGGAGTCTAACCCATACTGCCGTTGTTGTTAGTCTCTCTTTTGAAGCTACAAAATTTGGTTTCCATTCAGTGATGGAGAGGAAATTACCATTAATGAACCAAGGTCCTTGTTGAATAGCCTTCTCCATGTTGTCTTTATTTTTGAACTTTATTATGTAGTAATCTTCTCCTAGATCAATCATTTGGAAATCCTCCGTTGGCTTCCATAAATCCTGGATTTTCTTTTTAAAGTAGTGGTGTAACATGCGTTTTTCCACTAACTTCACTATGATAGCATTCTTTCAGGGCTCGTAAATTCTTTGTCTGTCTTCATCTGATAAAGAAATAACTTTGATACCTCATGCAATGGAGGATTCTGAATGTTCTGCCCTACCCCCTCTATATGGGAATTCTCTATTAACTCCAATTTTTTTTTGATTTAGAGTAGAGTCAAACATCATTGGACTAGATGCTATTAACATGTCCTTGAAGGATTGTTTATTTTGTAGGGCAGGTTGTATGGAAATGTCATGATCAATATCAGGTGGTTTGAGTTGGAAGGTGTAATGAAATTCGCGTTTTCAACTATTTTCTTACTTACATATTGATAAAACTAACTAATATAATTTAAGAGGAAAATTTTAACGCTTTGATAGGACTGTATACTTTAAAATTTAATAAAAATTACGTCTCTTAGGACAGTAGATTTTTTACAAATGCTACAATGAAGAATTAACTATTCTAAAAAACAAATGAGTATATTAATTAGTATGGTTAAATATGTCTAGTTATAATTTGTATATTAACAATAAATAGGTCAAAAAATTATTACAAAGAAATCAAGAATGTAGGTAAATTTTAGGAAATCAAATAATGGCATTACGAAGTGAGGGTTATTTGAAATCCCTGAGTTAAACGTAATATATATTATATTAAAAGCACGATGACTCTTAGCGAAATGTCGATCGCCTTTGAGAAAAAGTTTACAATGGAAGGTAGACGGGTAGAGGTATTCAGATTCCAACACAATATAAAGATGTTACTAATAACATGTTTGGCCAAGCTTTTGAAAGATAAAAAATGCTTATTTAATTTTTACGAAAAGTTATTATTTTAATAAAAAATGAAGGTATTTTGCCAAGTCCGGTCACAAATATGTATTTTTAAGCGGTAGGATAAAATATTTTTGACTTTTAAGCAAAAGCAGTAGCTTTTAGAGATTGTTTCTCTAAAAGATAAGTGCTTTTGATATTTAGAGACATGAATACCCGTATCAACTTTCATATTCACCAAACTAATTAGTAGTAGTAGTAGTAGCTTTTCGGATTTTAGAATTATCCATTAAATTTTTGTAAAATTATTTTTACCTAAGATAAAGTATGTTATATTAAGCGCAAGTCAAAATGATTAAGTAAAAATATTTAAAATTATAAGATTTTGTTCTCTGTTGAAGTAGGGTTTGACAAAAGAAACTAAATAACAAGTTTCACAAGATTTTCTAACAAAAATTTCACAAATCATAATAAGGCATTAAAGAACTTTTGTGCTACATGATTTCTTCTTTTATTGAACTAGCTAATCAACATTCATCATTTTCAAGAATTTTAACTTTTTTTTTAAAACAAATTTACTTTATAATTTAAAGGTACTAATAATATTGATGTAATTTTTCAGATTTATAAATTCATCGATATAGGTACACGCGCGAAGCGCGTACCCTAAGACTAGTATTGATAATAAAGCAAAAGACTTACATAGCTACTATATTGTGACGACCCAAAGGGTCATCACTTGATTTTAATTAAATTCTGTGTCTTCAAGGCCTTGAAAACCTCATTTAGAGTTACCTCGATATGCGTGCGCAGTACGGGTGCGTAGCCGGAAAGCTTAAATCTGAAATTCTGTGAAAAATGATAAAATTTGATGTTAAAATGAGTAAATTTGACTTTGGTCAACATTTTGGGTAAACTTACCCGGACCCGTAATTTGACAGCCCCGGAGGGTCCGTAGAAAAATATGACACTTGGGCATATGCACAGAATCGAATTCCGAGCTCCCAATCCCGAGAAATGAATTTTTAAGTAAAATTGTTTTCTGAAAATGTTTAAGGAAATTTGAAATGAAATATGATTAGAAAGCGATGGTATCGGGTCCGTATTTTAGTTCCGGTGCCCGGTACAGGTCTTATATATGGTTTAAGTCCTTCCTGTAAAAGTTGGTTAAAAACGGACGTCGTTTGACGTGATTTGGACTTGAATTGCTAAATTTGATACTGGAAGAAGTTTGAGAAAAATTCTTGATTTTGAGATTTGATTTATTATTTTTGAGGTTATTTTGACAATTTGATCGCACGGATAAGTTCGTATGATGTTGTTGAGTTAGTACCTATGCTTTGTTGGGAGTTCCGAGGGCTTGGGTGAGTTTCGGGTAGGTTTCGGGATGTTTTAGGCTTAAAACTAGAAGTTGCAGGTCTCCGAACCCACCAGTGCAGTCCGCGGTCGACCTTGTGTGGTGCGCGGTGGAGGCTGTGCGGCTGCAGTCGACTTTGTGCGGTCCGTACAGGGTGCTGCGGTGCAGCCGCAGTCGACTTTGTGCGGTCCGCACAGGGCACTGGACCGCAGTAACCTCAGGAAGGCCTGTACGGCCGCAGTCCATTTTGTGCGGTCCGCACGAGGGTCTGAGAGGGGTATAAATAGATGGGATTTTCAGTCATTTTTCATTTTTCAAAACCCCAAAAACATAAGAGGCGATTTTTCCAACAACCGTTCTTCTCCAAATCAATTGTAAGTCATTTTTAACTAGTTTTCTTCAATCATTAGCATCTTTTAACATGATTTCAACTTCAAATCAATGATTTTCATGGGGAAAATTGGGTGTTTTGGGTAGGACCTAGGTTTTCCAAATTGGAGATTTGGACCTCGATTTGAGGTCCGATTTAAAAAATAAATTATATATTTGAGTTCGTGGGGGAATGAGGATCGGGTTTTGACCACGTGGGCCCAGGGGCGATTTTGACTTTTTTGGGTAAAACTTTGAAAAACTTATTTTCATGCATTCAAATTGATTCATTTAGCGTTTATTGATGTAATTAAGTAACTTTTGGCTAGATACGAGTGAATTGGCGGTGGAAGGGGTAAAGCTATAATTGAAACTTGAGTTGTGTTCGAGGCATTGAGGTAAGTGTTTGGTCTAACCTTAGCTTGAGGGATTAGGAGTTGTGTCTTATTTTTGCTAATTGCTTCTTATTGAGTACGACATATAGACATGGTGACGAGTATCTATACGTTGGTGTCAAGCATGACCGTGAGTCTTAAATTGTGATTTTCATGATTTCGTTGTATTATTCATGCCTTGGTGAAGATTTTCAACTGTTGTATAAAGTTTGTGGAAAGAATTATGATTGTCACACCTCCTTTTTGCGCGCCCGGCCCCGAAGGGTTAATGCGCGAGGGAGTTTTTCCAATTTAAGTGACAATATTCGAAATGAGATTATTTATTTAATTCAGAGTCGCCACTTGGGAAAGGTTTGGCTTTTGGTGTCCCAAGTCACCGGTTTATCTTGAATCCCGAATCGAGGAAAATATTCGACTTTTCCAAATAAAGTCTGCGAACTAGAAATTCTAAGTAAGGAATTCTGTTGACCCGAGGGAAGGTGTTAGGCACCCTCGAATCCCGTGGTTCTAGCACGGTCGCTTAAATTGTTATAATGGCTACATATCTGATTTAAATACATGTTGTGACTTATGTGCTTTTATTAAGTTTAAACCGCTTTTATCATTATCATTTGTTTTTATAGAATTGCAACGTCGTGAAAATGCATCTCAAACCACGTCACAATCAATGCACCCGTAGTTGTTAACACATTTCGACTCCGTTGAGATTTGGATTTGGGTCAAATAAATGCGCACCCGAATTTAAGAATGTAATTTAATTAAGTCACGCCTAAAGAGTCTAACGCGTTATTATATTTAGGGAAGGCAGTGCGATTCACTAAACAGTCCATCCCAAATTCTAAATATTCAATATATATACACTTATTAGGGCCCCGCAGTTTGTGTCTTTCATTTGGCGAGGCTCGTCTCATTATTTTTAAAAGGATAACCTTAGCATGACTACATTTCTATTTTTTGTTTTCTGAAATAAATGAGAGAAAATCCTAACTCGTTACAAGCTTGAAAGAGGCATACCATATTAAATGCTAGATTGAGACGCACATTTACTGAAAGGAACATTACTAGAAATTATAAACAAAATCGAGAACGATGAAATAATATATCCGAACATGATTGATTATCCTATAGCTAAATTTACTCCTCATAATTATGTGAACAAACGAATAATCGTCCGCGACTATTAGTGCTGAGATTAACCTTAATTATTAGTGCTCATTTTGGGAGTTTATTTGATCTAAGCGCCGGACCATCTTACCCAGCTCGTGCCTATTAAAATAGTGTTTCTCAAAATTGTTGCGTTATTTCGTGCTTAAAAATAGGTAAGAACCTGCTGAACCTATTAATAGCCACTTTGTCTAAATGGTGGGCCGATGCCAATATCAGTTATTATCAAGCCTATGTCGAAGCAAGGAATCTAACAAGAGAGTCGACATACATGGCTAACCCGTTAACGTAACACCGTATGAGAATTTGTTTGGGATACTTTTATCTTGAAATCAAATTGGACCGGATATAACAGGTTTGACAATTCAAAGGTCCAGACAGGAATACATACAGATACTTGCCATGATTCTATGTTATACTGTCATCACTAAATCCAGGCTAAATGTTATACACATGGAGGTACGTCTGATCTAATCATACTATCTAATAGTCCATCTCAATTAGGATATGTATTAATTCATACAGAACAAATGCAGTTGGAATGAGCTTAAACAAATACAAGCTAACTATCATTCAACCTATTGCTATACTTTGAACACAAGTACTGTGAAGCAAACGATGTTCATTTCTTTATTTCTACTTCAAACTTCAAGCTTTCAACAACACATGGTTTCAGAAGTATGTACCTGGAAGTGCTTACAATTGAAGAAGAAGAGAGGTAAGTTGAGTAACAGTGGCAAACGAACAACAACAGTAACAAACAAGTAACAACAGAACAAGTTCTAGTGCAAGATGCAACTATAGCCGATGGAAAAAATAGCAAAATGACAGCAGCAAGCAGTGGAGTAGAATCAGAACTCCAGACAAGCCAAATCCAGGAACAAACCAATGAAATAAACAACCAGTAAACTCAGTTTGGGATTTGGAAAAATCAGTGTTGAATAAGCAGGTTGAAACAAGTGAAATCAAGACAACAATGGAAAGATAGTTTCTAATTTTATCTCTGTCTGTGTTCTCTCTGTCAGACTCCTGTATATATGCTTCTCTATTTCTGCCCCCTAACTAATGGAAGCTCCCCCCTATTTATAGCCTAGTATCAGGCCATTTACAGTCTGTAAAACCATTCAGATCCCCTCTTTTTTGCTGTTTTTCCACTCAAACCCTTAAAAAGTAAATCCCCTCCCATGATATTCCCCTGACAGCCCTTTTGATCATCTTATTAAACTAAAACAAAGGTATGGGCAGCCTGAACATGGCCTGACAACACATGCTGTCCCATTTGCTCTAATTATTAAAGAACCATAGTGCACATGCTGCCCAAGAATACACATGCTATCAATTCAAAACTCAATACTGAACTGAAACTATAACCTAACTCATAAATGTTTCTGATTCAAATTAAACAACTACCAAACTATAACCAATTCCTGGTTGGATTCAAACAAAGTCTCGGCAGGAAACAAAACAAAAATGAATCAAGTTGTCACCATTCAACAGCTGAAACTAATCGATGACACGTATCGAATCGACTAAACTAATCACAACATGGAACAAACAATCGATCAAACAAACACAAATAGGGCATAGACTGTTCTTGACCATTTTGCACGATACAGGGAAACATACATTATTGATTCGACGACGTTAATCACATTGAAATATGTATACTACTATATGAATTCAACATAACAGAATAAACAAACGACCAAATAAAGGGTCTTGATAGAGATGGGGAAACAGACTGACAACAAAAAAAATCAAAAATAGACAAACAAACTAAATAAACATGTTGATAAATTAATCTAAACTAAATAGATAACAAAAGGGAAGTAGTGAACAAATCAGAAAATGTTTTAACATGGATGAACTAGGCCCGAGCTTGATTTTCCAATTTGAGGTCGGACAAATCCTAATCAAGGTGTTCTCGAACGAGAACACTTTGATTGGGATCTACTAGACCCCAAACTTTCGTTTAAATCCAAACAGACTCCATAAGTTCTTGTGTTCTAGGGTTCAATTTTCAAATTTGGGGTTTTGGGATTTGTGGGTAGATTCGGACCAAACCAAGCTTGGTTTGGTCATGAGGGAGGTCAGCGGATTGTCTAGTGTGAATATGGGGTAGATCGGTGTAGATCGAAGTTATGCTCGAATCTTCAAATGAAGATTTGAGAACCTAGGGACTGATTCGAACTAAGTGGTTGGTGGATTTGGATTCAAGGTGGTGAGGTGCATCTAGGGTGTTAAGGTGGTGGTCACCGGCGTGCTTGCCGCCGGGTTTAATGTGAAGGGAAAAGGGGCGGCGTTTGGGTTTCGTGGGGTTTGGAGTCTGGTGAAGGAGATGACTCGAGGGAGGGGTGCTTGGATAGGGGGGGGCAGGGTACGATATGAAGGCTTTTATACGGGGTGGATGGTTGGGTCTTGGCCGTTAGATCACTCGAGATCAATGGCCTGGATCCAAAGGTTAATCCAAATGGTGTCGTTTGGTTTAGTATTGGGGTCGGGTAAGTCTGGGGTTGAACGGGTCGGGTAATGGGGTTATGGGTGAAAGATCTGGACCGTTAGATCAATTTAGTTTGATGGCCGAGATGGATTGGCCTTGTAACGACGTAGTTTTGGTGTCAAACTATGTCGTTTTGGACGCCTGGGGATGGGTCTGTTGGACCGGTTGTCTTGGGCTGCTTTTTTTTTGGGCCTCAGATTTTTAAATGGGAAGCAAGCCCAATCCTAATTTCAGACCAATTTTGCACTCTTTTCTTTTATTTCTCATTTTAAAACACAAAACCTAATTAAACAAAATTAAAAACCATTAATTAATACTTAATACAATTATTACACACATATTAAAATATTTAAAATAGGTAAAATCACACCAAGGCAACAAATAGGACAAACGATGCATATTTTGTGATTTTCCTTTTAATAACCGGATTATGGTTCAAACTACACACGACACATTTTTTGTATTTTGTATTTTGTATTTTTTTTTTGATAAAAAATAAAAATGGACAAGATCACAAATAACTAACAAAAATGCCACGTAAAATCCAAAAATTGTAAAGCAAGACCATTTGCTATTATTTTTTAATTTCTTTTGGAGTGATTGTCGCGTAAACAAAAATCACGTGCTCACAACTGCCCCTCTTTGTTCGGAAACACGAAGAGTTTTCTTGCAAAGATAAAGTGAGCGGATATGAGCGATTTTTGCCTATTGGAATACTCCGTGTGAAGCACATTTTGAAAGATTTGACCGAATCTTTGCTTCGAAGATTTCCTACATATCCTGGGCTAAACAGGAATCAAGTCAATGTAGTTTGGGAAAACTTTGGTAGCCGGGACTACCATGGGATTGCAATGCTTGCTGTTACTGTTGTTGCTGTTGCCGCTGCTGCTTACCGACTCCCTTATTACAACCAAAGGAAAATTGAAACTGAACTAACTACGTATGCCTGTCAACCGCTAGTTACAAGATTCCTATCTATGATTCTTTTGCAACTTGATCTTGGGTCTTAGCTGATTCTACTTGTAGACTTCGATCCGAATCTTGATGCTTGCAAGCCGTAGGCGCCTGCTTATTTCTGCGATACTGAGTGAGACGGGATTGGTAGAACTCAGGACCTTGATCAAATCTTGGAGCGATCCGCCCTTCGTTTTTCCAAATATCTCGTAACATCTTCTTTTTGTCTTTTCTTCTTTTCTTTATTCTGGGTTGAGACTCATCTCATGGGTCGTCTCGATCCGTGCGTCTCGAGGTCAAACCTGCAGGGAAAAACAGACGAACTAAATTTTCTGCCCCAGTTTTCACTAGGAAAATTTCGTGAGTTAATTGCCGGGAAGTTTATAGAATTGATGAAGGAGTCGGAAAATTTTAGTCTACAAAATGCCAACCTTGGGGTTGGATCCCTAATATTGCCACAAGGTAAAAATGCTCAGTTCAGGGTTGGAGCCTTAATGCTGGCTAAATGGAAAAGTTCAGTTCAGGGTTGGAGCCCTAATGCTAACTAACAGACAATGCTCAGTTCAGGGTTGGAGCCCTAATGCTGGCTAAATGGAAAAAATTCAGTTCAGGGTTGGAGCCCTAATGCTGACTAACAGACAATGCTCAGTTCAGGGTTGAAGCCCTAATGCTGACTATCAGACAATGCTCAGTTCAGGGTTGGAGCCCTAATACTGGCTAAATGGAAAAAGTTCAGTTCAGGGTCGAAGCCCTAATGCTGACTATCAGACAATGCTCAGTTCAGGGTTGGGGCCCTAATGCTGGCTAAATGAAAAAAGTTCAGTTCAGGGTTGGAGCCCTAATGCTGACTATCAGACAATGCTCAGTTCAGGGTTGGAGCCCTAATGCTGGCTAAATGAAAAAAAGTTTAGTTCAGGGTTGGAGCCCTACTGCTGACTATCGGACAATGCTCAGTTCAGGGTTTGAGCCCTAACGCTGGCTAAATGGGAAAAGTTCAGTTCAGGGTTGGAACCCTAATGCTGACTATCAGACAATGCTCAGTTCAGGGTTGGGGCCCTAATGCTGGCTAAATGAAAAAAAGTTCAGTTCAGGGTTGGGGCCCTAATGCTGGCTAAATGAAAAAAAGTTCAGTTCAGGGTTGGAGCCCTACTGCTGACTATCGGACAATGCTCAGTTCAGGGTTTGAGCCCTAACGCTGGCTAAATGGGAAAAGTTCAGTTCAGGGTTGGAACCCTAATGCTGACTAACAGACAATGCTCAGTTCAGGGTTGTAGCCCTAATGCTGGCTAAATGGAAAAAGTTCAGTTCAGGGTTGGAGCCCTAATGCTGACTAACAGACAATGCTCAGTTCAGGGTTGGAGCCCTAATGCTGGCTAAATGGAAAAAGCTCAGTTCAGGGTTGGAGCCCTAATGCTAGCTAACAGATAATTCTCAGTTCAGGGTCGAAGCCCTAATGCTGACTATCAGACAATGCTCAGTTCAGGGTTGGGGCCCTAATGCTGGCTAAATGAAAAAAGTTTAGTTCAGGGTTGGAGCCCTAATGCTGACTATCAGACAATGCTCAGTTCAGGGTTGGGGCCCTAATGCTGGCTAAATGAAAAAAAGTTTAGTTCAGGGTTGGAGCCCTACTGCTGACTATCGGACAATGCTCAGTTCAGGGTTTGAGCCCTAACGCTGGCTAAATGGGAAAAGTTCAGTTCAGGGTTGGAACCCTAATGCTGACTATCAGACAATGCTTAGTTCAGGGTTGGGGCCCTAATGCTGGCTAAATGAAAAAAAGTTCAGTTCAGGGTTGGAGCCCTAATGCTGACTATCGGACAATGCTCAGTTCAGGGTTTGAGCCCTAACGCTGGCTAAATGGGAAAAGTTCAGTTCAGGGTTAGAGCCCTAATGTTGACTATCAGACAATGCTCAATTCAGGGTTGGGTCCCTAATGCTGGCTAAGTGAAAAAAGTTCAGTTCAGGGTTGGAGCCCTAATGCTGACTATCAGACAATGCTCAGTTCAGGGTTGGAGCCCTAATGCTGGCTAAATGGAAAAAGTTCAGTTCAGGGTTGGAGCCCTAATGCTGACTAAATGGAAAAAGTTCAGTTCAGGGTTGGAGCCCTAATGCTGACTAACAAACAATGCTCAGTTCAGGGTTGGAGCCCTAATGCTGGCCAAATGAAAAAAGTTCAGTTCAGGGTTGGAGCCATGATGCTGACTAACGGACAAAGTTCAGTTCAGAGTTGGAGCCCTAATGCTGACTAAATGGAAAAAGTTCAGTTCAGGGTTGGAGCCCCAATGCTGACTAAATGGAAAAAGTTCAGGGATACTAACTGGCCCCCTTTTTTTGAATTTTCTTGTTTTAGTAAAATGTAAAAGAGAATTTCGTGGAAACTTCCCTTTCGAGTGGATTCCTTATTGCCGAACTGTTTCTTGAACTCATGTACTTTCTTCTTTGGGTGACACCTGCTTCTTGCATGGTTGTCTTGGATCATACCTGTTTCAACCTTTCAAACAAAGAACAATTGTTAGCTCGGAAATGGCAGCTTGTTCGGTGACCTTGATTGTTCCAGTTGCTTTGTTGCGTCCTTATTTCTGTTGAGAAATTCTGCCATTGATTGGATTCAAATGGCGAAACCCTTTTAGACTGCTCAGGCTTGCATTTCCAGATTCCGTGATGATTTGCCTTGTGAGGCTTTGGTTTTTCCATCCCGTTTTGCTTGGGGATTTTCAATGGGGATTTTATTGGGGAGACTCTGTGGGAATTTGCACAAGGGGAAACTCTATGGGGATTTGTCTGAAGGTGGCTCTATGGGGATTTTTTACAAATCGGACTGGCCGGGGATTTGTTAGGGCAGGCTCACTGGGGAATTTCACAAAGCGGACTTGCTGGGGATTTGTTGGGGCAGACTCGCTGGGGAATTTTACAAAGCGAAGCCCTGTGGGGATTTGTACAAAGGGAAACCCTGTGGGGATTTTGCCGGGGCAGACTCTTTGGGGAATTTTTACAAAAGGAGGCTTTGTGGGGATTTGTACAAAGGGAAAACCTATGGGGATTTGTACAAAGGGAAAACCTGTGGGTACTTTTTTTTTTTTTGTTTCGTGACTTTACTTAGAATGCAGTCAACATCATGATCCATCAGGTTTGGACGAATGTACCAACGAAGCGAGGCATTTTCCCTTGCGAAACGGAAATCCGTGAAGCCAATCCTGCCACCTATCCTTTCCGGTATATCTGGAACTTAGGGTTAAAAATGAAGGGGATTCGAAGAAAAGTAAAACAAAGAAAGTAGCAAACAAATTTTAGAAGGGAAGTGTCCCTTTCGGGACAAGAGAGACTTATCTGAAGGGAACATGCTGACTTTAAATGGACATGACATGCTTTTTGGACTGGACGCCTGACCTTCAATGAACTTGCATTTTCTCATGAACCACAATGGACCTATGTTTCCAAAACCGGTGGAACTTTGCCGAGACTTCCTGGGGTGGATCCATCCTTTCAGCCGACAGCGCCCTTTGCGGGTTTTCGCTAGTCGACCTCTCTCATTTCTCTTCCTGTCGTCGCTTGATAGCACTCTTTGCGAGTTTTTACTAAACAAGCTCTCTCATTTGGTTTCTCTACTCCCGTCGCCTTGCGGTGCCCGAAGGTTTTCACCGACAAGACTCTCTCATTTTACTTCTCTCAATTTAGAATGTACCGGCCTCCAATCGTGATATCTCTTGGCTCCCCCTACCTTTGGTAATTGATCCGAAAGGCTCATGCTTGGTAAAGAATGGTAGATGATACTACAAATTCTAAACCATTTGGTGTGCCCCGGCTTCAATTTCAGGGTAAATGGGATTTTATTGTTGGTGTGACTGAACCTCAGAGAGAGGCTACCTACGTATCCTTTCGGAATCAAGTCAGACGTAGTTCAGGCCTCGATCAATGTTTTGTTTTGTTTGTTTTGTTTCTCTTTTTTTTTCTTTTTTTTTGATTGGTAACCAAAAAATGTAACCGACTCAAAGGCTTGTAGAGAGATTTGATAGTGTTTGGGGTAGTGGGAATAAAACCTTCATCATTTCAAATGTGTCAGGACCACTAGAGTATAATTCAGACATAGTATCTTTTGACTGCATCCGCATTCACCGCTGTTTCGGGATCATTTCCTTCAATATCACCTAGGTACAATGCTCCTCTCGGCAATATCTTCCTGATGATGTATGGGCCTTTCCAGTTTGGAGCAAATTTCCCTTTCGCTTCCTGGTGATGTGGCAGAATGCGCCTCAGTACCAGTTGACCCACTTCGAAATTCCTGGGTCGGAATTTCTTATTGTAAGCACGAGCCATTCTTCGTTGGTACAACTGCCCGTGACAAACCACATCCATTCGTTTCTCGTCAATCAAAGTTAACTGCTCCAATCGAGTCTAACCCACTCGCTGTCTTCGATTTCTGCTTCAACAATGGTTCGAAGCAAAGGAATTTCTACCTCTGCTGGTATCACAGCCTCGGTCCCATAAACCAAAAGATAAGAGGTTGCCCCTACTGACGTGCGTACCGTAGTGCGATATCCCAACAATGCAAACGGTAACTGCTCATGCCACTGTCGGGAACTCTGGATTGTCTTCCTCAAAATCTTCTTGATGTTCTTGTTTGCTGCTTCTACAGCGCCATTGGCCTTGGGCCGGTAAGGAGTGGAATTCCTATGCGTTATTTTGAACTGCTCGCATACATCTCCCATCAAGTGACTATTCAAGTTCGCTGCGTTATCTTTGATGATAGTTGCAGGAATGCCGAAACGGCAGATAAGATTTGAATGTACAAAATCCACTACAGCTTTTTTAGTGACCGACTTGAGAGTGACAACCTCTACCCATTTTGTGAAGTAGTCGATGGCAACCAGTATAAATCTATGTCCATTTGAGGCCTTCGGCTCGATCAGACCAATGACGTCCATGCCCCAAGCAACAAACGGCCAAGGTGCAGACATGGGATGCAATTCTGTGGGAGGTGCATGAATCAAATCACCGTGCACCTGACACTGATGACACTTCCGAACGAAGCTAAAGCAGTCCTTTTCCATGGTCATCCAATAATAACCTGCTCAAAGGATTTTCTTTGCTAAAACATACCCGTTCATGTGAGGTCTGCACACTCCTGCGTGTACTTCGTGCATGATCCTTCTTGCCTCCTCGGTGTCAACACATCTTAGTAGATTGAGGTCCGGGGTCCTTTTATACAACAATTCGCCGCTCAAAAAGAAACCACTTGCATGCCGCCTAATGGTTCTCTTTTGATCTCCAGTAGCATGTTCGGGATATTCTTGTGTCTTCAAGAACCTCTTGATATCATGGTACCATGGTTGTGTACTCGATCCTGTCTCGATTGCGTTGCAGTAGCCGTGTCTTTCCCTGATTTGGATTTCCAAGGGATCGACGTGGGCGTTGCCTGGGTAAGGTAGCATTGAAGCCAAGGTAGCAAGTGCATCCGCTAGTTCATTGTGACACCGCGGGATATACCTGAACTCTATTGATTTAAAACGCTTGCCGAGATCCTGCACGTGCTGCCGGTAAGGGATAATCTTGACATCCCAAGTTTCCCATTCACCTTGGGCTTGCCGGATAATCAGGTCAGAATCTCACATAATCAGTAAGTCTTCGACATCCTGATCGATCGCCATATGCATGCCCATGATGCAGGCTTCATACTCAGTTGTATTGTTCGTGCAAAAGAAACGCAGTCTAGCTGTGGCAGGATAATGCTGACTGGAGGGCGAAATCAAAATTGCCCCGATTCCTACACCTTTGGCGTTTACGGCCCCATCAATAAACATCTTCCAAACAGGGGCGTTTTTCGAGACAATTTCTACGGTGTTTATTTCTTCTTCCCGAAAATAAGTGCTCAATGGTTGGTATTCATCATCGACCGGGTTTTCAGCCAAATGATCGGCTAATGCCTGGGCTTTCATTGCCGTGCGGGTGACATAGACTATGTCGAATTCAGTAAGCAAGATTTGCCACTTGGCCAGTCTTCCAGTAGGCATTGGTTTCTGAAATATATACTTCAAAGGATCCAGCCTGCTTATGAGGATAGTAGTGTGGGCTTGGAGATAATGTCTCAGCTTTTGAGCAACCCACGTCAGAGTGCAACACGTTCTTTCTAGCAGAGTATACTTGGCCTCGTAGCCGGTGAATTTCTTGCTGAAGTAGTAGATCGTCTGCTCCTTCTTTCCGGTTACGTCATGTTGCCCGAGAAAAGAATTTTCCAAAACTGTCAGATACAAGAACAGGGGTATCTCTGGCGGGCCCAAAACTGGGGGATTTGAAAGATATTCTTTGATTTTGTGGAAAGCTTCTTGACACTCATCTGTCCACTTGATCGCCGCATCCTTCCTCAATCCCTTAAATATGGGCTCACACGTGCTAGTTAGCTGGGCAATGAATCGACTGATATAGTTTAGCCTGCCCAACAAACTCATCACGTCTTTCTTCGTTCTCGGGGGAGGTATATCTCTGATAGATTTAATCTTTGTTGGATCTAATTCGATACCTCTCCTTCTCACTATGAAGCCCAAAAGCTTGCCCGATGGGACTCCAAAAACACATTTGGCTGGGTTCAGCTTCAAGTCGTACTTCTTCAGTCTCTAGAAGAACTTTCTCAAATCTTGGATGTGATTATCCTGCATCCTGGACTTGACTATTACGTCGTCCACATACACCTCTATTTCTTGATGCATCATGTCATGAAAAATGGCAGTCATGGCCCTCATGTAAGTTTCCCCGGCATTCTTCAGACCAAATGGCATAACCCGATAACAGTAAGTGCCCCAAGGTGTAGTGAAGGCCGTATTCTCGGCGTCTTCTTCATCCATCAATACCTGATGATACCCAGCGTAGCAATCTACGAAAGATTGTATCTCATGTTTGGCGCAGTTATCAACAAGGATGTGGATGTTGGGCAATGGGAAATTGTCTTTGGGACTCGCCCTATTCAGATCTCGATAATCCACACATACCTGAGTCTTCCCATCTTTTTTCGGTACTGGAACTACGTTCGCCAACTATGTTGTATACTGGACTACCCGAATCACTCCTATTTTCAGCTGCTTGGTGATCTCCTCTTTAATTTTGTCACTGACCTCAATTTTGAACTTTCTTTGCTTTTGTTGAACTGGAGGACAATCAGGGTGAATTGGCAATTTATGAACCACTAGATCAACACCTAGTCCTGGCATGTCATCGTACGACCAAGCAAACACATCTTTAAATTCAAAAAGGAGTTGAATTATCGCGTCTCGTGTTTTCTCGTCCGTGTGAATGCTTATTTTGGTCTCTCGGATTTCTTCAGGAGTTCCTAAATTAACCGGTTCGGTGTCATTCAGATTTGGCTTAGGTTTATTCTCAAAGTGTTCCAATTCTCGGTTTATTTCCCTAAAAGCCTCTTCTTCATCATATTCTGGTTCAGGGTTCATTATTTCACAATTAAATAGCTCGTTGTGATCTGGGTGTGAAGTCCGCAAGCATGTCATATTTAAAGCCGCATTATTATAACTGAAAGAAAAGATAAAGGAAAAATAACAAAAATCAGAACAAAGGAAAAAATGAGAAAACAATGATGATGATTTTTTTTTATTTTTCTTGGAATTTAGAAGACAACAATGTTTACAACTCAGGAATTCAAAACAACAATTGAAGGGAAGAAAATATCCAAGTTATATACTGGAGATAACTCGTGATGCAGGAAAGGTGGCAGGACAGGTCTACCCGGACTTCTGCCTAGTCGGGAATGGCGTGGCCTCCCAGTTTCGGAGTTTGGCGTTTGGCCCCATATATAGCATTTCGGCGGTGCTGGTGCCTTCTCCTGGTTGAACCATGTGAGCCTCGTAAAGCATTTCTCTCATTGCCCCACATATCTCCTCGATTTCCTCAGTCGTGAAAACCTCATCGTCTTCTTCTTTAGTGTATTTTGGTCCGACGAAAGTTTCATATAAATTCGGCAGTGGCCGAGGCAGTTTCCACCCCCCATTCTTCCTCTTCTTTGCCCATTCCTCATCTTCTAGAGTGGGTTTAAAACCTATCCCAAAAAGTTTCTTGGCGGAAGGCAAGGTGATGGGTTCCGTTATTCCTTGCAATGTTCGTCCGAGCCCTTTCCCTGGCCTGAATTCGTGCCGGATCATCTCTTTAGCTACCATGATCGAGGCGTTAGACAAGAAAGGTTGGGGGCAAGGTCTTCCCTCTTCATACTGCTCTGCTAACACAACTTCGAAAGCCTGATAGACCGTGTGCTCGCTCCCTTCCCTTGGTTCAAGATATGGGATGGATGGGTCCCGATAAATAGACTGTTCGTCTTCTCCGTGGACCACAATTTCCCGGTTTTTGTACTCAAACTTCACCATTTGATGAAGAGTGGAAGGTACAGCCCCTGCCGCATGAATCCAAGGTCTGCCGAGGAGAAAATTGTAGGACGTATCCATGTCAAGCACTTGGAAAGTTATTTCAAACTCCACTGGCCCTATGGTCAACATCAAATATAATTCCCCAAGGGTGTCTCTCTTGACGCCGTCAAAAGCCCTTACGCAGACATTATTGGGGCGGATTCTTCCGGTCCAAATTTCCATTCTCTGTAGCGTGGAGAGCGGACAAATGTCAACACCTGAACCTCCATCCAACATTACCCGTTTGACGTAGTAGTCTTCGCATTAAACTATTAGATGCAAGGCTTTTTTTTGCGCCGCTCCCTCTGGGGGTAAGTCGTTCTTGCTGAAAGAGACCTGGTTAACGGCGAAGAACCTCTCCGTCATCCGTTCCAGTTGCTCAGCTGAAGTTTCAACTGGTACGTATGCTTCGTTCAGGGTCTTGAGTAAGATCTTTTGATGCTCGGTTGACCTCATCAGCAGAGATAGCATGGATACTTGCTCAGGGCACTTGCGTAGTTGATCTACCACTTCGTAGTTTGGCATTTTCATTTGTTGGAAGAAAACTTCCGCCTCTTCAACGCTTATAGCTTCTTCGGTGGGAAGCGTCTCCGTGTGGCGTTGTTTAGCTCTTGAGTGTTTGAATATCTTCCAATGAAAGTATTTTCCGGAAGTTCTCCCGTGACTTCTCTACCTTTGTACGTGACCAACGTTCTCTAATAATTCCATGGCAATATGGACGGGTTGGTCATCGGCTTCTGTGGCACACGTCCGATAACCACTGGCTCATTCAGCCGAGGTGGTTGAATCGTCCCCCGGACCACATAGGCCCCTTTTGGTACGTTCATTGGCCTTGCCCTTTTGCCTTCGAAACTCTACGGATTCTCTGCTTGACCTTGCGGGACGTGAAGAACTCCATTCTTCACAGGCACCATCTTTTTCTCCACCTTCTTTTCAGGCTCGCACTTCACAATACTGACCTTCTTTTCCCCTTTTTCTAGCTTCTGGGCTGTTTCAGGCTTTTTCCCTGTGTCGACGATGGCGATTATAGGTTTCAAAGCAGGGTCAAATTCTTTGTCTTCGCAAATCATTCCAATCAGCGGCTCGTTATTGTGAGCTGGCAATGGATTATTAGTCACGTTTGGGACCTCCTCGTCCCTTAGCACTATTTTCCCCTGCTCTATTAAATTCTCGACCACCCTTCTCAAAGCCCAGCAGTCGTTGGTATCGTGCCCTTCTGCTCCTGAATGATAGGCGCACCTAACACCGACTTTGTAAGAAGGTGATGCCGGATTGTTCCTTGTCTAAGGGACCGGCTGCAGGAAACCCAACTGGACTATCTTCGGGAACAAAGTAGAGTATGGTTCACCGATGGGTGTGAAAGTTCGCCTTCTAGGTGGTTCCTGATGGCGGAAGTTATTTTGAGGAGGCTGTGGGTTATAGTGGTTGCGGTAGGGAGGCTGATTTCTGGGAGGTGGAGCTTGGCCTTGATTGGCTTGCTGCGGTGGATGGACATAAGGCTGGGTGTTCATGACCATGTAGGGTTGAGGAGCATATGCCACATTTGGGTGGGGGTAGTAGTGTTGTGGGGTCCTTTCTGGAAAACGGGGCCTGGGATTACGATATTCCCTTGCTTCTGATGCTGCCATGGCCATTTCTTCCTTTTTCTTTCCTTTTGCCATTCCTCCGGACCCTCTTTGGACGGCTTGGGAGGTTGCCCTTATTGCTGCCTGACTCAAAATTCTACCCGTTTTCAGACCATTCTCCACCATCTCCCCAATCTTAATCGCTTCTGCGAAAGGCTTTCCCATGGCTGACATCATGTTTTGGAAATAGTCGGACTCTTGAGCCTGGAGAAAAGTAGTGACCATTTCTATCTCGTCCATGGGAGGCTTCACCCTCGACGCCTGCTCGCGCCACTTAATAGCATATTCTCTGAAGCTTTCTGAAGGTTTCTTCTTCAAGTTTGACATAGAATTTCGGCCTGGTGCAATGTCGATGTTATACTGGAATTGTCTCACAAAATCTCTGCCGAGATCATCCCATATATGCCATCGGGATATGTCCTGGTCCATGTACCATTCTGAGGCTATTCCTACCAGACCTTCCCCGAAATATGCCATTAGCAATTCCTCTTTTCCGCCGGCTCCCCACAATTGGTTGCAATATTTCTTGAGATGAGCAATGGGGTCACCGTGCCCGTCGTACTTCTCAAAATTTGGGGTTTTGAAACCCACTGGTAGGTGCACGTGAGGGAACATGCATAGATCGGTATAGGAGACGCTCTTCTGTCCGCTCAAACCTTGCATGTTCTTCAAACTCTGCTCAAGGCTTCTCATTCTTTTGGCCATCTCATCTTGTTCAGCAATTTTGGGGTTCTGATCCTGCCCAGGTGCGAACTCGCACTAAGGCTGTGGAGGATGAGTGCTGGTGGCGAACCGAGTTGGTTCCATTGAGAAAGGTGGTGCTTGGAATGTAAATGAGGATGAGTCAAAATTTGGCTTGTACATAGCAGGTTGTGCCGTGATCGGGCAGGGTGGTGCAGTAAAGATGTTTGTGTTTACATCCGTTGTTGACACTCGGGGATAAAAATCAGAGGGCGATCCAGCAGAGAAAGCCGAAATAGCTGGATACCCGAATGGGGTAGCAGGATAGCTTATGGGGACATTAGAAGTCCCGCTTGTCCTGGAGAATAACTCAGGGAATCCAGGGACGACACTTAGTGGCTCTTTTCCGTTATTCCAGTCATCCAGCATTTCCAACATGCGGAGCCGCATGATTCTATTTTCCTCTGCAGTTGCGGACTCGGGCGTGGGGACGGCAAAGGAATTCCTCTGCCTAGTGAAGACATTTTCGGCAAAGGAATTTTTGAAGACATTTCTATGCTTCCTTTTGACCTTGTGAAGTAAGTGTGAGCACCGCCTCCTGACTTAACAACAGGTAATTGAACACTCCCTTTCGACCTAGTGAAGTATGAGTGTGAGGCCAGACTTTCACCAAACCAACCGCCTTTTCTAAAACCTGGAGGAACTCTACGACAAACGAACGGGTAGTTCGAAACAAATAACAGATAGGCAATCTCACGTTGGGGCATGATACACCTATACAGTTAAGTGGATCCCTACATGTTTGCGACGAAAGCATGCGTCATTCCGGCTTTCTTTTTTGGCTTCCCTTTTTATTATATTTTTATTTTTCTTTTATTTCTCCTTTTGTTTTTTGTGGTTAAAATGTGACCGAATCCGATGAGGATTGCCTACGTATCACGATGCCACGCGAATCAGATCATCACGTAGTTCAAAAACAGATGAATGTAAAAGAAACACACATTTTATTACTGAAATGATCTATTACAAGCAACATTTTCGAAAAAGGAAAAACAAAACTTGAAAATAAACATAGACTCAAACAGACTAATGCACCCTGATGCGAGAAGACGGACAGAAGATGCTAAGATACAGCCTCGACCTATGAATACATTAAGGCTTCGAAAATTGATGCCCGCGGGGCATCGTTCGGCCTTGCCGCGGTCCTAGGTGTGAGATCCCTTTCAAGTTGTTCCAACTCATGCATGGTCTGCTTGACATAACCCATCACTGCCGAGAGAACGGTAACGCTAGTCATGTTCTCACACCGTAGACATCGTCTAATGATGGCGTGGGCAATGGTCCTGATCCTATCTCTAGTTTGTTTCTTCTCTATGAGCAGACATTTTATCTGATCACTGCACGTTTTTACAACCTGAGAATCTTGTATATGCTGATTCTTCAATTGCCGCACTTCTGCCTTCGTTTGGGCCAACAGGTCGTAACAGTACCTGCTCTCAAATTGGAAATCCTCGGCCCGCTTAACTGCTTTATCCTCAAGTGTAGCCATTTCTCTCTTCATTTTAGCAACAGTTCTCTCGTGGTCGCGTTTCAATTGGTTCAAGTATCGGCGATGCTTATCTGCTCTTGTACCCCACTGTGCTTTGAGCTCTGCCATGACATTTTCAGACTCTTCTAAACCATCTCGCCATTCCCTGACTTCCCTTTTCAGCCCTTTTATCAATTGCTCGTCTGATCGACTCCTTGGCTGTTCATCAAAAGCTGACCTCAATTTCTGAATTTAGGCCCTAAGTTCTTCATTTGCTTGAGCCAATCTATTCTTTTCGCATCGATCCGCAGCGATTTGCATATTGTTATTGAATTTCAGACTGTTAACCTGTTGCTTCAAATCACCGATCTCTGCCCGATACCCCTTTTCTTTTGCTAACCAGTTCCATTGCTCTTGGGGTGACTCAACGAAATATTTGAGATGAGACCTTTTTGCCGGTCTGTCGCAGGATATGTCACCTCTTAACCAAGCGTGATACCCTGGGGCAACTTCCCCTTTTGTCGTATCCATCACACAACTGTTTGCTGTCAGATGTTGGCACTCACTCCAGATTTGGCGAACTTCTTCTTCGGGGAAACGACCATCCGGACTGATTTCAATCACTTGGGTACTCAGATCTTCATCTTTCGGCACCACTTGATACCTCCCAAGTTGCCTCAAAACCCGATATGGTGCATAGGGTTGGATGCTTTTATGTCCCATTAACAGAAAGTGGGGCCTGGTTGCCGGCATGTATATGATTTCCTCAATGGGCAACCATCCGAGCGTCCACTGCATTTGGTTGGCAGTGAGAGTTCGAAAAAATGAGGTCCATGCTGTGACTCCCTCGGGTAGACTGAACCCTTTGATTCTTGTGTAGAATTCTCCAATACAAGTTTTCTCGGGCGAACCGTAACCCAAGAGCGAGGAGCGGTGGCATAAATGATCGGTCATCCACATTTGCAATAGTAGGTTACATCCTTCGAAAAAGTCGCCCCTGGCTCGGCAAACAGTGAGAGCCCGGAAAATGTCAGCCATAATCATAGGCGCCAGAGTACTTTTATCTTAGGTGAGCAAAGTACTGACGACCCCAGTTACTTTTAGATCGATGTTTCTGTCTTTCCTTGGGAATACTATAAGACCCAAAAAGGTTGTCATAAAAGATACCAGCCTGTGTTTGTCCCACTTTTGTCGGTTGCCTCTGCTACATAGTTTGAAATCCGGCTTATTGAACCCGCCCACGTGGTCGTATCTAGCATATATGAGGTGGAGACTGTAGAAACCTTTGGCAAGATCTGAATGGTGAAATGTTCGGGGTATTTTTAGGAAATCCAGAAACCGGTGTACCGTGACGGCCCTAGGTGCAATCAAGTATTTGAACCTTAATGGAGCTTCATCACCTCCGATGTATCCCGCTATTTCTTCCAATGTCGGGGTGAGCTCAAAGTCTGAGAAATGAAATACATTGTGTGCTGAATCCCAGCAAGTGACCAATGATCTGATAATATCACCCCGAGGCTGAACGTCTAGTAAATCCGGGAGATCTTTCAGATATTTCCTTACTTTGTCTTGCCCCTCCTTGCCTAAGTCGTTCCACCATAATCGCAACTCAAAAGAGATCTTGGTCATTATTGAAAAGGGTTCATTTTGTATCGTGCTCATCCTGCATATTTATTAGGGTGATTATGCTAATGAAAAGACTTTTATTAGACTCGAAATAAAACTATCTAGATTTTTTTTCAACAATTTTTCATTATTTATTTTATTTTATTTTATTTTTTTTCAAAACGACGAAATCGATTTTCCAATGCAGCTTTTTAGCACTTCGAGAATGAAGATTTTAAAGCTGCGAGGATCAACCGAAAAATGATGACCGAAGATGGCCGTTTATGCAATGTCAGCCTTCCGGCGTCCCGCTTGGGAACATTCAGCTGTTTTTACAAAAAACGGCATCACCCGACTCTTTATAAAAGTGGCGATATTTTGTCAGATTTTTTTTTTTTTTTTTTGCAAAATGGGAGGTTGGACCCGATGAGAGTTGCCTACGTATCTCACACCCTGTGAGAATCAAACCGGCGTAGTTCGGTCGGATCAGAAATAGGGAAACAAATAAAATCTTTTAAGAAAAAGAGGAATAACTATTTTTCTGGAATTTTATATATATATTTTTTTTATATTTTTTTTTGAAAAGAGACTAAGGAAATATTTATAAATTTTAAACTTCTTTTTCACTCTTTTTTTTGTTGAAAATCTTTTAAAGAGATACTACAAATGAAACAATAAATTTTGAATTTTGAATTTTCCCCTCTCTTGTTTTTTACTTATATATACATTTTTTGGATTTTGAAAGTGATTAAAAGGAATAAATCGAACTAAAAGACAAACTTTGTTTTCATTTTTCTTTTTCTTTTCTTTTTTTTTTAGAAAATTCCGGCGAGGTTTTAACATTACTTGGACATTGGTTTTATTTTTCCAAAATTAAGTAATTATCTCCCTACGTTGCTAATCTTTTTTTTTTTGAAAATTTTGGAAACCGGTCAGCATGCATATCCGAAGCAAATAGATGCGCAAAACAAACGGGATGCATCAGGATGGTCTTTTCATTTCAAGTTGCCTGTCCTAGACGGACCCAACCCCTGTGTTGAGTCCCCTAGGTCGAATGCAACATGATGCAAATAAATATTCCTACTAGGGATCCGGCATGAGGTTTTGTTTTACTAGGTTTATAACCTGGGTATATGTTCTAGACTGTGTACCCGAGCGGACAACTCGAGTAGAGGAGGGGGCAACTTACCGGAAACCAAAAGGCCATCCTGCTTCGTAACTTGTCCGGCCTCTTTCTTATTTCAGGTATTGACACTAACAGATTAGGGAGTCTCAACCAGTAAGCACATCCGCGGAGGTGAAGAGAGAAGGGTTCGACACAGTTTATGTACATTTCAGATAATATCAAAGCGGTAAAAGACAACATTTCGCACGTTATGTCAAAACATGTAATAAATATTAGATAATAAAGACAAATATAACAATTATTCTAAGCTCGAATTCTTGAACCCTGAACTAGTGGTTCTGGGTTAAAATCCCCAGCGGAGTCGCCAGAGCTGTCACACCTCCTTTTTGCGCGCCTGGACCCGAAGGGTTAATGCGCGAGGGAGTTTTTCCAATTTAAGTGACAATATTCGAAATGGGATTATTTATTTAATTCAGAGTCGCCACTTGGGAAAGGTTTGGCTTTTGGTGTCCCAAGTCACCGGTTTATCTTGAATCCTGAATCGAGGAAAATATTCGACTTTTCCAAATGAAGTCTGCGAACAAAAAATTCTAAGTAAGGAATTATGTTGACCCGAGGGAAGGTGTTAGGCACCCTCGAATCCCGTGGTTCTAGAACGGTCGCTTAAATTGTTATAATGGCTACATATCTGATTTAAATACATGTTGTGACTTATGTGCTTTTATTAAGTTTAACCGCTTTTATCATTATCATTTGTTTTTATAGAATTGCAACGTCGTGAAAATGCATCTCAAACCATGTCACAATCAATGCACCCGTAGTTGTTAACACATTTCGACTCCGTTGAGATTTGGATTTGGGTCACATAAATGCGCACCCGAATTTAAGAATGTAATTTAATTAAGTCGCGCCTAAAGAGTCTAACGCGTTATTATATTTTGGGAAGGCAGTGAGATTCACTAAACAGTCCATCCCAAATTCTAAATATTCAATATATATACACTTATGAGGGCCCCGCAGTTTGTGTCTTTCATTTGGCGAGGCTCGTCTCATTATTTTTAAAAGGATAACCTTAGCATGACTACATTTCTATTTTTTGTTTTCTGAAATAAATGAGAGAAAATCCTAACTCGTTACAAGCTTGAAAGAGGCATACCATATTAAATGCTAGATTGAGACGCACATTTACTGAAAGGAACATTACTAGAAATTATAAACAAAATCGAGAACGATGAAATAATATATCCGAACATGATTGATTATCCTATAGCTAAATTAACTCCTCATAATTATGTGAACAAACGAATAATCGTCCGCGACTATTAGTGCTGAGATTAACCTTAATTATTAATGCTCATTTGGGAGTTTATTTGATCTAAGCGCCGGACCATCTTACCCAGCTCGTGCCTATTAAAATAGTGTTTCTCAAAATTGTTGCGTTATTTTGTGCTTAAAAATAGGTAAGAACCCGCTGAACCTATTAATAGCCACTTTGTCTAAATGGTGGGCCGATGCCAATATCAGTTATTATCAAGCCTATGTCGAAGCAAGGAATCTAACAAGAGAGTCGGCATACATGGCTAACCCGTTAACGTAACACTGTATGAGAATTTGTTTGTGATACGTTTATCTTGAAATCAAATTGGACCGGATATAACAGGTTTGACAATTCAAAGGTCCAGACAGGAATACATACAGATACTTGCCATGATTCTATGTTATACTGTCATCACTAAATCCAGGCTAAATTGTTATATACATAGAGGTACGTCTGATCTAATCATACTATCTAATAGTCCATCTCAATTAGGATATGTATTAATTCATACAGAACAAATGCAGTTGGAATGAGCTTAAACAAAAAATACAAGCTAACTATCATTCAACCTATTGCTATACTTTGAACACAAGTACTGTGAAGCAAACGATGTTCATTTCTTTATTTCTACTTCAAACTTCAAGCTTTCAACAACACATGGTTTCAGAAGTATGTACATGGAAGTGCTTACAATTGAAGAAGAAGAGAGGTAAGTTGAGTAATAGTGGCAAACGAACAGCAGCAGTAACAAACAAGTAACAGCAGAACAAGTTCCAGTGCAAGATGCAACTATAGCCGATGAAAAAAGTAGCAAAATGACAGCAACAAGCAGTGGAGTAGAATCAGAACTCCAGACAGGCCAAATCCAGGAACAAACCAATGAAATAAACAACCAGTAAACTCAGTTTGGGATTTGGAAAAATCAATGTTGAATAAGCAGGTTGAAACAAGTGAAATCAAGACAACAATGGAAAGATAGTTTCTAATTTTATCTCTGTCTGTGTTCTCTCTGTCAGACTCCTGTATATATGCTTCTCTATTTCTGCCCCCTAACTAATGGAAGCTCCCCCCTATTTATAGCCTAGTATCAGGCCATTTACAGTCTGTAAAACCATTCAGATCCCCTCTTTTTTGCTGTTTTTCCACTCAAACCCTTAAAAAGTAAATCCCCTCCCATGATATTCCCCTGACAGCCCTTTTGATCATCTTATTAAACTAAAACAAAGGTATGGGCAGCCTGAACATGGCCTGACAACACATGCTGTCCCATTTGCTCTAATTATTAAAGAACCATAGTGCACATGCTGCCCAAGAATACACATGCTATCAATTCAAAACTCAATACTGAACTGAAACTATAACCTAACTCATAAATGTTTCTGATTCAAATTAAACAACTACCAAACTATAACCAATTCCTGGTTGGATTCAAACAAAGTCTCGGTAGGAAACAAAACAAAAATAAATCAAGTTGTCAACATTCAATAGCTGAAACTAATCGATGACACGTATCAAATCGACTAAACTAATCACAACATGGAACAAACAATCGATCAAACAAACACAAATAGGGCATAGACTGTTCTTGACCATTTTGCACAATACAGGGAAACAGGCATTATTGATTCGACGACGTTAATCACATTGAAATATGTATACTACTATATGAATTCAACATAACAGAATAAACAAACGACCAAATAAAGGGTCTTGATAGAGACGGGGAAACAGACTGACAACAAAAAAATCAAAAATAGACAAACAAACTAAATAAACATGCTGATAAATTAATCTAAACTAAATAGATAACAAAAGGGAAGTAGTGAACAAACCAGAAAATGTTTTAACATGGATGAACTAGGCCCGAGCTTGATTTTCCAATTTGAGGTCAGACAAATCCTAATCAAGGTGTTCTCGAACGAGAACACTTTGATTGGGATCTACTAGACCCCAAACTTTCGTTTAAATCCAAACAGACTCCATAAGTTCTTGTGTTCTAGGGTTCAATTTTCAGATTTGGGGTTTTGGGATTTGTGGGTAGATTCGGACCAAACCAAGCTTGGTTTGGTCACGAGGGAGGTCAGGGGATTGTCTATTGAATATGGGGTATATCGGTGTAGATCGAAGTTCTGCTCGAATCTTCAAATGAAGATTCGAGAACCTAGGGACTGATTCGAACTAAGTGGTTGGTGGATTTGGATTCAAGGTGGTGAGGTGCATCTAGGGTGTTAAGGTGGTGGTCACCGGCGTGCTTGCCGCCGGGTTTAATGTGAAGGGAAAGGGGGCGGCGTTAGGGTTTCGTGGGGTTTGGAGTCTGGTGAAGGAGATGACTCAAGGGAGGGGTGCTTGGATAGGGGGGGCAGGGTACGATATGAAGGCTTTTATACGGGGTGGATGGTTGGGTCTTGGCCGTTACATCACTCCAGATCAACGGCCTGGATCCAAAGGTTAATCCAAATGGTGTCGTTTGGTTTAGTATTGGGGTCGGGTAAGTCCGGTGTTGAACGGGTCGGGTAATGGGGTTATGGGTGAAAGATTTGGACCGTTAGATCAATTTGGTTTGATGGCCGAGATGGATTGGCCTTGGAATGACGTAGTTTTGGTGTCATACTACGTCGTTTTGGAGGCCTGGGGATGGGTCTGTTGGACTGGTTGTCTTGGGTTGCTTTTTTTTTGGGCCTCAGATTTTTAAATGGGAAGCAAGCCCAATCCTAATTTCAGACCAATTTTGCACTCTTTTCTTTTATTTCTCATTTTAAAACACAAAACCTAATTAAAAAAAATTAAAACCCATTAATTAACACTTAATACAATTATTACACACATATTAAAATATTTAAAATAGGTAAAATCACACCAAGACAACAAATAGGACAAACGATGCATATTTTGTGATTTTCCTTTTAATAACCGGATTATGGTTCAAACTACACACGACACATTTTTTGTATTTTTTTTTTGATAAAAAATAAAAATGCACAAGATCACAAATAATTAACAAAAATGCCACGTAAAATCCAAAAATTGTACAACAAGACCATTTGCTATTATTTTTTAATTTCTTTTGGAGTGATTGTCACGTAAACAAAAATCACGTGCTCACAGTGACCTATGAACATTGAGGAGCGTTGGCTCAAGTTGTATAGCGAAATTGTGAAAGTATAAGTGACAATTGAACATTAAGAGCATTGGCTCGAGTTGTGAAGTGAATTGTGAAGGAAGAGTGAGAAAAAGAAGAGATCATTATGTTGCCCCCTTGCCGGGCTATTGTTGAATTGTGATTCCCTTACATTTTGTTCTTAATTGATATTACAGATGCTTAGGTTGAGAATTCTTTGTGTTGGGTAGGGATTATGGGTATAGTTGAGGTATTTATGTGTGGTATGAAGTTTGGTTATAACTGTTTCTCCCTTGCCGGGACAGGATTGCATATGTTGTCGAATCCCTTGCCGGGACAGTGTAGACCTTATTGTTCTCTTGTCGGGACTCTCGTTATTATTGTAAACATTATATATAGATCGGGTTGCATGCCGCAACAATATTATATGTGGATCGGGTTGCACGCTGCAACAAAGATATAATATGCCTATGCTTCGAGGCAGTTGAAGATTCATGAGAAGAACTATCCGGTTCATGACTTAGAGTTGGTATCCATTGTTCATGTATTGAAAATTTGGAAGAATTATCTGTATGTGAGGTGTTCACGGATCACAAGAGTCTTCAGTATTTGTTCAAGCAAAAGGAGTTGAATTTGAGGTAGAGGAGGTGGTTGGAGTTGTTGAAGGATTATGATATTACTATCTTATATCACCCTGGAAAGGCCAATGTGGTGGCCGATGCTTTGAGTAGAAAGTCAGCCAGTATGGGCAGTCCTGCTTATATTCCGGTCGGTGAGAGACCGCTTGCTTTGGATGTTCAGGATTTGGCCAATCGGTTCATGAGGTTGGATATTTCTGAGCCTAATCGTGTATTAGCTTGCACGGTCGCCCGTTCTTCCTTATTGGAGCGTATCCGTGATCGAAAATTTGATAATCCCCATTTATGTGTCCTTAGATACATGGTGCAGCGTGGAGGTGCCAAGTAGGTTACCTTAGATGATGATGGAGTTTTGAGATTGCAGGGTCGAGTATGTGTGCCTAATGTAGATGGTCTTCGAGAGTTGATTTTAGAGGAGGCCCATAGCTCCAGATACTCTATTCATCCGGGTGCCGCGAAGATGTATCAGGATTTGCGGCAACATTATTGGTGGTGTAGAATGAAGAAGGACATTGTTGCATATGTGGCTCGGTGTTTGAATTGTCAGCAGGTTAAGTATGAGCATCAGAGGCTTGGTGGATTGTTTCAGAGGATTGAGCTTCCCGAGTGGAAGTAGGAGCGGATCACTATGGATTTCGTTGTTGGACCCCCACAGACTCGGAGGAAGTTCGACGCAGTTTGGGTCATTGTTGATTGGCTGACCAAGTCAGCACATTTCATTCCTGTGGAAGTCTCCTATTCATCCGAGAGGTTAGCTGAGATCTATATCCAAGAGGTTGTTCGTCTTCATGGTGTGCTTGTATATATCATTTCGGACCGAGGTACGTAGTTTACCTCGCCTTTTTGGAGAGCAGTTCAGCGAGAGTTAGGCACCCAGGTTGAGATGAATGCATCATTTCATCCGCAAACGGACGGGCAGTCCGAGCAGACTATTCAGATTTTGGAGGATATGCTCCGACCCTGTGTCATCGACTTTGGAGGTTCGTGGGATCAGTTCTTGCCTTTAGCAGAGTTAGCCTACAACAACAGCGACCAGTCGAGTATCCAGATGGCTCCTTAAGAGGCTTTATATGGTAGGCGGTGTCGATCTCCGGTTGGATGGTTTGAGCCGGGGGAGGCTCGGTTGTTGGGTACAGATCTGGTTCAGGAGGCCTTGGACAAGGTTAGGATCATTCAGGATAGGCTTCGTATAGCTCAGTCCAGACACAAGAGTTATGCATACCGCAAGGTTCGAGATATGGCTTTTATGGTTGGTGATAGGGTATTTCTCCGAGTGACGCCTATGAAGGGCGTGATGAGATTTGGGAAGAAGGGCAAGCTTAGCCCTAGGTTCATTGGTTCGTTTGAGATTCTTGATCGAGTGGGAGAGATGGCTTATAGACTTACATTGTCGTCGGGCTTATCAGCCGTGCATCCAGTGTTTCATGTTTCCATGCTTCGTAAATATCACGGCGATCCATCCCACGTGTTAGATTTCACCACTGTCCAGTTGGACAAGGACTTGTCTAATGAGGAGGAGCCGGTGGCTATTTTAGGCCGACAGTTTCGTCAGTTGAGGTCAAAGAGTTTTCCTTCTGTTCGTGTTCAGTGGAGAGGTCAGCCTCCTGAGGCATCGACCTGGGAAGCCAAGTTCGATATGCGGAGCCGTTATCCTCATTGTTTCCCCGACTCAGGTACTTCTTTCTTCTGTCCGTTCGAGGACGAACAGTTGTTTTACAGGTGGAGAATGTGTCTCCGAGGCCTTGAAAACCTCAGTTAGAGTCACTCGATATGCGTGCGTGTGAGCACGTGATTTTTGCCTCACGAAAAACTATTCCAAAATAAATCAAAAATAAAATAAATTTCTGTTACTGTGCAATTTTTGAATTTGCATGGTGTTTGTTAAATATTTGTCTTATATCCGTAAATGTTTACTTTGTCATAACAAAATGAAAATAAAAATAAAAATATATGTTGCATGCATATCTAGGATTTAATTATGCATTTAATAATTGATTCAAAAAATAAAATCACAAAAATATGTGTCTGTTCTAATTTTAATATTTCACTGTGTGATTAATGTTTTGTCTATGTGTTAAATAATTGTTATAAAGTAATTAATATTTTTATGAGGTTAAAATTATTTTATAATTAAAATTAGGAATTTGAATTAGAAAATGAAAAAAAAATATATATATATATATATATATATATATATATATATATATATATATATATATATATATATATATATATATATATATATATATATATATATATATATAAAATCGGACCTGGATTAAAATCCAGGCCCAAATCAAGTTACCCCCCACAGCCCAATCCAAACAGCCCAGGTACCGGTCCAATTCAAACGAGTCAAAACGACAGCGTTTGGTCGTAGTTTATCAAAGACCGTTGGATCAAATCCAACCAACGGTTGAGATCTCATCACCCTAACCCATAATCTTTACCCGACCCTTTGACCCGATCCAGCCTGACCCCGAACTTCAACCAAACGACAACGTTTGGTTAAGTGGATTGATCTCAACCGTGCATTTTAATTGATCCAACGGATGAGATCAATCCACCCCACCCCTATATAAGGCCCAAACCCCTACCCCGGCCCCTAACTAAACACCCCCCCCCCTCTTCTCCTGTTCATCGTCTTCCCGAACCAAACCCCTAACCCTAGCCGCCCTTATTCCCCACCGCCTGAAACCCGGCGGCATCAAAGCCGCCGGTCACCACCTTAACACCCCAGAACCCCCTGAACACCCTCTATCCGAAAATGTTAGCCGCTTGGCTCGAATCTTCCTGAAGGTTCTCGAATCTTCATTTGAAGATTCGAGTCAAGCACAGATCTAAACCAAACAGCCCCTAGTTAACACCATAGCACCCCCTAGCATGCCTCGTTATGGATCTAGTGTTGGTTTGGTTCGAATCCCTTCAGAACTCTTCAAATCTTCTTTTGAAGGTTCGAATCAAAAATGAATTCACTCAGATCTCGTTCAAATTAACACCAAATCACCCCTAGGCTTCCCTCACCCTTGTTTCATCGTTGGTTTGATTCGAATCTACCCAGAAGTGTTCGGATTTAAAATCCAAGATCTGAAACCCAAAATTTTCCAAGATTGGAATCTTTTTCAATTTAGACGAAAGATTGAGGTTTAATCGACCTTAGTCAAAGTATTTTCAGTTGAAAATACTTCGACTAAGGTGTGTTTGATTTCAAAAAGCCCGAACCCAAGTTGAGTTTGAGTCCGGTTGAATTTGAAGGTTCAGAGGTAATTTTTCTGTTTCTTATGTGTATTCTACATGTATTCTATGTTTGTTTCATTAGTCTGTTTAATGTTTCATAATTTTCTAGTCAATTCTGTTATACTGTCTCATACTTATCTATTTGATCAGAATTATACTATTGTTTCTGTTGTTTATGAGTGTTTATAATATGTGTAATCGACTCGATTAAGTTCGTCGATTAGTTGTTTTGTAAATTCTTATTGCCATTAATGCTGTTTGTAATACCCTGTTTATCTGTTTGGAATTGATTATTATCATTGAAATCAGTCAATTAGTTCTTCCCAATTAATTGATTCTCGTTTAATAAGTCAGGAAGTTTGTCAATGGTGTGTATATGTTGATTTCTGAACATTGAGTTTCAGGGCATTGTCAGTATATTGACAATGCTCCTGTGTTTGTTTGAGTTTTGTTCAAAGTTAAAGTTCAGTTTGAATTATTATACTGAATTCAGTGTAATGTTGTTGTGATGTTAAGTTTGAATTCAAGTTTACAAGGGTTAGGTAGATACAATTATCTTAAGAATTTGTCTAGGATTGGTTCTAGCTGTTTAAATCAGAAGGATAATTAAGCCTGGACAGATTTTAAAATCTGTTTTGTAATAGATTCTGAATTTAAGGGCAGTAATAACAGTGATTACAGCAAGATTTCTGGGGCAATTCTGGGGTAAAACAGTGAAGGTAATCTGATAATAATAGTGAGCTGAAAGTGGAATGTTAGTGGCTATAGTTTAAGATAATAATGGGGAACGAAGGGTAATGAGGCTGCTTAAAATCAGGATAAGATCATTTAAAGTATTCAAAAGCAGTTTTTAATGGAACTTTCTGATTTTAAAAGAAGAAAAGGGTCCATCCAGCACTTAAAAAGAAAGGGACAGACCTGTATAAATACAGGAAGCCAACAGATTTTAAGGGGTCAGATTTTGAATACAGATTTTGAAAAAAGATTGAGATCAGATTTTAAGAGGGAATTTGGAGAGAAAGAAATCAGTTTTTTCAGGCAGAGAGTTTAGAGATCAGTTTTCAGAGGGATTTAAGGAGATTTAGATCAGATTTTGAGAGAGATTTTAAGAAAAAATACACCTAGAGTGAGATAAAAAGAAAGAGAATCAAGCAGAAAATCAGAAATGATTTTCTGAAAAGGAAGAAGAAACAAAAAAGAAACTGAAATCTAAAATATTGTTCTTTCGTTAAATCTGTTCGGATTTATTTGATTCCATTGTTCAGTTAAAATCTGAAGTTTCTTTAAAAATACTGTTACTGTGCATCTGGGTTCCTCGGGTCTTATTATTGCTCAAATCTGTGGAAGTACTGATATTCTGCCAGTATTTTGTTACTGCTGCAACTGCTGAAATTTACTTCTTCTACCTTCATTTTCAGGTACTTATCTCTTAAATTCTATGTTGGAAAGAGATTCAGCATGACAAATCAATGAAGCTTGAATTGCAATTCTATTTTTATTTCGTCTAAGTTCATTATTTTAAAAGTTCAGTCTTGTTTCATGTTTGGTTAATATAGTAGTATGTTTGACATGATAATTAGTAGTTGATCATTCTCTTTTAAAACTCATATAAGTGCTGTAATAGTATTATCTATACCAGAATTTCTCATTAGTATAGTTATATTTGAGTTGTCAAAACAGGGAGTATGGCATAAAAATGGGCCATTGATTACATCCCGTAATACCTTTAGCTAAATGTAAAGTGGAATGGAAGTATTAAGAAGTTACATTATTAGTATATCTTGTAAAAAATATGATTTTGTTTAGATTGATATAAGTTATTATATGACATGATGACAGATATATTTATAATCATATGAGTAAGGTGAGTTGGTATAGCTCGTTATGATGTTAAGAATATTATGAATATTTAGGCGCACAACTATGTTGCATGTAATACAATTTTATTGAATCAATTCGAATAATAACTCCTTTCTCATCAATTTGATTATTTATCGTTATAAATAAACTAAGCAATTATAATTTTGGATTAAAAACATGCATGTGAGAATAAGATGGGATGTATAAGCGAGATTTGCAACATTTTATATCAATGATACGTAGAAATATAGTTTGCATTAAATAAAATAATGAAAATTCTTCAAAAAATATCTCTTCCCTTTATAAATCATTTTTTTTAGTTTCATATGCAATTCATTCTTTGGTATATATATACATATGTTGTATTTGCTAAAAATAGTATTAATCATATTTTTATTCTTTTCTTTGAATTTGAATAGTCTGGATGAATATAATTTATACGCGGAAATTACAATCAACGGACAACATTTAATAAATTGTGAACTCTTTTAAAAGAATTTGAAGGCATCCCTTAAATGTGATTTTCTCAGGAATTTCATACAAAAATGTGTAGATATAATAAACAATTCGTGGAAAACCTATAATACCATTAAGAATATTTGGCGTAATTAGGGATACGTTCGCGTAACCTGATTATATTGATAAAAGCAATTCGAATTATGCGTACGCGCAATTTCGAGCGAATATTTAATAAAAAGGGGTTCTTCGGAGATTATCCATATTAATTTCATATAACCCGAGATGTGCAGTTCACTATTTAATCATACAAGAGAGACAGACGTTCTTAATTTTATTTAAGCACAATTTCGAACTTAAGTCTATTTTTATAATAAAAAAAAATTCAAAAAATAATAATAATTATATTATCAATATCATTGTGTATACGTACGCGTGACACGATTTCTCACGTTAAAAAATATATAATATATAAAACGAATACACGTATGCGTGATTCAATTCAAAGAAGGGTCTTTAATTATAAACAATCTAAACAGAAGCGGTAACAAAATCATGCAATAAAAATGTAAAATCGAGATAATTAAGCCAAGAATAAAAACAGTTAAGCGACCGTGCTAGAACCACGGAATTCGGAAATGCCTAACACCTTCTTCCGGATTAACAGAATTCCTTACTTAGGATTTCTGGTTCGCAGAATAACAAACAGAGTCATATTCTCCTCGATTCAGGGATTAAAACCGGTGACTTGGGACGCCTTAAAATTCCCAAGTGGCGACTCTGAAACAAACAAACAAATCCCGTTTCGACTGTCCTTTAATTGGAGAAAACTCCCTACGCCCCGCGGGCGCGGTAAAAAGGAGGTGCGACAGCTCTGGCGACTCTGCTGGGGATTTGGTGTACTGTAACCCAGAACCACCGGTTCAGGGTTTAAAGAATTCGAGCTTAAAATAACTGCGATAATTGGCTTTATTTACTATATGATTTTCAACTGTTTATATGATTAACATGCTAAATGTTTTTTTACCGCTTTAATATTATTTGAATTGTGAATATATACAACTGCTACGAAACCCCCTTCTTTCTGAGTCTTCTGAATTTATGGTGTACACGTGCGCGTGGCCCACCTTTCTGTTAAAGTCATACCAAATAAGACGGAGTTGGGACAAGTAACTAGGCCGGGTAGACTTTCGTGCTCCCGGTACGTTGCCCCCACTTCGGCTCAAACTGTCCGTTTGGGTAAGCCAGGTTTAGAACAATCAACCTCAGGTTTTTCACCTAGAATAACTCATCCATGTACCGGATCCCTAGTAGGAACGTCTATTTGCATCATGTACATTGGCCTTGGAGACTCAACAGAGGGGTTGGGTCTATCTAGGACAGGTGAACCCGAAACAAAAAAATCATCCTGATGCATCCTGCTTGCTACTAGTGCATTCATTTGCCTCGAACATGCTTGTTGACCAGCTTAAATGAAATCATGGTGAGAACCAAGGAATAAAATGGGTTGTTTTTGTTTTTAAAAAAAAAAATTCCAAAAAATAGTTTTAAATCTTGAAATAAAGGTTTTAATAAATAAAAATTTTTGAAAATGATTTTTAGTGTATATTTTCAAAATGAGTCTTGACTTTATTAAATTAAATTTCAGATACAAAATGAGCACCACGCAAAACCCCCCATCCACGAATATAGAAGAGTTTCTATTTCAGCTTCAAATATGGTGGTATGATTTAGGCGAAGATGGTCAAAAATGGGTCGTCAAGCATTTGGGAAATCTCACGGATATTATGAAAGTTAAACCCCGTGATGATTTGATTGCGGCGTTAGTAACTTTTTGGGACCCTGTTCACAATGTCTTTCGTTTCTCTGACTTCGAGCTTACTCCTACATTAGAGGAGATAGCTGGATATGCTGGTTTCGACGGAAGTCTAAGAAATCAAAGCATGATATTCACAAAGGCTCCTTCGGTACATCGATTCTTCGGTCTCCTGAACATCAGCAGTCAAATCAGGAAAAGCAATGTCATCAATGGATGTTGTTCCTTCAACTTTTTGTATTCAAGGTTCGGAAAGTCAGATGGGTTCGAAATTCATGAGAAAGGCCTTACTAACAAGCAAAACAAAGACACTTGGAAGATTCACCGTCGCTTTGCCTTCATGGTGGCTTTTCTAGGAATCATGATCTTCCCAAACAAAGAGCGAACAATTGATATTCGCACCGCGAAAGTTGTGCAAATCCTCACCACCAAAGAAAATCACACCCTTGTCCCCATCATTCTCTCAGACATTTATCGGGCTTTGACTTTATGTAAATCAGGGGCAAAAGTCTTCGAAGGATGCAAAATTTTGTTGCAAATGTGGGTGATTGAAAATCTCCAACAACAGCCCAAGATCATACAGTATGGGTCAAACAATGATAATTACATCGAGAGTTATGAGGAAAGAATAAAAAATTATCAGGCTCCAGAAGGGATAGAAGCATGGGTATCTCATCTAAAAGCTTTAACGGCAAATCAGATTGAATAGACTTTGGGATGGCTCCCGATGAGGGAAGTGATACACATGTCAACCTCAAATAGTTATCTGCTACTATTGGGATTGAGAAGCATCCAGCCGTATGCGCCACTAAGAGTCCTAAGACAACTAGGGAGATATCAAGTAGTTCCTGATGATGAAGATTTGAGTATGCAAGTAATCGAATTACACCCAGAAGCCACTATTCCCGAGGCTCTACTTTAGCAGATGTGGAATGGATGTCGATACTTGAAAAGTGATACTCAAGTCCCAGACACTACAAAGGGTGAGATAAATCCTGGATATGCAAGGTGGTTTGAAAAACGGTCTCGTGTGGATGATGTACCAGAGCCTGAGCTAAGAAGGCCAACAAAAAGACCCCATGTTCAAAACTTCAATGATAAAATCCAAGAGCGGTTGATCTGGGGAGAAAAGGAAAAAGGGTACAAAGCAACTATCCATGCCCTAAAAGAAAATCCGAGAAGCCTCAGTTTGGAGAAAGATTTGCAAGCACAAGAAGCCGAAGGCGAGAAGAAGAGTCTAGCCTGTGAGAATGAAAATCTTCATGCTCGATTCCAAAAAATGAAAAGAGTTTCTGAGACACCAAAGAGGAGCTGGAAGGATCAAAAAACCATCGCCAATCTTTTTGAAAGAATGCAAGATTATGATTCCATTCTTGCGGAAAACGAAAGGGCGTTGAGCAAAGCAAAAGAAAGGATCCAACAATTAAATGAAGAGGCCAGATCTAATAAGGAACGCAAAGTAAGGCAATCCAAAGAAGACAGGGCACAATTCAAGAAGGAAAAAGACCATTGGATACGATCAAAAGATCAGCTTCGTGCACAACTAGAAGAGGCAAGAAAATGCAACAGAGAACATCAACAAGCAGACATCGACAGGGAAAGAGCGCATGCAAGATTAGAGCAGGCCAGACTCCGAGCTCTATTAGAGTCAACTCTAGATCGTGAAAACCGTGTCAGAGATATAGCCACCACTCGCCAGCAGCAATTACAGGACCAAGACCAACGTCTCCAAGATTTCAGGGCTCAAATCCACGACCTGGCAGTCTACACCTCTCAAAGTTACGTAAACTGCCAAGGAATGGATTATGAAAGATCTACAGAGCATGCACCCATTTTTGCCCGTCATTTAGCAATGGAGTTGGAAAGGATGTATCGTACGCTGGGAGGTCATCGAGGTCAAGCCCCACATTGAGCAAATAATCTATTAACACAAGTGGAAAGTGGGGCACGTTGTGAGATGTTAAGAATTGTATCTTTATTTAAGTATGTGCGTTTCAAATCATTTTCTTAAAAGTTTTCAAATGTAATTTCATCTTTGTATAATGAATAAAAGTGATTGCCTTATGTCCGAACTACGCAAGGTCTGATTCATGCGGGGGCATGATACGTAGGCAATCTTTATAAGATTCGACCACCACAATAAAAGGAATATAATAAATAAAATAAAAGTGAGTAACAATAAAAAAATTTCAAGAAAGCTGGGACGACACAAGTGGCCGAGCAAATGCATAATAGAAAGGGGATATTTGTCTAGGAGCATTGCATCTCAACGTGTAATTATATATGTGTTAAACTCTCAAAACTAACAAGTTTGTTCATTTCCAGAATACAAGCAGTTAGTTTCTCTAAAGAGTATACTGGCATATTATCATTATCACACGAGATCAAAAGGACCAATACCCGAAAGTATGTCTATCCCAGATGTTGACACAGGTATTGAGCTAGAGGAAATGGATGTCAGGAAAATGAAAGAAGAGATGTTTAAACTCAAGCAACAAATGGCTGAAATGTACCAAGCCTGGTCTACAGGACAGTTACCCCCATCTTACCCAACTAACCCTGCTCCATCAATGACCCAAACTCAGGATAATATTACCACTGAATTATCCCCAAATTTCCCCATTTACCAGCACTACCAAGGCACCACCTCTCAAACACCACAGTCTCCACCTCCGAAACCAGTTCCATACTTTCCTCCACCTATGACTCCTGTCTTTGTAGCACCTCCCACGGCTACATTCCACAAATCTCCTAGTGAGCCTACATTCCAGGCCCAGGACAACCAATATCACCCCCCGGAGCCCACCCTCAGGCCTCCGAAACCCATTCAACTATTCCTCGTTTTGACCTCCCAACCGAAATTGACAAACCAGTCAAAAATGCTGAACAAGAAGAGATGTTCAGAAAGGTCAAAAGCCTAGAACAATCGTTCCGAGACATGCGAGGGTTAGGAGGACAGGTCAGTGTGGCCTACAAAGATTTATGCTTATTCCCAAATGTACAATTGCCAGTAGGTTTCAAGTTGCCTAAATTTGACCTATACAATGGGCACGGCGACCCAGTAGCCCACTTAAGGGGTTTCTACAGCAAAATGCGAGGAGCTGGGGGAAATGATGAATTATTGATGGCTTACTTCAGTCAAAGTTTAAGAGGATCAACTTTGGAGTGGTATACACGCCAGGACCATGGGAGATGGTACACCTGGGATGACCTGGCACAGGCATTCGCATACCATTTCAAATACAATCTGGAAATCATCCCATATCGACTATCTTTGACAAAATTTGAGAAGAAACACAATCAAAGTTTCAGAGAGTATAGTTTCCGGTGGAGAGAACAGGCAGCAAGAGTGGATCCTCCTATGAAGGAGAGTGAAATGGTAGACTACTTCCTCCAAGCCTTGGAACCAACTTATTATGCCCATTTGGTTTCAGCGGTTGGGAAATCATTCAACGAAGTAGTAAAGATGGGAGGTATGGTGGAAGAAGGCCTCAAGACAAATAAAATCATGAGCTATTCAGCGATTAAGGCGACTACTCAAGCTATTCAAGGCGGGGTAGGAGGAATCGGAAGAAAGAAGAGGGAAGAGGCAGCAGTAGTTGATTCAGGAATTTGGTCAGGACCAAGAGGTTCACCGCTTTACTATAATCAACAACGACCTCGCCAATCAACTTACCACCACGATTCATCCCAACATTACTATCACCCTTCGGAGCCTCATTTTTCCATTAACCATGCTCAAGCATACAATCAGCCACTTGTTCATGCCAATTGGCGTGCTCCTGCCATACCAAGTACTTACCCACGAGCCTATCCCGGACCAGGTTTCAGGCCTAGGCCAGCATTCAGGGGAGAAAGGGAACAGAAAAAGAAAACTTACACTCCATTGGGAGAGTCTTACACTAGTCTGTTCCACAGGCTGAGACAGCTAGACATGCTAAGACCAATACAATCCAAGCTACCCAATCCTCCTCCAAAGAATCTGGATTACACCATTAGCTGTGAATATTGCTCCGGTGCACCAGGCCATGATACGGAGAAATGCTGGCATTTGAAAAATGCAATACAAGAGCTGATTGATACTAATAAAATCGAGGTTCAAACCCCCGAAGCTCCCAATATCAATAGAAATCCAATGCCAGCCCATCAAGAGGCCAATATGATAGAAATCATACAAGCTGATGGGGAAACAAAGAAGCCATCACAAACTGTCATGATGATCAAGTCTCATGAAGCTAAGCCAGATAAGCAGTTAACAGAGGAGAAGCCGGTACTTAAGCAGAACAGAAATGGTGATGAACCATCTATGATAGTCGAGGAGGGATCATCGAGCAAAGTTGCCACAAAACAAGAAAGGCCGAAAGTGATAGTACCAGGGGTTGCTAACAAACCCATTGTATTCGTGGAAGGAGCCCGTACAGATCGGGTTATTATCACACCTGTAACCCAGCTGCCAGTCATCAACAACAAAGCCATCCCATGGTAACTATGAACGGGTGACTGTAATGTACAATGGAAAAGAAGTCAAGGAAGAAGTGTGTGAGGTGCAAGGCTTGACTCGTTCGGGAAGATGTTTTACGCCCGAAGAGTTAAGAAAAACTAAAAATAATCCAACACCAATAAAGAGAGCTGTGACGGAAGAAGAGGCGGAAGAGTTTTTAAGAAAAATGAAACTCCATGATTATTCTGTTGTGGATCAATTGAAGAAGATGACTGCTCAAATTTCATTGTTGTCATTACTGATCCATTCAGAGGAGCACCGTCTGGCTTTGATGAAAATCCTGAATGAGGCTCATGTTCCTGAAAAAATCTCTGTAAATCATTTGGGAAGAATAGCCAACAGAATCTTTGAGACAAACAGAATTACATTTGCTGATGATGAATTGCCTGTGGAAGGTACCGAGCACAATAGAGCTCTTTACCTCACTGTGAAATGTGAAAACTCCGTAGTAACTCGGGTATTGGTTGACAATGGGTCAAGTGCAAACATCTGCCCTCTCTCCACTTTAAGCAAATTAAAAATTAAAGAGGAGAGGATCCAGAATAATAGTATCTGCGTACGGGGGTTTGATGGTGGAAGCAGAGATTCATTTGGCGATATAGTGTTGGAACTAACAATAGGGCCAGTTGAATTCACAATGGAATTTCAAGTGTTGGACATAACTGTTTATTACAACTTGTTGTTGGGTCGACCATGGGTCTTCGCATTTAACTGTTAGATGCAAGGCTTTTTTGTGCGCCGCTCCCTCTGGGGGGTAAGTCGTTCTTGCTGAAAGAGACCTGGTTAATGGCGAAGAACCTCTCCGTCATCCGTTCCAGTTGCTCAGCTGAAGTTTCAACTGGTACGTATGCTTCGTTCAGGGTCTTGAGTAAGATCTTTTGATGCTCGGTTGACCTCATCAGCAGAGATAGCATGGATACTTGCTCAGGGCACTTGCGTAGTTGATCTACCACTTCGTAGTTTGGCATTTTCATTTGTTGGAAGAAAATTTCCGCCTCTTCAACGCTTATAGGCTTCTAACGGTGGGAAGCGTCTCCGTGTGGCGTTGTTTAGCTCTTGAGTGTTTGAATATCTTCCAATGAAAGTATTTTCCGGAAGTTCTCCCATGACTTCTCTACCTTTGTACGTGACCAACGTTCTCTAATAATTCCATGGCAATGTGGACGGGTTGGTCATCGGCTTCTGTGGCACGCGTCCGATAACCACTGGCTCATTCAGCCGAGGTGGTTGAATCGTCCCCCAGACCACAAAGGCCCCTTTCGGTACGTTCATTGGCCTTGCCCGTTTGCCTTCGAAACTCTGCGGCTTCTCTGCTTGACCTCGCGGGACGTGAAGAACTCCATTCTTCACAGGCACCATCTTTTTCTCCACCTTCTTTTCAGGCTCGCACTTCACAGTACTGACCTTCTTTTCCCCCTTTTCTAGCTTCTGGGCTGTTTCAGGCTTTTTCCCTGCGTCGACGATGGCGATTATAGCTTTCAAAGCAGGGTCAAATTCTTTGTCTTCGCAAATCATTCCAATCAGCGGCCCGTTATTGTGAGCTGGCAATGGATTATTAGTCACGTTTGGGACCTCCTCGTCCCTTAGCACTATTTTTCCTTGCTCTATTAAATTCTCGACCACCCTTCTCAAAGCCCAGCAGTCGTTGGTATCATGCCCTTCTTCTCCTGAATGATAGGCGCACCTAACACCGGCTTTGTAAGAAGGTGATGCCGGATTGTTCCTTGTCTGAGGGACCGGCTGCAGGAAACCCAACTGGACTATCTTCGGGAACAATGTAGAGTATGGTTCACCGATGGGTGTGAAAGTTCGCCTTCTAGGTGGTTCCTGAGGGCGGAAGTTATTTTGAGGAGGCTGTGGGTTATAGTGGTTGCGGTAGAGAGGCTGATTTCTGGGAGGTGGAGCTTGGCCTCGATTGGCTTGCTGCGGTGGATGGACATAAGGCTGGGTGTTCATGACCATGTAGGGTTGAGGAGCATATGCCACATTTGGGTGGGGGTAGTAGTGTTGTGGGGTCCTTTTTGGAAAATGGGGCCTAGGATTACGATATTCCCTTGCTTCTGATGCTGCCATGGCCATTTCTTCCTTTTTCTTTCCTCTTGCCATTCCTCTGGACCCTCTTTGGACGGCTTGGGAGGTTGCCCTTATTGCTTCCTGACTCAAAATTCTACCCGTTTTCAGACCATTCTCCACCATCTCCCCAATCTTAATCGCTTCTGCGAAAGGCTTTCCCATGGCTGACATCATGTTTTGGAAATAGTCGGACTCTTGAGCCTGGAGAAAAGTAGTGACCATTTCTATCTCGTCCATGGGAGGCTTCACCCTCGATGCCTGCTCGCGCCACTTAATAGCATATTCTCTGAAGCTTTCTGAAGGTTTCTTCTTCAAGTTTGACAGAGAATTTCGGTCTGGTGCAATGTCGATGTTATACTGGAATTGTCTCACAAAATCTCTGGCGAGATCATCCCATATATGCCATCGGGATATGTCCTGGTCCATGTACCATTCTGAGGCTATTTTTACCAGACCTTCCCCGAAATATGCCATTAGCAATTCCTCTTTTCCGCCGGCTCCCCACAATTGGTTGCAATATTTCTTGAGATGAGCAATGGGGTCATCGTGCCCGTCGTACTTCTCAAAATTTGGGGTCTTGAAACCCACTGGTAGGTGCACGTGAGGGAACATGCATAGATCGGTATAGGAGACGCTCTTCTGTCCACTCAAACCTTGCATGTTCTTCAAACTCTGCTCAAGGCTTCTCATTCTTTTGGCCATCTCATCTTGTTCAGCAATTTTGGGGTTCTGATCCTGCCCAGGTGCAAACTCGCACTGAGGCTGTGGAGGATGAGTGCTGGTGGCGAACCGAGTTGGTTTCATTGAGAAAGGTGGTGCTTGGAATGTAAATGAGGATGAGTCAAAATTTGGCTTGTACATAGCAGGTTGTGCCGTGATCGGGCAGGGTGGTGCAGTAAAGATGTTTGTGTTTACATCCGTTGTTGACACTCGGGGATAAGAATCAGAGGGCGATCCAGCAGAGAAAGCCGAAATAGCTGGATACCCGAATGGGGTAGCAGGATAGCTTATGGGGACATTAGAAGTCCCGCTTGTCCTGGAGAAAAACTCAGGGAATCCAGGGACGACACTTAGTGGCTCTTTTCCGTTATTCCAGTCATCCAGCATTTCCAACATGCGGAGCCGCAGGATTCTATTTTCCTCTGCAGTTGCGGACTCGGGCGTGGGGACGGACGAGATCGAACTCTCCTCAGAAACAGGAATTGACGGCAAAGGAATTTTTGAAGACATTTCTATGCTTCCTTTTGACCTTGTAAAGTAAGTGTGAGCACCACCTCCTGACTTAACAACAGGTAATTGAACACTCCCTTTCGACCTCGTGAAGTATGAGTGTGAGGCCAGACTTTCACCAAACCAACCGCCTTTTCTAAAACCTGGAGGAACTCAACGACAAATGAACAGTTAGTTCGAAACAAATAACAGATAGGCAATCTCACGTTGGGGCATGATGCACCTATACAGTTAAGTGGATCCCTACATGTTTGCGACGAAAGCATGCGTCATTCCGGCTTTCTTTTTTGGCTTCCCTTTTTATTATATTTTTATTTTTCTTTTATTTCTCCTTTTGTTTTTTGTGGTTAAAATGTGACCGAATCCGATGAGGATTGCCTACGTATCACGATGCCACGCGAATCAGATCATTACGTAGTTCAAAAACAGATGAATGTAAAAGAAACACACATTTTATTACTGAAATGATCTATTACAAGCAACATTTTCGAAAAAGGAAAAAACAAAACTTGAAAATAAACATAGACTCAAACAGACTAATGCACCCGGATGCGAGAAGACGGACAGAAGATGCTAAGATACAGCCTCGACCTATGAATACATTAAGGCTTCGAAAATTGGTGCCCGCGGGGCATCGTTCGGCCTTACCGCGGTCCTAGGTGTGAGATCCCTTTCAAGTTGTTCCAACTTATGCATGGTCTGCTTGACATAACCCATCACTGCCGAGAGAACGGTAACGCTAGTCATGTTCTCACACCGTAGACATCGTCTGATGATGGCGTGGGCAATGGTCCTGATCTTATCTCTAGTTTGTTTCTTCTCTATGAGTAGGCGTTTTATCTGATCACTGCACGTTTTTACAACCTGAGAATCTTGTATATGCTGATTCTTCAATTGCCGCACTTCTGCCTTCGTTTGGGCCAACAGGTCGTAACAGTACCTGCTCTCAAATTGGAAATCCTCGGCCCGCTTAACTGCTTTATCCTCAAGTGTAGCCATTTATCTCTTCATTTTAGCAACAGTTCTCTCGTGGTCGCGTTTCAATTGGTTCAAGTATCGGCGATGCTTATCTGCTCTTGTACCCCACTGTGCTTTGAGCTCTGCCATGACATTTTCAGACTCTTCTAAACCATCTCGCCATTCCCTGACTTCACTTTTCAGCCCTTTTATCAATTGCTCGTCTGATCGACTCCTTGGCTGTTCATCAAAAGCTGACCTCAATTTCTGAATTTGGGCCCTAAGTTCTTCATTTTCTTGAGCCAATCTATTCTTTTCGCCTCGATCCGCTGCGATTTGCATATTGTTATTGAATTTCAGACTGTTACCCTGTTGCTTCAAATCACCGATCTTTGCCCGATACCCCTTTTCTTTTGCTAACCAGTTCCATTGCTCTTGGGATGACTCAACGAAATCTTTGAGATGAGGCCTTTTTGCCGGTCTGTCGCAGGATATGTCACCTCTAAACCAAGCGTGATACCCCGGGGCAACTTCCCCTTTTGCCGTATCCATCACACAACTGTTTGCTGTCAGATGTTGGCACTCACTCCAGATTTGGCGAACTTCTTCTTCGGGGAAACGACCATCCGGACTGATTTCAATCACTTGGGTACTCAGATCTTCATCTTTTGGCACCATTTGATACCTCCCAAGTTGCCTCAAAACCCGATATGGTGCATAGGGTTGGATGCTTTTATGTCCTATTAACAGAAAGTGGGGCCTGGTTGCCGGCATGTATATGATTTCCTCAACGGGCAACCATCCGAGCGTCCACTGGATTTGGTTGGCAGTGAGAGTTCGGAAAAATGAGGTCCATGCTGTGACTCCCTCGGGCAGACTGAACCCTTTGATTCTTGTGTAGAATTCTCCAATACAAGTTTTCTCGGGCGAACCGTAACCCAAGAGCGAGGAGCGGTGGCATAAATGATCGGTCATCCACATTTGCAACAGTAGGTTACATCCTTCGAAAAAGTCGCCCCTGGCTCGACAAGCAGTGAGAGCCCGGAAAATGTCAGCCATAATCATAGGCGCCAGAGTACTTTTATCTTGGGTGAGCAAAGTACTGACGACCCCAGTTACTTTTAGATCGATGTTTCTGTCTTTCCTTGGGAACACTATAAGACCCAAAAAGGCTGTCATAAAAGATACCAGCCTGTGTTCGTCCAACTTTTTTCGGTTGCCTCTGCTACATAGTTTGAAATCCGGCTTATTGAACCCGCCCACGTGGTCGTATCTAGCATATATGAGGTGGAGACTGCAGAAACCTTTGGCAAGATCTGAATGGTGAAATGTTCGGGGTATTTTTAGGAATTCCAGAAACCGATGTACCGTGACGGCCCTAGGTGCAATCAAGTATTTGAATCTTAACGGAGCTTCATCACCTCCGATGTATCCCGCTATTTCTTCCAATGTCGGGGTGAGCTCAAAGTCTGAGAAATGAAATACATTGTGTGCTGAATCCCAGCAAGTGACCAATGATCTGATAATATCACCCCGAGGCTGAACGTCTAGTAAATCCAGGAGATCTTTCAGATATTTCCTTACTTTGTCTTGCCCCTCCTTGCCTAAGTCGTTCCACCATAATCGCAACTCAAAAGAGATCTTGGTCATTATTGAAAAGGGTTCATTTTGTATCGTGCTCATCCTGCATATTTATTAGGGTGATTATGCTAATGAAAAGACTTTTATTAGACTCGAAATAAAACTATCTAGATTTTTTTTCAAGAATTTTTCATTATTTATTTTATTTTATTTTATTTTTTTTCAAAACGACGAAATCGATTTTCCAATGCAGCTTTTTAGCACTTCGAGAATGAAGATTTTAAAGCTGCGAGGATCAACCGAAAAATGATGACCGAAGATGGCCGTTTATGCAATGTCAGCCTTCCGGCGTCCCGCTTGGGAACATTCAGCTGTTTTTACAAAAAACGGCATCACCCGACTCATTATAAAAGTGGCGACATTTTGTCATTTTTTTTCATTTTTCTATATTGTTTTTTGCAAAATGGGAGGTTGGACCCGATGAGAGTTGCTTACGTATCTCACACTCTGTGAGAATCAAACCGGCGTAGTTCGGTCGGATCAGAAATAGGGAAACAAACAAAATCTTTTAAGAAAAAGAGGAATAACTATTTTTCTGGAATTTTATATATATATTTTTTTTATATTTTTTTTTGAAAAGAGACTAAGGAAATATTTATAAATTTTAAACTTCTTTTTCACTCTTTTTTTTAAGAAAATTCCGGCGAGGTTTTAAATTTTAAACTTCTTTTTCACTCTTTTTTTTGTTGAAAATCTTTTAAAGAGATACTACAAATGAAACAATAAATTTTGAATTTTGAATTTTCCCCTCTCTTTTTTTTTTACTTATATATACATTTTTTGGATTTTGAAAGTGATTAAAAGGAATAAATCGAACTAAAAGACAAACTTTGTTTTTATTTTTCTTTTTCTTTTCTTTTTTTTAGAAAATTCCGGCGAGGTTTTAACATTACTTGGACATTGGTTTTATTTTTCCAAAATTAAGTAATTATCTCCCTACGTTGCTATTCTTTTTTTTTTTTGAAACTTTTGGAAACCGGTCAGCATGCATATCCGAAGCAAATAGATGCGCAAAAAAAATGGGATGCATCAGGATGGTCTTTTCATTTCAGGTTGCCTGTCCTAGACGGACCCAACCCCTGTGTTGAGTCCCCTAGGTCGAATGCAACATGATGCAAATAAACGTTCCTACTAGGGATCCGGCATGAGGTTTCATTTTACTAGGTTTATAACCTGGGTATATGTTCTAGACTGTGTACCCGAGCGGACAACTCGAGTCGAGGAGGGGGCAACTTACCGGAAACCAAAAGGCCATCCGGCTTCGTAACTTGTCCGGCCTCTTTCTTATTTCAGGTATTGACATTAACAGAATAGGGAGTCTCAACCAGTAAGCACATCCCCGGAGGTGAAGAGAGAAGGGTTCAGCACAGTTTATGTACATTTCAGATAATATCAAAGCGGTAAAAGACAACATTTAGCACGTTATGTCAAAACATGTAATAAATATCAGATAATAAAGACAAATATAACAATTATTCTAAGCTCGAATTCTTGAACCCTGAAATAGTGGTTCTGGGTTAAAATCCCCAGCGGAGTCGCCAGAGCTGTCACACCTCCTTTTTGCGCGCCCGGACCCGAAGGGTTAATACGCGAGGGAGTTTTTCCAGTTTAAGTGACAATATTCGAAATGGGATTATTTATTTAATTCAGAGTCGCCACTTGGGAAAGGTTTGGCTTTTGGTATCCTAAGTCACCGGTTTGTCTTGAATCCCGAATCGAGGAAAATATTCGACGTTTCCAAATGAATTATGCGAACCAAAAATTCTAAGTAAGGAATTCTGTTGACCCGAGGGAAGGTGTTAGGCACCCTCGAATCCCGTGGTTCTAGCACGGTCGCTTAAATTGTTATAATGGCTACATATCTGATTTAAATACATGTTGTGACTTATGTGATTTTATTAAGTTATCATTATCATTTGTTTTTATAGAATTGCAACGTCGTGAAAATGCATCTCAAACCATGTCACAATCAATGCACCCGTAGTTGTTAACACATTTCGACTCCGTTGAGATTTGGATTTGGGTCACATAAATGCGCACCCGACTTTAAGAATGTAATTTAATTAAGTCGCGCCTAAAGAGTCTAACGCGTTATTATATTTTGGGAAGGCAGTGAGATTCACTAAACAGTCCATCCCAAATTCTAAATATTCAATATATATACACTTATGAGGGCCCCGCAGTTTGTGTCTTTCATTTGGCGAGGCTCGTCTCATTATTTTTAAAAGGATAACCTTAGCATGACTACATTTCTATTTTTTGTTTTCTGAAATAAATGAGAGAAAATCCTAACTCGTTACAAGCTTGAAAGAGGCATACCATATTAAATGCTAGATTGAGACGCACATTTACTGAAAGGAACATTACTAGAAATTATAAACAAAATCGAGAACGATGAAATAATATATCCGAACATGATTGATTATCCTATAGCTATATTAACTCCTCATAATTATGTGAACAAACGAATAATCGTCCGCGACTATTAGTGCTGAGATTAACCTTAATTATTAATGCTCATTTGGGAGTTTATTTGATCTAAGCGCCGGACCATCTTACCCAGCTCGTGCCTAGTAAAATAGTGTTTCTCAAAATTGTTGCGTTATTTTGTGCTTAAAAATAGGTAAGAACCTGCTGAACCTATTAATAGCCACTTTGTCTAAATGGTGGGCCGATGCCAATATCAGTTATTATCAAGCCTATGTCGAAGCAAGGAATCTAACAAGAGAGTCGGCATACATGGCTAACCCGTTAACGTAACACCGTATGAGAATTTGTTTGGGATACATTTATCTTGAAATCAAATTGGACCGGATATAACAGGTTTGACAATTCAAAGGTCCAGACAGGAATACATACAGATACTTGCCATGATTCTATGTTATACTGTCATCACTAAATCCAGGCTAAATTGTTATATACATAGAGGTACGTCTGATCTAATCATACTATCTAATAGTCCATCTCAATTAGGATATGTATTAATTCATACAGAACAAATGCAGTTGGAATGAGCTTAAACAAAAAATACAAGCTAACTATCATTCAACCTATTGCTATACTTTGAACACAAGTACTGTGAAGCAAACGATGTTCATTTCTTTATTTCTACTTCAAACTTCAAGCTTTCAACAACACATGGTTTCAGAAGTATGTACCTGGAAGTTCTTACAATTGAAGAAGAAGAGAGGTCAGTTGAGTAACAGTGGCAAACGAACAGCAGCAGTAACAAACAAGTAACAACAGAACAAGTTCCAGTGCAAGATGCAACTATAGCCGATGGAAAAAGTAGCAAAATGACAGCAGCAAGCAGTGGAGTAGAATCAGAACTCCAGACAGGCCAAATCCAGGAACAAACCAATGAAATAAACAACCAGTAAACTCAGTTTGGGATTTGGAAAAATCAGTGTTGAATAAGCAGGTTGAAACAAGTGAAATCAAGACAACAATGGAAAGATAGTTTCTAATTTTATCTCTGTCTGTGTTCTCTCTGTCAGACTCCTGTATATATGCTTCTCTATTTCTGCCCCCTAACTAATGGAAGCTCCCCCCTATTTATAGCCTAGTATCAGGCCATTTACAGTCTGTAAAATCATTCAGATCCCCTCTTTTTTGCTGTTTTTCCACTCAAACCCTTAAAAAGTAAATCCCCTCCCATGATATTCCCCTGACAGCCCTTTTGATCATCTTATTAAACTAAAACAAAGGTATGGGCAGCCTGAACATGGCCTGACAACACATGCTGTCCCATTTGCTCTAATTATTAAAGAACCATAGTGCACATGCTGCCCAAGAATACACATGCTATCAATTCAAAACTCAATACTGAACTGAAACTATAACCTAACTCATAAATGTTTCTGATTCAAATTAAACAACTACCAAACTATAACCAATTCCTGGTTGGATTCAAACAAAGTCTCGGCAGGAAACAAAACAAAAATGAATCAAGTTGTCACCATTCAACAGCTGAAACTAATCGATGACACGTATTGAATCGACTAAACTAATCACAACATGGAACAAACAATAGATCAAACAAACACAAATAGGGCATAGACTGTTCTTGACCATTTTGCACGATACAGGGAAACAGGCATTATTGATTCGACGACGTTAATCACATTGAAATATGTATACTACTATATGAATTCAACATAACAGAATAAACAAACGACCAAATAAAGGGTCTTGATAGAGATGGGGAAACAGACTGACAAAAAAAAATCAAAAATAGACAAACAAACTAAATAAACATGCTGATAAATTAATCTAAACTAAATAGATAACAAAAGGGAAGTAGTGAACAAACCAGAAAATGTTTTAACATGGATGAACTAGGCCCAAGCTTGATTTTCCAATTTGAGGTCGGACAAATCCTAATCAAGGTGTTCTCGAACGAGAACACTTTGATTGGGATCTACTAGACCCCAAAGTTTCGTTTAAATCCAAACAGACTCCATAAGTTCTTGTGTTCTAGGGTTCAATTTTCAGATTTGGGGTTTTGGGATTTGTGGGTAGATTCGGACCAAACCAAGCTTGGTTTGGTCATGAGGGAGGTCAGGGGATTGTCTAGTATGAATATGGGGTATATCGGTGTAGATCGAAGTTCTGCTCGAATCTTCAAATGAAGATTCGAGAACCTAGGGACTGATTCGAACTAAGTGGTTGGTGGATTTGGATTCAAGGTGGTGAGGTGCATCTAGGGTGTTAAGGTGGTGGTCACCGGCGTGCTTGCCGCCGGGTTTAATGTGAAGGGAAAGGGGGCGGCGTTAGGGTTTCGTGGGGTTTGGCGTCTGGTGAAGGAGATGACTCAAGGGAGGGGTGCTTGGATAGGGGGGCAGGGTACGATATGAAGGCTTTTATACGGGGTGGATGGTTGGGTCTTGGCCGTTAGATCACTCCAGATCAACGGCCTGGATCCAAAGGTTAATCCAAATGGTGTCGTTTGGTTTAGTATTGGGGTCGGGTAAGTCCGGGGTTGAACGGGTCGGGTAATGGGGTTATGGGTGAAAGATCTGGACCGTTAGATCAATTTAGTTTGATGGCCGAGATGGATTGGCCTTGTAACGACGTAGTTTTGCTGTCAAACTATGTCGTTTTGGACGCCTGGGGATGGGTCTGTTGGACCGGTTGTCTTGGGCTGCTTTTTTTTTGGGCCTCAGATTTTTAAATGGGAAGCAAGCCCAATCCTAATTTCAGACCAATTTTGCACTCTTTTCTTTTATTTCTCATTTTAAAACACAAAACCTAATTAAACAAAATTAAAAACCATTAATTAATACTTAATACAATTATTACACACATATTAAAATATTTAAAATAGGTAAAATCACACCAAGGCAACAAATAGGACAAACGATGCATATTTTGTGATTTTACTTTTAATAACCGGATTATGGTTCAAACTACACACGACACATTTTTTGTATTTTGTTTTTTTTTGATAAAAAATAAAAATGCACAAGATCACAAATAACTAACAAAAATGCCACGTAAAATCCAAAAATTGTACAGCAAGACTATTTGCTATTATTTTTTAATTTCTTTTGGAGTGATTGTCGCGTAAACAAAAATCACGTGCTCACAGTGACCTATGAACATTGAGGAGCGTTGGCTCAAGTTGTATAGTGAAATTGTGAAAGTATAAGTGACAATTGAACTTTTAGAGCATTGGCTTGAGTTGTGAAGTGAATTGTGAAGGAAGAGTGAGAAAAAGAAGAGATCATTATGTTGCCCCCTTGACGGGCTATTGTTGAATTGTGATTCCCTTACATTGTGTTCTTAATTGATATTACGGATGCTTAGGTTGAGGATTCTTTATGTTGGGTAGGGATTATGGGTATAGCTGAGGTAGTTAGGTGTCAGAATGAGGTTGGTTATAGCTGAGGTAGTTAGGTGTGGTGACGAGTTTGGTTATAGCTGAGGTGGTTAGATGTTGTAACGAGTTTGGTGATAGCTGAGGTAGTTATGTGTGGTATGAAGTTTGGTTATAGCTGTTTCTCCCTTGCCGGGACAGGATTGCATATGTTGTCGAATCCCTTGCCGGGACAGTGTAGACCTTATTGATCTCTTGTCGGGACTCTCGTTATTATTGTAAACATTATATATGGATCGGGTTTCATGCCGCAACAATATTATATGTGGATCGGGTTGCACGCTGCAACAAAGATATAATATGCCTATACTTCGAGGCAGTTGAAGATTCATGAGAAGAACTATCCGGTTCATGACTTAGAGTTGGTATCCATTGTTCATGTATTGAAAATTTGGAAGAATTATCTGTATGTGAGGTGTTCACGGATCACAAGAGTCTTCAGTATTTGTTCAAGCAAAAGGAGTTGAATTTGAGGTAGAGGAGGTGGTTGGAGTTGTTGAAGGATTATGATATTACTATCTTATATCACCCTGGAAAGGCCAATGTGGGGCCGATGCTTTGAGTTAGAAAGTCAGCCAGTATGGGCAGTCCTGCTTATATTCCGGTCGGTGAGAGACCGCTTGCTTTGGATGTTCAGGCTTTGGCCAATCGGTTCATGAGGTTGGATATTTCTGAGCCTAATCGTGTATTAGCTTGCATGGTCGCCCGTTCTTCCTTATTGGAGCGTATCCGTGATCGAAAATTTGATAATCCCCATTTATGTGTCCTTAGATACATGGTGCAGCGTGGAGGTGCCAAGTAGGTTACCTTAGATGATGATGGAGTTTTGAGATTGCAGGGTCGAGTATGTGTGCCTAATGTAGATGGTCTTCGAGAGTTGATTTTAGAGGAGGCCCATAGCTCCAGATACTCTATTCATCCGGGTGCCGCGAAGATGTATCAGGATTTGCGGCAACATTATTGGTGGTGTAGAATGAACAAGGACATTGTTGCATATGTGGCTCGGTGTTTGAATTGTCAGCAGGTTAAGTATGAGCATCAGAGGCTTGGTGGATTGTTTCAGAGGATTGAGCTTCCCGAGTGGAAGTAGGAGCGGATCACTATGCATTTCGTTGTTGGACTCCCGCAGACTCGGAGGAAGTTCGACGCAGTTTGGGTCATTGTTGATCGGCTGACCAAGTCAGCGCATTTCATTCCTGTGGAAGTCTCCTATTCATCCGAGAGGTTAGCTGAGATCTATATCCAGGAGATTGTTCGTCTTCATGGTGTGCCTGTATATATCATTTCGGACCGAGGTACGTAGTTTACCTCGCCTTTTTGGAGAGTAGTTCAGCGAGAGTTAGGCACCCAGGTTGAGATGAATGCATCATTTCATCCGCAAACGGACGGGCAGTCCAAGCAGACTATTCAGATTTTGGAGGATATGCTCCGACCCTATGTCATCGACTTTGGAGGTTCGTGGGATCAGTTCTTGCCTTTAGCAGAGTTAGCCTACAACAACAGCGACCAGTCGAGTATCCAGATGGCTCCTTAAGAGGCTTTATATGGTAGGCGGTGTCGATCTCCGGTTGGATGGTTTGAGCCGGGGGAGGCTCGGTTGTTGGGTACAGATCTGGTTCAGGAGGCCTTGGACAAGGTTAGGATCATTCAGGATAGGCTTCGTATAGCTCAGTCCAGACACAAGAGTTATGCATACCGCAAGGTTCGAGATATGGCTTTTATGGTTGGTGATAGGGTATTTCTCCGAGTGACGCCTATGAAGGGCGTGATGAGATTTGGGAAGAAGGGCAAGCTTAGCCCTAGGTTCATTGGTTCGTTTGAGATTCTTGATCGAGTGGGAGAGATGGCTTATAGACTTACATTGTCGTCGGGCTTATCAGCCGTGCATCCAGTGTTTCATGTTTCCATCCTTCGTAAATATCACGGCGATCCATCCCACGTGTTAGATTTCAGCACTGTCCAGTTGGACAAGGACTTGTCTAATGAGGAGGAGCCAGTGGCTATTTTAGGCCGACAGGTTCGTCAGTTGAGGTCAAAGAGTTTTCCTTCTGTTCGTGTTCAGTGGAGAGGTCAGCCTCCTGAGGAATCGACCTGGGAAGCCGAGTTCGATATGCGGAGCCGTTATCCTCATTGTTTCCCCGACTCAGGTACTTCCTTCTTCTGTCCGTTCGAGGACGAATAGTTGTTTTACAGGTGGAGAATGTGTCTCCGAGGCCTTGAAAACCTCATTTAGACCAGTCTTGGGTAGCTTTTGTGAGCACGTGATTTTTGCCTTACGAAAACTATTCCAAAATAAATCAAAAATAAAATAAATTTCTTTTACTGTGCAATTTTTGAATTTGCATGGTGTTTGTTAAATATTTGTCTTATATCCGTAAATGTTTACTTTGTCATAACAAAATGAAAATAAAAATAAAAATATATGTTGCATGCATATCTAGGATTTAATTATGCATTTAATAATTGATTCAAAAAATAAAATCACAAAAATATGTGTCTGTTCTAATTTTAATATTTCACTGTGTGATTAATGTTTTGTCTATGTGTTAAATAATTGTTATAAAGTAATTAATATTTTTTATGAGGTTAAAATTATTTTATAATTAAAATTAGGAATTTGAATTAGAAAATGAAAAATAAAAAAAATATATAAATGAAACTCGGACCTGGATCAAAATCCAGGCCCAAGTCAAAATCTTTACCCAACCCTTTGACCCGATCCAGCCTGACCCCGAACTTCAACCAAACGACAACGTTTGGTTAAGTGGATTGATCTCAACCGTGCATTTTAATTTGATCCAACGGATGAGATCAATCCACCCCACCCCTATATAAGGCCCAAACCCCTACCCCGGCCCCTAACTGAACACCCCCCTCCTCTCTACTGTTCATCATCCCTTCCGAAACCAAACCCCTAACCCTAGCCGCCCTTATTCCCCACCGCCTGAAACCCGGCAGCATCAACGCCGCCGGTCACCACCTTAACACCCCAGAACCCCCTGAACACCCTCTATCCGAATATGTTAGCCGCTTGGCTCGAATCTTCCTGAAGGTTCTCGAATCTTCATTTGAATATTCAATCCAAGCTCAGATCTAAATCAAACAGCCCCTAGTTAACACCATAGCACCCCCTAGCATGCCTCGTTATGGATCTAGTGTTGGTTTGGTTCGAATCCCCTCAGAACTCTTCGAATCTTCTTTTGAAGGTTCGAATCAAAAATGAATTCACTCAGATCCCGTTCAAATTAACACCAAATCACCCCTAGGCTTCCCTCACCCTTGTGTCATCGTTGGTTTGATTCGAATCTACCCAGAAGTGTTCGGATTTAAAATCCAAGATCTGAAACCCAAAATTTTCCAAGATTGGAATCTTTTTCAATTTAGACGAAAGATTGAGGTTTAATCGACCTTAGTCAAAGTATTTTCAGTTGAAAATACTTCGACTAAGGTGTGTTTGATTTCAAAAAGCCCGAACCCAAGTTGAGTTTGAGTTCGGTTGAATTTGAAGGTTCAGAGGTAATTTTTCTGTTTCTTATGTGTATTCTACATGTATTCTATGTTTGTTTCATTAGTCTGTTTAATTTTTCATAATTTTCTATCAATTCTGTTATACTGTCTCATACTCGTCTATTTGATTAGAATTATACTATTGTTTCTGTTGTTTATGAGTGTTTATAATATGTGTAATCGACTCGATTAAGTTCGTCGATTAGTTGTTTTGTAAATTCTTATTGCCATTAATGCTGTTTGTAATACCCTGTTTATCTGTTTGGAATTGATTATTATCATTGAAATCAGTCAATTAGTTCTTCCCAATTAATTGATTCTCGTTTAATAAGTCAGAAAGTTTGTCAATGGTGTGTATATGTTGATTTTTGAACATTGAGTTTCAGGGCATTGTCAGTATATTGACAATGCTCCTGTGTTTGTTTAATTTTTGTTCAAAGTTAAAGTTCAGTTTGAATTATTATACTGAATTCAGTGTAATGTTGTTGTGATGTTAAGTTTGAATTCAAGTTTACAAGGGTTAGGTAGATACAATTATCTTAAGAATTTGTCTAGGATTGGTTCTAGCTGTTTAAATCAGAAGGATAATTAAGCCTGGACAGATTTTAAAATCTGTTTTGTAATAGATTCTGAATTTAAGGGCAGTAATAACAGTGATTACAGCAAGATTTCAGGGGCAATTTCTGGGGTAAAACAGTGAAGGTAATCTGATAATAATAGTGAGCTGAAAGTGGAATGTTAGTGGCTATAGTTTAAGATAATAATGGGGAACAAAGGGTAATGGGGCTGCTTAAAATCAGGATAAGATCATTTAAAGTATTCAAAAGCAGTTTTTAATGGAACTTTCTGATTTTAAAAGAAGAAAAGGGTCCATCCAGCACTTAAAAAGAAGGGACAGACCTGTATAAATACAGGAAGCCAACAGATTTTAAGGGGTCAGATTTTGAATACAGATTTTGAAAAAAGATTGAGATCATATTTTAAGAGGGTATTTGGAGAGAAAGAAATCAGTTTTTTCAGGCAGAGAGTTTAGAGATCAGTTTTCAGAGGGATTTAAGGGGATTTAGATCAGATTTTGAGAGAGATTTTAAGAAAAAATACACCTAGAGTGAGATAAAAAGAAAGAGAATCAAGCAGAAAATCAGAAATGATTTTCTGAAAAGGAAGAAGAAACAAAAAAAAAACTGAAATCTGAAATATTGTTCTTTCGTTAAATCTGTTCAGGTTTATTTGATTCCATTGTTCAGTTAAAATCTGAAGTTTCTTTAAAAATACTGTTACTGTGCATCTGGGTTCCTCGGGTCCTATTATTGCTCAAATCTGTGGAAGTACTGATATTCTGCCAGTATTTTGTTACTGCTGCAACTGCTGAAATTTACTTCTTCTACCTTCATTTCCAGGTACTTATCTCTTAAATTCTATGTTGGAAAGAGATTCAGCATGACAAATCAATGAAGCTTGAATTGCAATTCTATTTTTATTTCGTCTAAGTTCATTATTTTAAAAGTTCAGTCTTGTTTCATGTTTGGTTAATATAGTAGTATGTTTGACATGATAATTAGTAGTTGATCATTCTCTTTTAAAACTCATATAAGTGCTGTAATAGTATTATCTATACCAGAATTTCTCATTAGTATAGTTATATTTGAGTTGTCAAAACAGGGAGTATGGCATAAAAATGGGCCATTGATTACATCCCGTAATACCTTTAGCTAAATGTAAAGTAGAATGGAAGTATTAAGAAGTTACATTATTAGTATATCTTGTAAAAAATATGATTTTGTTTAGATTGATATAAGTTATTATATGACATGATGACAGATATATTTATAATCATATGAGTAAGGTGAGTTGGTATAGCTCGTTATGATGTTAAGAATATTATGAATATTTAGGCGCACAACTATGTTGGATGTAATACAATTTTATTGAATCAATTCGAATAATAACTCCTTTCTCATCAATTTGATTATTTATCGTTATAAATAAACTAAGCAATTATAATTTTGGATTAAAAACAAGCATGTGAGAATAAGATGGGATGTATAAGCGAGAGTTGCAACATTTTATATCAATGATACGTAGAAATATAGTTTGCATTAAATAAAATAATGAAAATTCTTCAAAAAATATCTCTTCCCTTTATAAATTATTTTTTTTAGTTTCATATGCAATTCATTCTTTGGTATATATATACATACGTTGTATTTGCTAAAAATAGTATTAATCATATTTTTATTCTTTTCTTTGAATTTGAATAGTCTGGATGAATATAATTTATACGCGGAAATTACAATCAACGGACAACATTTAATAAATTGTGAACTCTTTTAAAAGAATTTGAAGGCATCCCTTAAATGTGAATTTCTCAGGAATTTCATACAAAAATGTGTAGATATAATAAACAATTCGTGGAAAACCTATAATACCATTAAGAATATTTGGCGTAATTAGGGATACGTTCGCGTAACCTGATTATATTGATAAAAGCAATTCGAATTATGCGTACGCGCAATTTCGAGCAAATATTTAATAAAAAGGGGTTCTTCGGAGATTATCCATATTAATTTCATATAACCCGAGATGTGCAGTTCACTATTTAATCATACAAGAGCGACAGACGTTCTTAATTTTATTTAAGCACAATTTCGAACTTAAGTCTATTTTTATAATAAAAAAAAATTCAAAAAAAAAATAATAATTATATTATCAATATAATTGTGTATACGTACGCGTGACACGATTTCTCACGTTAAAAAATATGTAATATATAAAACGAATACACGTATGCGTGATTCAATTCAAAGAAGGGTCTTTAATTATAAACAATCTAAACAGAAGCGGTAACAAAATCATGCAATAAAAATGTAAAATCGAGATAATTAAGCCAAGAATAAAAACAGTTAAGCGACCGTGCTAGAACCACGGAATTCGGAAATGCCTAACACCTTCTTCCGGATTAACAGAATTCCTTACTTAGGATTTCTGGTTCGCAGAATAACAAACATAGTCATATTCTCCTCGATTCAGGGATTAAAACCGGTGACTTGAGACACCTTAAAATTCCCAAGTTGCGACTCTGAAACAAACAAACAAATCTCGTTTCGACTGTCCTTTAATTAGAGAAAACTCCCTGCACCCTCGCGGGGCGGAAATAGGAGGTGCGACAGCTCTGGCGACTCTGCTGGGGACGGAAGTGTACTGTAATCCAGAACCACCGGGTCAGGGTTTAAAGAATTCGAGCTTAAAATAACTGCGATAATTGGCTTTATTTACTATATGATTTTCAACTGTTTATATGATTAACATGCTAAATGTTTTTTTACCGCTTTAATATTATTTGAATTGTGAATATATACAACTGCTACGAAACCCCCTTCTTTCTGAGTCTTCTAAATTTATGGTGTACACGTGCGCGTGGCCCACCTTTCTGTTAAAGTCATACCAAATAAGACGGAGTTGGGACAAGTAACTAGGCCGGGTAGACTTTCGTGCTCCCGGTACGTTGCCCCCACTTCGGCTCAAACTGTCCATTTGGGTAAGCCAGGTTTAGAACAATCAACCTCAAGTTTTTCACCGAGAATAACTCAGCCGTGTACCGGATGCCTAGTAGGAACGTCTATTTGCATCATGTACATTTGGCCTTGGAGACTCAACAGAGGGGTTGGGTCTGTCTAGGACAGGTGAACCCGAAATAAAAAAAAAACCATCCTGATGCATCCTGCTTGCTACTTGTGCATTCATTTGCCTCGAACATGCTTGTTGACCAGCTTAAATGAAATCATGGTGAAAACCAAGGAATAAAATGGGTTGTTTTTTTTTTAAAAAAAAAAATTCCAAAAAATAGTTTTAAGTCTTGAAATAAAGGTTTTAATAAATAAAAATTTTTGAAAATGATTTTTTAGTGTATATTTTCAAAATGAGTCTTGACTTTATTAAATTAAATTTCAGATACAAAATGAGCACCACGCAAAACCCCCCATCCACGAATATAGAAGAGTTTCTATTTCAGCTTCAAATGTGGTGGTATGATTTAGGCGAAGATGGTCAAAAATGGGTCGTCAAGCATTTGGGAAATCTCACGGATATTATGAAAGTTAAACCCCGTGATGATCTGATTGCGGCGTTAGTAAATTTTTGGGACCCTGTTCACAATGTCTTTCGTTTCTCTGACTTCGAGCTTACTCCTACATTAGAGGAGATAGCTGGATATGCTGGTTTCGACGGAAGTCTAAGAAATCAAAGCCTGATATTCACAAAGGCTCCTTTGGTACATCGATTCTTCGGTCTCCTGAACATCAACAGTCAAATCAGGAAAAGCAATGTCATCAATGGATGTTGTTCCTTCAACTTTTTGTATTCAAGGTTCGGAAAGTCAGATGGGTTCGAAATTCATGAGAAAGGCCTTACTAACAAGCAAAACAAAGACACTTGGAAGATTCAACGTCGCTTTGCCTTCATGGTGGCTTTTCTAGGAATCATGATCTTCCCAAACAAAGAGCGAACAATTGATATTAGCACCGCGAAAGTTGTGCAAATCCTCACCACCAAAGAAAATCACACCCTTGTCCCCATCATTCTCTCAGACATTTATCGGGCTTTGACTTTATGTAAATCAGGAGCAAAAGTCTTCGAAGGATGCAAAATTTTGTTGCAAATGTGGGTGATTAAACATCTCCAACAACATCCTAAGATCATACAGTATAGGTCAAACAATGATAATTACATCGAGAGTTATGAGGAAAGAATAAAAAATTATCAGGCTCCAGAAGGGATAGAAGCATGGGTATCTCATCTAAAAGCTTTAACGGCAAATCAGATTGAATGGACTTTGGGATGGCTCCCGATGAGGGAAGTGATACACATGTCAACCTCAAATAGTTATCTGCTACTATTGGATTGAGAAGCATCCAGCCGTATGCGCCACTAAGAGTCCTAAGACAACTAGGGAGATATCAAGTAGTTCCTGATGATGAAGATTTGAGTATGCAAGTAATCGAATTACACCCAGAAGCCACTATTCCCGAGGCTCTACTTCAGCAGATGTGGAATGGATGTCGATACTTGAAAAGTGATACTCAAGTCCCAGACACTACAAAGGGTGAGATAAATCCTGGATATGCAAGGTGGTTTGAAAAACGGTCTCGCGTGGATGATGTACCAGAGCCTGAGCTAAGAAGGCCAACAAAAAGACCCCATGTTCAAAACTTCAATGATAAAATCCAAGGGCGGTTGATCTGGGGAGAAAAGGAAAAAGGGTACAAAGCAACTATCCATGCCCTAAAAGAAAATCTGAGAAGCCTCAGTTTGGAGAAAGATTTGCAAGCACAAGAAGCCGAAGGCGAGAAGAAGAGTCTAGCCTGTGAGAATGAAAATCTTCATGCTCGATTCCAAAAAATGAAAAGAGTTTCTGAGACACCAAAGAGGAGCTGGAAGGATCAAAAAACCATCGCCAATCTTTTTGAAAGAATGCAAGATTATGATTCCATTCTTGCGGAAAACGAAAGGGCGTTGAGCAAAGCAAAAGAAAGGATCCAATAATTAAATGAAGAGGCCAGATCTAATAAGGAACGCCAAGTAAGGCAATCCGAAGAAGACATGGCACAATTCAAGAAGGAAAAAGACCATTGGATACGATCAAAAGATCAGCTTCGTGCACAACTAGAAGAGGCAAGAAAATGCAACAGAGAACATCAACAAGCAGACATCGACAGGGAAAGAGCGCATGCAAGATTAGAGCAGGCCAGACTCCGAGCTCTATTAGAGTCAGCTCTAGATCGTGAAAACCGTGTCAGAGATATAGTCACCACTCGCCAGCAGCAATTGCAGGACCAAGACAAACGTCTCCAAGATTTCAGGGCTCAAATCCACGACCTGGCAGTCTACACCTCTCAAAGTTACGTAAACTGCCAAGGAATGGATTATGAAAGATTTACAGAGCATGCACCCATTTTTGCCCGTCATTTAGCAATGGAGTTGGAAAGGATGTATCGTACGCTGGGAGGTCATCCAGGTCAAGCCCCACATTGAGCAAATATTCTATTAACACAAGTGGAAAGTGGGGCACGTTGTGAGATGTTAAGAATTGTATCTTTATTTAAGTATGTGCGTTTCAAAATATTTTCTTAAAAGTTTTCAAATGTAATTTCATCTTTGTATAATGAATAAAAGTGATTGCCTTATGTCCGAACTACGCAAGGTCTGATTCATGCGAGGGCATGATACGTAGGCAATCTCTATAAGATTCGACCACCACAATAAAAGGAATATAATAAATAAAATAAAAGTGAGTAACAATAAAAAAATTTCAAGAAAGCTGGGACGACACAAGCAGCCGAGCAAATGCATAATAGAAAGGGGATATTTGTCTAGGAGCATTGCATCTCAACGTGTAATTATATATGTGTTAAACTCTCAAAACTAACAAGTTTGTTCATTTCCAGAATACAAGCAGTTAGTTTCTCTAAAGAGTATACTGGCATATTATCATTATCACACGAGATCAAAAGGACCAATACCCGAAAGTATGTCTATCCCAGATGTTGACACAGGTATTGAGCTAGAGGAAATGGATGTCAGGAAAATGAAAGAAGAGATGTTTAAACTCAAGCAACAAATGGCTGAAATGTACCAAGCCTGGTCTACAGGACAGTTACCCTCGTCTTACCCAACTAAGCCTGCTCCATCATTGACCCAAACTCAGGATAATATTACCACTGAATTATCCCCAAATTTCCCCATTTACCAGCACTACCGAGGCACCACCTCTCAAACACCGCAGTCTCCACCTCCGAAACCAGTTCCATACTTTCCTCCACCTATGACTCCTGTCTTTGTAGCACCTCCCAAAGCTACATTCCACAAATCTCCTAGTGAGCCTACATTCCAGGCCTAGGACAACCAATATCACCCCCCGGAGCCCACCCTCAATGCCTCCGAAACCCATTCAACTATTCCTCGTTTTGACCTCCCAACCGAAATTGACAAACCAGTCAAAAATGCTGAACAAGAAGAGATGTTCAGAAAGGTCAAAAGCCTAGAACAATCGTTCCGAGACATGCGAGGGTTAGGAGGACAGGTCAGTGTGGCCTACAAAGATTTATGCTTATTACCAAATGTACAATTGCCAGTAGGTTTCAAGTTTCCTAAATTTGACCTATACAATGGGCACGGCGACCCAGTAGCCCACATAAGGGGTTTCTGCAGCAAAATGCGAGGAGCTGGGGGAAAGGATGAATTATTGATGGCTTACTTCAGTCAAAGTTTAAGCGGATCAGCTTTGGAGTGGTATACACGCCAGGACCATGGGAGATGGTACACCTAGGATGACCTGGCACAGGCATTCGCATACCATTTCCAATACAATCTGGAAATCATCCCAGATCGACTATCTTTGACAAAATTTGAGAAGAAACACAATGAAAGTTTCAGAGAGTATGGTTTCCGGTGGAGAGAACAGGCAGCAAGAGTGGATCCTCCTATGAAGGAGAGTGAAATGGTAGACTACTTCCTCCAAGCCTTGGAACCAACTTACTATGCCCATTTGGTTTCAGCGGTTGGGAAATCATTCAACGAAGTAGTAAAGATGGGAGGTATGGTGGAAGAAGGCCTCAAGACAAATAAAATCATGAGCTATTCAGCGATTAAGGCGACTACTCAAGCTATTCAAGGCGGGGTAGGAGGAATCGGAAGAAAGAAGAGGGAAGAGGCAGCAGTAGTTGATTCAGGAATTTGGTCAGGACCAAGAGGTTCACCGCTTTACTATAATCAACAACGACCTCGCCAATCAACTTACCACCACGATTCATCCCAACATTACTATCACCCTTCGGAGCCTCATTTTTCCATTAACCATGCTCAAGCATACAATCAGCCACCTGTTCACGCCAATTGGTGTGCTCCTGCCATACCAAGTACTTACCCACGAGCCTATCCCGGACCAGGTTTCAGGCCTAGGCCAGCATTCAGGGGAGAAAGGGAACAGAAAAAGAAAACTTACACTCCATTGGGAGAGTCTTACACTAGTCTGTTCCACAGGCTGAGACAGCTAGACATGCTAAGACCAATACAATCCAAGCTACCCAATCCTCCTCCAAAGAATCTGGATTACACCATTAGCTGTGAATATTGCTCCGGTGCACCAGGCCATGATACGGAGAAATGCTGGCATTTGAAAAATGCAATACAAGAGCTGATTGATACTAATAAAATCGAGGTTCAAACCCCCAAAGCTCCCAATATCAATAGAAATCCAATGCCAGCCCATCAAGAGGCCAATATGATAGAAATCATACAAGCTGATGGGGAGACAAAGAAGCCGTCACAAACTGTCATGATGATCAAGTCTCATGAAGCCAAGCCAGATAAGCAGTTAACAGAGGAGAAGCCGGTACCTAAGCAGAACAGAAATGGTGATGAACCATCTATGATAGTCGAGGAGGGATCATCGAGCAAAGTTGCCACAAAACAAGAAAGGCCGAAAGTGATAGTACTAGGGGTTGCTAACAAACCCATTGTATTCGTGGAAGGAGCCCGTACAGATCGGGTTATTATCACACCTGTAACCCAGCTGCCAGTCATCAACAACAAAGCCATCCCATGGAACTATAAACGGGTGACTGTAATGTACAAGGGAAAAGAAGTCAAGGAAGAAGTGTGTGAGGTGCAAGGCTTGACTCGTTCGGGAAGATGTTTTACGCCCGAAGAGTTAAGAAAAACTAAAAATAATCTAACACCAATAAAGAGAGCTGTGACGGAAGAAGAGGCGGAAGAGTTTTTAAGAAAAATGAAACTCCATGATTATTCTATTGTGGATCAATTGAAGAAGACGCCCGCTCAAATTTCATTGTTGTCATTACTGATCCATTCAGAGGAGCACCGTCTGGCTTTGATGAAAATCCTGAATGAGGCTCATGTTCCTGAAAAAATCTCTGTAAATCATTTGGGAAGAATAGCCAACAGAATCTTTGAGACAAACAGAATTACATTTGCTGATGATGAATTGCCTGTGGAAGGTACCGAGCACAACAGAGCTCTTTACCTCACCGTGAAATGTGAAAACTCCGTAGTAACTCGGGTATTGGTTGACAATGGGTCAAGTGCAAACATCTGCCCTCTCTCCACTTTAAGCAAATTAAAAATTAAAGAGGAGAGGATCCAGAAGAATAGTATCTGCGTACGGGGGTTTGACGGTGGAAGCAGAGATTCATTTGGCGACATAGTGTTGGAACTAACAATAGGGCCAGTTGAATTCACAATGGAATTTCAAGTGTTGGACATAACTGTTTCTTACAACTTGTTGTTGGGTCGACCATGGATCCATGCTGCTAAAGCAATCCCGTCAACACTACATCAGGCTGTCAAGTTTGAATGGGATCATCAAGAAATAGTTGTGCATGGGGAAGAAAGTTTAAATGCTCGCAGCAGTGCCATTGTACCGGTCGAGGGAATAGAAAATGACCAGGGACCATGGGTATACCAAGTGTCCGACACAGTGTCGGTAGAGAAAATTCCAGAGGGGAAATACCTTCTGAATCCAAAGATATCCTCTGCATCAGTCATGATAGCCTATGAAATGTTAAAAAATGGTTTTATACCCGGCAAAGGTCTGGGCTCATCTTTGCAAGGAATTATACAACCAGTATCTCTCCCCGAGAACTGGGGAACATTTGGTTTGGGATTTATATCCTCTATCACCGATGTGAAAAAGGCCAGAAATCTGAAACACAAGGCATGGGATCTTCCAAAACCAGCCCCACCTCTATCAAAGTCTTTTGTCAAGACCGGTGCTAAAAATCGCCCGATAACAACAATTCCTAAATCCCGGGTCAATCCTGAGGAGGAACTGATTGAAAGATTCGAGGAATTGTTTGATGATGTGAATATGTTGGAAAGCGGAGAAGGGTGTAGCAACGCAGAAGTTCAATTCATTGGGCCAGAAACAAAGCTTAATAATTGGAAAGCCACTCCTCTCCCCATTCGAAAGGAGTCTTGGTAGTTTATTTTAATTTTCTTTCAAGTTTGTTTGGGTTAATTCAGGGTTGTAATCCCAAAACTTATCTTACAGTTTGTTTGAAGTGTGCAAAACCTTGTTATCTTTCATCATCCAATAAAAAGCAGTTTCCTTTTTATTATCATTCCTGATAGTTTTCTTTTTCCATTTCTTCTTTTTTCTGTACAGTTCTTTTTACGCTGGCTCTAGTGATATGGCATGCATGAGGAATCCTCAGCCCAGTCTTAAAAATCAATCTGGTTCCGAAATATTAATTCAAGAAATATATTGTGATTATGAATCAGAATATGATGAAGATGAGGTTTTTGAAGAGATTAGTAAAGAGTTAATTCACTTTGAGGAAAAAATCAAACCTAACTTGAGTGATACCGAGGACATCAATATAGGGGACACGAGTAATATCCGGGAAACTAAAATAAGTGTCCATCTCGAACCAAAGATCCGAGAAGAGTTAATTAAAGCACTCATAGAATTCAAAGATGTTTTTGCATGGTCATATGACGACATGCCGGGCCTGAGCACTGATTTAGTGGTTCACAAATTGCCCACCGATCCAACGGTACCTCCTGTCAAGCAGAGGCTGAGAAAATTCAAGCCTGATATGAGTATGAGAATTAAGGAAGAAATCACCAAACAGTTGGAAGCAAAGCTCATTCGAGTCACTCGATATCCTGTTTGGTTAGCTAATATCGTTCTTGTACCAAAGAAAGACGGCAAAATTAGAGTATGCGTCGACTACCGCAATCTCAACAAAGCAAGTCCGAAGGATAATTTCCCATTACCCAATATCCATATTTTGATTGATAATTGTGCTAAGCATGATATAGGATCTTTTGTGGATTGTTATGCCGGGTATCATCAAATTCTAATGGATGAAGAAGACGCAGAAAAGACGGCATTCATCACACCATGGGGAACTTATTGCTACCGGTTAATGCCATTCGGTTTGAAGAACGCCGGAGCAACCTATATGAGAGCGATGACCACAGTGTTTCATGATATGATACAAAAGGAGATTGAGGTATACGTGGACGATGTGATCATAAAATCAAGGCATCAGGCCGACCACTTTGGGGATTTAAGGAAGTTCTTCTTAAGACTTCGCAGGTACAACCTCAAGCTTAACCCTGCCAAATGCGCATTTGGAGTTCCATCTGGAAAGTTGCTGGGATTCATAGTCAGTCGGCGAGGCATCGAGCTAGACCCATCAAAAATCAAAGCCATCCAAGAATTGCCATCGCCAAGGAACAAAACTGAAGTAATGAGTTTGTTAGGAAGGTTAAATTACATCAGCAGGTTTATTGCTCAGCTCACAACAACCTGTGAGCCAATTATCAAATTGTTGAAAAAGGATGCTGCGGTCAAATGGACCGATGAGTGTCAAGAAGCATTCGATAAAATAAAAGGGTACTTGTCGAACCCACCCGTGTTGGTCCCGCCAGAGCCAGGAAGACCTTTGATTCTTTACTTGACGGTCTTGGAAAACTCGTTTGGTTGTGTATTGGGGCAACATGACCTCACCGGCAGAAAAGAACAGGCCATCTACTACCTTAGCAAAAAGTTCACAGCTTATGAGGTTAAGTATACTCATCTGGAAAAGACATGTTGCGCCCTAACATGGGTGGCTCAGAAGTTGAAACACTATTTGTCGTCCTACACTACTTACCTCATTTCGCGTTTGGATCCATTGAAATATATTTTTCAAAAGCCTATGCCAATGGGAAGACTTGCAAAGTGGCAAATTTTGCTCACAGAGTTTGACATCATCTATGTGACTCGGACTGCAATAAAAGCCCAAGCACTGGCCGATCATTTAGCCGAAAACCCGGTCGATGAGGAATACGAGCCGTTGAAAACCTATTTTCCTGATGAAGAAATAATGCATATCGACGAGGTGGAGCGAATTGAAAAACCTGGCTGGAAACTTTTCTTTGATGGAGCCGCTAACATGAAAGGAGTCGGGATAGGAGCTGTAATCATTTCTGAAACAGGGCATCACTATCCTGTTACGGCTCAATTGCGATTTTATTGCACCAATAATATGGCTGAATATGAAGCTTACATTTTGGGGTTAAGGCTAGCCGCAGACATGGGTATCCGAGAAATCTCAATCATGGGAGATTCGGATCTTTTGGTACATCAAATTCAAGGAGAATGGGAAACCCGAGACTTGAAGCTCATACCATACCGACAATGTCTACATGATCTTTGTCAGCGGTTTCAATCAGTGGAGTTCCAACATATTCCAAGAATCCATAATGAGGTTGCCGATGCATTGGCTACCCTGGCATCAATGTTGCACCATCCGGACAAAGCTTATGTAGATCCGATACATATTCAAGTCCACGATCAGCACGTTTATTGCAATATGGTTGAAGAGGAATTGGACGGTGAACCGTGGTTCCACGACATCAAGGAGTATATCAGAATGGGGATATATCCCGCACAAGCCACAGGAGATCAAAAGAGGACCATTAGGCGATTGGCAAATGGATTCTTCTTAAGCGGAGGAGTTTTGTATAAAAGAACACCAGATCTTGGATTATTAAGATGCATAGATGCCAGACAAGCTACAACTGTCATGTCTGAAGTACATTCGGGAGTTTGCGGACCCCACATGAGTGGATATGTGTTGGAAAAGAAAATCCTCCGAGCTGGTTACTATTGGCTTACCATGGAGCTAGATTGTATCAGTTTTGTGCGCAAGTGTCATCAATGCCAGATACACGGAGATTTGATTCATTCTCCACCATCCGAGTTGCACACAATATCGGCACCATGGCCCTTCGTTGCCTGGGGCATGGATGTGATTGGACCAATTGAGCCGGCAACATCCAATGGGCACAGGTTCATTCTGGTAACCATCGATTATTTTACCAAATGGGTTGAGGCCAAGACATTCAAATCGGTGACCAAGAAAGCTGTGGTCGATTTTGTCCACTCAAATATCATATGTCGATTCGGAATCCCAAAGGTGATCATCACAGATAACGGTGCTAATCTTAACAGCAACTTAATGAAGGAAGTATGTCAACAGTTTAAGATTACACATCGCAACTCTACCCCATATCGGCCCAAGGCGAATGGAGCAGTCGAGACAGCCAACAAAAACATAAAGAAGATACTTCGGAAAATGGTAGAAGGTTCAAGACAATGGCATGAAAAATTACCATTTGCATTATTGGGATACCGCACTACTGTTCGCACTTCAGTAGGAGCAACTCCTTATTTGTTGGTATATGGCACTGAAGCAGTAATTCCTGCAGAAGTTGAGATTCATTCCCTTCGGATTATCGCCGAAGCAAAGATTGATGATGATGAATGGGTCAAAACCCGTCTGGAACAGTTAAACTTGATTGATGAAATACGATTGGCCACAGTATGTCATGGTCAATTATATCAAAGAAGAATATCAAGAGCATACAACAAAAAAGTGCGTCCACGGAAGTTCGAAGTGGGTCAACATGTGCTGAAACGTATTCTTGCACATCAGGTTGAGGCAAAAGGCAAATTTGCCCCGAATTGGCAAGGACCATTCATTGTGACCAAAGTATTATCGAATGGTGCACTATGCTTAACAGATATTGAAGGCAAATGCATAGACATGGCGATCAATTCTGACGCGGTAAAGAGATATTATGCATAACTTTTTGAATGTTTGTATTTAGCATTATTTCGAAGATTGGAATGACAAAGGCAATTTATTCTGCTATCCAAACACTATACCATTTGCTTCCCCTTCGAGCCATATTTGTTTCTTTCTTACCCTCTCTTGGAATCAATGAAAATCAAATATGAAATAATAAAAAAAAATCACTATTATTAGGTGAACTACGTTTGACCTGATTCCTCAAAGAAGGATACGTAGGCGCCTCACGGCTCTGTCATAGGGTGCACAATATGCATAATGTGCACAAAAAGAAACATCAAGAGACCCCAAATCAAGAAACTGGGGCAAAGAATTGTATTGGAAATAAGAAAAAGATTCCAAGAGTTGTAATTTTAAACCCATACCAAAGCTATTTAGCTTTTAATACCTTTTCCATTTCTAACCACATACCAAAAAGACCTTTCGATCAATCTTAGAAAATTGCTGAGACAAACAAATGAAGATGGTTCATAACACTCTGGTACAAACAAGAAAAGAAAGTAAAAATGAGAGAGTCTTATAGGTGAAAACCCACACAGGCACCATAAGGCGATGAAAGTTGAGAGAAAGTAAAATGAGAGAGTCTTATTGGTGAAAAGCTTCGTAGGCACCGTAAGGCGAAAAAGAAGTAAGAAATGAACAAATGAGGAAGGTTTATAAGTGAAAACTCTTTGAGATATTGCAAGTCAAACAGGTCTGTAAAATGAAAAATGAAGTTGGATTACGGAAATTTTGGGGGAAAACAAAAATGAGACAATTGAAAGGAGATTGTTTAAAAGACTGGGTTGATTAATCCGAAATGCATACCCTGATCATTGGCGCCAGTAACTCCAATCAGATAAGTTTTTATTCTCTCTCCAACAGTCATCCAAACTTGGATTTTTCTTTTCATTCTATAAATTGTCGAAATCAGCGTGTTCGTCACTAATAATCTTACTTTTCTAAAGCTTTGATATAAGTTTTATTCCAAACAAATAAGAAGGAATGTCAAGGTATACTACCAAGATTCAAGGTTACATGATGCAAAATACGGCCATGAAAGGCGGGAGATAAATAATAAGATATGGGTGTAAGAAAGGTGAAATCAAAGGTTGATCAGCAATGTCAGGAGAGACATATGATTACGATCAAAAGGGTTCGAAGTAAAAACAACAGTTGGTGATCCTATAGTCAAGGATCAATTACAAAGACAAAACAGTCTTTTCAACCATTCCAAGGCAATAAAAGGAGACGAAGAGAAGCCCCACCATCGGCAAGAATACCCCGGTTAACCACCCTGCTTTAAACTAACGAAGTTTTCTTTGATTTAAAACAGGGGCAAAAAAAAACAACATTTGTGTCAGGCGTCCACCTGGAGAATGAGGACAAAAAATTGAAGAAGTCAGGCGTCCACCTGGAGAATAAGGATGAAGAAGTTAAGAAGAAATCAGGCGTCCACCTGAAGAATGAGGATGAGAATTAAAGAAGTCAGGCGTCCACCTGGAGAATGAGGATGAAGAATTGAAGAAGTTAGGCGTCCACCTGGAGAATAAGGATGAGAATTGAAGAAATCAGGCATCCACCTGGAGAATGAGGATGAGAATTAAAGAAATCAGGCGTCCACCTGGAGAACGAGGATGAAGAATTAAAGAAGTCAGGCGTCCACCTGGAGAATGAGGATGAAGAATTGAAGAAGTCAGGCACCTAGAGAATAAGGATGAGAATTGAAGAAATCAGGCGTCCACCTGGAGAATGAGGATGAGAATTAAAGAAATCAGGCGTCCACCTGGAGAACGAGGATGAAGAATTGAAGAAATCAGGCGTCCACCTGGAGAATGAGGATGAGAATTGAAGAAATCAGGCGTCCACCTGGAGAATGAGGATGAAGAATTTAAGAAGAAATGAGGCGTCCACCTGGAGAATGAGGATGAATCCGCAGTCAGGCACCCACCTGGAGAACAAGGATAAGAATTGAAGAAATCAGGCGTCCACCTGGAGAATGAGGATGAGAATTGAAGAAATCAGGCGTCCACCTGGAGAACGAGGATGAAGAATTAAAGAAGTCAGGCGTCCACCTGGAGAATGAGGATGAAGAATTGAAGAAGTCAGGCGTCCACCTGGAGAATGAGGATGAGAATTGAACAAATCAGGCGTCCACCTGAATAATGAGGATGATAATTGAAGAAATCAGACGTCCACCTGGAGAATGAGGATGAGAATTAAAGAAATCAAGCGTCCACCTGGAGAACGAGGATGAAGAATTAAAGAAGTCAGGCGTCCACCTGGAGAACGAGGATAAGAATTGAAGAAGTCAGGCGTCCACCTCGAGAATGAGGATGAGAATTGAAGAAATCAGGCGTCCACCTGGAGAATGAGGATGAGAATTAAAGAAATCAGGCGTCCACATGGAGAATGAGGATGAGAATTGAAGAAATCAGGCGTCCACCCGGAGAACGAGAATGAAGAATTAAAGAAGTCAGGCATCCACCTGGAGAATGAGGATGAAGAATTGAAGAAGTCAGGTGTCCACCTGGATAATGAGGATGAGAATTGAAGAAATCAGGCGTCCACCTGGAGAATGAGGATGAGAATTAAAGAAATCAGGTGTCCACCTGGAGAATGAGGATGAAGAATTAAAGAAGTCAGGCGTCCACCTGGAGAATGAGGATGAGAAAAGAAGAAATCAGGCATCCACCTGGAGAATGAGGATGAGAAAAGAAGAAATCAGGCGTCCACCTGGAGAACGAGGATGAAGAATTAAAGAAGTCAGGCGTCCACCTGGAGAATGAGGATGAAGAATTGAAGAAGTCAGGCGTCCACCTGGAGAATGAGGACAAAGAATTGAAGAAATCAGGCGTCCACCTGGAGAATGAGGACAAAGAAAAGAAGCAGTCAGGCGCCCACCTGGAGAACAAGGGAATACAATTAAAGAAGACAGAAGTCAGGCACCCACCTGGAGAACAAGGGAATACAATTGAAGTATTGAAGTCAAAAGCCCGCTCATATGAGAAAGGAGCACACTTAGAATCAATAAAGCAGAGTGATCCAACAAAGTCCCCAGCAGGAAACGAGAAGAGTCCCAAACAGATGAAGAAAATACGGGACACAATGAAAAGGAATACGGAATAAGCCAAATGCCCAAGAGTCACCAAGATATCAAGACAACAAGAAACGCAAGGGCATGATATAGATAAGATTTTATAGTTCATGTACCATAGTCTAGTTTAGCTTTTTGTATTACCTTTGAAGTAAGGTGTAATAAGGAGGTCAGCAAGCAGTAAAAACAGCACGAAGCAGCAGTAACATCACAGTCCCACGGTAGTCCCAGCTACCCAAAACTTCCCGAACTACATTGACCTGATTCCTTTATAGCCAAGGATATGTAGGAAACCTTTGAAGCAGAGGTTCGGTCAAATCTTTCAAAAAATGCTTCCCACGGAGTATTTGAACGGGCAAAAATCGCTCGTATCCGCTCACTTTATCTTTGCACGAAAACTCTTCGAGTTTTCGCACAAAGAGGGGCAGCTGTGAGCACGTGATTTTTGCCTCACGAAAAACTACTCCAAAATAAATCAAAAATAAAATAAATTTCTTTTACTGTGTAATTTTTGAATTTGCATGGTATTTGTTAAATATTTGTCTTATATCCGTAAATGTTTACTTTGTCATAACAAAATGAAAATAAAAATAAAAATATATGTTGCATGCATATCTAGGATTTAATTATGCATTTAATAATTGATTCAAAAAATAAAATCACAAAAATATGTGTCTGTTCTAATTTTAATATTTCACTGTGTGATTAATGTTTTGTCTATGTGTTAAATAATTGTTATAAAGTAATTAATATTTTTTATGAGGTTAAAATTATTTTATAATTAAAATTAGGAATTTGAATTAGAAAATGAAAAATAAAAAAAATATATATATATATAAAATCGGACCTGGATTAAAATCCAGGCCCAAATCAAGTTACCCCTCCACAGCCCAATCCAAACAGCCTAAGTACCGGTCCAATTCAATCGAGTCAAAACGACAGCGTTTGGTCATAGTTTATCAAAGACCGTTGGATCAAATCCAACCAACGGTTGAGATCTCATCAGCCTAACCCATAATCTTTACCCGACCCTTTGACCCGATCCAGCCTGACCCCGAACTTCAACCAAACGACAACGTTTGGTTAAGTGGATTGATCTCAACCGTGCATCTTAATTGATCCAACGGATGAGATCAATCCACCCCACCCCTATATAAGGCCCAAACCCCTACCCTGGCCCCTAACTAAACACCCCCCTTCTTCTCCTATTCATCGTCTTCCCAAACCAAACCCCTAACCCTAGCCGCCCTTATTCCCCACCGCCTGAAACCCGGCGGCATCAACGCCGCCGATCACCACCTTAACACCCCAGAATCCCCTAAACACCCTCTATCCGAAAATGTTAACCGTTTGGCTCGAATCTTCCTGAAGGTTCTCGAATCTTCATTTGAAGATTCGAGCCAAGCTCATATCTAAATCAAACAGCCCCTAGTTAACACCATAGCACCCCCTAGCATGCCTCGTTATGGATCTAGTGTTGGTTTGGTTCGAATCCCCTCAGAACTCTTCGAATCTTCTTTTGAAGGTTCGAATCAAAAATGAATTCACTCAGATCCCGTTCAAATTAACACCAAATCACCCCTAGGCTTCCCTCTCCCTTGTGTCATCGTTGGTTTGATTCGAATCTACCCAAAAGTGTTCGAATTTAAAATCCAAGATCTGAAACCCAAAATTTTCCAAGATTGGATTCTGCCCAAATTAAATAGAAGATTGAGGTTTAATCGACCTTAGTCAAAGTATTTTCAGTTGAAAATACTTCGACTAAGGTCTGTTTGATTTCAAAAAGCCCGAACCCAAGTTGAGTTTGAGTCCGGTTGAATTTGAAGGTTCAGAGGTAATTTTTCTGTTTCTTATGTGTATTCTACATGTATTCTATGTTTGTTTCATTAGCCTGTTTAATTTTTCATAATTTTCTATCAGTTCTGTTATACTGTCTCATACTTGTCTATTTGATCAGAATTATACTATTGTTTCTGTTGTTTATGAGTGTTTATAATATGTGTAATCGACTCGATTAAGTTCGTCGATTAGTTGTTTTGTAAATTCTTATTGCCATTAATGCTGTTTGTAATACTCTGTTTATCTGTTTGGAATTGATTGATTATCATTGAAATCAGTCAATTAGTTCTTCCCAATTAATTGATTCTCGTTTAATAAGTCAGAAAGTTTGTCAATGGTGTGTATATGTTGATTTCTGAACATTGAGTTTCAGGGCATTGTCAGTATATTGACAATGCTCCTGTGTTTGTTTGATTTTTGTTCAAAGTTAAAGTTCAGTTTGAATTATTATACTGAATTCAGTGTAATGTTGTTGTGATGTTAAGTTTGAATTCAAGTTTACAAGGGTTAGGTAGATACAATTATCTTAAGAATTTGTCTAGGATTGGTTCTAGCTGTTTAAATCAGAAGGATAATTAAGCCTGGACAGATTTTAAAATCTGTTTTGTAATAGATTCTGAATTTAAGGGCAGTAATAACAGTGATTACAGCAAGATTTCAGGGGCAATTTCTGGGGTAAAACAGTGAAGGTAATCTGATAATAATAGTGAGCTGAAAGTGGAATGTTAGTGGCTATAGTTTAAGATAATAATGGGGAACAAAGGGTAATGGGGCTGCTTAAAATCAGGATAAGATCATTTAAAGTATTCAAAAGCAGTTTTTAATGGAACTTTCTGATTTTAAAAGAAGAAAAAGGTCCATCCAGCACTTAAAAAGAAAGGGACAGACCTGTATAAATACAGGAAGCCAACAGATTTTAAGGGGTCAGATTTTGAATACAGATTTTGAAAAAAAATTGAGATCAGATTTTAAGAGGGAATTTGGAGAGAACGAAATCAGTTTTTTCAGGCAGAGAGTTTACAGATCAGTTTTCAGAGGGATTTAAGGAGATTTAGATCAGATTTTGAGAGAGATTTTAAGAAAAAATACACCTAGAGTGAGATAAAAAGAAAGAGAATCAAGCAGAAAATCAGAAATGATTTTCTGAAAAGGAAGAAGAAACAAAAAAGAAACTGAAATCTGAAATATTGTTCTTTCGTTAAATCTGTTCGGATTTATTTGATTCCATTGTTCAGTTAAAATCTGAAGTTTCTTTAAAAATACTGTTACTGTGCATCTGGGTTCCTCGGGTCCTATTATTGCTCAAATCTGTGGAAGTACTGATATTCTGCCAGTATTTTGTTACTGCTGCAACTGCTGAAATTTACTTCTTCTACCTTCATTTCCAGGTACTTATCTCTTAAATTCTATGTTGGAAAGAGATTCAGCATGACAAATCAATGAAGCTTGAATTGCAATTCTATTTTTATTTCGTCTAAGTTCATTATTTTAAAAGTTCAGTCTTGTTTCATGTTTGGTTAATATAGTAGTATGTTTGACATGATAATTAGTAGTTGATCATTCTCTTTTAAAACTCATATAAGTGCTGTAATAGTATTATCTATACCAGAATTTCTCATTAGTATAGTTATATTTGAGTTGTCAAAACAGGGAGTATGGCATAAAAATGGGCCATTGATTACATCCCGTAATACCTTTAGCTAAATGTAAAGTAGAATGGAAGTATTAAGAAGTTACATTATTAGTATATCTTGTAAAAAATATGATTTTGTTTAGATTGATATAAGTTATTATATGACATGATGACAGATATATTTATAATCATATGAGTAAGGTGAGTTGGTATAGCTCGTTATGATGTTAAGAATATTATGAATATTTAGGCGCACAACTATGTTGGATGTAATACAATTTTATTGAATCAATTCGAATAATAACTCCTTTCTCATCAATTTGATTATTTATCGTTATAAATAAACTAAGCAATTATAATTTTGGATTAAAAACAAGCATGTGAGAATAAGATGGGATGTATAAGCGAGAGTTGCAACATTTTATATCAATGATACGTAGAAATATAGTTTGCATTAAATAAAATAATGAAAATTCTTCAAAAAATATCTCTTCCCTTTATAAATCATTTTTTTTAGTTTCATATGCAATTCATTCTTTGGTATATATATACATACGTTGTATTTGCTAAAAATAGTATTAATCATATTTTTATTCTTTTCTTTGAATTTGAATAGTCTGGATGAATATAATTTATACGCGGAAATTACAATCAACGGACAACATTTAATAAATTGTGAACTCTTTTAAAAGAATTTGAAGGCATCCCTTAAATGTGAATTTCTCAGGAATTTCATACAAAAATGTGTAGATATAATAAACAATTCGTGGAAAACCTATAATACCATTAAGAATATTTGGCGTAATTAGGGATACGTTCGCGTAACCTGATTATATTGATAAAAGCAATTCGAATTATGCGTACGCGCAATTTCGAGCAAATATTTAATAAAAAGGGGTTCTTCGGAGATTATCCATATTAATTTCATATAACCCGAGATGTGCAGTTCACTATTTAATCATACAAGAGCGACAGACGTTCTTAATTTTATTTAAGCACAATTTCGAACTTAAGTCTATTTTTATAATAAAAAAAAATTCAAAAAAAAAATAATAATTATATTATCAATATAATTGTGTATACGTACGCGTGACACGATTTCTCACGTTAAAAAATATGTAATATATAAAACGAATACACGTATGCGTGATTCAATTCAAAGAAGGGTCTTTAATTATAAACAATCTAAACAGAAGCGGTAACAAAATCATGCAATAAAAATGTAAAATCGAGATAATTAAGCCAAGAATAAAAACAGTTAAGCGACCGTGCTAGAACCACGGAATTCGGAAATGCCTAACACCTTCTTCCGGATTAACAGAATTCCTTACTTAGGATTTCTGGTTCGCAGAATAACAAACATAGTCATATTCTCCTCGATTTAGGGATTAAAACCGGTGACTTGGGACACCTTAAAATTCCCAAGTGGCGACTCTGAAACAAACAAACAAATCCCGTTTCGACTGTCCTTTAATTGGAGAAAACTCCCTGCACCCTCGCGGGGCAGAAATAGGAGGTGCGACAGTGCGTAGTCCGAGCGCGTAGCCGGAAAGCTTAAATCTAAAATTCTGTGAAAAATGATATAATTTGATGTTAAAATGAGTAAATTTGACTTTGGTCAATATTTTGTGTAAACGGACCTGCAACGATTTGACGGTCCCAGAGGGTCCGTAGGAAAATATGGGACTTGGGCGTATGCCTGGAATCGAATTCCGAGGTCCCAATCCCAAGAAATGACTTTTTATGTAAAATTATTTTCTAAATATGTTTAAGGAAATTTGAAATAAAATCTGATTAGAAAGCGATGGTATCGGGCCCGTATTTTGGTTCCGGCGCCCGGTACAAGTCTTATATATGGTTTATGTCCTTCCTATAATATTTGGTTAAAAACGGACGTCGTTTGACGTGATTCAGACTTGAATTGCTAAATTTGATACTTGAAGAAGTTTGAGAAAAATTCTTGATTTTGAGGTTTGATTCATTGTTTTGAAGGTTATTTTGGTGATTTGATCGCATGGATAAGTTCGTATGATGTTGTTGAGTTAGTACCTATGCTTGGTTGGGAGTTCTGAGGGCTCGAGTGAGTTTCGGGTAGATTTCGGGATCTTTTAGGCTTAAAACCAGAAGTTGCAGGTCTCTGAACCCACCAGTGCGGTCCGCGGTCGACCTTGTGCAGTACGCGGTGGAGGCTGTGTGGCCGCAGTCAACTTTGTGCGGTCTGCACAGGGCGCTGCTGTGCAGCTGCAGTCGACTTTGTGCGGTCCTCACAGGGCAGTAGACCGCAGTAACCTCAGAAAGGCCTGTGCGGTCGCAGTCCATTTTGTGCGGTCTGCAGAGTGGGTCTGAGAGGGGTATAAATAGACGGGATTTTCAGTCATTTTTCATTTTTCAAAACCCCAAAAACATAAGAGACAATTTTTCAAACAACCTTTCTTCTCCAAATCAATTGAAAGTTATTTTTAACTAGTTTTCTTCAATCATTAACATCTTCTAACACGATTTCAACTTCAAATCAATGATTTTCATTAGAGAAATTGGGTGTTTTGGGTAGTACCTAGGTTTTCCAAATTGGGGATTTGGACCTCAATTTGAGGTCCGATTTCAAAACAAATTATATATTCGAGTTCGTGGGGGAATGAGTGATTGGGTTTTGGTTCGAACCTCGTGTTTTGACCACGTGGGCCTGGGGGCGTTTTTTACTTTTTTTGGGTAAAACTTTGGAAAACTCATTTTTATGCATTCAAATTGATTCATTTAGCATTTATTGATGTAATTAAGTAACTTGTGGATAGATACGAGCGAATTAACGGTGGAATCAAGGGATAAAGCTATAATTGAAACATAAGTTGTGTTCGAGACATCGAGGTAAGTGTTTGGTCTAAACTTAGCTTGAGGGATTAGGAATTGTGTCCTATTTGCTATTTGCTTCTTGTTAAGTACGATGTATAGGCATGGTGCCGAGTATCTATACGTTGGTGTCAAGTATAACCGTGACTCTTATATTTTGAATTTCATTATTTCATTGTATTATTCATGCCTTGGTGAATATTTCTAATTGTTGTATAAAATTTGTGGAAAGAATTGTGACCTATGAACATTGAGGAGCGTTGGCTTAAGTTGTATAGCGAAATTGTGAAAGTATAAGTGACAATTGAACTTTTAGAGCATTGGATCGAGTTGTGAAGTGAATTGTGAAGGAAGAGTGAGAAAAAGAAGAGATCATTATGTTGTCCCCTTGTCGGGCTATTGTTGAATTGCGGTTCCCTTGCATTGTGTTCTTAATTGATATTACAAATGCTTAGGTTGAGGATTCTTTGTGTTGGGTAGGGATTATGGGTATAGCTAAGGTAGTTAGGTGTCAGAATGAGGTTGGTTATAGCTGAGGTAGTTAGGTGTGGTGACGAGTTTGGTTATAGCTGATGTGGTTAGATGTTGTAATGAGTTTGGTTATAGCTGAGGTGGTTAGATGTTGTAACGAGTTTGGTTATAGCTGAGGTAGTTAGGTTTGGTATCAAGTTTGGTTATAGCTGTTTCTCCCTTGCCGAGATAGAATTGCTTATGCTGTCGAATCCCTTGCCGGGACAGTGTAGACCTTATTGATCTCTTGTCGGGACTCTTGTTATAATTGTAAACATTATATATGGATCGAGTTGCACGTTGCAATAATATTATATGTGGATCGGGTTGCACACCGCAACAATATTATATATGGATCAGGTTGCACGCCGCAACAATATAATATATGGATCGGGTTGCACGCCACAACAAAGATATAATAAATGGGAGCGGGTGGCACGCCTACCAGAAGACAAGTGAAATGGGAGCAGGTGGTATGCCTACCACAAGATATAATAAAATGGGAGCGGGTGGTAGTCCTACCACAAGAAAAGAGAAGTGGGAGCGGGTGGCACGCCTGCCACGAGACATGAAACGAAAGTGAAATCTGCCTTTGTTCCTTTTTTCATGTTAGTAGGTAGTTTTGATTCCTTAATAATTCTCTTGATATTCTATTTTACCTGCTATTCCCCGAAGCATATTTTCCCCTCCCAACTTTGCTTGTTTATTTCTGTATTTCTTTCCCGCAGTATATAATTGAACTGCACAGGTTTATTTGGTAGTCTGGTCCTAGCCTCGACACTACTTCGCCGAGGTTAGGCTAGGCACTTACCAACACATGGGGTCAGTTGTGCTGATACTACACTCTGCACTCTTTTGTGCAGACCCCCGCATTGTGGACTTCGGACCGTAGTGAAATTGCTGATTCTTGATCATCAGGCAACCTGAGGTAGTCTTGTAGGCGTCCGTAGGGCCTTGGCGTCTCCTTTTATCTACTTTCCTATTTCTTACATGTATTTCAAGAAACAGTGTTGTAATTAATTCTTTCAGACCTTTATTTGTAGTATTCTTAGACCGTCTGTGAAACTGTGACACCAGTTCTGGGTAGTCGAGACTCAAACAGTTGTAATAGATATTCATGTTCAGATGACTTATTGTTTTCTTCCCCTTATGTTATAATCTGTTTTTTAAATGTTATTACTTCGTAATTGTTAAAGAGAATAAAATTGGTAAAAAGGTAGATGGTTCAATAATTGGCTTGCCTAGCTCACATTAGTAGGCGCCATCACGACTCCCGAGGTGGAAAATCCGGGTCATGACATATATAGTCCCACTCCCGAGGTGGGAAATCCGGGTCATGACATATATAGGCCCTAAGGACATTGTTATTGTTCAAAGCTACTAGGCTATTACAAATATTGGTACTTAAAAGTCTTGATCCAAAACAAAGACTTTGCTTGTCCTTTTCCAAAATAACTTCAATAAAAAGAGGTGTACGAGCAAGGTAAAGACATCTATATGGGTTGAAGTGTTTGATAGCTTCCTTTGCTAGTCTACCCGCTACTGCATTGCCTTCCCTGAAGTTATGCCTGATCATTGGTATTTTCAACTAGTGCATCAATAACCTGCAATTAAATAAAGTATTGTTAGTAAGGGCATTGTCTTCATTAATCGTTTTTATCTAGTCGGAGGAATCCGATTCAATTTCTAGTGTAGGGAACAACATATCCAATGCTATTTTAAGGCACTGCTCCAGTGCTAGTAACTCTGCTTGCAAAGGACATGTTTCATAATAAGATTTATAAAAGCACATTATCCAGTCGCCATTGCTACTGTGAAAGACTCCTCCTATACCTCCATGTAAACTTGTCCTTAAAAAAGCACCATCAATATTGAGCTTGATTGTGTTTTGAGGGGGTTTTGACCAACAAATGTCTATTTTGATTTTTGATTGTTGATTGTTGGAGGGGGTTTTTTCAGTAAAGAAATTATATTCCCATGATTGATAGAGAACTAGATTTACATTAAGATCTTGATCAAGGTTGTTCACATTATTAATATTCCTATTTTTCTAAAGGTTCCAAATGGTAAAAGGAAAAATATTTACCCATTTACAATGTTGGTTTCTGCCTTGTAGGTTAGAGTTCCTTAGGGTAATTAGCCAGTGAGTATTTTCATCAGTTTGTTTCAGTATTAATCCAAGATTTAACCAGAAATGAGTAGCTATAGGACACTTAATGAAGATATTAGTAGTATCTTCTAGCCCTTAGTGGAGGTAGGCTCTACATGGTATTTTTTTATGCATGCATTGCCAGATAAAGAACTTAATTTTATTAGGGCATTGGAGATTTTAAATCCATTTGTAATCACGCTTCTTTATTGGATTAGTCGAGTAAGTATCTTCTAGGAGCTTGTAACAAGACTTAGAGGTAAACAAACCACTGCTACTCATATTCTAAGTCATATATTCCTTACCATTTAAGTGGCAAGGGATAGGAATGGCTTAAATTTTATTGATTAAGGAGCTGGGGAGATCAAAGGAAATTTTTGAAAAATCCCAGCTATCACCATTCATGAGGTCTTGTAGAGAGATATTATAATCCGATAGCAGGAGGGGGCCTTCAATACTATTTCTAAGGCTAGGGGTATTGTGGATCCATCTAGAGATCCAAACATTAATGTTAAATTTTTTGCTAGGGTGCCACAAGGTCCATTGCATGTAGATTTTCCAACCTTTCACTAGGGCTACCCAAATAAACGAAGAATTTATAATGGTTTTTTTTGGTGCATATTTACTGGAAATTAATTGAGCCCAGGGATTATTCGGATAATTAATAAGTCTCCATGATAGGCTAGTGAGCATTACTAAGTGAACCTTTTTCTTAGTATTAGTGGTACCCCATATGAAATTTATTTGGATTTTATCTATTTGACTCAAGATTTTTTTAGGGAGCATGGTATATTGCATTACATGAGAAGGTATGGAACTAAGAGTGGAGGTTGCTAATGTTGATCTACCAACTATATTTAGAAGATTAGATTTCCAGAGAGAGAGAGTTTATTATGCATTTTATCAATGACAAATTGGAAATCCTTGGGCTTTGGTTTAAGATTTAAAATGGAAAATCCAAGGTATTTTTCAAATTCAAAACTTAATTTCATATTGAATAAGTTTGCAAAATAGGAAGTAATATCTGGAGGATAGGTTTTTGAGAAGACAAGCCTAGATTTAGCATAGTTAATAGATAAGCCAGTTTCTTTCATAAACAGGTTTAGGCAACGCTAAATACAGTTATCCATTTTCTGATTAGCTTTACCAACTAGGGTTAGGTCATCCACAAAGAATAGATGAGAGAATGAGGGTCCCTTGGAGCTAATTCTAGTAGGGTCCCTGATAAGTGAGGCTTTTAACCATTATTTGCTCTCTTTTTACCAATACTTTGGGCTTTAATGCGTAAATATATTCCCAAAAACTAACATAATATGTTTTCTTACAGGGATTGTTCACAATGAGCCAAAGTGTCCATGATCAACTCATAAAGGAGTCAAAACCTAAACAAAGACCAAGGCTGGTACAAGGCTGTAGAATGCAGACCGCGATAGAAAAGTGCGGCCGCGAAAGTGTCACCACGGACGCGGTCATGAATTCGTGGACCGCAAAAGTGAGATTCAGAGAGGTGGATTTTTGGGCATATTCGGGGACACATGCCGCGCTGGAAATTGGCGGCTGCAAATATACTACCGTCTCCGCGATTGGTATTTCACTAACCGCATTTGCTTAGTTTTAGAGAGCTCACTAAAAGGGGCAAAAATGTTAAGCGCGGACCGCATCATAATTACACGGCCGCGGAAGGCTATCACGCAGACGCGGTGAAAATTACGTGCTTCGCGAAACAAGTTCCAGCCAGTCTCAGATATGAAGACGCGGGCCACGCTCAATATTACGCGACCGCGAAAGCACGAGTGCGGCCGCAGTCAGAATTACGTGGCCACGAAATTTCCGCAAGGGAATTTATATCCGGGAAGCCTAGTATAAATAGATCTTTTTCACATTTATAGGTTATGTTATGTTTTGCTGAGTGTGTGATATGTCTAGTTTTGCCTGTTTGGGCAATTTTGTACAAGATTTACCTTATAACATTAGATTCTCATCCTTTAATATAGTATTATGGATTTTATCTTTTATTTCTGCTATTACTATGAGTAGCTAAACCCATATCTAGGGTTGTGACCCAACCATTGTGTGGGTATTTAATGAGTCTTGAATTTTAGAGCTTAAATGTGTATGTGTTAGTGATTTCTAGCCTAGTTCTTGCTTGAACTATTGAATTAGTGGTTGCAAAAACTGATTTATGCCTTTATGACTTAGTCTCTACTTGAGAATAAGGGACTAATTCTAGGAAAACTAGGCTAACAAGGAATTGAGATGAACTCAAGAAATTGATAGTCCTAATTAAAGGGTTAAACCTAGAGATAGTAATACCCGACTTGAGCTAGAATCACTTGCATTGCATGAATACCCATTTGGACTTGAGAAAGCCAAATTGGGCAAAATCACTCAAACTACCGAGAGGTATAGAGTGAGTACCGGAGTGTGATAGCTATATCACGACCCGTACAGGTCACATGATTGCCCTAGATTCGTGCTACCCATTAGATATCCACCTAGGCGGAAGTCACTACCCTAGTCCCTTTTAATCCTTGAAAACAAATAGCAAAAACATTATAATCAGTTTTAACTATTGCATGTTATAGAATAGAAGTAAAAATAGAAAACAAAATCAACCATTTGTGAAAGTACAATTAAGAGCAAAACCCGCATCTCTAATCGGATATAGACCTGACTCCAAACTAATTAACTCCCTGTGGATTCGATCCCGACCTTTGTTGGGTAAAATTGCATCGACCATCCTTGCTACTCAATAGTAGTGTAGGTTTGGAATCGATCAATTTTTGGTTCCGTTACCGGGGAGTTAAACGCTTTTAGCTATATCTCCGATTATTTGTGTGTTTTGTCTTTATTTCCTTCCAATTTTCTAATTTGATTGTGAATTGCTTTTAGGTACAAAATGATTCTTAACAATGATGCTCCCGGAAATTTGCCGTAGGGGGAGGAGGTAGATGATAATAATGTGGATGATATTCAACCCAAACCACAAGCACAACGGAGAGGCCGAATGCCTCATGATAATATTCCAAACCCTCCCTCACCTCCAGCAAGGGCAACACACCATGTGTTGCCCAACTAAGGATACACAAGTGTAGTAGTCCCGCCCCAGATTAGGGCGGACAACTTCCAAATAACCAACATTATGTTTACACTCTTCGAACAGAGGGTCTTCTTCACTGGTGCTCCACACCAAAATGCCTACAAGCATCTCAAGGGTTTTGTTGATACATGCTGGGGGAGCAAGCAAACTAACATTTATGAGGACGCGTTGAGACTTAAGGATTTTCCCATTTCCTCTAAGGGGGAAGGCTTTTGATTGGCTTGATAGGTTTTCCAACCATTGCATCACCACTTGAGATGAGTTGGCCGAGAAATTCATAGCAAAGTTCTTTACACCGAGACATATGGTGACCATGAGAGATGAGATCCTTGCCTTTAAACAAGATCCAAATGAACCGCTTCATGAGATTTGGGAATGGTATTAGACGATGGTTAAAGAATGTCCAAATAATGACATGACCGAAGCCATGATCCAACAAACATTCTACGATGGCATCAACACTACCAACCAGTGTGTAGTTACCCAACTCGCCGGGGGAAACTTCATGGACACACCTTATGCTGAGGCGTGTGATATACTTGATGAGATGACAGATACTTTCTCGGCGTGGCAAAGTTGAGCTAATGTGCCACAAGGTGATCCCTGTTACATCTCGCGTTTTCATACGTTAAACGTTTTGTCTTCAGTTAATAGACTTAGACTCGAGGGTGAGATTATCTTGGGGTTAAAGTATTTACGTTATTTATAGCAGGCGATAAGCAAGTATCATAAAGGACAAAGGGTACACGAATTAAAGAAAATGAGTTTTGTTGAAAATGGCCAATTTGGGAAAAAAGATGGGTCGAGCGGTAATACCCAATAATTATGAACTAGTACCATGCAAGGTACCATGTGACCATGGTAGTATGGTGTATAAAGTATATTAAAAATAAGTAGAATTTTAATTAATTTGAGATAATTCTTAATTATGCGCGATAATTGGTTAATTATCGGGTAACGGGACATTACCTAGTTAATTAATGAATTATGAGATAAGCCTAACCCTCCCCAAGAAAATATAACGTGGCAGTAAGCCACTACTGTGGCCTATGACTCTTAGTCATAGTAAGCTTAGTGTCCATTTTAGGATTTTAAGACACTCGCGTGTAAGTGTAAGGCATAAAGCCTAGTTTTATAACCTTACCAATTTAGTTCTTCCTAAAATCCTATGGAAAACACTTTCAAACAAGAAATGGTTCATAAGACCTTATGGATTCATCCTCCATCCAGGAAAATTCCAATGATATTCTTGCAATAAAACAATTCCAACGAGAATTTATTAGAATCGTAACAACGTAAAATTTTGAGGTTCTATAGGAGTACGGTGAAATCTTTTCCAAGAATATTATACTGAGGTTTCCCTACTCCAGATATGTTAAAGATATCACTTCTTTCTTTTTGGAATGATCCAAGTTATACAAAAGAAAATAGCAAAACGCATAGTTTTCATAAACGACTCTATTCATAGAAATACTAGGGGTCTTTTTGTTCTTGATTCCCCATGTGATATATTATTATATCTTCTGTTCATGGGTCTTAAAATAATACGCAGTTGATAAAGTTTATCCGAAAAGAATATTGAAATTTTTAACATATTTTCATGCATTTTATTCACTTATGCATATACATTGACCCATGACCAGACGGCGTTATATACGCATATATATGTATACAATTATGTATATGGGAAAAATTTTCCAGTGTTATATACACACCACCACTTGATTAGTTGATATATGTTGATGATGTTGCCTATAGTGACCGAGACGATATGATGGGATGCCGTCAGTGGCTTGATGATATTATGTACACCAATACCTATGCATGACACAATATTTATATACAGGTGCATGATATTATAAATGTTTTAGAATTTACAAAGTTATTTAGATTTACAAATGGATTACTTTATTCGATGTTTCATCAATGCCTTTTACGTATCGATATTCATGTCTTACATACTCAGTACATTTTTTGTACTGACGCTCTATTTCACGGGGCTTGCGTTTCATGCCCGCAGGTGCAGGTAGTCAAGCTGACGGTCCCCCTTATTAGGACCCTTGATCAGCGTGAGTTGGCATGCTCCACTTGATCTGGAGCTGCTTTTGATTTTGGTACGATATGCTTGTATACATATATATATATATGGTTATGATGTGGCTCAGTCCCGTCTTTGTACAGTTGTATTTCTATTAGAGGTCTGTAGACAATTATTTCTAGTTGGATAGTATGTGGCCTTGTCGGCTTTCAGTTTTGAGCATATAGTTGTCAATCGCGGCCTTGGTGGCTCGCCCACTATAATCCACACGTATATGTATATATGTCTTTTGGACAGGTTTTCCTCGTGCATGTTATTCTCTTAATTCAGCATATATTATTCACGTTTATATCTTAGTCACATGCATAAGGATGTTTTTCGGTTTGGGTCGTGACAGAAGTGGTATCAGAGCAGTTCTGTCCTAGGGAGTCTCCAAGGCGTGTCTAGTAGAGTTTTGTTTATTGGTGTGTTGTGCACCGGACTTATGGACAAAAGGCTATAGGACATATATGATCTTATCCTCTATTTTTGTCTCAGATTGTGCAATATAAGAATTCATGTTCCTAACATAATGTACATTTTCAACAATGACTCCGAAGACAACAGTTTCCCAGAAGGGAAAGTCCGTGGCTGGCGAGGCTACTATTCGAGCGCCACGAGTTACCAAGGCTCGGGGAGGGACTCATAGTGAGATTCCATCTTAGATATCACATACCCTGACCTTTCCAGAAGAGTTTCGAGGGGCACCAGCTCCAGCGCCCGCCCCTGTACGTCTAGATCCTTAGCCAGATGCACCGGGTCAGGAGATGAGAGATGCTATTATGATGTTAACCCAACTAGTAGTCGCACAGGCTCGACATCAGGAAGTAGGTATTGGTCATGCAGATAGGTCCGTTAGTGCGAGGGTTCCTGACTTTATTAATTTAGACCCTTCGGTATTCACTGGGGCAGATTCAAATGAGAACCCTCAGGTATTTATTGATAAAATGCAGACGACGTTAAGGGTAATGAAGTCCACTGCGACTGAGTTAGTTAAGCAAGCTTCCTATAGGCTCCGAGATGTTTTAGTTAATTGGTATGAGTCTTAGGAATTGTCCAGAGGTGAGGATGCCCCTCCAGTAGTATGGTAGGAGTTTACAAAAGCTTTTCTTCATCATTATCTGCCACCAGAGCTTTGACGGGCAAGAGTTGATAGGTTCTTGACCCTTCGGCAGGGTAACATGAGTGTTTGAGAGTACAGTCTTCAGCTTGATTCATTGTCTAGGTATGCTCCCACTATTGTATATAAGATGGAGGATCGGGTTCACCAGTTCGTGATGGAATTAGAGCTGCACTTCCTTAACGATTGTATGTCGGTCTCACTTCAGCCGGACATGGATATTTCTCGTATTGAAGCACACGCTCATGATGTAGAGCAGCGTAAGCAGAAATAGAGGGCCGATCGTGAGCATGATATGGCCTAGAATAAGAGAGTAAGGTATTCAGGTCCTTATGGTGAGTTTCGAGGTGGTTAGAGACAACAGTACCTGAGATATCCAGCCTAGCCATCGGCTAGATCACCCCCTTAGTTTGGCGGTAAGAGATTTGATCATTCTTCATATTTAAGGCCTGGTCAAAATTCCAGGGCCTTATGTTCTCAGTATAGGGGAGAGTCAAGTTAGATGAGGCCGTCCTTGCCATGATATGCTCAGTGTGGTAAGCAGCATGCCAGGAAATGCCATATGGGATGGGGTGTTTGTTATAGTTGTGGTTATTCGAGCCATGTTATGATGGATTGTCTGACGAGAGGTGATGCAAGCATAGCTCAGCTAGCAGGACATATAGTAGGTTCGTCATCATCATTATGCCCCCATGGGCAAGGTTCACAAGTACCAATGAGTCGTGGTAGAGGTGGAGGCAGAGCATCTAGCTCGAGCGGTCCTCAGAACCGCATTTATGCGTTGGCAGGATGACAGGATCAGGAGTCATTGCCTGATGTTGTTACAGGTATATTCTCAGTCTCCTCATATGATGTATATGCACTGATTGATCTAGGTTCCACCTTATCATATGTTTCTCTGTTGGTTGCTAGTAAGTTTGGAATACAACCCGAATTGCTTAAACCTTTTGATGTATCTATACCTGTTGGGGACTCAGTGATAGCTAAGCGAGTATATAAGGGTTGTATAATAGTAGTTCATAGTCGATCTGCTATAGCGAAACTAATTGAGTTAGATATGGTAGAATTTGATATTATCATGGGTATGGATAGCTTCTTATCATGCCAACGTTGATTGTAGATTAAAGAGAGTCCGATTTCAATTTCCAGGGGAGCCTATTTTGGAGTGGAAATGTAATACATAATTGCCGAGAGGTAGATTTATTTCCTATCTCAAGGCAAGGAAGATGATCAGTAAGGGCTGTCTTTATCACTTAGTTCGAGTTCATGATATGGAAGTAGTGTCACCAACCATTCAGTCTATCCTCATAGTTAATGAGTTTCCCGATGTTTTTCCTGATGAACTTTCGGGTCTTCCACCAGAGCGAGAAATTGAGTTTGCTATTGACCTAATACCAGATACTCATCTAATATCTATTTCTCCCTATAGAATGGCCCCCACAGAGTTGAAAGAGTTGAATGAACAACTAAAAGACTTGCTTGAAAAAGGCTTTATCAGACCTAGTACATCACCGTGTGAAGCGCCTGCGTTATTTGTAAGAAACCTTACAGATGTGTATTGATTATAGGTAGTTGAATAAGGTGACGATCAGGAATAAGTACCCGCTCCCAAGAATTGATGATTTAGTTGATTGGTTGCAAGGTGCCAAGTATTTTTCAAAGATAGACTTGAGGTCCGGGTACCATCAAGTAAGGGTTAAGGAGGAAAATATTCCGAAGACAACATTCAGGACCAGATACGGGCAATTTCAGTTTCGTGTTATATCGTTCGGTTTGAACAATGCCCCAGTAGTATTCATGAATTTGATGAACCGTGTGTTTAGACCCTTTTTGGATCTGTTCGTAATTGTATTTATCGATGATATATTGGTGTATCCTCGTTTAAAGGCTGAGCATGTAGATCATCTGCGTATTGTGCTTAGAGTTATACAAAAAGGGAAGTTGTATGCAAAATTCTCTAAATGTGAATTCTGGTTGAACTCTGTAGCTTTCCTTGGGCATATCATTTCGGGTGAAGGCATCCGGGTGGATACACAAAAGATTGAGACAGTAAAGAATTGGCCACCCACTACACCGACGGAGGTTCGTAGATTTCTCGGTTTGGTAGGTTATTACAAGAGATTTGTAGAGGGATTTTCTCCCCTTTCGGCACCTTTGACACAGTTGACTCAGAAGGGAGCAAAGTTTCAATGGACTGATGCTTGCGAACGGAGTTTCCTGGCATTAAAGGACAGATTAACTTCAGCACCAGTTTTAATACTCTCAGAAGGGACCGATGATTATGTGATCTATTATGACACTTCAGGTATTGGATTGGGTTGTGTGTTGATAGAGCATGGTAAGGTTGTAGCTTATGCTTCTAGACAACTGAGAAAGCACGAGAAGAATTACTCGACCCACGATTTAGAGTTAGCCGCAGTGATTCATGCACTAAAGATGTGAAGGGACTACTTGTATGGCATTAATGTTGATATCTATACGGATCATAAGAGCCTCCAGTATATCTTCAGGCAAAAGGAATTGAATTTACATCAAAGGAGATGGTCAGAGCTATTTAAAGACTATGACATTGATATTTTATACCATCCAGGGAACGAAAACATAGTAGCCGACACCCTCATCCGTAGATCTACGGATAGCCTATCATATTTACAGCTAAAAAAGAGAGGAATATCCCATGGAGTTCATCAGCTAGCTAGTCTTGGAGTTCGGTTACTATCCAAGACACGACAACATCCTCTTTAATAACGGAAGTAAAAGAACGCCAGTACGAGGATCCTATGTTTGTTCATTATAGGGATACCACCTCTTAGAAAGAGAAGACACCGTTTGGGATTACAAAAGATGGAGTCCTCAGATATCGAGGACAATTATATGTCCCCAATGTTGCAGGGCTGTGTCGGCAGGTTATGGGGGAAACTCACTATTCTCGTTATTCTATCCATCCAGGAGCGACAAAGATGTATCATGATATCAGCGAAATATATTGGTTGGACGGAATAGAAAAGGATATAGAAGAGTTTGTTGCTCAGTGTCCTAACTGTCAGCAAGTTAAGATTGAGCATCAGAAACCCGTTGGATTATTGCAGGCTATGGAGATTCCGACTTGTGTAATCAATATGGATTTCATCGTAGGCTTACCTCGTACCCAACATAAGTTTGATTCCATATGGGTAATAGTCGATAGGCTCACGAAATCAGCTCATTTCCTATCGGTTAGATCTTCATATACAACAAAATATTATGTAAAGTTTTAAATTAAAGAGATAGTGCGACTACACGGAGTACCAATATTGATTATATCTGACCGTGGGGCCCAGTTTATAGAACATTTTTGGAAATCATTTAAGAGAGGTCTAGGAACTCAAGTGAATCTTAGTACAATATTTCTTCCCCAGACAAATGGACAAGCCGAGCGTACTATTCATACCCTTGAGGATATGTTACGAGGCTGTGTGATATACTTCAAAGATAGCTGGGATGATCATCTGCCACTTATTCAATTCACATATAATAATAGCTACCATTCCAATATTCAGATGGCTCCATACGAAGCTCTTTATGGATGAAAGTGTAGATCGCCTATAGGGTGGTTCGATGTTGGGCAAACTACATTAGTAGGACCAGAATTGGTACAGAAGGCAATTGAGAAAATTAAGTTTATACATGAGAGGCTATTTGTAGCTCAAAGCCGTCAGAAGTCTTATGTGGATAATTGATGGCGAGACTTGGAATTTCAGGTTGACGACTGGGTATTCTTAAAAGTCTCACCTATAAAGGGTGTGATGAGGTTTGGCAAGAAAGGAAAACTTAGCCCACGATATATTGGGTTTTATAGGATCATTCGGAGAGTGGGCCAATTAGCTTATGAGTTAGAATTACCCTCGAAATTGGAGTCTTTCCATTCGGTTTTCCATGTATCCATGTTACGAAAGTGCATTGGCTATCCTACCCGAGTGGTGTCCACGAGTGATGTACAGACTATAGAGGACTTATCATATGAGTAAATTTCGGTTGCCATCCTAGACTGACAAATCTGCAAGCTACGGAATAAGGAGGTCGTATCCGTGAAAGTACTTTGGAGAAACAACAATGTGGAAAAATGACTTGGGAGGCTGAGGAAGACATGAAGTCTAGATATCCCTACTTATTTTCCCCTCCAGAGAAGGGTCCGACTGAGACGTCACAACCTCAAGGTACGTGTACGGATCCTTGTGTTAGTTATTGTCATTAGTCGTGTGAGGACATAGTCGTTATTGATGATTGTGGTCCTATGTAGCATTGAATTATTGAATTTATAAAGGAAGAGTTGGTAGTATAGTTCTTACAAAGGCAACTCTCCCAAAGTTATATAGAGCCCGGAGAGTTAAACATTTGAGGACAAATGTTTCTAAGGGGTGAAGGATGTTACATCTCCCGTTTTCATACGTTAAAAGTTTCGTCTTCAGTTAATCAACATAGACTCGGGGATGAGATTATCTTGAGGTTAACATATTTATGTTATTTATAACAAGCGATAAGTAAGTGTCATGAAGGATAAAGGGTGCACGAATTAAAGAAAATGAGTTTCGTTGAAAGTGACCAATTTGAGATAAAATACGGGTCGAGCGATAATACCCGATAATTATAAACTAGTACCATGCAATGTACCATATGACCACTGTAGTATGATGTATAAAGTATATTTAAAATAAGTAGAATTTTAAGTAATTTGGGATAATTCTTAATTATACGGGTAATTGGTTAATTATCGGGTAACGGAACATTACCTAGTTAATTAATGAATTATGAGACAAGCCTAACCCCCACCCCCAAAACAAAAAAATATAACGTGGCAACAAGCCACTACTGTGGCCTATGGCGCTTAGTCATAGTAAACTTAGGGGTCGTTCGGTAGAGTGTATAAGAATAATGCTGAATATGGTGTATTAGTAATGCATGTGTTAGTAATGCAAGCTTTAGTTATAGAGATTATTTTTTATACATTGTTTGGTGTGGTGTATTAAAAATTAAACTGCATTGCATACTTTTAAAAAAAATAGTTGTTTACAAAAATGCCCTCTATATTCTTTAGTTTTAAGGGACTTTAAGGACAATTTGGTCTTTAGACATACTAATGCATGCATTGATAGCCTTGGTATTACTAATACCTATATGCACGTGCATAACATTATACAGAAGAAACATCCGTATAATTTTTTATATCATAGAAACATCCGTCACGATCCAAGTTATACAGAAGAAACGAGCAAATGCATAGTTTTCATAAACAACTCTATTCATAGAAATACTAGGGATCTCTTTGTTCTTGATTCCCCATGTGACATATTATTATATCTTCTCTTTATGGGTCTCAAAATAATATGCAGTTGATAAAGTTTATCTGAAAAGAATATAGAGATTTTTAACTTATTTTCAAGCATTTTATTCACTTATGTATGTATATTGACCCATGACCGGACGGCGTTATATACGAGTATTTATATGTATACATTTATGTTTATGGGAAGAAGGTTACGGCGTTATATCCGCACCACCACCTGATCAGTTGGTATATGTTGATGTTGTTGCCCATAGTGACCGAGATGATATGATGGAAGGCCCTCAGTAGCTTGATGATATTATGTATACCCATACCTATGCATGGCATAATTATATGCACGTGCATAACATTATAAATGTTTCAAAATTTACAAAGTTATTCAGATTAATAGATGGATTACAATATTCCATGTTTCATCTATGTCTTTTACGTACTGATTTTCATGCCTTACATACTCAGTACATTTTTTGTACTAATACCCTATTTCACGGGGCCTGCATTTAATGCCTGCAGGTACAGGTAGGCAAGTTAACGGCTTCCCTTATTAGGATCCTTGATCAGCGTGAGTTGGCACGCTCCACTTGATCCGGAGCTGCTTTAGATTTTGGTATGATATGTTTGTATATATATATATATATATGGGTATGATCTGGAGTTGCCTTTAATTTGTTATGATACGTTTGTATATATATATGGGTATGACGTGGCTCATTCCCGTCTTTGTACAATTGTATTTCTATTAGAGGTATGTAGACAGTTATGTCTAGTTGGATAGTATGTGGCCTTGTCGGCTTTATGTTTTGAGTATATAGTTGTTTATCGCGGGCTTGCTGGCTCGCCCACTGTAATCCGCACGTATTTGCATATATGTCTTTTGGACAGGTTTTCCTCGCGCATGTTATTCTCATAATTCAGCAAATATTATTCATGTTTATATCTTAGTCGCATGCTTAAGGGTGTTCGACAGGTAGGACTGGGGCACTCGCTGCGGCCTATCGGTTTGGGACGGGACAATCCCAATGCAATCCACCTACACAAAGAGCTCCATGACCACAACCAAGCAATAGTCGAGTTAACTACGACCATGAACTAGTTGGCCAAAGCTCAATTGCAGCAAGTTCAAGTGCCAAAACAAGTGAATGCCATGGAAGGGCTAAATATGATGGTCAACAAGAGGACACAAAGAGGTCAACAAAGTCAAGAAAATCCGGATAAATTTAAGAAAGGTGGTAGTGGTTACAATCAAGAGGATGTGTATGATGATCAAAGTGAAGAGGTTCTGTATGTGAACAACTACCAAGGACAACGGGGCAATGCTCCTAATCAACAACAAAAGTGGAGATCCCATGGAAATTGGCTAAATCAAATTCAACAAGGAAATTGGAATAGTGGAAACAACAACAACCAAAGCAACTGGGGGAACAACAATCAAAATTGGGGCAACCAAGGCAACTGGGGTGGCAATAACAATAGCAATTGGGGAGGAAATATCAACCAATGGGGTTGGAATAACAATAATTAGGGGAATTGGGGTCCGGGCTTTCAAAGGCCTCCGATGTTTCAACAACATAACAACCCGCATCCATATCCATCACAAGGTCTTATCTAGTCCAACAATGAGATGGGACAAATTGAGACAATGTTTGAGCAAGTGATGAAGAAAAACGCCGACTCCGATGCCCAATTGGCGTCCCACAATACTTCTATCTGCAACTGGAGGTCCAACTTGGCCAAATTTCTCAAGCTTTGAATACTTGCCCTAAGGGGGCACTACCTAGTGACACTGTAGTTAACCCGAAGGGAGGGAACAATACGGGCCATGCTATGACGATGACTACAAGGAGTGGTAGATGTGGAGTTGCTAGTACCTCTAATGCAATAAAGGTTGTGAGTGACGATGTGTTGGTGCAAGATGATGATGGGCAAAGTAATAATGTGCAAGTGAGTGATGAGAATGTGGGTGAAGAAGTGAGAATGGTTATTGAAGACAACGTGGAGGAGACACAAAATGATGTGAACCCGTCTAGGGAACACGTGATAGACATACCAAAAACGATAGTGCCCAAAGCCAAGGCTCCTTTGCCAAGTCCTCCTCCACCATACCCTCAAAGGCTTACAAGACAAAACAATGAGAACCAGTTCAAGAAATTTATTGATATGATGAAAAGTTTGTCCATAAATGTGCCGTTGGTGGAAGCTCTAGAACAAATGCCAGGATATGCCAAGTTTATGAAAGACTTGGTAACAAAGAAGAGATCCATGAATTGTGAAACGATCAAGATGACGCACCAAGTGAGTGACATTGTACATTCCATAGCCCCAAAGCTAAAGGACCCCGATGCTTTTACAATCCCGTGCACTATTGGTAGTGCCAATTTCGCCAAAGCTTTGTGTGACTTGGGTGCAAGCATTAACTTGGTGCAATATTCCATGTTTAAGACATTGGGGATTGGGCAGCCAAGGCCCACATCCATGAGGTTGCAAATGGCGGATAGGATAATGAAGAGGACATTGGGGATAATTGAGGATGTGTTAGTGAGGGTCGACAAGTTCATACTTTCTGCGGATTTTGTGACACTTGACTGCGAGGTTGACTATGTGGTGCCGATCATATTAGGGAGACCTTTCTTAGCTACAAGGAAGGCTCTAGCTGATGTGCAAGCAGGGGAGCTCACCTTCTGGGTGGGTGATGAAAAAGTTGTATTCCATGTCTGCAAATCAATGCGGCAGCCTAATAGCAACAAAGTTTGTTCAATTGTGGATCTTATGACTGAGGTGATTGTTGAAGACACCAGTGTTGTGATTAATGTGGAGGACCCTTCGGAAGCTATGTTGTTGAACCATGATGTGACTGAGGATGAAGGCTTGGTAGAATATTTCAACACTTTGCAAGGAATGGGTTCATAGACATATGAGCCCCGAAAACTTTCCTTGGATCTTGAGAACTGAAAGACTCCACCAACAAAGCCCTCAATCGAGGAGCCTCCCACATTGGAGTTGAAGCCTTTGCCTTCATACCTCAGGTATGAATTCTTGGGCCCTTGTTCAACTTTACCTGTTATTTTTTTTTCGTGTTCAACTAATGTGCAGGTAGATTCCACCCTTGCGGTGCTCCAAAGAGGGAAGAAGAGGGGTATGACTGTGGTCACAAATGAGAAAAATGAGTTGATCCCCACTAGGACTGTCACTAGATGGAGAGTGTGCATGGATTGTCGAAAGCTGAACAAAGTGACCCGCAAAGATCATTTTCCATTAGCCTTTATTGACCAAATGCTGGATAGACTTGTGGGCGTACCTACTACTACTTTTTGGATGGGTACTCAGGTTAAAACCAGATTTTGATTGCATCAGAAAACCAAGATAAAACCACATTCACATGTCTGTATGGCACCTTTGCATTCTATGGATGCCATTTGGTTTGTGCAATGCACCGACTATCTTTCAGCGGTGTATGATGGAAATATTTATGGATATACTGGAGGACTTCCTTGAAGTGTTCACAGATGATTTTAGTGTTGTGGGTGACTCCTTTGAAGAATGCTTGAATAATCTTGACAAAGTGTTGGCCCGATGTGAAGAGACCAACTTAGTACTTAATTAGGAGAAGTGCCACTTTATGGTTGATGAGGGCATTGTCCTTGGACATATGATCTCAAAGAATGGTATTGAAGTGGACAAAGCGAAGATTGAAGTGATTTCAAAACTCCCTCCTCCTACTTCTATTAAAGGAGTGAGGAGATTTCTAGGAATGCGGGGTTCTACTGTCGGTTCATCAAGGATTTCTTAAAGGTGGTGAATCCCTTGTGCCGGTTGTTGGAAAAGGATGCAAAATTTGTCAAAGGAGTGAGGAGATTTCTAGGAATGCGGGGTTCTATTGTCGGTTCATCAGGGATTTCTCAAAGGTGGTGAATCCCTTGTGCAGGTTGATGGAAAAGGATGCAAAGTTTGTGTTCAATGTGATTTCATGAAAGCTTTTGAGATTCTCAAGTATAGATTGACTACCACTCCCATCATTACCGCACCCAATTGGAGCTTACCATTTGAGCTTATGTGCGATGCTAGTGACGTTGCGGTAGGAGCAATTTTGGGGCAAATGATCAACAAGATATTTCATCCGGTCTATTATGCAAGCAAAATGATGAATGAAGCTCAAGTCAATTATACGGTGACCAAGAAAGAGTTACTAGCCATTGTCTTCACCATGAAAAAGTTCAGGCCTTATCTCATGGTTACCAAAGTGATTGTGCAGACCGATCATGCGACACTCTGTTACTTGATGACAAAAAAGGACTCTAAGGCTAGGTTGATGAGATGGGTTCTTATGCTTCAAGAGTTTGACCTTGAAATCATTGATCGGAAATGAAGTGAGAATCAAGTAGCGGACCACTTGTCCCTTTTGGAATAGGATGGGAGGCCCCATGATGGTCTTGAAATTAATGATTCATTTCCGGATAAACAAATCCTCTTCGTGTCTTTGAATAGTTTGCCTTGGTTCGCCGATGTTGCTAACTTTCTTATGACCGGCATTTTTTCGAGTGAGCTCTCTTCTAACCAAAGGAAAAAGCTTAAACAGGACAACTTGGATTATTACTCGGACAAGCCTTATCTTTTCAAGATTTGTAATGATGGTGTGATCCGGGGATGTGTTCCGGAAGAGGAGCAACTGAGATTCTTGATGCTTGGCATTCCTCGCCCTACGGTGGTCATTATGGTGGGGCGAGAACTGCTTCAATGGTTCTCAGCTATGGATTTTATTAGCCTACCCTCTATAAAGATGCTATTGAACTTGTTAAGAGATGTGTTGAGTGTCACCGAGCTAGTGGAATTTCCAAGAAGGATGAAATGCCTCTCGCCACTATTCTTGAGATTGATATTTTTGATGTATGGGGCATTAACTTTATGGGTCCATTTGTGAGTTCTTGTGGGAACACCTATATTCTAGTTGTTGTGGATTACGTCTCCAAATGGGTTGAAGCTGTGGCTTTGCCCAACAATGAAGAACAGAGTGTGGTGGCATTCTTAAAGAAAAACATATTCACAAGGTTTGGCACTCCAAGGGAGATCATCAGTGATGGGGGTTCTCATTTTTGTAACAAAGCCTTTGACACCACTCTCCAAGTATGGTGTCACTCACAAGGTGTCAACTCCCTATCATCCCCAAGCAAGTGGACAGGTTGAGGTCTCCAATAGGGAGATCAAGAATATTCTTTACAAGATTGTCAATGCAAACCGGATTGATTGGTCAAGGAAATTAGACGATGCTTTATGGGCCTATAGAACACCTTACAAGACTCCAATTGGTATGTCTCCGTATTGGTTGGCATTTGGGAAAGCATGTCACCTCCCAATTGAATTAGAGCATAAGGCCATGTGGGCGCTGAAAAGTTAAACCTTGAATGGGATGTAGTTGCAAATCTCCGGATAGAGAAACTAAATGAACTTGACGAGTTCTGGTTTCATACTTATTCCAGCTCGTCATTGTATTAGGAGAAGATGAATTACTTACATGAAAAATATGCCCGGAAAAAAGAATTCAAGGAGGGTGATTTGGTTCTTCTATTCAACTCTCGGTTACGATTGTTTTTGAGAAAGCTCAAGTAAAAATGGAGTGGCCCTTTTGAAGTGGTACATGTAACTCCATTTGGTGCTCTTGGTTTGAAAAACAAAAATGGTGAAATCTTCCGAGTTAATGGGAATCGAGTGAAGCACTATCTTAGCAATTTTGATGATAGCCACGTGGTGGCATTGATCCATTTCAAGTAAATGATGGTAACATGTGTCATGCCGCGTCGTTAAATCAGGCACTTCTTGGGAGGCAACCCATGTGTTTTTCTTTCTTTTTGATTTTTTTCTTAGTTTAGGCTTTGTTTTGGACTAACTGGTTGTGAAGTTTGTGTAGGAATCATTTGTGAAGTGCAAGACTTTGGCTAGAAACATTTGCCTAAGTATGGCGAATTCCGCGGACCGTGCCCAAAATCTCAGGGTCCGCGTAAGCAGTACGTGAGGGCACTTTTTGTTAGCGGACTCGTACTTGAAGAGCTCAAAATATCAGCTCTCTAAGGTTGAGTTCGTGTTTGCGTTCATAATTTTGCGGTCCGCAGTGAATTTCACAGCGCTAGTTCATAATTTCGTATCTGCGTTCATAATTTCACGGACCGGGCTAGTTGCTTGAGGCTATTCTTCATCAGGTAAAAGAATGCGGACCGCGATAGAATTTTGCGGCCGCGATAGAAGGTCCCTAGAACTTTTACCCTTTTCGCACCCTAAACTCCCACCGAAATATAGCACTATTCACACTCATCTACTTGGATCTAAATCTCATTTCACTAATCAAGAGTCAAATTTCCTCTTAATTTCTTAACTGGTATGCTTAAATCATGGTATTGCTTTTATATTTTGTTCTTCTTTTCTCTTAGTTTTAGTTTTTTTTAGGGTTTGAATACTTGCCATAATCTCAAATTGATGCCTAAATTCACGTGGGTAATTTTTATATGCTTAATGGGGGATAAGGGTATTAACTATGTTTGTAATTGAACAAATTGTTGCACTTAGTGAAAACCCTAGGTTACAAACTTTAGTCAGTGCTCTTGCGGCCGCAGTTAGTCATTTGCGGCCGTGCTTACTTTTTCGCTGTCCGTGGTGATCAAAGTTCAGAGAGTTAGTGGTCTGATCCTAACCTCTTCACAGCCGCGGTTACTTTTTCGTGGTCCGCGATGCCTGGTTCTGAGAAGTAGTTTCTGTATTTTAACTACACTGTTTTAACATGCTAGAAACTTTGTTCTGACTTCCTTCTTTGCTTGTTTGCTGCAGACAATGGTCCAATCCCGAGGTGGAAGCGATACAGCTAAAGAGGGTAGAACCCTCCTGAGGCAGGGGAAAGGTAAAGACCAAGTACCCTGTTTACCTTGAAAACGGTAATTACAATTCGATTTGACTTTGTGGTTCTAAAAATACGTAATTTATTTTTATGCTAGTTGTTAGGTAGTAGATGCTAAGTGTGAGACTAGAAAATAAGATAAGAGCTTGAAGGCAGTATGTTAGGCAAACCGAGTGGCTGAGAATCAGGGTCTCGAATTGGCCTATACGGGGCCTCGAGGTCGAGCTAATCGTTAGGCTGTGAATGGCTGATGAAGGACTAACAATTCTAAGAGATTTGATAAGAGCTCTTTATGATCAATAATGAGTAATAAATGAAGAACAATTAATGAAATACAATAAATTTAAGTAATAAATGTAAGTAATAGAATTAAGGGCGAATGTGTTTAAGTTAGAGAGTAGAGAATGTTCTTGTATTGAATGTTATGTATGTTACAAAATGATAAGGGTCCCCTTTATATATGAGGGGGAATCCCAACATAGTACAGACGCATTTATTACAAGGATATGAGGCTGGTACAACCATTTAATGCCACAGTACAGGCTTGAACTAGCCCAATAGATTTGGTCAGCTTTATTCACGTGCCTTGGGAACTTCCCATTTGTCCATCATGGCCATCGATTTGCACTGCCTCAAAGTCGATCATTGAGAACCCTTGGGGTCGATCATTGAGAACCCTCGGAGTCAATCATTGATAATCCTCGGGGTTAATCATTGAGAACCCTCGCGGTCTTACGAAGCGCCATAATGACCTAAAATCGGACTCTCTGATTTTAGTTGTATATATATAGTCCCCGCATTTCTTAGAATGAAAATGATAAGAAACAATCTTGAGTTCTTACCTCTTTGATACTACCCTCACGATGTCAGCCCATAAGAGTATTAAATTCCATGACTCAAAAGACTATGCAGGGGTCGCTATCAACACGACTATCGAGAAGCCCACGAACCGCTATTGGTTCGACCTTTCCACTTCCAATTACTGCCCATATGGCTTCTATAAATCCCTTAACCATTTTGTCATTCATACTTTTACACCATTTTCAAGTTTCTATTGCTATGTTCACCATCTTCTGTAACCTTCAAACTTCTGCTCTTGCTTCTTTACTTTCCTTCTCAAAAACCCCTCTTTTTTATAGTGATGGTCAAAACCTCTAGAATGGTACCTCAGAAAGATGGTACCACTTCGTCGTCATGCCCATCCAAGGGCAAACCAAATATACCCGCAACTATCGAGCAATGTACCCCTACCTAATTCGATACTATATCCGATTTTTCCATCGAAAATCCCCTTTCTACACAAGGCCGATGTGAGCACGTGTATCGATACATCAACATGGTGACCGATAGGAACAGAGTGAAGGAAGACTACCGATGGGGGGAGGCAGTGTTAGTAGAGATTCCCAATCCCGAGGAAAGCATAGTAGACCACTAAGCTGGCTTCCTCAGTGTGTATACATACCCATTTACTCTAGGTCCCGTAGATTCTTTAGATCATTCTTCCCCGTCGATATATCCGGTGATTCTCGACTTTTGTCGTGAATACCGAGTGACACTCGGTAAGATCTATCCTTATTTTTGGAGGATCGTTTATATGCCCTGTTATTTCTCCAACCAGGTCGAGGGTATGACCTTTATCCTCAATCACTTGGTCAAATTATACAGCCCTCGTCTTTTCGAGGGTTTGATCAAGCTTCATCCTCGATCCGCGAGGCCGTTCTTTTCGAGAATCGATGAGGACAAGGATCGGGGGTGGATGAGCTGGTTTGTCCGAGTGAGGACCTCGGACATCATTCTGGCTAATACGATGCAATACCCGGAGGAATGGAATATGATGCGTCAGTGTCCCTACCTTGAGCACGTTTTATTGCCCTTTCATCCCCTTCTGAAAAATGATCTTTTTTTATGCAGCCACCGTTTGGTACCCCACCGCGGTTTAGAACCTATCGGGATGGATCTGACAGTTTGATTCCACTTTCCCGTATATAGATCATTCTTGGCGTGACTTGGCCAAAATGTGGTGGCAGGCCAAGAACCACGGTATGCTTTTTGTTGCTATATTTACTAGGTTTCCTTATGAGTATCTTTTGTGGTGGTAAGTTTGATGCATCATGCTTGTGTAGGCCTTGGGGTTGGAGTGTCGATGAGGTCGTCTCCTGATGATGGGGAAGGGACCTCGAAACCCAGCAAGGGTAGGAAGAGGAAGAAAGAGACGTCGGCCGGGTCCCCCAAGTCAGAGAAACCTAAAGTTCACAAGCATCGGACCGATGCCATGGTCTCGATTTTGGCTGTTGTGGAAAGTCCCCATACCGAGGATGAAGGTGATGATGATGAGGATCGCCCTTTGGCACAAAGGGTGAGATGGGGCGTGGATGCTCCACAAGTTGCTAGGGAGAAGGCCGCCAAATTGGGGGTGGTCGATACGGACCAAACTCGTGTTGAGGAGACCCCCGAGGAGGGTTCGGGCATAGTCCCCAGTTCCAAGTCAGACATGGTACAGTCTGTACTGATGAACCCGCAACTGGTGATTCCGGAGTGCCTGAACCCGAAGTTTTTCTGGGGCAAGATGAAACCCTTAGAGAAATTAATGCTTTGGGTTGCCTTATTTTGGGCCCTTTGTACTCACCGGGGGAAATCAGGGTGCACAGGATCGGGATACCATGGACTCTAATGGAGGGGAAGATGTGCTTGGAGACCTCTTCGATGGTGTTGAAGAGAACATTGATCTCGATGCTCCCGTTGCTCTCGAGGAAACGGAGAGGCTTCAGCAGCATGTGATATTCTTTGACATATCATTTGCGCTTCAAATCTTCGCCCTTGCCTTTCTAACTTATCTGCTTTGTCGCAAGCTAAGAAAATATATGACCATGCCTTTTCTAGGCTTCAAGATGAGGTTTCATGTCATGGGAAGGAGTTTGAGAAGCTCACCTCGGAGCTAAAGGAGTCGAAGGCCTTCTCCTCCCGAAAGGGGGAGGAGTTGAGCGGGCTTCAGGTGAGTTTGGAGGGAGTGTGCTAGGAAATGGCTGGCATTGCTGAGCAGGTAACACAACATCCATGAACTCGTGCTTTATTCTTATAACTTGATGCTTACCAACTTGTTTTGCCTTTGCAGATTAGGTAAAAGGATGCCCTGGTGGGGAAACTTCAGGAAGAGGCTGCAGCCAAGGATGCGGACCTCGGAGAGAGATCTTTTGCGAACGGAGTTGGAATTGATCCGGGGTCTTCTTCGGAGTGCTCAGAAGGAGGCTTTTGACCTATCCGCGACCAAGTCTGAGGTCAAAGAAATGCTACTTCATACATGAAAGATGCTGCCACTGTAAATGTTCGAGCCAGAGAAATATTTGAGAAGGCCGAGCAGAAGAATACTCGGGTCGTTGCTTGTGCTCGTTCACAAGCAAGGAGGCAGGCTCTCGAGGAAGAAATCGCACAAGGCACCGATCTCTCAACTGATATTGAGGAAGCCCGAATCTTGGAGGAAGAATCGGCATTTTTGGCCACTTTGGACGAGGGTTTCGGAGATGATCCAGAGAGTAGTGAGGGTGAAGAATAGACTCATGTTGCCTTTCCCCTTTCTTTTTGTGTATGAATTTCTCAAGGGGGGGGAGGTTTTGTAAAGACACCCCATTGTAAATATATTTTTTGGGAATGTAAAAGATTTTTCTGCTTCAAGTCTTCAATTTTCATATTTCACCGTTTACGCGAAGTTAGCCTTTGAATTTTGATGTTAGCTTTTCAGAACCCATACTTGGAGTAATCGTGGCCCTCGAGATCGGGTACAATCTTGAGATTAGGTCGATAGCTTGTTTAGAGTCAATGTTTGTAATAACAGAAGTCCTCAGGATCTCAATGGCTCACGAGCGATGTATGACAGTGTCATTTATGTGACACGGTTGCGAAGCGACCGGGGTGGCCCCACCGGTATACTTCCCCAAAAAAGGTACTGACATGGTCAGAATTAATTGGCCTTCAGGATAGACGAACATACGCTCCTTACTCTATATATGCATTTGCTTATTTCTTATCTAGGACTCCGCTACTTTGAATAATTATCCCTTTTATAGAGCTCATATTCTTTGTGTCAGTTATCTTAACATTTAAACTCAAAGCTTTCGCCCAAGTCTTCATCTTACTTTTCTTATTTTACCATAGCCATGGCTTCTACATCCAAATCTGCTCACCAAGGAGAGGAGAGTTCCACCTCTACTTCACGCTCGGTTGGTGGTATACCACCGGTGCCTAGTGAGCTAACTTCGAGGTACTTTGTCTCGAGTAAGGACTTTGCGTTAGAGAGACCTCCCAATGTTCAAGGCCATCGGGAGCAAGAAGTACCGAAGGTGCCTCAATTCTTTTCCCCTTTTATGACAAAGAAGTTTGAAGGATTTCTCCCCGTCCAAGGCTTTCCTCAACCTGGCTTCACAGTAGAGCAGCTCGGACTTGAGCTTGTCAAAGGCCTATGAAAAAGAAGCTTAATGAGAAAATGAAAATGTGAAATCAAAAGACCAATAAAGTCAACCAAAGCTCGCCACAAAACAAAGCCAATGAGCCTCCTCGAAAATTGAGCCTGCATCTATTGGCCTGGTCTCACCGACCCCAGTTGAACTGATCTCGGTAGGGACATGGTCGCTCGAGACCCTGCCTGATTTAGGCGGCCCCTTGTCTTGAGCATCCCTCGAAGTACCTTCGACAGGATGCGAAAACGGCAGTAGAAAACCTTTATCCCCCGAAGTACCTTCGGAAAGAGATGAGGACAATAGTTGAACACCTGTATCCCTTGAAGTATCTTCGACGGGAAATGAAGTCGGTGGCAAAGGAGGAACAATTATTCCGAGGATAGAAGCCTCAGATGTCACAGGCTTAAACGATACATCTTCTTTAAGCCTCCGAGCAGGGCTTACCTCGCTCTGAGCACCTTCGTTCTTCAAGGACTCCTTCTGTTTGTTATTAGTCCTCGGCCCCGAAGCCGACGATCCTTCCTCCTCCCTGACGGGGAACGGTCTCATCTTAAAAAATCCTCCAACGCCTGCAGTGACGGAGTTAGTACACATAAAAGAAAGTATCTTTCAAAGAAAACAAGCCACACATCACGTACCGTGGTGTTTTACCTCCCATCTACCCTTGGACAGATCTCGCCACTTACACTTATTGTAAGTCGAGCAAGCCTCTAGTTTCCGAGACCAATCCTCCAGGTCGAGAACCTCGTATGGCATCCATGGGATTGCTGCAAAAAAAGAAAAGAAAAGGAAAGCATATTTACAGAATCCGCCTCCACCATGGACAAAAATACTAAGAACACGAGTGTACCACTTACGTGTAAAATTCCATTTATCATGTAATGAAAGGAACTTTGCGGGGATAATATCGATAGTCCGCACTCGGACGAAATGACTCATCCACCCTCTGTCCCCATCTTCTTCATTACTGGCAACAAAGGGCTGAGTGGATCGACGTTGTAGAGTAATCATGCATCGGTAATGCAAGGGTCGTACAATCTAATAAGATGCCTGAGGGTGAACTTGAACCGGGCTTTATCTGCAAAATACCTTATCATCAGCACTATCCTCCAAAAGAACAGGTGAACCTGTGCCAGGGTAACCTGATATCTTCCATAAAATTCGAGCATGACCCTATTGAGAGGGCCCAATGTAAGGGGTATGTATATACATTCAAAAACCCCTAGACATGAGCCATGATGCTCTCTTTCAGGAAAGGTACCTGCAGTACAACCTTTTATCCCAATCCGCAGTCTTTTCTAACTGGCTCTAGGTGTTCCTCCCCTATTGAGGAGATAAATATCGATATATAGATTTATATAAACATCATTACCATTATGTGCATATTGGTATGGTTCAAATTGCATTTAAACCTTTAACCCTTAAAGGATTACCAGAGACCTTTTTAGCAGCTCTTAGAGATGCTAGAAATCTAAATTTCAGACAGTCTCTAATGGGTTCGATAGAATCTACAGTGGCCTATGGTCCGGTATATTTTAATACTCAATCCAATTTGCAATTATCTCTTTCTGATGTTAATATTTTTGATGCTTTGACTTTAAATGTGAAAACGCATGGTTATAATTATGCGCCTGGTTCTGAACTTATATGTCTATCCTATAGGATTTATTTCAAATTGTTATCTACTTTGAATCCTAGATGTAAGTTATACGATACATCGGATCAGACCATATTGGTAGAAACCAATTTTGCAAAGTCCAAGGTCACCACTAGGAGACCTATCAGGTGGGAGGAAATTAATTTTCCAACTACATGGACTTTAAATTCTGTTATATCCCCAAGTCAGATTACAAACGACTTGTCAAATACTGAATTTTCGCATGTCACTCAAAATCCGGATGGTAGGATTTGTATTCAATTTGATGATAAGTCTACTATTTATAATAGACATTCATTTTCTAATCATAGACTTCTACCTGCTATTCAACATATTTCCCCTATTGAACCAGTCTACGGTCCAGCTCGCAATCGTGCAGCTTCTCTACACACTATTGCTAGTGATAAGCCTGATCAAAAGGTTAAAAGGGTTGAAAGGGTTAAGATTAACCCTCAAACAAATATTGTTCAAGATAATGACAATATTTCTGATAAGGATATTCCTTCTGTATCCGAGATGGATTTTGACCCCAATAATATTTAATGATTCCACACCAAATTGATTTTAGCCCCGGTTCTCGGGCCCGTATTTATATTCAAAAAGAATTTTTTAGTGAAAAATAGAACCAATTTAAAACATGGTTTTTTGATACTTATAGTAAAGATGATTTGAATAATATATCTCAAGAATTTTATGAAGCTTGTGCCTTGCATAATCAAATTATGTATTTTGTTCCTTGGTTTATAACAACTTATTTGCCTCTTTAAGTCTCTGTTTAAATTAATCACTCTAAGAATAGTGATCAATTCCTCGTTATCAAATAGCATGTTATAATAATTCATAAATTATTCTAAATATTCCCGGAACAGAAAATCCGGAAGGCAATTATCAATTCCTTTTTTGTATTGTATTTCAAAATTGAAAGGTGCTAGCTGAGCCTGCCATCTAGCAAATATTAATTTAGAAGCATCATGCTTAAAATCTTTGTCAAACATGTATTTAACAGATTGAGCATCAGTTTTTATCAAAAACTTTTGGTTATATAAGTCGTCTTCAGTTTCAGATTCAGTCTCTGAGTAATAGTCAGATTCTGATCCCGAAGTGTATAACAAGCCATAAACCTTATCGTGTAACTCATCATCGAGTTCTAAGGTTTTTAGCTTTTGAAGCTTGAAATTTGGAGAAATATGACCAAACTTTCCACACTTATAACACTTAATATCAGCGAGATCACGTTTGGATCTATTCTTCGCAAATCGAGTAGATTTCCGATGCGCTTTTCTAGTATCACGTTCTTCCTTAGCCCTATATCTAGACCTCTTTTTCTTATACGGGTTGTCCGGGTAAGGATACCTATGATATTTGGTTTTCTTCTTCCTACTTTGAGTGGAAGTTCCGGGTAAACCGAACTGGGTACAGAAGTCACCTAATTGGGACTTTTCTTTAAGCTTATCAATCTTAAGCTGTCTAGAAAGCCTTAACTCATTACACAATTTCAATCCTTCTTCTGTACAAACACCTATAAGCTTACCATAGGTATAATTATTATACAGAATCTCGCCGCAACTACCTTTCAACACATTCCTCACTCTTTCAGCAAATAAGGAAGGGAGACCATCTATAAACTTGGCTTTCCAATGCTCAAATTTATTGTCGGGTAGTTCCATAACTCTACTCATAAAAGTGTCTTTATACCATCTAAATTCACTAAGGGTCTTACATCTAAGCCCACATTTTGCTAACCAAAATTGGTAGCCTAATGATGTACAAAAAATAAATAAAGTTAGGTCAACTATGAGACTAGAGTTAGAGAGCTTTTCTCATATACATTTACTCCTACGGTACATAGGGGATAGCGTGAAGGATACATCAGAGTTATCTTCATATTGGCTTTAACATGGGTGGAAGCCATTGTGAAGGTAGCCCAAACAGATGCCAAAAGGTGTGCTAGAAACTGTCCAATCAACTCTAAAAATTTAGAAAAATTGATGCTTCTGGATTGAAGTCGTATGACATCTATAACACTGCCCAAAGACAAGGAATGCAATGGACAAAAAGATTTGTTGACAGAAGAGAGTGGGCAGCAAGAGTTACAGGAAGCTAATCGCCATTAAGGTGCCCTAAATCTAGAAATAATTGAGCCTAGGTGTCCTATGTATATTGATATTTATTCAACAGGTTGAGCACATGAAGTGCTAATACCACACCTTGAATACATACCAATATACTAAGATGGAACCCTGTACCTGCAACAAGGAACCAACTGGTTAGTGAAAACCTGCTGGGCACACACATTGCTTGTCTGTTGAGGCTGCTGTTGCTGTAGAATTTGGTGCAGCAGTTGCTTCTACTGGTTTCTTTGCTATTGTAACTCATTCGATCTTGGACAATTAGGTCTGCTCCCATTATTGTGTGAATGTCATCCATACCCATGAGAAGTATAAGAAGGGGCTAGGTGTGGTGGGATGATGATTTTATTGGTTTTCTTATGTCTGAATGCTGGTGTTTCAACAAAATCCTATTAGATTTGACCTCTGGTCTGACTGGGAAGTGATTGGAGAGAATGGAAATTGGTGAGTGTTGTGAGACTATGGCTGAGCTTTGACAATGAGTCAAAATTGATGGCAAACAAGACTCTAGTTAAGGAGGACAGTTTGACACCATATTGTGCACTGCATCTATTTTTCTATAGGTTCTAGCTAATAATGATAGGGGCAGTGTCTAGCAATATTTTCTAGACTACATTTTATTTTATGCATCCATCGTTTCATTAGGAGTAGTTTGTAAGGTAGTCCTGCTGTTTGGATACCAACATCTCCTTCAAATTTTCTCCACACTATTGCTGCAAAATGCCCTATGCTGAATATGTGCTCCACACTCGCAGCACCATGTATTTGATAGTACACACATCTCGAAACAGTAGGATTACTAAATAGGATAACACTATCATCTGTTGGTAATTTGTTTCTAAGGGCTCTCCATAAGCAAAAGGACCATTTGAAGGGTATCTTTTTGTGCCAAGTCATTTTGTTAGTAAAACTGATGGGCCTCTTCTTTCTAATTACTTCCTAAGCTGATGAGTAGGTGAAATTTCCATTGTCATTGGGAACCCAGATAGCCTGTCCAAGAGTATTTGGATCACGGTAAATTGGGGTATGAAGGATGAAGACAATTTTATGGATAGGTGCAATATCATTCAGCTTTGCAAATTCTAGTGCCTAGATTCCCATAATTGGGATATAGTTATGTGTCCCAATCTTCCTCCTTCTATTCTGTGTTGAGCCAAGGCACATGTTCCCAACCTGTTATCCCACCAGAAGCTACAATTAGTAGAATGCAATCTCCATTTTATGTGCTTCTCAACTTCTTTTTTGTTGAACATCATTTTCTTCCATGCTTGTGACTGCCTTGAGTGCCTCTTTTTGGAAATAGGATTTGATCTTTGACGATACTTTGCTCTAAGGAAACTTCCCCACAAAGACTTTTTAGTTCTAAAGATCCATCATTATTTGAACTCCATAGTTCTGCATATGTCTTCCATAGATCTAAATCCAACTCCTCCTTCAGTGAGTGGGAATGAGAGTTTCTGCCATGAAGACCAGTGGCACTTTTTCTTGTCTTTATCCATACCCCAGAAAAAGGTTGCAGCAAGTTTTTTAATCTGTTTTAGGACTGTTTTGGGAGGGGATAGTGCTGAGAGAAGATGAGTATGGAGAGACTGCATCACATATTTAATCAAAGTTGCTCTGCCCCCATATGAAAGAATTCTGCTTTGCCATCCTCTAATATTGCTCACTACTTTGGATACCATGGTTTTGAAGTAGATTATTCTCATCCTTCCTATGAATAAGGGGCATCCCAGGTAGGTGATGGGAAAGTCTTTCTGGTAAAACCTGTAACCTGTTGAATTCTTCTAATGGTTGCAGGAAAGGCATAAGGAGAAACCATGAAGTGACTTTTGTTTCTGTTGATTTGTTGCCCAGAAATGTCCTCATATGTACTGAGGACTTCCATGATTTTTTGTAATGATGATCTACTTTCTGAAATGAAGATTACGATGTCATCTGCAAAGCTCAGATGATTGATCTGTGGACCTCTTTTTTCCATATAGAATCCTTTGAAAAATTGGTCATGAGTAAGCATGTTTAGCATTCTAGAAAAGAGTTCTACTCCTATGATAAATAGGACGATGACAGTGGATTTCCCTGCTTGAGACCTCTGGTTGAATGGAAAAAACAACATATATTGCCATTGATGATAACTGAGTACCAGTTGTTGGATATGGTCCTCCATATCATGTTTATAATCATTTCACTGAAGCCCAGCCTTCTTAACATAATGCATGTGAAACTCCATGATACTCTGTCATGGGCTTTGGCCATGTCTAACTTTATCACCACATTAGATCCTGCATTTGGATTTTTTATGCCTTGCACGATTTCCTGTGCAAGCATAATATTCTCAAAAATGTTCCTGCCTTTGACAAATCCAGATTGGTTTGCTGAGATAATTCTAGGCAGAATGGGTGCCAATTTGGAACATATGACTTTATAGATGATTTTGTTGATGAAGTTGCTGAGGCTGATTGGCCTGAACTCACTGAGAGAGTTGGGGTATTTCATTTTTGAAAATAGAACCAGGCTGATACTGGTCATGTACTTTGGCATCTCAGTACCACCAAAGAAGGCTAATACAACTTGCAGGAGGTCTGTTTTGATGATGTCCTAGCAAGTCTGGAAGAATTTTCCATTCATGCCATTTGGACCTACAACACTGGTTGGGTTCATTGAGAAGACCACTGCTTTCAGTTCTTCAACAGTTGGATCCCTAGTAAGGATTTCACTGTCTTCATCTATGATTAAAGATGGAATACAGTGAGAAGATCCTCTCTAATTGTACCTCCAGTTTCTGTGAAGAAGTTCTAAAAGGACTCATAAGAAGCTTCTCCAATTTCCTCATCCCACTGCACCCACTGGTCTTCTATGTTTTTAATCTTATGGATGAATAGTTTTCTTCTTCTTCTTCCTCTTAAGAAACTATGGAAATATCTTAAATTTGCATCACCTTCTTTAAATCATTGGAGCTGAGTTTTCCATTTCAAAATGAATTCCTCTAATTTCATGTACTTAACATTTGTGCTGTCACTTCTTGAAATGCCATTCTATCAGTAACATAATTTGTCTGTATCACTTTTCTTCTGCGTGTTTGACCATCTGTTCATAGTCCTTTGCTTTCTCAAAAATATCCCCATATTCTTGTCTTGAAGAACTGCTCAAAGCTTTTGACACAACTTTGAGTTTTTGGTGAAAAATCCACATGGCATTACCTTTAACTTCTTGGTTCCAGATTTCCTAGACAAGTCAGCCAATTGTCATTCACTAGACCCATGTCCAACCTTTTCCAAATAATGGAACTTGGTCCTCTTCCATTAGACCAAGTGAATTTAGGACCATAGAATCCCAGATCCACCAAGCCACAGTCTTCAATCATACTTCGGAAATCCATACTTTAGTTTATTTGATAGGGAAGGCCACCTATCTTTTCCTCTATGGATGATATTACATTGAAATCACCAATACACACCAAGGGATTGTGCATGAAGTTGATTGCTGTCTCGAAGTGTCCCATAGAGGTCTCCTTAAAATGGCTTTGCGCTTAGCATATATAACTATGATTTGAAATGGATCTACTGCTTCTGCATGCTGGAGCTCTATTTTTAATTGTTGCTCATACTAAGCAATGATTGTACCATTAATTTCCTGATCCCAGAAGATCCATATTTTATTGTTGATATTGGAAGCTGAGTTTTGCATTGACAGTTGGATTTTATAGTGGTTGAGGTGAATGTTGTCAAGGAATGGTTCTAGAACATATATGAGGGGAAGTTTGTGAAGGTGTTTCAAGGTTCTGAGTCTTTCAATGGCACCACAAGTTCTGATTCCCCTTGCATTCCAAGTAATTGTACTAATCATTAAAAATGATTTAGGATTGTGTGTTTGGTAGGACTTTGGAACTGGTTGCTTTGCTTTTGGTAAGGTAGGGGAAAGGTTTATTTCTGGGGGAGAGGCTCTAGGAGTTTATAACCTTGGTGGCTTTTGGATTACCATTGAAAGCAGTAAGAAGATGATTACAAGTATCATCTTTCTACAAATCTTCACTATGATCATTATCAACTTCATCACCAAAATCGACTTCTTTAGATTGAATACGTAAGTATTCATCCTCTTACAGGTTTGAAGGGGACAACTAATTCAACTGGAATTGGTCTATCAGAGGTGAGGGTGCAATATGTGTTACAGTACCTGCTTCCTCAAGCCTAGGTGAGGGTGCAACATGAGCCATAGTACCTACTTCCTCTATGAGAGGTGAGGGTGCTACATATGGCCCAATTCCTGCTGCCTTGACAAGAGGTGAGGGTGCTACATGCAACTTAGTTACTACTTCCTCTAATAGGTTTTGTTGATTCTTCTCTATCACATTTCTTGCTTCCTTTGGCATAGGTGAGGGTGCAACATAAACCATAGTACCTGCTACCTTAGATTGAGGTGAGGGTGTTACATATGGATCAGTTCCTACTTCCTTTGCCATAGGTGAGGAAGCCTTTTTATTTATTGTGGACTGTGTGGGATTGTCATCAGTAATGATAGTCATTTCTTTGGCTAAGGCTGCTTCTTTTTGCCTTCTCATTTGCCTTCTCTTTTTCTGGATGTGATTGGCTTTAGGCTTTTGAATGGAAGGTTGAGAATCCACCAGATCTTTACCTCTATCAACAGTGCTCCTGTGATCTTCATCAGTACTAGTTGGTTAACAAGATTCCATCAGATTTTCTATGTCCATTTGATTTGTGGTAGCAGGTGGGATAAGGTCCAATCTAAGGTTCGGTACGATAATTTTGGTATCGGATTTGAATAATTTTGGTACGAGTGAACTCGTGAGTGAATGTGTGTTCATAATTTATAATTTTTACCCGATTCCAAGACATGGGCCCGGGTCGACTTTTTGGGGCAATTTTCCAATTTCTTGCTTAAGCCTTGATTTTATTAATTAGATTAGTTTTTTATAGTTATATTTATTGTATGTAATTGCTTTTGGCTAGACTTGGGCCGTTTAGAGTTGGATATTCGTTTAAAAGGTATTGTTACGGATTGATTGAGCTTGGTTCGAGGTAAGTGGCTTTCCTAACCTTGTGTGGAGGAACTCCCCTTAGGATTTGATACTGTTGTGATATGTGAGTACCGTGTACGTGAGGTAATGAGTGCGTACATAGGCTATTTGCTGTAAAATCTGACTTTTATTGAATAATAACCTATTTCACCTTAATTAAATTATACTAGCATGTGTAGTTATCCTTTTTAGCCTAGAATAGCATGTCTACGCGTCTTAAATGCTTATCTGAACTTTGTGCACCATGTTTAGTGGATTTCATGCTTTTCCTTGACTTGTACTTGGTATAAATTGTAGGATTTTGTGTCGTAACTGTTATTTCCTTTGTTTTGAGCGGCGTATTTACTTTGGGACTATAGCACGGTATCCCGAGAAATCCCCCTGGATATTTACTTTGGGACTATGGGACAGTATCCCGGGAGACCCCCCTGCACATTTACTTTTGAGACTACCAGGCGGTACTTTGGGAGTTCTCCCTATACATTTACTTTTTGGACTACAAGAAGGTATCTTGAGAGACCCCCCTATTTATCCTTGTGTGTTTGTACTGTTACTTCTCTATGGATTTCCTTTTTTGTTAAATTCCAGTTTTTTATTGCATTACAATATTTTATTTACCTTAATTATTTTATATACACCAGCAGACCCTGACCTGAACTCGTCACTACTCGATCGAGGTTAAGCTTGGCACTTACTGGGTACCATTGTGGTGTAATCATGCTACTCAAACATGTGCAGATCTAGGTGCCTCCTAGCAGCCTCACTATTAGTCACGTATTTGCTGCTGATCTAGAGACTTCAAGGTACATCTGCCCACGTCCGCAGACCTCAGAGTCCCCCTCTATTCCTTTTATGTTGTTTTCCTTTACTTCTTCTAGATATTGATGTATAGAAATAGTTAGACAAATCCTTAGAAGCTTGTGACTTATGATGTTCCGAGTCTTGGGGAAATTCTGCGTATATTTAGAGAGATGATTATTGTATATGCGGAGCAACATTTCTATCAGTTATTTAATTACCTATTGTTGTTAGTTATTAAGATTTATGCTTTCATTATCATTATTCTGCAAATGTTAGGCTTACCTAGTCGTAGAGACTAGGTGCCATTGCGACATCTCACGGAGGGAAGATTGGGTCGTGACAAGTTGGTATCAGAGCTCTAGGTTCATATGTGTCGTGAGTCACAAGCAGGTTTAGTAGAGTTTTGCGGATCGGTACACAAACGTCTGTACTTATCTTCGGGAGGCTATGGAACTGTTAGGAAAATTTCACTTCTTTTGATTCCTTGTCGTGCGAAATTGTTGACTTTAAAATTCTAAGCTTCTATCTTCTATTCTCTCACAGATGGTGAGGACACGTACAGGCGGATCTAATGACCAGGTACTCGCGCCCTCTACTAGAGCAACAAAAAGTTGGGGTCGGGGTAGAGACCGAGGACGTCCATGTGGTACATCCAGAGCACCCGGACGAGCTGCTACAGAGGAGCCACCAGTAGCTCCAGTCAGAACTCAGGCACCTAAGATGCCTGTTACTACACCAGCTCTTCAGGAGACCCTTGCACAGTTCCTGAGCATGTTCAACACTTTGGCTTAGGCTGGACTGATTCCAATTGCTCCTGCCACATCTCAGCCCGAGGGAGGAGCATAGAATCGCGTCTCCCGTACCTTAGAGCAGCGGGTTCGGATCGACCAGGTTCCATATATCATAGCAATGCAGCCGGCAGCTCTAGTTTGGCCCGAGGGTAAGGCAACAACTTCTGAGGAGGAACAACTCAGGCTTGAGAGGTACAAGAAGAACCACCCTCCTACTTTTAGTGGATATGCGACAGATGATGGCTAGTGTTTTCTGGAGGAGTGTCACCATATATCTCCATACTATGGGTGTAGCGGAGTCGAGTGGGGTTTCTTTTTAAACCTTCCAGCTTAAGGGAGCAGCCTATCAGTGGTGGCGTGCTTATGAGTTGGATAGTTTGGCTGAGGCAGCTTCACTTACATGGACTCAATTCTCAGATATGTTCTTGAGGGCGTATGTTCCTTAGAGTCTCAGAGACACATGGCACACGAAGTTTGAATAGTTGCGCCAGGGTGCTATGACTACGTTAGAGTATGCAACTCACTTTAGTGATTTGGCGCGACATGCACAACCTTGGTTGCCATAGGTTCGAGAGAGGGTTCGTCAGTTTATTGAGGGACTCCACCCTAGTATCAGGCTAAGCATGGCCCAAAAGTTGGACATGGATGTCTCATACCAGCAGGTTGTGAGTATTGCTAGGAGATTCGAGGGCATGCTTGCTTGAGAGACAGAGGAAAGGGTGGCCAAGATGTCTTGAGAGTCTGTCACCTGTAGTGGTACTCCTGCCCCAACTGTAGTTCGTTATGGTAGGGGTTATGTAAGTCGCCCTATTCATTCCGCACTTCCAATAGCCAGTGGTATTCCAGCCACTGTGAGGTCCCACGAGCCTTATTATGCACCGCCAATGTCTAGTGTACCTCCTACACGAGGTGCTTCTAGCGGTCAGTCCAACAGACCTGGCCCGATCCAGCCATAGCAGCCATAATCCCAAAGCTTGTTTTGAGTGTGGTGACACATGCCATATAGTGAGGTATTGCCCCAAACTTAGGAGGGGTGCACCTCTACAGACTTCTCAGACACTGCATGCTCCACCAGGTCCTCAGGCTATGATCACAGCACCAGCTACCACTCCACTTGCTCAGCCAGCTCGAGGTGGAGGTTGGGGAGGTAGAGGTTGCCCTAGAAGGGGAGGTCAGTCTAGATACTATGCTCTTCCTACTCGTATAGAGGCAGTTGCTTCCGACATTGTCATTACAGGTGTTTTTCCAGTCTGTCATAGAGATGCGTCAATCTTATTTGATCCAGGCTCTATTTATTCCTCTGTGTCATCTTATTTTGCTCCGTATTTGGGCATATCCCATAATTTTATGAGTTCTCCTATTTATGTGTCTACATCTGTGGGAGATTCTATTATTGTTGACCGTGTGTATCGGTCGTGTTTGGTTGTTATTTATAGTTTTGAGACCAGAGTCGATTTATTATTGTTCAGCATGGTAGAATTTGATATTATGTTAGGCATGGACTGGTTGTCGCCCCATTATGCTATTCTTGATTGTCATGCTAAGACCGTGACACTGGCTATGACAGGATTACCGTGGTTAGAGTGGAGGGGTACCTTAGATTACACTCCCAGCTAGGTTATTTCATTTTTTAAAGCTCAATGATTGGTTAAGAAGGGGTGTGACCTATATCTAGCTTATGTGAGAGATGTCAGTCTTGATACCCCAACAGTTAGTCAGTTCCTGTTGTTGATACCCAATTTTTCCCTATGTATTTCTATACAAAATACATTCAAAATAGCATGTACATGCATATATAAGCATGCCCCAAGAGTTTTGGTATTTTTCCTAATTCTTAAAGATTTTTAAAATCAATTTATTGTCAATTTTGGCAGTACAAAATCCATAATTATTCCCAAAATCATCAATTTTGGTGAATAATTTATTTTATTCCCATATTTATACCAAATATAATTAAGGTGATTTTCCATACTTTTACAAATTTATTTGGTACTTTTTAAGTTAAATTGCATATAATTGCAATTTTAGCCTACTTTAAGATTTAATAGCATTTTATAATTGTAAAATTGGTCCCAATATTTTAAATTAATATTTATATATTATTAATTGGGCCAGTACTTTTAATTTGCTTTTAAAATCATTTTTATTATTTTTTATAAAATAAAATGGGAAAAATGGTTATTTAAAATTTAGCCCAATTACATTTCAATTACAGCCCAATTTGCATCCCAATTCAACCCAATCCCAACCCCCAAATCAATTTCAACCCAATTACCTGATCCAATTTCCCAAAACCGTCCATTTTTTTTTTAAAAAATCTGAGCCGTTGATCATTTTTGATCAACGACCCAGATCTTTTCTTTCCTTTTTAATTCCAAACGACCCCTAAACCCTACCCATTCTTTCAGAAGCGCCACCTCTAACTCCTCTCTTCTCTCAAACACTCTCGAGCTATCTCGAAACCCTAATCGCTCTCTGCCACCTCCAACCCCAAATCCACCGGAATCCATGGCTGTTCTGACCATGGACGACCTATACTCACCCATACTACTCTCACGTGCTTGATACCTGAAGTTTCAAGGCCTTACTTCAAGGGTCTTTGCCAGACCTTCGTTGATTCGAGGTTTTCAGCCATCTCCGGCCTTGCTCCGGCGTGTCTTAGCCTGATTCCGACCTTATCGACTCAGAAACCCTAGCCTATTCGAGGTTCTTTTTCGTTTATTTGTTTAGATCTGTGCTTGATCTGTGTCATATTTGATGTTTTATGTGTTTTCCCCAAATTTCCTTTTCCAAATCTTTTGATTTCAAACTAGGGTTTCTGAGTCTGTTTGTAATGTTTTGTACGATTCATCTGCTTATCATCTCTAAGTTCGACTGGTGTTGAAACCCTAATTTTTGGAATTTTGTTTGAGTTTGTTAGTCTGTTTGTTTGTATTAGTTTGATTTACCTTGTTTACACCTGATTAGCGTTGAAAACCCTAATTTTTGGGGTTTATTTGAGATTCTGAATTCGCTTGTTTGTTTCACTTGTTTATCGCCTCTAAACTTTACTAATTTTCGAAAACCCTAGTTCTTTGGGGCCTATTCGAGTCCCTTGAGTTTATTCGTGCAATTCGTCTGTCTGAAGTTGCTCAGCCTGATTCTTTTTGTTTCAGCATCTCTCTTCCTTATGTGATTCCTTTTTGTTTTGAGTTCCGACTATCTGTCAAACTCGACTGTGTTTTCAGAAAGGTTTTTACTTGATTCTTCACATGCTTTTGATCTTTTCCTCTACTACTAAATCACTGAAACCTGACCTACGTGACTATCATGCTATGAATGCTTGCTCTATGCTATTATTGTATGCCATTCCTTCTCGCCATAGCTTGGCCTCACATGCTTATTAATTGTGCACTTCATTGATATACTGAGTCCCTTATGTGATTGATTTTCAAAACATTTCTTTATGAAATTTTGATTTTTTTACTCGCCCGTTAAGGGTTAATTGATTCTCTCTCTTTGTTTGGCCTTACCAGATCCTTTCCAAAATAAGTACATTCCTGTATTTAGGCTTAATCCCTTACTATATGGTTTTACTGCTCCTTTCATGGTAACAATCATTCTGCTTACAAATTGATCTTCTTTCCTTGTATTAATCCTGTTAGTGTCCGTTTGAGCAGTAATCCCTTGATTAAAGGGAAATACCTGTGTTAATTGATTCTGACTGTGTTTATTTCCATGTTTGTGTTGAAACCTTATTTGTTACCTTATTCTCTACTCGTTTTCAAAACTATAAATATATGTACCTCTTCTCTTTCAAAAAATAAGTTCGAACACACAACATAAGTCACCACTTCTTCTCTCAAATACACTTAGGTTTTCTAAAAAAGCATTTGAGTTTTCTCTGAACTCATAAGCTCTCTTCTCTGATTGTGTTTTGGCTTCAAGTATCCTATTTTTTTGTGCTTACTTTTCTGCAACTGGTATGTCTCTTCTTGTTTAAATTCTGCCCCCTCTCTTATGTGTTTATGCTTCAGTATTTTCTTTGTTTATTTTACTGCTTTCTGCAAGCTTGTTATTCTTGCTCCTATATGAATCCCAATCCCTAAACCCTTTGTCTACTGAGTTATGGTTCAGAAAACATGACAACCCTTGACATTGTTGTTCATGTATATGGACTGGACTTCCTGAGTCCTAAACTCTTTCAATTCCCATTCCTTTTCCCCCTTATATGTATTCTGAGCTTGAGACCTTGGTCTGGCAGTGTCCTAATCACTGCCCAGACCATAGTCTGACCTTCAATAAGTCCTTGCTCTTATTTGTTGGCTGAACAGGCTTGGTCAGGGGTGTGCCAGCCTACCTTGTAGCTAGGCATGACCACCAGCATGCCATGGCATTCCCCAACCCCCTCTCTTGCACTTACACTCATTCTTAAAACCTAAGTTCTGCCCCTCTCTTGTGAGCCTTGCTTTGGGATCCATGAGCTCCTTCTGAACTTGGACACCTGAGGGATGGCTCTTCCATACTGCACTGTAACTCTTTCTGATTAATATCTTGGGTGTAAGCACTGCCTGGAGTTCCTGAAACTCCTTGGATCTCTGAAACACCCTAGATAAGAGAAGGCTTTGGAAATCTGGATCTCGGAAGTGGTTCAATCTCATATTGTTAGATACTAAGTTTGAATTAGGCTGCTCGGATGTAGCTGTAATTTCTGATATATTTTTTATTTCTGTCTTATTTTTTACTAGTCTGTAATAATTTGTATAAACTCATGGGATTTTAGTGAAAAGAGGAGGGGGATACTTTTCATGCACAAAAGGGTAGAAATCATGTCTATAGGTTTAATTTCTACACTGCACAATTTCACACGTAGAGACCATGCCTATAGGATTTAACTTCTAAACTTTCTGTAACTATGCATATAGATACCGTGCTCATAGGGGTTTACATTCCTGCACATAATGATACCATTAGTCAAATTGTAGGCTTAATTATAAAGTTGCATATAGATACCATATTTGCAAGACTCTTGTTAAAAAGTGTTAAAATCAGTTAACATATAGAAAGCATGCCTATAGGAACTTTGAGTCGGAACTGTCTCATTTGTTCAAAACAGTACCAACCGTTTAAATTAATATATACTTTGGTAAAACTGGCAGTCTTCTGTGATTTTCTGAACCTCGTAAGTTAACAAACATTTTCTAAACCAAACTGGCATTTTCTGAAACTCACTTTTTTCTGATAAGGTTCGTGAAACTCTTTTTTTCAACTAGTCTGCATGTCTTCTGAAGCTCCTTTCTTTTCTTTTAAATCTTTTTCAAAACAGTACATTCTTTTTCTGAAACTCGTTTCACTCTGATAAAAACTGGTAACTCTTCATAACCAGTTCACTTTTCGAAATCGTTAGTTCTATCCAACACATAGCTAAAAGTAGACTAGTCATTAAGAACTGAATTCGAGTGAGCCTAATGCTGACTTCCTGTCTAAAAGTATGTGTTGAACCAGTCCGCTTATCGCTTTAATTTTAAAAACCAAACCAGTTATTGCAAGACATGCTAAACTCTATGGCTTATCTGACTTAAGGAGGTTTACTTGAGCCTTACTTGCTTATCTGCTTCCCCTTTTACCTGCATTATGTGTTTTGATTGACGCCTAGTGTTTTGTCCTTTGAAAGCTCTCAAAAGGCCCCAAATCCCTTTCCCTTTAGGATTAATAGTCCTAAATGCCTCCGGGACTGATAGGATTGGGACGGGTACTAGCATGCAATAAGTAACGAAACTTTCCGCGCTTTAATACCTTAACGAGGTGGGATGGGTAGAATATGTATATGATGACCGATGCGCTAATATCACGTGCGACCCCTCTTCTGAGGAGTGATTGCCGGATATTGCATTGATGTGATCCATATTATTTGTAAACCTAGGACCCCTCTCCCCTTTACTTGTTAATCATTAGGTGGCGACTCTTCAAAACTCCAAAACCCAATTCTCGAAAGGGAATAAATTTATCCTCCCAAATGTCGTATACCCAATTTCGACTCTTAGAAAAAGGGGGCGTCGACAGCATGTCGACTCTGCTGGGGATTCTTTAGGCTTTTACCACTGCATGCTGCTTGTGACTCTATTATCTCATTAATTGCTTTATTTACTGTCTTTTATTCTATCACTACGAAACTGACTTGGCTCTTCATGTCTTTTCTTTCCTTTAACTGCTTTCCTTTACTGTTTTATTTCAATACTGTTGTAATTACTGCAATTATTGTAATCATTTATCTTGTGGAAATACATGTCAATTTGTTTCATTCTTGTAAACTGCATCTTCAACATCATATTCCACTCGTGACAAACAAATACCATAGCAACGCTTAAATGAGTGGTTGCGCTCTTCCAATATTATCACCCTTTAAATTTGGCAAAGGCGTATTTGTGGTAAAACCAGTCGATCAGCGGTGCAGTTGACGGTTCCGTGCCTTTCCCTCTTGAGTTGTCCGCTCAAGGGTACCTCTGTAATACCCCAATAGAAACCTTACTCTGTTCAATTATACATGCATCATGGTTAAACCTAGTCGAGTCAGTTATGTTGTCCTCATAATGACTCATTAAGATAGCCTTGTCCAAAGTCCATCGGGTTTCCCTAAAACCCAAACGGACACCTACATTTTCTGTGCATTTATTTGGAGAACTAAATGGTTGTTATGCTGATTATTGGTATTAAATAGTCGAGTCCGGTGGGGGTGAGGTCTTAACCCTTTTGTTTTGCAGAAAATGAATGACAAAGTTCCTGACTTCGGTATGGTAAACATACCTTCACTCTTGCAAACATGGTGGAGAAACCTCCCATCGAGCAACCAAATCAACGAATGGAAAGGGAGAGTCACCAAGGCTAGTGAGATGCTAGAATACCTGGAGTACAACTTGTTGGAATTTGAAGGGAAAGTGAGGAAAATAGTCATCGACTGTCGAAATGCTGAGGAAGGCAAAGGAGAACGTCTGGTGATAGCATTTTTACTGGAAAATCTGTGCGAGCTGGAGGACTTGATCAACGAGAACATTCAACCTGAAGAAGGTCCTTCTGGTACCAAGTAGTTAGGAGTCTTTCTTTTCGCTTTTAATGTAATAAGGCCAATGGCCATTAGTGACATTTTTACTTTCCGCTATTTTAGTGTCGTTTTGGGATTCGTCTTATTTTTGTCAATAAAATGAGGCATTTAGCATTATAAGTTCTCCAAATTAACTTGTCTCTAGGCCTACCTCGGGCACAATGAGGCACCCAAATTAGGACACGATTTATATTCTTGCACAATATGTTTAAATATTGCAACATTTTTTCCTCATAATTCGCGCTAACTTGTTACCTTTTTTGTTTTTCTTTTATTTTATTCCCCTACCCAAAGGTTAGTTCGTGCATTCTGGCACCACAACCAGGGCCCGGAAAGCTTCGGGGTAGAAAGGCTAAACAAAATCACCATGCATCACATTTTTACTAGCTGATTTTATTTCCGCATTGTCTTTAATTTTGAAAAGAGCTCTGATATTCAAAACAATTATGAATTCAATCAAAATATTTCAGTTTATTATATATCTCGCTCTTATTATTTTTTCTATCATTCAATTTATTTTACACAGCATTACTATTACTTGCCTTGACGATGAACCAACGATTGTGACTTGCAACGAGACAATGCAACAAACGGATATGGATTCAGAGGAAGACGATATACCGGAAGAGATTGTTAAAGAGGTTGAGATTTTTGAGAACATACCTAAGTCCAACCTGGACGAGACCGAGATTGTTAACCTGGAAGATGCAGAAAATGTCAAAGAAACTCAGATCAGCATTCATTTGTCACCGTCAGAAAAGAAAGAATACACAGAATTTTTGAAGGAATATGAAGACATATTCGCCTGGTCGTATGATGATATGACTGGTCTCAGTACATCCATTGTAGCTTACAAACTGCCAACAGATCCAACATGTCTGCCAGTAAAGTAGAAGCTCAAGAAATTCAAACCCGACATGAGTTTGAAAATCAAATAAGAGGTTACCAAGCAAGTCAAAGCCAAGGTTCTCAGGGTAATAGAGTATCCGACATGGTTATCCAACATCGTGCCAGTGCCAAAAAAGGATGGGAAAGTTAGAGTTTGTGTTGACTACCGGGATCTTAACCGGGTCAGTCCTAAAGATGACTTCCCCTTGCCGAACATACACATTCTAATTGACAACTGCGCCAAGCATGAGTTACAGTCTTTCGTTGATTTTTTCGCTGGGTATCATCAGGTATGGATGGACGAGGAGGATGCAGAGAAAACGACTTTCACACGCCATAGGGAATGTACTATTACAAAATGATGCCATTCGGTTTGAAGAATGCTGGTGCCACCTACATGAGAGACATGACTACCATCTTTCATGACATGATACACAAGGAGATCGAGGTATATGTGGATGATGTCATCATCAAATCCAAGAAATCCAGGGATCACATGGAAGACCTAAGAAAGTTCTTCAACAGACTGAGGAGGTACAATCTAAAACTGAATCCCGCCAAGTGTGCATTCGGGGTTCCTACTGGTAAATTATTGGGTTTCATCGTGAGTCGTCAAGGAATAGAATTGGATCCGTCAAAGGTCAAAGCTATCCAAGAATTGCCGCTGCCAAAGAACATGAAGGACGTGATGAGTTTCCTGGGGAGACTCAACTATATCAGCCGGTTCATAGCTAAGTCCACGATCATTTGTGAACCTATCTTTAAAATGTTGAAAATGGACGCTGCCACCAAGTGGACTGATGATTGTCAGAAAGCTTTTGACAGAATAAAGGAATACCTGTCAACGCCGCCGGTCTTGGTTCCGCCTGATCCAGGAAGGCTCCTATTGCTTTACCTTGCGGTATTGGATGGAGCATTTGGTTGTGTTCTGGGACAACATGATAAAACAGGGAGAAAGGAGCAAGCCATCTACTATCTCAGTAAGAAGTTCACACCGTACGAGGCCCGGTATTCTGTTTTAGAACGCACTTGTTGTGCTCTGACTTGGGTCGTGCAGAAGTTGAGGCATTACTTCTGTGCTTACACTACTTATCTCATATCCAGAATGGACCCTTTGAAGTATATCTTCCAGAAACCCATGCCCACTGGCAAGCTCGCCAAGTGGCAAATCCTGCTAAGTGAATTCGACATTGTTTATGTGATCCATAAAGTAATCAAAGGGCAAGCCTTGGCGGATCATCTCGCCGAGAATCCCGTGAACGAAGAATACGAGCCCCTAAAAACGTATTTTCCTGATGAAGAGGTATCTTTCATAGGAGAAAATATTGCAGAATCCTATGATGGTTGGAGGTTGTTTTTCGACGGAGCTGCAAATTTCAAAGGAGTTGGCATAGGAGCAGTTCTAGTATCAGAAACCGGCCAGCACTACCCGGTATCCGCCAAGCTCAGGTTCCCTTGCACCAATAATATGGCCGAATATGAAGCTTGCATCTTGGGGATCAAAATGGCCATTGACATGAACGTTCAGGAGTTGCTAGTGTTCGGGGATTCAGACTTGCTCATACATCAGGTTCGAGAAGAGTGGGCAACCAAGAACTCTAAGATACTTCCCTACTTGCATCACATATAGGAGTTGAGGAAAAGGTTCACAAAGACAGAATTACAGCACGTCCCCAGAGTCCAAAACGAGTTTGCTGATGCATTAGCTACTTTATCATCCATGATCCAGCATCCAGATACAAATTTCATTGATCCTATCCCAGTAAAGATTCATGATCAGCCAGCTTATTGCGCCCACATTGAGGAAGAAGCGGATGGAAAACCATGGTTCTATGACATCAAGGAGTACCTGACAACAGGGGAATATCCAGAACTTGCCAACGCTACTTAGAAGCGCACACTTCGTAGGTTATACAACAACTTCTTTCACAGTGGAGGAATCTTGTACAGGAGGACTCCCGATTTGGGTTTACTAAGGTGTGTCGAAGCAAAATAAGCATCCAGGCTATTGGACGAAGTGCATGCAGGGACCTGCGGGCCGCACATGAATGGTTTTGTCTTAGCAAAGAAGATACTCCGAGCAGGGTATTTTTGGATGACTATGGAAACAGACTATATCCGGTATGTTCGCAAATGCCATCGCTGTCAAATACATGCAGATATGATAAAGGTGCCTCCAAACGAGCTTACTGCAACAAGCTCAACATAGCCATTCGCCGCTTGGGGAATGGATGTTATCGGACCTATCGAGCCTGCCGCATCTAATGGGCACAGGTTCATCTTAGTGGCAATTGATTATTTTACCAAATGGGTCGAAGCAGCATCATACAAGGCGGCCACTAAGAAGGTTGTGGTAGATTTCGTCCCGACCGCATTGTTTGTCGGTTCGATATTCTGGAATCAGTCATCACCGATAATAGTTCCAATCTCAACAACAACTTGATGAAAGCAATGTGTGAAACATTCAAGATCAAACACAAGAACTCTACAGCCTAGAGGCCTCAGATGAATGGAGCTGTGGGGTCAGCCAACAAGAGTATCAAGAAGATACTAAGGAAGATGGTCGAAAGGCACAAACAATGGCATGAGAAATTATCATTCGCCTTATTGGGATACCGCACCACAGTCCGCACATCGACCGGAGCAAACCCCTACATGCTGGTTTATGGTATAGAGGCGGTCATCCCCGCCGAGGTAGAAATTCCCTCCTTAAGGATCATACAAGAAGCAGAGTTGGATGATGCAGAATGGGTAAAAGGACGCTACGAGCAGTTAGCCCTTATAGATGGGAAAAGGATGAATGCAGTTTGCCACGGTCAGTTGTATCAGAACAGAATGTCCAGAGCCTTCACCAAAAGAGTTAAGCCAAGGAAGTTTACACCGGGGCAGCTGGTGTTGAAGAAAATATTCCCACATCAAGATGAAGCCAAGTTCTCCCCCAATTGGCAGGGTCCGTACATGG